>NC_080090.1:24528333-25255000 GCF_950005125.1 Chionomys nivalis | reverse complement strand
CTGCTACCATTCTGCACCCCAGCTCTGTTGTCCAGTGTTGTTTTCCATCAGCACAGAGGCTTCACTTCACTTCTGCTGCTGTTGCAGCTCGCAATTGTGGTTCCACAGTTACTGGGCTGCTTCTCTTGAGTGGCCTGGCCACTCAGGCTGCGACTTGGAGGAAATTCTGTTCCTGCAGGCACTATTTCACTACTGCCAGATATAACTTTTAATTAAATCTCTGTTATGCTATTTACCAGGAAGAGTCAGGAGTCAAAGGCTGGGGTGAAAACATGCTAGCTCAGAGAGGTTGAGTAACAGCTAGCCAACCTTCTCTCTTTGCCAATGTCTCCAAAAGAGAACATCTTTCTGCTCCACTAAAAGAAAAACAACCCATGCATGCCACACAAGTTCCTACCTACTACTTCCTGTGCATCTCTCTATTGTCTTAAAGCTACCCTCTGACTCTATGATTATTTTATGTCAACAAGTTGCTAACATGGCCTCCTGACTCAGGGCTGATTTTAGTAACACAAATGCAAACTCGGGATTCACAGTATGATCAAAAATCCTGCAACATTACCCCCTTTTTGTCTAAATAAAAAGGAAATGTTTTAACACGAGCACAGCAAAACTATATACAATAAGAACAATTGTCAAGTAAGAATTAAATTCATAATATCTAGTTCATTTGTATTTGGTAAATTCAGAGAAATTACTCTATTATCTATCCAGTCTTTATGAGTCCAAAGTTTTATAACCAAACCATTTTCTATCATAACTTGGATTACCATCCTAAACATATCTATTTAGATTTTAAAATGTTTTATTAGATAAACAACTGAAGCTTTTATGTGTCTTAATTTATAAACTTTACATGTTTATTTTAAGTTTCTTTTCTGAATTTTATAACAAAGAAAATGGTATAACTGTCTAGCCTTCAACTTAAGTAAACAGGAAGTGCAGAGCAAACAACTTCCCAAACTAAAGAAATGACAAAGACTGCTTGCTTCCCGGACGTTACCAAAGGTTCCTCAGCAACAATGGGGCATCATCCATCATTGGCCTACATACCTAGAATATGTGACAGACTGTTCTATGAAGCAGGAATTTTGAAGGACTATACTACCTTGTCTTGACAAAGTTCCACAGTCACCTTCTTTTATGTCCTGCATGTCCAGGTTTGACAGCATACTGTCAGCAGTCTAGGCAAGGAAAGCAAACTCCATATGGAGAAACTTTCACAGATTTCTTAGAAAGATTGGCTTTCGCAATAAAGAGAATGATACCAAATTCAGAAAATAGACAAATAATAATTGAATCTCTGATTTTTAAAAATGCCAGTGCACAATTCAAAAGGGCAATTAGGCCATTAAAGGCAAGATCAGCACCCTTGGAGGAATGGATCTAGGATACAATGAATATTGAATCTCGTCTCATAACCATGATGATGTTTGGATAGGAGAGGTGATTTCCAGAGGTTTTAAGAAAAATCAAAATATCAAGTGTTTCAATTGAAATAAACAAGATTATGTAAAAAGGGATTGTAAACAGAGTGTTCCTAGCAACAATGTTTTTTCTAAGCATAATCCAAATAGAACACCCCTTTTAGATGTTCTGGATTATGCAGAGGTGTGGCAAGGGCAGGTATTGGACTAATGAATGTGTATCAACAAGGGACAGTCAGGGTAACCCTTTGCCACCAGAAATGCCTTGAGAGGTCTCTCCCAGTCTCCCATCCAATTCTGATTCAGTCATTTCTTGTCATCATGGAAGAAACTCCTTCCCAGAACAATTAAAGAACCGAATGCCTATTGTAAGAAACCATACTGCTTTGGATGCTAGAAAAGAAGAGAGAACAACAAATTGAGGAGAAACCATAAAGTAAATATTTTGGCAAATTTCTATAAATGAACAAAGACCAAAATTAAAAATATGAATAAATGACATTGTTACAGGTGTGGCTGTAACAATAATTGCACCAGAATCTTGGCATCCAAATTGGCCTCTTCCGGAGGTAAATGTTCACCTTTTAGGGATTGGAACATTATTTTAGATAAAACAGAGCACAAGATGAATTGAATATGTAGGGTCAAAAGAACAGAGAGGAATATTAAAACCATATATGGCTAACAGAAATGAATTTGTGGGGATGTGATTTGTTACAGCAGTGGAATACTCAGATTAACATTCCCCCAATCTTAGAAACAAACCATAATTAACATATGTTTCTGGGAAAAATATTAGACGGTATTATAAAGAATAGTCACTGACCATTCAGGTTGTACAACAGGGCATAGCAGCTGCTGATCTTTCAAAGGCACCAATAGCCCTACCTTTAAAATAGTTGACAGACAAACCTGCATGGGTTAAGCAATGACCTTTAAGAACAGAGAAACTACAGGCCTTAAAACAGTTGGTATAGAAACTGCAGACTTTAGAGCAGTTGGTACAAGAATAGCTAAATGCTCAGCATATTGAAGAATCAACCAGCCCTTTGAATTCTCCTGTGTTTATTATTAGAAAGAAATATGGGGGAACTGGGGAGATGGCTCAGAGGATAAGAGCACTGGCTGCTCTTTCAAAGGTCCTGAGTTCAATTCCCAGCAACCACATTGTGGCCCATAACCATCTGTAATGAGATCTGGTGCCCTCTTCTGGCCCACAGGGATACGTGCAGGCAGAATATTATTAAATAAATAAATAAATAAATAAAATGGAAAATGGAGAATTGTAAGAGATCTAATTGCTGTTAATAAGGTGATTCAGCCAATGGGGTTTCTACAGTCTGGAATTTCTTTGCCTTCTCTATTGCCTAAATGATGAACTCTTCTAATTACTTATTTAAGAGCTTGTTTCTTCACTATACCTTTACAAGAAAAAGACAGAAAAATTTGCCTTCACAGTGCCTACTTGTAATAATTCTCAGCCTATTAAGAGAATGGAAGATTCTCCAACAGGGAGCGTTAAATAGCCCTACCCTGTACTAATATTTTGTACATCAGCCATTGGAAATGATACGTAAGCAGTTTCTCAGTCTATAGTCTACTGTTATATGGATATTTTACTATCTGATTCAAATGTATAACTTTAGAAAGAATATTTGAAGAAGTAAAGAAAATTTTGCCTTGTTGGGAATTACAAATTGTTACTGAAAAAATATAAAGAGGAGATTCTGTTAATTATATAGATTTTAAAATAGGTTTACAAAAAATTAGACCCCAAAAGATGCAAGTTAGAAGAGATTGATTGCAAACTCTTAACGACTTTCAAATATTGCTAGGAGAAATTTCCCATCTATAGCACACTATTGGCATAAAACTTGATGACATTATTAATTTAAACAAAACTTTAGATGGTGGCAAGGTGTTAAATAGTCCCAGGGAATTATCAGCTGAAGCTGAGGGAGAATTGGCTTGGGGGAAAGAAAATTACAGGATGCACATGTAGATCATTTGGATCTAGAGCTTGATTGCGTTTTGGTTATTTTACCCTCTAAGCATTTTCCTACAGGAATATTAATGCAGAGGGAAAATATTATCTTAGAATGGATATTTTACCACATAAACCAAGTAAAAAATTAAAAACTTATGTGGAAAAGGTCTTTGAGTTGATTCTAAAAGGAAAACTGAGCGTTCATCAATTAGCAGGAATAGACCCAGCAGAAATTATAGTACCTTTTACTAATGATGAAACTGACAAATTATGGGCAGAAAGTGAACCTTGACAAAAAGCTTGCAGTAATTTTTTGGGAGAGATAAACAACAAATATCTCAAAAGCAAGAATTCAATTTATAAAGAGAACTAACTGGATCCTTCCTTACACTGTATGGAGAAACATCAATATCTGGAGCCCTACATTTTATATAGATGCAAATAAATCAGGAAAGGCAGGTTACAAATCAGAAAATTTAAGTAAAGTGGATCAAAACATTTATGTCTGTCCAAAAATCAGAATTATATGCTATTCTCATGGTATTAATGGATTTTATGGAACCTCTTAACATAGTTACTTATTCTCAATATGCAGAGTTGTTTTGAAACTGCTGAGTAAAACCTGATGGTACAGAATTGACTTTATTCAGTTACAAGACAATCAGGAATAGGAATTATCCCATATACATAACACACATCCGATCCCATATGGGTCTGCCAGGCCCTCTAGCACAAGATAATGAATAAAATGATCAACTATTAATAGGAAATATGCTGGAGGCCTCATAATTTCATGAAAAACATCATGTCGATAGCAAAGGTTTGAAAATAGATTTTCCCATCACTTGGCAGCAAACCAAGGAAATTATAAGGAAATGTCCTACTTGTTCTTTATACAACCAAACTGTTTCCTGTAGGAAGTAACCCAAAGGGTGCTCAAAAGAACAAACTCTGGCAGATGGATGTGTTCCATTTTATAGAATTTGGAAAATCAAAATATGTACACCATACCATTGATACCTATTCAGGATTTGAATGGGCAACTGCTTTTATTTCAGGAAAGGCCGATTCGGTAATCACACATTTGCTAGAAAGTATAGCTGTCATGGATATATCTACAAATTAAGACTGACCGTGCTCCAACATGTCTCTAAGAAAATGTAACAGGTTTTTTTTTGCTTGTTACAATATAAAGCACATTATAGGTATACCACAGAATCCTACAGAGCAATCAGTTACAGAAAGATCAAATCAAGCTAAAGGATATGGTAAATAAACAGAAAGGGGTAATAAAGGCCTCCAGAAATAGATTGCATAATGCTTTATTAATTTTGAATTTTCTAAATGTCAATGAGAAAGGAACAACAGCTGCCAAGAGACATTGGATAATAGAAAAAAAAACTATGGAATTAAATAAACCTGTATACTTTAGATATGTGTTGACCTTAGAATGGAAACCAAGATAAGTGTTACACTGGGGAAGGGGTTTTACTTTTGTTTTCACAGGAGTTGTACTCTGGATGTACATAATAAATATTGATCCTTTAACCTCTTTGAGATATGCTGCATATAACATTTAAAATATTTAAGTTTTCAACGGTTAACCATGACCACACCTAACAGCAACCTTTGAAGTTTCCAAAAGGATGATGGGACCTCACAATGACAATTCCACCAGGATGATGGTAACGTCACTAAGCTGAAAACACCACCTAAAGATCGGCTTTGGACTACAAACTGTTCAGGACAGTTTTGAGGTGGCTAGCTGAGATGATTCAGCCTCACAGACTACTCTAGCCAGGATTTGAGACAAGCCCTGCATTTTCCCATTACACAGAGACTGAACAACAAATGATATAGCTACCTCTCCCAGGACTTGACAATTAACCCAGAATTTTCTTTTCAGGATCCCCTAAACATGCAGTTGTCCCCCAGACAGCAGGAAGTAACTTTAAGAACATAACACTCACATTCCCAAGAGGTGGGGTGGGCAGTTTTTTTGGTCTTTCATTGGGTTATGGATATTTGTCATAGTTTAGGGGGGTTGATTACAAGTGGCTATTGGTAACAGTCAGGAAAAAAAGACAACTCTGAAAAAGAAAAGGACAATAGTCCCCTCTGTGAGAAAAGACTAACATAGTATCAAGTTAGGTAACTAAAACACTTTATGCAGCTCACACATTTTCTTCCTGAGATGCTCAGGATGAAAATGAAAAGAGCTAATCATTTGTCACTGGATTTAGCAAGTGTTCCTTCACAATAGAGGTTCACAGCTTTTGGGCGAAGATCAAGCACTAAAATGATTTCTCCTTCAGCTGCTATATTTATTTATATATTTATTTTTTTATCAAATTAAAATTAATATGATTGTCCCACATTTTCAGGGTTCCAGACAAAATAAAATGGCATCTTCCTTTGAGTGAAGAATACTAAGTCTTACCTTTCAATTTACCATACCAATTTACAGGAGTCACCCTTGACTCCTCTACTCGTAGACTCCATAGTCCACTGATTAGAAATGCCATTAGACTAACCTCCTAAAAATACTGTAACCAGCCACATTTAAGAGGCTATCCTTCTTGCCTGGATTATTACAGTAGCCTCCTAGTAGATCCCTTTGCTTTCCATTCTTGAATCCTCTCAGTTTCAATAAGGAGAAAGCAGAGCAATCTTATTAAATCAAGAGTCAAATGTTACTGTTCTACTCGAAACAATACAAAGATACTTTAACTCTACAAAAGTTCAAGTGCTCCTTGAACGCATTGGCACAGGGAACTACTTCCTAAATATAACCCCACGAGCATAGACACTGGGAGAAACAATTAATAGATGGGACCTCCTGAAACTGAAAAGCTTCTGTAAAGCAAAGGACATGGTCAACAAGACAAAATGACAGCCTACAGAACGGGAAAAGATCTTCTCCAACCCCACATCAGACAGAGGTCTAATCTCCAAAAAATACAAAGAAGGCAAGAAATTGGTCACCAGAAGAACACATAATCCAATAAAAAAAAAATGGAGTACAGACTTAAACAGAGAACTCTCAACAGAGGAATCTAAAATGGCTGAAAGACACTTAAGGAAATGTTCAACATCCTTAGTCATCAGAGAAATGCAAATCAAAACAACTCTGAGATTCCATCTTATACCTGTAAGAATGGCTAAGATCAAAAACACTGATGACAACTTATGCTGGAGAGGCTGTGGGGAAAAGGGAACACTTCTGCATTGCTGGTGGGATTGCAAGCTGGTACAACCCCTTTGGATGTCAGTGTAGCGATTTCTCAGAAAATTGGGAAACAACCTTCCTCAAGACCCAGTAATACCACTTTTGGGTATATATCCAAAGGATGCTCAATTGTGCCACAAGGACATGTGCCCAACTATGTTCATAGCAACTCAGGTTGTCATAGCCAGAACCTGGAAACAACCTAAATGCCCCTCGACTGAATTTGGATAAGGAAAATGCGGTACATTTACACAATTGAGTACTACACAGCAGAAAAATAATAACGACAGCTTGAATTTTGCAGGAAAATGGATGGAGCTAGAAAACATTATTTTGAGTGAGGTAACCCAGACACAGAAAGACAATTATCACATGTACTCACTCAGAGGTGGTTTTTAAACATAAAGCAAAGAAAGCCAGCCTACAAACCACAATCCCAGGGGGCTGGAGAGATGGCTCAGTGGTTAAGAGCACTGACTGCTCTTCCAAAGGTCCTGAGTTCAATTCCCAGCAACCACATGGTGGCTCACAACCATTTGTAATGAGATTTGGTGCCCTCTTCTGGCCTGCAAGCAGATATGCAGGCAAAACACTGTATACATAATAAATAAATAAATCTTTAAAAAAAAAAACAAAAAACAAAAACACAATCCCAGAGAACTTAGACCACAGTGAGGACACTAAGAGAGACTTACATAAATATAATCTATATGGGAAGTAGAAAGTAGAAAAAGACAAGATCTCCTGAGTAAATTGGGAGCATGGAGACCTTGGGGGAGGGTTGAAAGGGGGAGGGGAGAGGCAAGGAGGGGAACAGAGGAAAATGTAGAGCTCAATAAAAAAAAAAGAAAAAAATAACTCTTTAAAAGGAAGGAAGGATGGACGGATGTAAAGACTGCTGAACTTCATCAAGGCAAGGAGGGACAGCTCTTCAGAATACCCTGCTTCACAGAAAAGTCTGTCAGAGATATGCTAAGCCTATAGGCCGAAGATGGAAGCCCCAACATTACAGAGGAACTTTGGGTGACTGTCCAGGTAGTCATTTGTTTCTGTCATTTCTCACATTTTTTTGGAAGTCATTTGCTTGCACCTGCTACTTACTCAGATAATATTATTTTCTTCTCAGGTCTCTGATTTAATTGAATACTTTTTAGTTATAGCTTTTCTTGTTACCAGATTCAGAAAAGAAATTCACTAAAGAAGTGTAAATTAGGGGACTGGAGAGATGGCTCAGTGGTTAAGAGCACTGACTGCTCTTCCAGAGGTCCTGAGTTCAATTCCCAGCAACCACATGGTGGCTCACAGCCATCTATAATGCGACCTGGTGCCCCCTTCTGGCTTGCGGGCACACATGGAAGGAATGCTGTACACATAATAAATAAATATTTTTAAAAAAAGAAGTGTAGGGCTGGAGAGATGGCTCAGTGGTTAAGAGCACTGCTTGCTCTTCCAAAGGTCCTGAGTTCAATTCCCAGCAACCACATGGTGGCTCACAACCATCTGTAATAAGATTTGGCGCCCTCTTCTGGCCTGCGGGCATACATGCAGAATACTAAGAATACTGTATACATAATAAATAAATAAATCTTAAAAAAAAATAAAAATAAAAAAAGAAGTGTAAATTATATAAGGTTGAGAGGCATTAAAAGATACAACCTTTTGTACTCACCAAAATAGGATAGATATGGAGTCTTTTCTCTGAATTTGTCAAATGCAAATAGACTAGACATTGTTGATGTATTATTGCCTGTATATATTGTATATAGTTATTGTACTTATTGTATACAGTTTTTCTTATATTAGTTATAACCTTTTTATTTTAGAAAGAAAAGGGGAGATGTGGTGATATCTTGTTTATACTCTAACAAATAAACCTTACCTGAAGTCAGAGGGCAGAACTAGTTGGGCTTTTCCCAGCTAGATTTTAAAACTTAAATTGACCTGTTTTTATTATCTATGTTTTGCCATGTGGCCTGGTTATCTCTCCTCTGTATCGTATGTCTGACTTCTTCAGATGTCCCACACACCTAGATTCATCCTGAGTTCCTCTCTGCCCAGAAGTCATGCCTATTCCCTCCTGCCTAGCTACTGGCCATTCATCTCTTTATTAAACCAATTATAGTGACACATCTTCACAATATAAACAAATATTCCACAGCAGTCCAGCTTTGTGATTATAGCTGTTGGCCTAAAGGTCTGTGGTAGTCTTAATGTATGGTTTTTTTTTTAGAATTTGTTTTTATTACTTTTAAATTATCTGTGTCAGTGTGTGGGTATGTGTACATGAGGGCAAATGTCCTATGAGGCCTGAGGCATCAGGTCCCCTGGAACTGTGAACCACCTGATGTGGGTGCTGGGAACCGAACCCCAGTCTTCTGTAAGTACAGTACATGTTCTTCCTCACTGATCTGTTCCTCAGACCCACAGTGTGGCTCTGACTTGCATCTTCCTAGTGACTCGTGTATAGAGGATGTTTCTATACACGGACTGGTCATTTGTGTACTTCCTTGGAGAAATAGTGTGTATAGAATCATTGGCAAATTATTATGTGTGTGTTTACCAGCATATGTGTGTGTGTGTGTGTGTGTGTGTGTGTGTGTGTGTGTGCGCGCCATATGCATTACTGGTGCCCATAGAAGTCAGAAACAGCTTTTGGGTCCCCTGGACCAGTTAGAGACAGTTGTGTGCTTGTTGGAAACTGAACTTGGTCCTCTGCTAGAGCAGAAAATGCTCTTATCCACAAAGCCATTTCTCTTGCCCCTTGTTGCCAATTTTTAATTGGTTTATTTCTCTTTTTATTATTGAATTGAAAGAATTCTTTATTCTAGGACCACATCTTATGAGACACAAGATTTGACAATATCCCATTCTGTAGGCATCTTATAACTTCTATTTAATTTTTCCTTAGTGTTGTTGACTGCACCTAGGATATGAGGCTGCTAGGCAAGTCCTCTGCCATTGAACTACACCCCAAACCATAGTCTTATACTTTTTTCTTAAATTTATTTCTAAGCATTTTATTTAAAAGAGTTGCCTTTGTTTGAGGCAAGAGAGTAAACACTAGAACATGGTTAAGGCCATCATTTCCTGTAAAGATAAGCATTCATTTTGAGAAAGAGAATGCTTCCTTCTCACTTCCATTTTACAATTATTTTTTTTTAATTTATGTGATATATAAGTGTTTTGCCTTCATAAATGTCTGTGCACAGGTATGTGACCAGTGCCCATGGAAGCCAGAGGAAGTGTTAGGTCACTTGGACCTGGAGTTGCAGACAGTTGTGAGCTGCCATGTAGGTGCTGGGATTTGAATGCAGGTCCTCTGGAAGAGCATCCAGTGCTCTTAACTGCTTATCTATCTCTCTAGCCTTTCATTTTGCAATTTCAGAAGTAAGTGTGGAGAATTTGGCATTTGAAGATCTAAAGATTGTTCTGTTACTCTTTGCAATTCTTTTGTATATGCTTCTTTACTTTTTTTATTTCTTTTAAGGATCAAGTTACTGGTGGATGTGTGATAGAAAAACAGGACAGCATCCCCCCAAGATTCCAGCCACACAGCTCTGTGTCTGAACCTTCCGTATCTCGACAGCGAAGGCAGAAAAAAAGAGAACAGACTGACCATGATCAGGCAAAGAGCCAGGTAAGCAATCTCTTTGCAGTGAGTCATTGTGCTGCTTGGGACACAGCTCTAAAAGCTTGACTTTTGTTTAGAATGATTAACCATTGCCAAAAAGTGCAGAAGAAATGCAAAGAATGGAGCAAGAAACTGGGCAAGGATAAGATGCTTAAGTGGGTCATTTTGAAAGCTAAAGGAACAGGCTGTTTAAATCCTTTATGTTATGTTGCTGAACATGTATTTTCTTTTAATATTTTTTCATGACTGTGTATGTGTGTGTGTGTGTGTATATATATATATATTTTTTTTTCTTCTTCTATGCAGTGCTGGAAAATGAACCCAGGGACTTGTGTATACTATATAAACACTCTACCACTGAGCTGGGTTCCTAGCCCTTGACACTGCCTTTATTAAAATATCTTCCGTTCAGTGCTGGGAAGATGGTTCAGTGGTTAAGAACATTGGCAGTTCTTCTAGAGGTCCTAAATTCAATTCCCAGCAAACACATGGGGGCTCACAACCATCTATAATGGGATGTGATGCCCTCTTCTGGCCTGCAGGTGTATATGCAGATAGAACACCATATACATAAAATAAGTCTTCAATAAGGAAGCCATATCTTTTTTTTTTTTTTTTTTGTATGTTGTACTTGTTTAATTTAGGTTCCCTCACCCCAGTGGACTTACACCAACTCCTTCTAGCCATTTTTGGATAGACTAAGGTTTTTTTTTATTATTATTAAAAATTTTTGCCTCCTCCCATCCCCCCATTACCCTCACCCTCCCCACTCCCCCTCCAGTCCTAAGAGAAGTCAGGGTGCCCTGCCCTGTGGGAAGTCCAAGGCCTTCCCCCCTCCATCCAGGTCTAGGAAGGTGTGCATCCAAACAGACTAGGCTCCCAAAAAGCCAGTACATGCAGTAGAATCAAAACCCAGTGCCATTATCGACTTCTCAGTCTACCCTCATTGTCAGCCACATTCAGAGAGTTTGGTTTGATCACATGCTCGTTCAGTCCCAGTCCAGCTGGCCTTGGTGAGCTCCCATTAGATCAGTTACACCGTCTCCGTGGGTGGACGCACCACTCGCGGTCCTGACTATTTTAAAATATATATGGATATACGCATGTATGTATGTGTGTGTGTGTATATATATGTACACACCCACACCCATATACATTCAGATATCCTTTGCCTAAGCTTCTCAGGTAGGCATTCACTTTTGGCAGAGCTCTGTAGCACATACAGGTCTCAAAACTGATTTTCTTACCTCAGGCTCTTAGCAATTGGAAGTTTAGGGATAGCTCTGTATGAAACTGATAACTTCCCTCTCTTTCTGTTACTTAAGTTCCAGGAATCACCCCCTTGGCCTTTGCCTTCTCTCCCTCCTGTTGGAAAAGTGGATATCATATCAGCACAACTAAAGGATGGAAACCAAAGGCAGCCTGTGGCCAGCTCTGTAGACAGTTCAAGGGTCAGTTCATCGTCGTTGTCCAAGGTTTGTACGATGTGTGCTGGTTTAAAAATAGTTCTTATGAAGCTTTGGATAATACAATATATGTATATTGTGGAGGTTCATATTAAACATATTAGCCCTACTTTACCAGTTCTAGAAGGCACAAGTTTGTGCTTTTATAACATTGGGTTTGATTGCCATGGGTATGGTCTGCACTCCCAAAGACAGCCACTTGCAGTCATGTAAGGAGACTAAGTAGATTCTGAATATGAGAAGTGTGAAAGCATTTCTTTTTTTTCTATTTTTATTTTATTTTTTAAAAAACTATCTTTTTTCATTTTACATACCAATCCCAGTTCCCACTTCTTCCCCTCCTCCCATTCCCTTCACCTTCTCCCCCACTCCATCCCCCATCCACTCCTCAGATGTTGTAATACGAGTGGCAGGGCAGTGTCCCCGGCACCCAGCCGCCCGCATGGCTAGCTTATGCCCCGAAATAATTACATGGAAACTGTATTCTTTTGAGCACTGCCTGGCCCATTAGTTCCAGCCTCTTATTGGTTAGCTCTTACATATTGATCTAACCCATTTCTAATATTCTGTGTAGTACCACGAGCTGGCTTACCAGGAAAGATCTTAACCTGTGTCTGTCTGGAGTGGGAGAATCATGGCGACTCCCTGACTCGGCTTCTTTCTCCCAGCATTCTATTCTGTTTACTCCGCCTATCTAATTTTCTGTCCTATCAGGGCCAAGCAGTTTTCTTTATTAATTAACCAATGAAACAGATAAATGCAAGACCCACCTCCATCACTCAGAGAGGGTAAGGCACATTGCTTTGATGAAGGATCAAGGTCCTCCCTACTATATCTAGGCTAAGCAAGATATCCCTCCAAAGAGAATGGGTTCCAAAAAGACAGTACAGGTGGTAGGGATAAATCCTGGTTCCATTGCCAGTGGCCCCACAGTCTGCCCCCATATAACTGTCACCCACATTCCCAGGGCCTAGTTTGGTCCTATGCTGGTTCCTTCCATGTCTGACCAGAGTTGGTGAGCTCCCATTAGCTCAGGTCAGCTGTTTTAGTGGGTGTCCCCATCATGGTCTTGACCTCTTTGCTCATATTCTCACTCCTCCCACTCTTCATCTGGACTTTGGGAGCTCAGCCCAGTGCTCTGCTGCGGGTCTCTGCCTCTGTTTCCATCAGTTGCTGGATGAAGGTTCTATGGTGACATTTAAGATAGTCATCAATCTGACTACGGGGCAAAGCCAGTTCAAGCACCCTCTCCACTATTGCTTAGGGTCTTAGCTGGGGTCATCGTTGTGGAGTCCTGGGAATTTCTCTAGTGCTAGGTTTCTTGCTAGCCCCATAATGGCTCCCTCAGTCAAGATATCTCTTTCCTTGCTCTCCGTCTCTGTCCTTCCCCATCTTGACCATCCCATTTCCTCAAGTTCTCCACACTTTCTGCCCTCCCTTCTCCCTCCACCCCCATGCTCCCAATTTTCTCAGGAGATCTTAACAAAAGTATTTCTTACTTGTCCACAAATGAGCGTCTTTCCGAAGCCAGGGCTGTGATCATTCTTTTCTAGGGTTACTCTTGTGTGGACTAAACCTCCACACACAAAGTGCTTTCTGCTCCTTGAGAGACCAGTGGGAGGCCTTTAGCACAGTTGCATGATGTGTCCTGCATTGGTGATGGAAAATTGAGTAGAAACAGAAATAACTCCACGCCTTTCTTTCAAAGGATCGACCGCTATCAGCCAGAGAGAGGCGGCGACTAAAGCAGTCACGGGAAGATGCACTCCCCTCAGGTGAAGCTGAAGTCTTTATCTGGGTGGTTATTGATGGCTGCCCAGAAGAATTGGCTCTGGTTGTTAGGTGTACAAACTTGGAAGCAGCAATGATCATCTGGGAGTGATTTTGTAGAGTTCTTAAAATTTCTTAGATAAACCTTATAAAATATTGTAGAGTACTGACTCATGACCATGTGTCTGAGAAAGAGGACTGGAAGGAGAGCAGGGAGTGGAGAGATGCTCAACAGTTAAGAGGACGTGATACTCTTGCACAAGACTCAGGTTCAGATCCCAGAACCTAGGTGGGAGCTAGAAACCGCCTTTGACTCCAGTTCCAGAGGGCCCAACACTCACCCTCTTCCGACCTCCATGTGCACCAAGCACACATGTAGTGCACATACGCATGTGGGCAGGACACTCATACACATAGCGTAGAAATTTAAAATCCCAAAATCTTTTTTTTTTAAAATATTTATTTATTTATTATGTATACAATGTTTTGTGTGTATGCCTGAAGGCCAGAAGAGGGCACCAGACCTCATTACAGATGGTTGTGAGCCACCATGTGGTTGCTGGGAATTGAACTCAGGACCTTTGGAAGAGCAGGCAATGCTCTTAACCGCTGAGCCATCTCTCCAGCCCCCAAATCCCAAAATCTTAAACAAGTAAATAAATTTTAAAAAGACAGAGAAAGCCAGAGGATTTTGAACTATGACATCTCAGACTGGAAATCAGGTGAATATTTAACTTATTTTTCCCATCCAGACCCTGATGGTCAGAGAGACACACCTGGCTAAGAAATGTAGGGGTTTTGGTTTCTTTGTTTATTTTTTGAGGCAGGATCTTGGTATGTAAGCCTTGGCTGGCCTGGAACTTACTATATAGACTAGGCTGGTCTTGAAAACAGAGATCCATCTGCCACTGCCTCCTGAGTGCTAGATTAAAGGTGCATGCTGCGACTCTGTGGATAATTCTATTCTTTTTTTTTGTTTGGTTTGGTTTGGTTTGGTTTGGTTTTTCGAGACAGGGTTTCCCTGTGTAACAGTCCTAGCTGTCCTGGGACTAGAATTCTATTCTTAAAGCTATTTTTAGATTTATTTTATGTATATGAATGTTTTACTTGCATGTAAGCCACATGTATGCCTAGTGCCTATAAAAGTCAAGAAGTCATTAGCTTACCTGAAACTGGAGTTATGTGTGGTTATGAGCCACTGTGTGTGTGCTAGGAACAGAACTCAAGTCTCCTGCAAGAACATCAAGTGCTCTTAATTGCTGAGCCACCTCTCCAGCCCCTCTGTGGGTCCTTGTTACTGCCACCATCTAAAAGTTGTGTTACCGGCTTTCCTTTATTAAAGGTGACCTTGTCTCCAATGTTACGGTAAATGTGTAAAGGGTAGTATCTTGTTTCATATTTGTAATCATCCCCAAAGGGAGGTAGTGTTACCCTGTGGTTCCACAGGGTTAAGTAACTTGCCCAAACTTCAAAGCTGGTAAAAAAAAAAAAAGAAAGAAAGAAAAGCAGAACTAAATTTAGACCAAAGTGGCAGACCCCAGAATGTTGAATATGCTGTTTGGGTTGCTCTGGCTGACTCCTCCTATGGCATCTTCTGTACTCAATACACCACAAACAGCTACTGGGGGGGTTCATATTTTCAGGCCCTTCAGTCCGGAGAACTCACAGTACAGCGGAGCCAGTGAAACCACAAGAAGACGACCAGCCTACCCCTGCCCAACGATTTTCTTCTGACTGCAGCATCCCTCAGGTGCATCCCACAGTCCTGAGGGTCTATTCTTGGGAAACCTAATGCCGTAACCTTCAAAGATGTCATCATCATTTCTTCGGGGCATTGCTGACCAAGCTATTTCTTTTTGGAGACAGGGTCTCAGATTCCAAGGCTGACCTGGAACTTACTGTGTAGCTGAGGGTGACCTCCAGATCCTCCTGCTTCAATGTTCTAGGTGTTGAGAATGCAGGCATACACTATTAAAACCTTCCTGGGTAGCCCAGGATGATATTGAACTCTTAGTTCTCCTGTCTCAGTCTCTGTCTTAATGTTCTGTTGCTAGGAAGAGGCACCATGACTATGCAGCTCTTAAACAGAAAGCATTTAGTTAGAGCTTGCTTACAGTCTCAGAGTCTTTGCCCATTGTTGTCATGGTGGGGAGCATGGTAGCACACAGGCAGTCTTGGTGCTGGAGGAACTGAGAGTTCCACATCTGGATCCGCAGGCAGCAGCAAGAAAGCAAAACCCTGGGCCTGGCCCACACCCAAAGCCCACACCCAATGACACACTTCCTTCAACGAGGCCTCACCTACTCCAACAAGAGCACCTCTAATAGTGCCACTCCGTGGAGACCAAGCATTCAAATCTGTGGGGCCCATTCTTTTTTTTTTTTTTTTTTTTTTTTTTTTTTTTTTTGGTTTTTCGAGACAGGGTTTCTCTGTGGTTTTGGAGCCTGTCCTGGAACTAGCTCTGTAGACCAGGCTGGTCTCGAACTCACAGAGATCCGCCTGCCTCTGCCTCCCAAGTGCTGGGATTAAAGGCGTGCGCCACCACCGCCCGGCTGTGGGGCCCATTCTTATTCCACCTGTGTGCCGATTTCTGGGATTAAAGAAAGGTGTGTGACTTGGGAGGCAGAGGCAGGTGAATCTCTGAGTTCGAGACCAGCCTGGTCTACAAGAGCTAGTTCCAGGACAGGCTCCAAAGCCACAGAGAAACCCTGTCTCAAAAAACCAAAAAAAAAAAAAAAAAAAAAAAAAAAAAAGAAAGGTGTGTGCCACCATGCCTAGCCGACTTTTTGACTTTTGATTAAGGAAGGGACTCATGGCGGGGAGGAGGGGGTGGCATACACCTTTAATCTCAGCACTTGGGAGGCAGAAGCAGGTGGATCTCTATGAGTTCAAGGCCAGCCTGGTCTATAAGTGTGAGTTCCAGGACAGCCAAGGTTACACAGAGAAGCCCTGTCTTAAAAAATCAAAAAATACAAAACCAAAACCCCTCAAAACAAGCAAACAAACCAAAAATGGAACTCAAATAGTAATTAAAAGGATTATGCTTAACTTGTTGAGGGTACACATTTTTTAAAATATGTTTGAGTGTTTTGCCTGTGTGTCTGTTCACTACATGCATGCCTGGTGCCCATGGAGGCCAGAAGATCCCTTAGAACCTGAGTTACAGATGGTGGTGAGCCACCATGTGGGTGCTGGGGAATGGCTCCAGTGCTCTTAATGGCTCAGTGATCTCTGCAGTCCTAGGACTATATATTTTCCAGGCATTCTTGCTAACAGTTGGAAGTTTAGTTAGAATCCTTTCTTAGGGAGTCATCTTGTTTTGTTTCTCTCTCTCTCTCTCTCTCTCTCTCTCTCTCTCTCTCTCTCTCTCTCTCTCTCTCTGATATTGAGGATTGAACCTGGGCCCTCACACGTGGTAGGCCAATATAGTACCAATAAGGTATATTCCCTAGACCATTTTTCTACTTTCATTTCAAGACAGGGTCTTACAATCTCACTGATTGATCTTATATTCACTGTGTAGCCTAGGTGGTTCTGAAACTCACTCTGTAGACCAGGTTGACTTGAATTTAGATTCACCTGCCTCTAACTCCTGAGTACTGGGATTAAAGATGTGCACCACCACTGCCTGGTATTCATTGAATAAATTGGCTTCAAGTCTTCTATCAGTTTCTCCTCATTAGTTGCCTACAAGGTACATTGTGTCTAGTTATTGCACTTAAATATTTGGAGTATTGCATTCTGGTTTTATTGTTCTTTCCAATTACTAACAGGAAAAGAGACTGACACATGGTCTGTCTGAGGATGAGTTAAGTTCCTCTACAAGCTCAACTGACAAATCAGATGGGGATTCAAGGGAGGGGTAAGTTCTTGGTTTTCTGTCTCAGTTCTATTTGAACTGAGTCTAAAAAGTATTCCTACCTGTGGTACTCATAACATTACAAATGGTTAGTGGTACATGCTGGAGCTTAAAATACATCTGAGAGGAGCTAGAGAGATGGCTCGGTGGTTAAGAAGGGTGGCTTTTCTTCCAGAGAACCTGGGTTCACTTTCTAGCACCCACAAGACACCTCACAACCATCTGTAACTCCAATTCCAAGGGATCCAACATCATCTTCTTGTTTCCATGAGCACTGCTTGCTTGTGGTGTACATATATGCAAGAAAGACACCTGGACACATAAAACAATTTTGTTTTGTTTTGTTTTGTTTTGAGACAGGGTTTTCTGTGTAACAACCCTAGCTGTAATGGTCTGCCCTGTCCCTTTAAGAGACAAGCCATGCCCACTCCCTCCCAAAACTGATCTTCAGCTTCCAGCCTAAGTCCCTTCTTTTTCTCCCCCCCTTTCCTTCCCTCCCTGCTTCTCTCCCCACTCTACCTCTCTCTCTGCTCTTCCCTCTTCTCCCCTTCCCTTCCATAACCCACTAAATAAATATCCAACTGCACTCTGCATGGTGTGCCTATCCATCTCACTCTCTCACCTGCCACGAGGCTTCCTGCCTAGGACCCAGCTGCCTCCATGGCCTGAGTGGTCTTGGGACCCGCTGCCAACTGTCTGCCGCCACTCGGGGATCTGCAGCATTTTACTTAAACCATTACACTAGCTGTCCTGGAACTCGCTGTGTAGACCAGGCTGGCCTCAAACTCACAGAGATCCGTCTGCCTCTGCTTCCCAAGTGCTGGGATTAAAGGTGTATACCACCTCTGCCTGGTCATAAATTTTTTAAAAAATTTAAAATGTATCTATCTTCTATGAAAATAATGTAATTTTCATTCAGAGTTCATTCAGTTTTTTTTGTTTGTTTGTTTGTTTGTTTTTGGTTTGGTTTGGTTTGGTTTTCTTGAAACAAGGTTTCCTGTCCTGGAACTTGCTCTGTGGACTAGGCTGGCATTGAACTCAGAGAGATCTCCGTGCTTCTGCCTCCTGAGTGCCGAGATTAAAGGCAAGCACACTGCCCCCTTCCACACACACCCTGGCTTCAGTCAGAGTTCTTATAGAGCGTGTTCTCTATAGTCTGTGGTAGTTATCAGTGTTGACTGTCTTTTCCTTAGAGCTTTTGTGACACACACACACCCTTGCCTCTTCTGGAATTCTAAATACATGAGTATTAATTAGACTGCTTATAGATGTACACATATCTGTGATGCTCTGATTGTTCTACATTTGTTCTTCATTCTGTTTTTCATAGATTCTGTTGCTACAAAGATTTGAGCTCACTTGCCTGTCTTGTGTCTAGTCCATTAGCCCCGTCTAGGACCTTGTGGTTTTGTCTCTTGAGTTTAGCATCGGCCTGTTGAATGTCTCCCATGCTGTTCCCTTGGCATGCTCGTGCTTTTCTCTTTGTAGCCATATGGAATATATTTATAATAACTAATGTCTTTATCTACTCATTCTGTTACTTGTATCACTTCTGGGTTTGTTTCCATAAATTTCATCCCCCCCTTAACAATGGTGCTCTTTCCAGCTTCTTTTTAGTTTTGAGTGGAGTGGACCCTGTAAATTTTAGCTCTCTGAAGCTAGTATTTCTGTGACTATTCTTGACACTTATATTTGTGTAAAATTAAGTCATTTGAAAATGGCTAGTAGAATTTATATGTAAAGTTGGGTTGTTTCTTTCTGACCCTCTCCTTTCGCAGATTCCTCTCACCTTCTGCTAGCAGTGACTGTTGAACCCTGACCCTTGCTTCTGCAGGTCAAAAAGCCTGAAGCTCTTTCTGTGTCACAAGATGCCTGTGGTCTGTCCTTAGACTAACCCTGGACTCCTTTCCAAGGCCACCTATTGATTTTGTTCACCCTCTGTTGCCTTCCTGTAGCTGATTTTTTGTTTGTTTTTAAATTTTATTTATTTATATTTTATGTATGAATGCTCTACCTGTATACCTGTATGCCAGATAAGGGTATCAGGTCCTATTATAGATAGTTGTGAGCCACCATGTAGGTGCTGGGAATTGAACTCAGGACCTCCAGAAGAACAGCCAGTGCTCTTAACCACTGAGCCATCTCAACAGTCCCCCTGTAGCTGATTTTTGTCTTTTACAAGATTCTAGTTGCTGTAGAAGGGTCAATCTGCGAGACAGCCAGCACAAGAGCATTTGCAAGCTGAACTCCCTAAGGGTCATTTCACATCTGTCTAGCTTTTTGTCGTGAAGTCAAGTAAATATTAAGAAGCCTCCCCTTCCCCTCCCCCCCAAGGAAAAGTCATACGAATGAAATGAGTGACTTGGTACAGCTGATGACTCAGACTCTTAAGCTGGATTCTAAAGAGAGCTGTGACGATCTCCCAGTGCTAAACCCAGTGTCAGAATTCAGACTTCATGGGAAGTATCGTGACACGCTGGTACTTCACGGCAAAGTTGCAGAAGACGCAGAGCTTCACTGCAAAGAGCTGCCTTCAGGTAACTAGTTTATTTTTGTTTTGTTTTCGAGACAGGGTTTTTCTGTGTAACACTCCTGGCTGTCCTGGAACTCACTCTGTAGACCAGGCTGGCCTTGAACTCACAGAAATCCACCTGCCTCTGTCTCCTGAGTGCTAGGATTAAATGTGTGCACTACCACCACCCAGGTAGTTTATTCTTTTACAGCAGCGTAGCAAATGCAGTTATTGGAGAACAAGGCTAATGTTGTAAGTTGTTTTTGTTTTTAGTTTTTTGTTTGGATAGCTATATATAGTCAGTAGATACATTTCAAAATTTCATGAAAATATATGTCTTTACATTTTGCTTTTATGAGACAATGTCTCATGTAGCTCAGGTTGCCATTAAAGTTGCTTGTGGCTGAGGACACCTTTGAACCCTGATCTTCTGGCCCCAGCCTCTCAAGTGCTGGAATTTGTGGATATGTGTGGTGCAGTGCAGTGCCATGGAGATCAGAGGCACTGGATTCCAAGAAGAGGGCTTCCGATTCCCTGAAGTTAGGGTTACAGATGGTTGTGAGACACCTGGTGTGGGTACTAGGATTGAATTCAGGTCCTCTAGCAACAAGTACTCTTTTTTTTCTTAAGATTTATTTATTTTGCCGGGCAGTGGTGGCGCACGCCTTTAATCCCAGCACTCAGGAGGCAGAGGCAGGCGGATCTCTGGGAGTTCAAGGCCAGCCTGGTCTACAAGAGCTAGTTCTGGGATGGGCACCAAAGCTACAGAGAAACCCTGTCTTGAAAAACCAAAAAAAAAAAAAAAAAAAAAAGATTTATTTATTTTATATACAAGTATTCTGCTTGCATATCTGCAGGTCAGAAGAGGGCACCAGATCTTATTACAGGTGGTTGTGAGCCACCACGTGGGTGCTGGGAATTGAGCTCAGGACCTCTGGAAGAGCAGCCAGTGCTCTTAACCTCCTAACCATTTCTCCAAGCCATTTCTCCAGCCCCTTGAAAACTGATTTTTAAAAGTAACTGTAAACAATAAGCCTTATAACATTGCAGAAAATATTAGATCTTTTAAGTGGAATTTCTTCAAGTTATAGAATTGTTAGTTGTTCATTCTTTCAGTTTTTTTTTAGATTTTGGAAATGATAGCATGAAGCTTAATGACTAGTTTTTAGTCATTAAAACACTAGATGTGAAACTCAGTCGCAGGCCTTTACCTAACATGTACCAGGCTCTAGGTTCCATTCATCCCTAGCACCCCAAAAACTATTTTTTTTCTTTGAGACAGGGTTTCTTTTTAGCTTTGGAGCCTGTCTGGAACTTGCTCTGTAGACCAGGCTGGCCTCAAACTCACAGAGATCTGCCTGCCTCTGCATTCGAGTGCTGGGATTAAAGGTGTGTGCTACCACTGTCCAGCTCAAAAATGAATTTTTTTAAAAACTAAAATATAGGGGCTGGAGAGATGGCTCAGCAGTTTAGAGCACTGGCTGCTCTTCCAGGGAACCTGGATTCAATTCCTAGCAACCACTTGGCAGTTGATAGGGGTTCCAGTCCCAGGGGTTCTAAGGCCCTCTCCTGGTCTCTGTGGGCACTGCATACATAGTGTAGAGACATACATTCAGGCAAACACCCATACACATAAAATAAATATAAGTTTTTTTTTAGAAACTGTTGGACCCTGAAGTCCAACTACTAGGAAGAGTTGCCCCAAGAGACCATCTCTCACACCACAGTTGATGTAAAAGCATGAGGATTTTATTAATTCTGTTGCGACAGGGTCTTTCAGCATTCGAGAAGCCAGAAAAACCTCGAATGGCTGGTACAGGCTACTTTTAAAGCAAAAAGTCACAGAAACAAGGGGGAGTCTGGGGAGTGTTCTTTAACTATTATGATTGGCTTATTCAAAGGGCTATTAGCAATGATTGGCTGGAGAGCAGTTGCCAGATCAGATGAGGTAAGAGGAAGCATTTGAGGGTTACTTTGACCCTTTCCCAGGGACTGAGTCAAACACCAGGACTGAGTCAACACCTAAGAGTTATCTTGCCCCTATTCCAAAAACTGAGTTCTATTTGGAGAACACTCACAAGGACTCAGGGAGGTGGAAAGTTCCCAACATTTCAGTACATGCATGTGTAGTTGTTAGGTCCTTGGTTCCCAGTGGAGGGGGAGCATTAATGCTGAGAGGCCTCAGCTTAAAGTTCTACAAAACTAAAGTATATAAATAAGCTAGACAAGGTTGCTCATGCCTATGATTACTGTGTTTAGCAGGCCAAGGCAGGAGTATCACTTAGAATGTGCAGCCTGCCTGGGTGACAGACTTAAGACTCTGACTCAAACAGAAAAAAAATAAGTAACATGATATAATCTAACCGGGCGGTGGTGGTGCATGCCTTTAATGCCAGCACTCGGGAGGCAGGCGGATCACTGTAAATCTGAGGCCCTAGTTTATAGAGTGAGCTCCAGACAGCCAGGGCTACTCAAAGAAACCCTGTCTGGAAGAAACAAAACAAACAAACATGATAATAAAATAGACATGGTGAGGAAATGAATACAAGACTATCTGAAGTGAGGAAGGTGGCCAGTGGAAGGGAGGCTTGCAGAGCTCTAGGAGGTAATTATGATCAAAGTGTAGTAATATGTACAGATGTCATAAGAAACAGTATTGTATGTCAACCAACAAAATTTAAAAATAGCTGGGCAGTGGTCGCACCTGCCTTTAATCCCAGCAGGTAAGTCTCTGTGAGTTCAAGGCCAGGACAGGCTCCAAAGCTACAGAGAAACCCTGTCTCAAAAAACCAAAAATAAATAAATAGTAAAATAAACACAAAATAGTATATTATTTATTTTTTGATACTTTGGGTTATTTCTTTTGGTTTTTGTTGTTTTGTTTTGTTTTGGAAATATGGTCTCTCTATATGGCTCCAGCTGTCCTGGAATTTATTATGTAGTCCAGACTGGCTTTAACTCTATTATCTTCCTGTCTTTGCCTCCTGATAGCTGGAATTGAAGGCATATGTCTCCATGCCCAGCTCAGAAAAAGGTATATAAATGGAGTCATTAAGCCAAATTCTTGTTGATGTGAAAATAATTGCAACAGGATTTTTAGAGATTGTATTGTTCTTGCTGTGGTGTATTTATGTTCCCTGTTTTTGTTGCTGCACATTTAGCTATCATACCAGGTTCTGAGAAGATCAGGAGAATAGTTGAAGTCTTGAGAGCCGATGTAATCCAGGGCCTGGGGATTCAGCTTCTAGAGCAGGTGTATGACCTTTTGGAGGAGGAGGAAGATGAATTGGAGAGAGAGGTAAGGGGCTTAGGCTGTGTCAAGCTGCTTGTGTTATAGACTTTTAAATGTAGTTTATGTACCATGCATCTTGCCTATTTGAAGTGTATATTTCAGTGGTTTTCCATGTTCGGTCATCACAAGTAGTGTTTGAACATTTTCACTGTTCCCCACAGAAACCTTAGGCCACTAGTAATGTCCCCCATTGTCTGCTGAGTCCCCACCTACCCCTAAGCAAAGAACAAATGGTTCTCTCTGCCGATATTTGCATATATTTCCTATTCTGAACAATTTGTATAAGTGGAATCTCATACAAGTGATCCTTGTGTTTTGCTTCTCTCCATGTAATATTTTGAAGAGTCATCCATGTTATAACATGTACCAATACTTCAGTCTTTTTCATGGCCAAACATATTACCCTGGGAGCTTTGTTTATTCATCAGTTGATGGATATTTGTGTGGTTTCCATTGTTTTTTAACTCCTCTGAACACTCATGGGCGAGTTTTTGTGAGGCTCCACTCTTCTTGGATTTATGCATTTCCTTTAGGAGTGAAATTGTTTGATCATACAATATCTATATTGAAATGTTAGGGCAATTTCCAGAATGTTTCCTAAAGTAACTACACCATTTTATATTCTCACTAGCTGTATATAAGGTAAGACTCTGCTCATCCATACCCTTGACACCCTTGTTATTGTCTGCTTAATTCTAGCCATTCATTGGATAGAAAATGGTATTCATTATGTTTGGTTTATATTTCCCTAATGACTAATGATGTTGTGTATATTTTCATATACTCCTAACAGTTTGCTTTTTTTTTTTTTTGAGAAATGTTTATTTCAAACTTGGGCTATTGACCTTTAGGAGGCTGGAGAAGCCAGGAAGTGGTGGCGCACGCCTTTAATCCCAGCACTCAGGAGGCAGAGGCAGGTGGATCTCTGTGAGTTTGGGGCCAACCTGGTCTATAAGAGCAAGTTCCAGGACAGGCTCCAAAGCTACAGAGAAACCCGGTCTCAAAAAACCAAAAAAACAAAACTAAAAAACCTTTAGGGGGATGGAGAGATGGCTCAGCTCTTCCAAAGGTCCTGAATTCAATTCCCAGCAACTACATGGTGGCTCAGGGCCATCTGTAATGAGATCTGGTGCCCTCTAGAGGAAGAGACCTGTAGGTCATCCTCATCAACTTAGACCATGAAACCCAGAATGGACAAGTTCAACAGGACCGCCATATACAGGCTGCCCATGCATGCTTCAGCATTGCCAGGGTATAAATATCATTTTTTTCTATTAACCTTTAAATTGTCCAATTTTTATATATTCTGGATACAAGTCTCTCATCAGATGTAAGATTTGTAAATGTTTCTCCTAATATACGGCAATGTTTGATTCAATTCTTATACTAGGAGCCTATACAGATTTTCTGTTTTCTTTGTGAGTCAGTTTGATAGGTTGTTTATTTCTAGGACTTTCTCAGTTTCAACTAGTTTATGCAGTTGGTTGCCATATAATCATTTATAGTTGTTACAATATTTTATTTGTATAGAATTGAAAGTAATAGTTTCATTTTAATTTCTAATTTTCATATTCTGAATCTTCTCTCTTGCTTAATCTGTTTAAAACTTTGTAAACTTTTAGTAGCACATGATTATAGTATCAAGTTCTCAGAAGGCTGTGGCAGAAGAGGAGGGCACTCAATTCCCAGTGTTTCAAACCAGCTGGGAGATACAGAGATCTGTCTGAGAGACAGGACGAATGGGCAGGGGTGGTTGGGGTATTTGGCTGGAGGAGAAGAGGACTGAGGTGGTCGTCTCTGGTTTTCTTGGGATGCTGTGCCGTGTGTCCTGGGACAAGGTGATTGAAGCTCCATTTTTTTTTAGTGTGGCTGAACCCACAGTTGAATCCCTGTCCAACAGGCTCTGCTAGGCAGAGAGGAGCTCTTGCTTCTCGGCTGAACTCTCCTGAATTTTAGCTTCAGTTTCGCAGGAGGATGACAGATATGGTGATGTCCTGCTTCTCTCAGAAAGATCACTTTTCACCTGGCAGCAAGGAGGCCTATGTGAAGGTTTGATGGTTATTGACTGATTCACATACTAAGACTCATTGTTCCTACAAAATTTTGTTAGATGTTCTTTTTAAAGCTATTTTTATTGAGCTGTGACTGTTTTATACGTATGGCTGTTTCACCTGCATGTATGTAGATAGACCTGCTGCCCTTGGAGACTGGAAGAGGACATTGGATCCCCTGGAACTGGAATTACAAATGGTTGTGTGTTGACTGGGAATTAAACCCAGGTCCTCTGGAAAAGCAGCTCTTAACTACTGAACCAATTTCCAGCCCTTATTAAATTATTCTTGGATGATTTTTTTTTAAATAAATCCTTTAAATTTTTTTGTTTGTTCTTTAAAAAAAATTGAGAGCCAGGCAGTAGAGGCACAACCTTTAATCTTCGCACTCCGGAGTCCGAGGCAAACAGATCTGTGTGAGTTCAAGGCCAGCCTGCTTTACAGTTCCAGGACAGCCAGGGCTACACAAAGAAACCCTATGTTAAAAAAAAAAAAATTTAGATTTCATTTTTATGTGTATGAATGTTCTGTTTGCATGTTTGTCTGTGGGTCATGTTCATGCCTAGTGCCCGTCAAGGTCAGAAGAGGCATTTGATCCCCGGGGCTGGATTTATTTAGAGACAGTCGTGAGCTACTATGTGGTGCCTAAAACTGAACCCAGGTTCTAGGGACGAGTGCTCCTAACTGCGGAGTCACCTCTCCAGCCCCTATCTTTATAAACTTGGGAGGCAGAGGTAGGTGGATCTCTGTGAGTTCGAGACCAGCCTGGTCTACAAGAGCTAGTTCCAGGACAGGCTCCAAAGCCACAGAGAAACCCTGTCTCGAAAAACCAAAAAAAAAAAAAAAAAAAAAAATTAATTTATTGTGTGTGCATGTGAGAATACATATGCATGCATGTGCATACATACATGCACACATACCATGGCAAACATGGAGAGTAAAGGACAATTCTCGAGAGTTGGCTCTCCTTGCACTCTGTGGTTTGTGGGAATTGAATGCAATGCAAAGGGTCATTAGGCTTCAGTAGCAAGTGTCTTTACCCACTGAGTCACCTAACCAACCCTTGAATAAATATTCCATCATTCATTCTATGCTTATTCTCCAGCCCCCACATTGTCATTTTTCAGTTGACCACGTGTTCGATAAAAGAGCACTTGAAACCAGGTAGTGGTGTCGCACGCCTTTAGTCCCAGCACTCTGGAGGCAGAGGTGGTCATCTCTCTGAGTTCAAGGACAGCCTGGTCTACAGAGCAAGTTCTCAGTCAGCCAGGGCTACACAGAGAAACCCTGTCTCAAAAAAATAAAAAAATAAAATAACACTTGGTTTTGTTTTTCTGTTTTCTTGTCTCTTTTTTTGCTTTAGACAGGGTCCCAGGTAGCCTAGGCTGACCTCAGATTTGCTGTGTAGCTGGAGATGACTTTGAACTTCTGATACTCTGGCTTCCCCACCCCAAGTGCTGCGATTATAGGCATCTGCTGCCAAACCCAGCATGTGCAGTGCTGGAGACCAAGCCCAGTGCTCCTGTATGTGAGGCAAACATCCCAGCCACCATGTGTCTCTATCTTCTCATGAATAGTTTCACATTCTGGTTTATAATGAGACATCTTTGTAAGATAAACTGGCCTCCCAATGCTGCTGTGATAGACTTGTGTTCTTAGCTAGGTTATCTTTTTTCTTTTTTTAAAAAAAAATATTTATTTATTTATTTATTTATTTATTTATTTTTATTATGTATGCAATGTTCTGTCTGTGTGTATGTCTGCAGGCCAGAAGAAGGCACCAGACCTCATTACAGATGGTTGTGAGCCACCATGTGGTTGCTGGGAATTGAACTCAGGACCTCTGGAAGAGCAGGCAATGCTCTTAACCACTGAGCCATCTCTCCAGCCCCCTCTTTTTTCTTTTTTTAATGGCAGGGTCTCATGTTGCCTAAAATGGTTTCAGATTCACTATGTAGGCTGGCTTTGAATGCTTAATCCTCCTGCCTCCATCTCCAAGTCGTGTATTTTTACCAGAATACCATCAAAGTGACATTGTATCTTCAGTGAATTATATCAAAATATGTATCATACCCATTCAGCATCCTAGGTGTTATTCTAAATTTAAGTGTCCATTTCAACAGATACTGTATGCCATACCTTGTTGGGTTACTTGTAAGCCTCACTCTTTTCTATTTCGGACCTCACAAAGTTACTTAGCTTGGCTTCAACTCACTCAGGCAGGCCTGGAACTTAGGTAGATGGGATTCCAGTCTGGACTGTAAGTTGTGAAATTTTACGTAGACGTCAGCAAGATGGTTCAGCAGGAAAAAGCTGTTATCACATCAAAGTGGAAGCAGAGGGCCAGGGCCACAGAACTGCCTCTGACCTCCACATGTGCACAGCATGTCTGAACTCACACTACTGTTCACAGACCATACACACACAATAGTTTTATGCAAACAGAACTAGTAGTATTTCCCATAAGGTTTTCTCCTGGTATCGTTGGAAGTAAGACAGCAAATTCAGGAGAGGAGAGATGAAGCAGTTTTCATGTACAATTCAGCAGAAAAAGCGGAAGTGGCCAATGTGCTCATTTGGCACAAGACAGTGCTTTTTAAAGTTCCCCAAACCAAGAAATCCCCATCCATTTTTTGCCCCCATCCCAAATTCTCCACCTTATTGGTTTAGCTTACCTAACGAATGATCTGGGGCTTGAAGACTGCCCCCTTTTTGATGATGGACTGTGTGTGACCAGCTGCCTACAACTTCCCACCGGTCTGTTCTGTGACAAGCAGGTGTCCCTCCTGCTCATCTACAACGGTGACCGCTAAGGCACCTCCTACTGAGATGGACCTGTTATCACAGTGTGATGCTTAGGAAAACTTTTGTTTGAAGACCACAGGATTATTTTTCTGTTACGTACTGATTTTCTTATGTTTCTCGACTAGGCACGATTACGGGAGCACATGGGCGACAAGTATGCAACTTACAGTGTGAAAGCTCGCCAGCTGAAGTTTTTTGAAGAAAATGTGAATTTTTGAGATTTGTTCTAATGTGCTGCCAGAACTAAAGACTATTTTCAAAGGTTTTTCATCTAAACAACAACAACAGGTCGTTTCAGTTATTCAGAGGCTACTCACTCGCTGTCTTCAGTGTCTCTTTGGGGCTTCTTACTATGAAACATGAGATGGAGTAGACTCATGTGAAACAAGTTCACAGAGGAAAAAACAAACTTGGGATATCATTTTATTTTTATGGAGAAAAATGTTATATTTGTTTGTTACTATTTACTGAGCCTTAAGCCAACATTATACCTAGTTTATTTTTTTTTAAAGATATTAACTAGCTTGAAATGGGGCCAGAAAACATTGGATTATATTGTACTACAGTGAGAAAAAACAACTGACATCTCGTAATATGTGGTATTGTTTATAACCTTAGAGAGTAGTGATGTTTATTCTCTAATGTCAACTTAGTATACTATTCTGGGAATAGATTTAAAGAACATGGCCGGGCGGTGGTGGCGCACGCCTTTAATCCCAGCACTCGGGAGGCAGAGACAGGCGGATCTCTGTGAGTTCGAGAGCAGCCTGGTCTACAAGAGCTAGTTCCAGGACAGACTCCAAAACCACAGAGAAACCCTGTCTCAAAAAAAAAAAACCAAAAAAAAAAAAAACCAAAAAACAAAAAATCCCATGAAGTTCTGTGTTGCATTTGAACAACTTTTTTGCATATAAATGAACTTTTATAATATTTTCATTTAATTTGAATCTTAGTGAGGTTCAGTCTTTAGACTCTTAGGATGCTTGTGCCATCTAAAGTATAGATTTGTGACTCATTTCTTTTTTCTATCAGCAAAAACATCTCTTAAATGTGAATTCCTCTTCAGCTAAGCAGTGTCCAAGGAAAGCCCAGGTCCTTAGTTCTATTGGATGCAGGCAATGTTTTTCTTTATGTATAATGAAGTGTCGGTTGAGTTTCTAGGTTTGTTTTTGTTTGTTTGTTTTTTGTTTTGTTTTTCGAGACAGGGTTTCTCTGTGGCTTTGGAGTCTGTCCTGGAACTAGCTCTTGTAGACCAGGCTGGTCTCGAACTCCCAGAGATCCTCCTGCCTCTGCTGCCTCCTGAGTGCTGGGATTAAAGGCGTGCGCCACGACTGCCTGGCTGAGTTTCTGTATTTTAAATGTATAACTGTACAGCTAGATGCAGTGGTGCACACTTAAATCTTAGCATTTGAGAAACATAGGGAGGTGGGTCATGAGTTCAGGCTAGGCTGGATGACTAAGTTCAAAGCCAGCTCATACTAGAGACCCTCATCGCAAAAATAAAAGTCATAATTGTATATCACATGTTATGTTAGTTACTTAATAAGTAATGGTCATGCAGAAAGATTTTTACAAATAAAATACAAGTCTTTGGTAAATTTTCAGTGTTTAAGATTAATTTTATGAGTGTGTATCTGTGTGTGCGTGTAAATATGTGTGACGTGTGTGCGCCTGCCTGAGGAGGCCAGAAGAGGATTTTGGATCCCCTGGACGTGGCTTTGCAGGTAGGTGATTGTGAGCCACCTGATGTGGATGCTGGGAACTGAACCCAGGTTTTCTACAAGAGCAGCAGGTTCTCTGAACTGCTGAGCCATCTCTTCAGCCCTACCACCATTTTATTTAAAGGACTGAAAATTACTCCAAATGTTGTTTGTCTGTTTCCTCAGACAGGTCTCACTGTGTAGCTCTGGCTGTCCTGGCTGTCCTGGCTGTCCTGGAACTTGCTATGTAGACCAGGCTGGCCTCAAACCCACAAGAGATCCACCTGCTTCTGAGTGCTGGTTTTAAAGGCCTGCACCACTGGCTCCAAATGTTTTGTTTGTAAGGGAAAAAGATTATTTGCTTTGAGAATTACACTGTAGCAGGAATAATAAAAACCCACAGATATTGGGGTTTAACCTAACGATCAGAAAAGCAAAGCAGCCAACCACCAGAGAGACCTTATACTTCTAACCAAATTTTCACGCCGAAAATTCCACAATCAGTAAGCTCTTGTCTTTTCCCCTTTATATTCCTCTCTCTGCCCAGCCATATCACTCCTGTCTCCACCTCCCTGGTGCTGGGATTAAAAGTGTGTGATTCTCAAACACTGGGATTAAGGATTAAGTGCTAAGGATTGAATCTGATGCTCTTAGCTGAAACCATGTCTCTAACCCCTAATTCTTATCTTTTTCACCATTTAACCTCATTTCTGCCTTTGACTAGCTATCTTTCTTCCTGTTTTCATCCTTTTTATTTCAAGACCATAAAGTAACTTTTTTTTTCCTATGTACATTGGCCTTTTGCCTGCATGTATGTCTGAGAGTGTTGGATCCCCTGGTATTGGAGTTAAGAGTTGTGAGCTGCCATGTAGCTGCTGGGAATTGAACCCGGGTCCTCTGGAAGAGCAGCCTGTGCTCTTAACCACTGAGTATCACTCCAGCTCCCTTGAGTTTTAACTCTACCTGTGCAGGGCAAAAGGGACAATTGGAGCACAAAACCAATCACTGAGCACCCAACTCTGAACCCAGAGCCAGTAAAAGAAACACACCCTGGATTTGAGACCTGAGCCAGGGAAAGAAGTATCTTTATCCTTGAACCAGGACCAAAGAAACATGCCCTGACTCTGAAACTAGTGTCAAAGAAACATAATTTGTCCCAAGAATCAGAGCCAGTAAAAGAATTATGCCCTGGTCCTAAGATTAGAGTCAAAAAGCTAAAAATGACCAGTAAAAGAAACACAGTTTGGCCATAAAGTCAGAGCCATCTCTGCCCCTGACCAACTAAACTAACCAACCCATCTTCTCCCTGGGAAAACTCCACCCTTAAGAAGCCCTATATAAGCTTCTCTTCCGGTTCAGTTAGAGGCCACGGTTTATCCCTCCCTGGCAGAGGCATCCACTCTCCTGGACTCATTTTTTTTTCCAAATAAATCTATTTCTCAAAAGAGTCTTGGGTGATGACCTTCATTCACCATTGGGGGACTGAGCTGAAAAACCTTGCTGAGATGCTCCCTAGGGGGCCTGAGCAAGGCAGAGCAGAACAGAACCTTGCTAGGATGCTCCTTAAGGAGGGCTGAGCAAGGCTGGGCAGAAAAAAAATAACGACTTTTTGCCAGAACAGGAGGAGAATGCTACATTTCTACTGGGGCTTCCCCTTTTAGCAGAGTGTTATCTCCCTTAAGGGAACAGAGCAGAACTCAGCTGTAACAGCTCTCCAGGAGAAGAGCAGGATCTCTATATCCTGTGGGGAGACCATCCCCCACTGTACCCCAGCTTCAGGTAGCCTGGCTTTCCCATAGGACCTTTCCTCCAGGGCTGAGCTGTCCTATTGCAGGTCTAAGTATAGCCCAGCTTCCGGGTAAGTCAGGATATCTCTGCAACACTACAACTGTAACACATTCCCTATAACCTCGAAGTTTGTAGCTTTACTATTTATTACGTCTTCTGTCTTTTTTCTTTAAAAGAATCTTTTCTGGTCAGACAATGGTGAACCATGCCTTTGATCCCAGCACTTGGCAGGCAGAGAAAGGCAGATCTCTGTGAATTCAAGGCCAGCCTGGTCTACAGAGGTAGTTCCAGGACAGGCTCTAAAGCTACACAGAGAAACCCAGTCTCAATAAACCAAACAAAAAATCTTTTAATCTTTTCTGAGTTTGTTAAATTAGGGTCTTTGCTGATGTTAATCTCATAATATGGGAAGTCCTGAGAAATACAACATTGCCTTTAGTAATTCTTCTATATCTGTTAATATGAAACCTTTAAGCACACTTTTCTTTTCAGTCTTTGGAAATATCCAGGAGGAACGTCCAGCTTCAATGCTGGTTCAGAGGTGCCAAAGGGCTGCTTCATTACACACTCGGATGGCTACGTTTCTCACTATTGAGACTTACTGGCCATCAGCCCTCTCCCTCCAAGTTGCTTTCCCTCACTCCCAGACACACCTCAGGCTTGCTTCCTCCCTGGCCTTTTGGCCAGGTTGTCCACCATTCGTCTAGCTCCGGCACAATGGGATGGAGGTAGGGCTAGGCTCTCAGTCCTGCCCATAGCCACCTCCCAGGCATCTGGTTAGTCTGAGTGCTTCCTGGGGTCTCTGAGCTTGAGACCTCTTCCTCTCCAATCAATAAGAATTATTTAAAAATTAGATAAAAATTAAGAAAAAACAACTCTGGCCTGGGGGGTGGGAGGGCCATGAAATGGCTCTGCAGGCAAAAGGTTCTGCTGCTAAGCCTACCAACCTGAGTTCAATCCCCAGAACCCCACACAGAAGGAAAGAACTGATTCCCACATCTGTCCTCTGATCTCTACATGAGGGCCCCCACACAATACATACAAACAAAAAACAGTGGAAAAGAGGAAAGGGAGCTGTTGATACAGCTCAGCTAGTAAAAGCATTGGACAACCCACATTCCATATCCAGAACCTAGACAGTGTAAGGAGATAACCAATGCCTAACAAAAACCATCTTCTGATCTCAACACACACACACACAATAAAAACAATTTTTAAAAAAGTGAGAATTTAAAAAACCTAGGAACTTGCAATGACATAACAAGATGATGCTTATATTTTCTTTTTTTTCTTCTTTTGGTTTTTCGAAACAGGGTTTCTCTGTAGCTTTAGAGCCTGTCCTGGAACTAGCTCCTGTAGACAGGCTGGCCTTGAACTCAGAGATCCACCTCCCTCTGCCTCCCAAGTGCTGGGATTAAAGGTGTGCGCCACCACCGTCCAGCCTGATGCTTACGTTTTCTAAACATAACATTTCATTTTGGCTTTTTACTAAAATTTTTCAAAATAACCAACAAAAGATCTGTCAGACATAGAATTGCACTATGAATTTTAATTGAAACCATTTGATCTAGAAGTGATGGGGCATGACTTTAAACCCAGTACTCAGGAGGGGAAGGCGGGTGGAACTCTGAGTTCAAGGGCCAGCCTGGTCTACATAATTACAGGATAGCAAAGGCTACGTAGAAAGATCTTATCTCAGAAAAAAAAAATCCAAAAAAAGGAACAAACAAAAAGCATCACCACCAAAACAAAAACCACCATTAAAACAGTTCAAAAACTCACAATAAATTGTGAAACTCTGAAAGTTAAAAACCAGGTGTGGTACATATACCCGTAATCCCAGCAGTTTGGGGAGCCAAAGCAGCGGGATTTTGAGCTTGGAGACAGCCTTGTCTACATAGTGAGAACCCATTGCAAGACTATATTAGAAAAAAAGTACTACCGGTTAGGAGATTTTATTCATCATGTACACCTAAAAGAAACATTGCACACTTATATTCCACTTAATCTCCATGGCAAGATTATGAAGAGATGGAATAAAATGGCTGTAAGATAAAAACAGCTGGATGAGAAAGAAACAAGCACAGCTGGACCTCTACACAGCTCACGTTTTGGTTATGAAAGCCATTCAGCTCATTTTACAGGAAACGAAAGCGGGCGCTGAGTCGTGAAAGCTCGCATCAATTATTTTTAGCATGTCTCTTAACTTTTCTGTCCCCTGATTTCTTGTCTTCGGTGCCTAAGTCTTGAACAGGTAACCACTTCAGGGGATGCCGGCGATAGATTGGCCACGGAGGAAGTGTCAGCTAGATTAGAAAAGAGAAAAGGCAGCATTTATTTCTACCCAAAGTTTAAAAGATCAGTATGTTTAATGTCTGATCCCAAATAACCACCACGCTAAAGATTAACAAACTGACCAGACAGGGTGTGTCAGGTGGTGAGAGCAAGCCCGCAGTGTTTATGCACACAGTTTTAAGAACTAAAAGAAAGATGGAGGCAGAGCGAGCACAGTAGGAAAGCCTGCCTAGAGTAAGCTGCAAAAGGAAACTAGAAAGTTCTGCTCTTGGGGGGGAGAGATGGCTCAGAGGTTAAAAGCACTGGCTGCTCTTCCAGAGATTCTCAGTTCAATTCCCAGAAACCATATGGTGGCTCACAACCATCTGTAATGAGGTCTGGTGCCCTCTTCTGGCCTGCAGGCACACATGCCAGCAGAACACTGTATATGTAATACATAAATAAATCTTTAAAAAAGAAAGCTCTGCTCTTCTGGCCAGCTCTGACATTAATATTCTACTTTCCCAATAATAGGAAGAAACATTACTAGGAAAGACGAACAAAGAGCTGATTCTGGTTCTCACTACTAGGTCCAACCAAGTTTCCCAACTCAAGAAAATTGATGTTGCTACTAATACTCAAAAAGCGACAAATTTCTTACCAAACACGAGAAAGCAAATCCGGCCATAACTATGTAGACGGTCCACCCAAACTGTTCAGCCACGTACCCGTAGATAAACCCAACTATCTAAAAAGAAAACCGAGTATATTAAAGACAGTCAAACCGAGGGACACGGGATTATGAGATTAAAGGTAAAAATCAATACTTACTGCAGAAAAAAGAATAATCCCCTGAAACATCTGTTCAGCTAGCTTCTGCCCCTTGTAATCCTAGGGACGAAAGAGAAGAGGCGGGGTTGGTCCCATTACCAAAGGACTGAAGTTCTTGTGAGGAACTCAGTGTTGGCACTGGCAGCACTCAACACAGGGAGTTTCCCAGTAAGGAAGCAAATTTTTGATTTCCCGGGAAACTTTGGGCACCTTAACGGAGTATGGGTAAGGGAATCCTTTCTGGGGAAGAAAAGAGGCCCTAGGATCTTTGAGGATGTGAACTACACGCCACACCAGTCGGTGCTCCAGCGCTCCAAAATGGCCTGCGGGGACCTGGGAAGCGCATCCTCACCATCTGGGTGGGCAGCGAACTCAGATGTTCCAGCATGATTGGCGGAGAAGATCGACAACAAAGCAGAGGTAGCCGATTCTTAAGGAGTACGGTTTGTGGGGTGCGACACCGAGCGTAGCTTGGTCGACCCGCCGAGCCCCTCAGTCGGACGGCCGTGGCCCCGGAAGCGGATGTGTCCGACGGGCACAGACGCCCTCTGGCCCCGCCCCGCGCCATCGCCAAAGGAGGGACGTCTCCTAAAGTTCCTGGAATCCAGCGCATTGCTCACGAGGGCTGGGGCTGCGACCTGGCCGGAGCATCGCACCGGTCAGTGCTACCGGCTGCCCAGAGCCGCGCCTCGCGGGTTGTGCCTGCCCCTCCTAACGGCCGCCGGCACGCGCCGCGTCTCCATAGCGACGGCCTTTTCTCCGGGAGGACCCGGGCTGCCCCGTGGCGCCTGCTGCGCGTGGCGCTCTGGAAGCGGAGCCACGGTCAAGCCGAGACCTGGTGGCACAGCGTGGTTGCTGCACAGCTCGCGGGCCAGGGGGCCGCGGCCGGGGTGCGGCGGACGCAGGCGGCCCCGCGGGGGGCCCGGGCCTGAGGCCTGCGGTGCGAGCGCTGAGCTGGCGGGGCGGGCCGGGGCGCGGGCGGCGGCCCCTCCTCCAGGCGCAGGTAAAGGCGGCTGCGCCGAGCTCCTCAGGACGAGGATTCGTCTGACGCGGCTCTAACCTGGCGTGTCATTGCGTGGCGGAACCCCGGGACTGCCGCTCCACGTCCCCGTCGCTCCTAAGAGTAAGGAGACCATTAATGACCCCTAGAGTTAGGGAAGATAACCGAGACACGAGGCCCTGGCGGCCCCACGGTTCATGGAATGAGCCCCCACCTAGAGGACCCCATATTCAGTCCAACTATTTGGTTGTTGGTTTCCATGGCTCTCACAGTCCCAGACTAAGCCCTCCTGGTAAAGATCACCTAAAAGTTTCCCTTAGCCCCTCCTTCAAGGGTGGTGTATATTTCAAAAGCCCGAGCTTTCCCCTTGTTAGTGAGCTAGATGGGGTACCCGTTCTGGGGATCCGGCTCTCTGGGGCCATCTATCTCTGTAGTCTCTCCCGTGCTTGCAGTCAGTGAGATGCTAGCCACTCCAGGCCGGAAGCTGAGTGGCTGCTGCCCGCATCTACCCATCCACCGAGCCACCAATTTTTCAATCTTCTTTTTTTTTAATCCACAGAAATTTGATACTTTCCCTTATGGACAGAGTGTCCCTGATTATTAAGATGGCATTCTCTTCTTGATTGGAGACTGGATGCTCCTGAATTTGCAAGATTACCCAACAAATACCACGTGCCTGTTGCTCTTTGGTGGGGATGATCTTAGGCTCAGGGATTCAGCAGTAGATTTATATTTTCATTTAGCTCCCTGTTTCTATAGAACTTACATTCATGCGATCCAAATCCGTACCTGTGACAATTTCATAATCGAGAGGGAAGTGTGAGATTCGTGGTGCAAGGAGAGGATAGTGGTTGGTGACGTCCACAAGAGCAGTTTGGAAATGGGAACAGACGTCGAAGAACAGAGATGCAAATCTTTTCAGTCCATTAGTATGATGGAAGCAGAGTTCGATCCTGTCCATCCTCCACTCCCCTCTCCCGCCTTTAACTAACTGAAAGACCAGAACATGCTAGCATGCTGCGGGAGCGATCCGCCGGGAATGGAAAGATGTTTATGATGCTCCGTACAAGCGATTGTAGGATAGGGAACCGGGCACCGGTGGGATAGCATCTTGTGCATATGTGGGCTCCGTAATAATAAGAGGGAAAATAAGCAAAGTGGTTGTTGAGACTGTGGCTATAAATACAGGGAGCGAGCGTGTTTGTGTTTTAAAGGTGGAAGTTAGCTAGAGAGATGATGGGAAAAGTACTAAGCACACAAGTGGAGGACCTGAGTTCAAGTCCCCAGTATCTGTGTCAGTGCAGGCTGGGTGTGGCAGCACACCTGCAGTCCCAGCACTCAGGAGATAGAGATGAGACCCTGAGAACAAGATGACTAGAAAGATTGGCAAGTTGGGGTTCAGTTGAGAGACTTTGTAAGGTGGGACATGAAAATCTGACGTCAATCTCTGACTCCTCCCCCCACATACACACACTTGCTCTCAAACATGCAAGCACACATGCATGCACACATACTGTATACACATACACAAGCAAAAAAAAGAAAAGGCTAAAACATGATGCAGCCCTATAATCTCAGCACTGGGCAGCAGGATCCAAAGTTCAGGGTCAGCCTGGGCTTTAGGTTAAGACCGGGTCTCAAAAACAATAAGCAAAAAAAGTTTTTTCTTTAAAATTTCTTTCATAGTAATGGGCAATTATCTGTCCTAGGTTTCCTCTCTCTCTCTCTCTCTCTCTCTCTCTCTCTCTCTCTCTCTCTCTCTCTCTCTGTGTGTGTGTGTGTGCTTATGAGGAGGCTTTTTTGTATACAAATAGTTTAGGGATGTAAAAGTTTTATAATTTCTGAGCAAATCACCATGGATTTGCATAGTGAAGAAAATTATACACAATTGTACTCTGGCAAAAATGTTGCTACTATTCTATACCTACAGCTTATATGAAATTTCGAGAGCTCCTAAACAAACCAAGGAACCCTCATTACCAGGAAGCACACCGTTGATCAGACTTACTATGATAGCTGGTATTTTTCATGTAGGTAACTGGAAGAACTTAGTGTTTTCTGTCACGTGTATCTACTTAAGTGCATTCGGTACTTGCTAGAGGTGTGTTTCTTATGTTCTGCTAACTAGAGTAGCTCAGATACATGTGACTTCCATTCCATATACAATGTTACCTGTAACTGGCATCACTAGAAGTTGATGAGACAAACCATTGCCTTTTGTACCAGCAACTAGCTGGGGATGGTTGGAATGAGATTGTTTTATCCAGTCTTGGTGGAATTTAGCTCAAAGCAGGCAGATGTTAAGGCTTTATTGAATGGCTCCCAATCTGCCAGTTTCTGTAGGTCAGGCTCAGCCCTATGATGTGGTAGAGACAAAGAGCGGGACGTATAATGTGTATTTTTATTTTTGTGTGTGTGCATTTCCATGTGTGTAAGAACACAAACGTGGAGGACAAAGGTCAGCCTCAGGTGGTGTTCCTTAAGATGACTATTCACCAGGGATCTTCCAGTCTTCATCTCAGTGATGGGATACACACCCTGCGTTTTATGGAGTTTCTGGATCTAACTTGGGTCCTGACATGCACAGCAAGCTCTCTTCTCAACCCACAGCTGTGTTCTTAACTTTAAAAAAATTTGTGTGGGGGCTGGAAAGATAGCTCAGAGGTTAGGAGCACTGGCTGCTCTTCCAAAGGACCCGGGGTTCAAATTCTCAGCACCCACATGGCAGCTCAAAACTGTCTGTAACTCCAGTTCTAGGAGTTCTGATGCCTTTACACCAATGCACATAAAAATAAAGCTAAATAAATTATAAAAAAATGACCTTTTTTCATTGTTGTTACATACATATACTTACAATACATATATACATATTAAAAAAATGTTTGTGTGTGTGAGAGAGACAGAGACAGAGAGTGAGAGCGAGTGCGGGTGCCGTGGTGCACATGTGGAAGAGATAGGCAGCTTTCAGGAGTCAGTTCTCTCCGTGGATTCGGGGATCGAACTCTGGTCATCAAGCTTATCCTGCAAACAAACACCTTTACTCACTGAGCCACCTTGTCAGTCTATAATGCGTATTTTTTACAGAGGAAGTTCATTGGTGTGATATGTTTTATATGTACTGTTCTAAAAAGGAACGTGTTCATGTGTTTTAGCTCGTTCTTTGTAAGTCTGAATTACATTGCCTCAAATGTGTAATATGACCCATGGTCCTATTTAAAACAGAATCCCTGCTTTTATAAAGACCTTGGGAAGTTAAATGCCTGATGCACACATAGTGTAAATTAACTTTCTCAGCAGTGTGATTGGCTGAAAGTCCTTTGTCAAATAAACACCCCTGTCTACATGTTTAAAGACGACTTTAGGTGAATTTGTTTAATCAATTTAGTTTCATAAATACATATTCCACAGTCTTCTCCATTGAATTGTTTTGAGAAAGTAAAGGTGTCAGATGAGCAGAGGGGGCCTAGAAAGCACCCGTGTGGATACCACTTTCTTAATACTTGGTCACTTCATCAACAGAGATGAATCTGGGTTCTGTGTGTTATGCATGCAGGTGTGTAGAGCCCAGAGGAGGGCCTCCGGTGTCCTGCTTGATCCCTCTGCCTACTGAACCTGGAGCTAGGCCAGTGGTCAGCAAGCCTCAGGATCCTCCAATCTTTGCCTCCTTCCCACAGTGCCGAGATCACAGATGTGCATGTGACCATGCCCAGTTTTTGACATGGGAGCTGGGGATACGAGCACAGATACATCCTCATCCTTAACCCAGCCCACACTCTTACCCACTAAGCTGTGTCCTCAGCCTGACTTATTGTCCCTTAAAGCAGATTTTTACGTATATACACAATGCCTACTTTTCTCTGTGCGTACCATGTGCATGCAGTACCTGCAGAGGCCAGGTGTTGAATCTCGTGGAACTATATAAAGCTACGTGGTCTCAAATGTCACGTGAAAGCACTATGATCATCATAAAATTTTCAGACTCTGTACTGGAGAGTTGGTTCAGAGGATAAGAATACTAGCTGCTTCCAGAGGTCTTGAGTTCAATTCCCAGCAACCACAGGGTGACTGATGCCCTCTTCTGGTGTAAAGGTATGCAGATAGTACACATACACATATCTATATATCTTTAAAAAGGTTTTTTTTTCAGGCTCCAGATTGGGCTCTTGAAAGTTAATAATTTAGGGCTGGAGAGATGGCTCAGTGGTTAAAAGCATTGCCTGCTTTTCCAAAGGTCTTGAGTTCAATTCCCAGCAACCACATGGTGGCTCACAACCATCTATAATGAGGTCTGGTGCCTTCTTTCTGGCCTGCAGGCATACACGCAGACAGAATATTGTATGCATAATAAATAAATATTTTTTAAAAAAAGAAAGTTAATAATTTAGAAAAAAGTGTCTGAATAAATATTTTTGATGACCATTCTCATGTCCTTACTGACTTTGGGGACTTTTATTTTATAGGATTAGTATCTAATGTTTGTATAAGACAGAAGAAAAGGATGTCATTCCGTAAAGGTATGTTCTCCCTCTCTCCAAATTCCATTGCTTTTATACGTAGACCAAAGCCAAGAGATGTAATGCAGGTTCCCTCTGTTTCAGTGAGCATCATCATCTGGGTCCTGGCTGTTGTTCTCTTCTTACTGGTTTTGCACCATAACTTCCTCAGCTTGAGTAGTTTGCTAAGGAATGACGTAACAGGTATGGGAACCTTTACTGACTCCACACTACTGTCTGTTGTCCCACATTGTAACTGATAGCACTGTGTAAAAGAAAAAAAGAAAAGAAAACTCACTTCTTGGGCTTAGAAAGACTCTGAGGCAGTGTAAAGGGACAGAAGGCCAAAAGAGACCAGTGACCTCAGCAGAGGGGGCTGTTAACTTCAAACAGCAAAGGACAGACACAGTGGGGAAGGGGTGTCTGCAAAAAGAAGGAGGGGATACTTGCAGGTTACATAGGAGGTTTGGGAAATGGAAGTTAAATGGAGATTCAGGGGCTGTGTGCAAGCTCTGCTTCCTGGAGCTGTTTGTCCAGACACGGCTGTTTGATCTTTGGTAATTGCTTTGCTCAGGCTGTCTGGATAAGGTGGACGGCGAGTAACTGAGTTAGGCAATGGCCCTAAAGGGGGAGGAGCTGGATTGCAATGTAGGGTCGGGATTTCTGAGTCTGGCAGAGCTTGTTCAGTTTATCCCAACAGAAGGCATCGTGGGCACTCCTCCCGCTCTTGTCTCTGTAGTTAAGTCTTTAGCTAAGGCCTTGATCTGAGAGAATATTCCTTTATATCAAGTCAGAGACCTTAAATTGCATCAGGTCAGAGCTTTAGAAGTTGCGTCCTGGTATCTGATGCTTGTCTTTACCTTGCAGTGTTGGTAGGTCTGTCACAGTCCTTTAACTTAGTGGTCACAGCAGTAGGACTTTGTGATAAAACAGACATCAAAGTCTTATCAGCTGATTAAAAACCATTGTATTGTATAATTACATTACAGTTATCTAGTTGTTCATACGATTCTACCCTGGTAATGTAGGATATTTGAGGCTTCGGGGTGTTTTAGATATCTTTTTGTTGTTTTCTGTTGTTTTGAGACTGGATCTTATGGCTGAGCCTGACTTCAAACTCACTACGGGCTGTTCTTGAATTCCTGATTGTCCTGCCTCAGCTTCCATAGTGATGGAATTAGCCACTCAGTCCCAAATACCTGGCAGCCACTTCCCAAATTACCACACTGAGGCTTATATTACTTATAAATGCTTGGCTGATAGCTCAGGCTTCTTACTCACTAACTCTTATACTTAAATTAGCCCATAGTTCTTACCTATGTTTAGCCATGAGACTTGGTACCTTTTCTCCACCCCCCTCTTTTTTTTTTTTTTTTTTTAAAGATTTATTTATTATATATTCAGTGTTCTGACTGAATATATGCCTGCAGGCCAGGAGAGGGCACCTGATCTCATTATAGATGGTTGTGGGTCACCATGTGGTTGCTGTGAATTGAACTCAGGACCACTGGAAGAGCAGCCAGTGCTCTTATCGCTGATCCATCTCTCCAGCCTGGTACCTTTTCTCAGTACAGCATTCTCATCTTGCTTCTCTGTGTTTGCTGGCAACTCTCAGACTCTGCTTTCCTCTCCCCAAAATTCTCCTTGTCTGGCTCTGGTGCTGAGTCTCTGCCTGCCCAGCTATTGGCTAATCAGCTTTTATTTAGCAATGAGCAGATGGAATTACAGATGCGAACCACAATGTCCTTGTTTTCAAAAATCGTTTTTGAGGCTAGATGTGATGACACACCCCCAAATTCCTAGCAATTGGGAAGCTGAGGCAAGGCAAAAGAATCATGAATTTGGGGCTAGTACAGGCAATAGCAAAACTTTGTTTTAAAAAATAAATACACATATGCCGGGTGGTGGTGGCACACACCTTTAATCTCAGGACTCGGGAGGCAGATCTCTGTGAGTTTGAAGCCTGCATGGTCTACAGAGCAAGTTCCAGGACAGGCTCCAAAGCTAGAAAAACCCTGTCTCAAAAAACCAAAATAATAATAAAATAAAAATACACACACACTCTCACTCTCTCACTCGTGGATAGCAATCCAACAGCATGTACCATGGTATACTCATACCCACACATCATATATACACATGTATACAATAATAAGTGGTATTAGGAGGAAGTACAGGCCATCTTTGGTTATGTACCAAGTTGAGATAAACCTGAGCTACATAAGACTCTTTCTGAAAAAGGAAATAAAGTCAGAGTTAGCTCGTATCTCTAAGCCCAGCACTTGGAGGCAGAGATAGAATCATTTAGTATTAGTTGAATAAGTTGTTTCACTGACACGAGAAACTACTAACAAAATTTTGACCTGGTATATTCTAGTTCCTTTCTCAGTATTTGTATTTTTATATGTATTTGAGATTATACTAAACTACATGACAACCTTTTCCATGTGATTTTTATTATAAGCATAAAGTAAACTTCAAATATGTACTTAGACTTTGTGTGTGTAATTTTAATGCTGTTAAGTTTATTTATATCCACAGAAGATACATTTTCTTTTTTAATAACTTTCAGAATTTGATGGCAATCCCACAGTGAGAACTTGATTACATGCAAGACATACATAGACATAGATATTTTTCTGGTTAAAATTTACGTGCTTTTGGCTTGGCAGTGGTGGCGCATGCCTTTAATCCCAGCACTCGGGAGGCAGAGGCAGGCGGAACTCTGTGAGTTCGAGGCCAGCCTGGTCTAAAAAAATTTATGTGCTTTATTCCTGGTTGTAACTCTAGGGCTAGACATTAACTAGTATATACTAAGACTCAGTGTTCATTGATAGCAGAGTGAATACATAGCTGTCCTGTATTCATAGGACTGGCTATAGGACCCAAATCTTTAGATACTTGGATCTTTTGCATCTAATTGCACAAAACTTGCATATAACTGTGTACATCCTTTTTTTTTTTTGTTTTGTTTTGTTTTTTGTTTTTCGAGACAGGGTTTCTCTGTAGCTTTGGAGCCTGTCCTAGACCAGGCAGGCTGGCCTCGAACTCACAGAGATCCGCCTGCCTCTGCCTCCCGAGTCCTGGGATTAAAGGTGTGCACCACCACCGCCTGGCTAACTATGTACATCTTACTATGTATTATAAAATATCTCTAGATATATTTAGATATAATATATATATATAGCCGGGCAGTGGTGGCGAACGCCTTTAATCCCAGCACTCGGGAGGCAGAGGCAGGCGGATCTCTGTGAGTTCGAGTCCAGCCTGGTCTACAAGAGCTAGTTCCAGGACAGGAACCAAAAGCTACGGAGAAACCCTGTCTCGAGAAATCCAAAAAAAAAAAAAAAAAAATATATATATATATATATATATATATATATATATATATATCTTTTATAGCATCAATCCGTATTATATTGTACTATTTAGGTACCAACAATAAAAATCAAGTTTTGACATATTTAACAAGTAATTTCTTTCTAATATTTTCCACCTGTGGTTGATTAAATCCACAAATGTGGAAATCATAACTGTGGAGGGAAATCCCACTGTATCATAAAAGGCAAGAAGGATGGTTTACAGAATAATGCTGCGGTTATTTTCTGTTGTTATTTTGTTTATTTTTGTTTTTGATTTTCAAGACAAGATTTCTCTGTGTAACAGTTCTAGCTGTCCTGGGACTCTTGTAGACCAGTCTGGCCTTGAACTCACAGAGATCCGCCTGCCTCTGCCTCCCCAGTGCGCCGCCACCACCTACCTGACTCTCTGCAGTTATTTTGTATTGAACTCCCTTTCTAAATTTAATTTTCTATTCCAATCCAAAGATTTTCCTATTTAAACTCAAATCATAGGCCTAGGGATGTAGCTTAGCAGTAGAGAGCTTGCTTAACATATGCTAGGGCCAAGGTTCATTCCAAGCACAAGAGAGTAAATTCTGATTAAGATCCAGTACATTGATTTTTATGCCTCCATGTGATATGTGGTTTGAAGACTGTTTCTAGGTTTTTGTAAGTATAAATAAAAGGTGACTTGTTTTGGTGTGTTTGGATTGAACCTGGGGTCTTATCCATTTGGAATGTATACCCTTACTGATGAGCTAGATCCTCAGCCTAAAAATGTGACTCTTCTCTAGTTCAGATTTTGTCCTTAAGAGAGAATGATTAAGACAAAAGCCATGCACCCTTAAAGGCTGCTTATAAACTGCCAGAATACATTTTATAAAGGTTCTGTAATTTTCTTATCAATGGTGTATCAAGAGTGTTGCCAGATTATTTTTTAAAATTCTTCCACTTCTTTAAAAGTGCTTATGTATGTGAAAACACAGTTTTCTATTGTATGCTTCAAAATTAATGAGTCCCTTTTTGTAAATTAGGGGCTGGAGAGATGGCTCAGAGGTTAAGAGCATTTCCTGCTCTTCCAAAGGTCCTGAGTTCAATTCACAACAACCACATTTTGGCTCACAACCATCTGTAATGGGGTCTGGCGCCCTCTTCTGGCCTGCAGGCATATACACAGACAGAATATTTTATACATAATAGTAATAATTTAAAAAAAGAAGAAATAAATTAGCCAGGTGGTGGTGACTCACACTTTTAATCCCAGCACTCAGGAGATAGAGGCAGGTGGATCTCTGTGAGTTCGAGGCCAGTCTGGTCTTCAAGAGCTAGTTCCAGGACAGGCTCCAAAGCTATAGAGAAACCCTGTCTCAAAAAACCAAAAAAAAAAAACCAAAAAAAAAAAAAAGAGAAAGAAAAAAGAAAAAGAAAAAAAAAGAATAAGTAAATTGCTACTGTAATTCTCATGTTATCTCCTTCTATGTCTTGGATTGTAGTGACATTTCATTTGTATTTTTATAAATAAAGCTTGCCTGAAGATCAGAGCGTAAAACAGCCCCAGTGATCAGCCTTACAGACCAGACAGTGGTGGCACAATTTTTTAATCCTAGTAGCCACACTAATTTGCTATAGAAACAGTGCGGTAGTGGTGCACGCCTTTAATCCCAGCCCTAGAGAGGAAAAAAGATGAGAGGAGACAGCTCTCTGACAAATTACTTACTCCTGAAAAAAATACAAAGAGGAGATTCATTCTATCTATCTATCTATCTATCTATCTATCTATCTATCTATCTATCTATCTATCTTTTTGTGTGTTTTTTGTTTTTTTTTAGTAAAAAATTATTTTTTACCTCAAGATTCTATTTATTATGTAGGCTATAAAATATGTTTACAAAAAATTAGACCCCAAAAGGTGCAAATTAGGATAGATTGATAATAAACTCTTTTTTTTTTAAATTGATATTTATTGAGCTCTACATTTTTCTCTGCTCCCCTCCCTGCCTCAACCCTCCCCCAAGGTCTTCATGCTCCCAGTTTACTCAGGAGATCTTGTCTTTTTCTACTTTCTATTTCCCGTATAGATTATATCTATGTAAGTCTCAGTGTCCTCATTGTTGTCTAAATTCTTTGGGATTGTGGTTTGTAGGCTGGCTTTTTTTGCTTTATGTTTAAAAACCACCTCTGAGCCGGGCGGTGGTGGCGCACGCCTTTAATCCCAGCACTTGGGAGGCAGAGGTAGGCGGATCTCTGTGAGTTCGAGACCAGCCTGGTCTACAGAGCTAGTTCCAGGACAGGCTCCAAAGCCACAGAGAAACGCTGTCTCGAAAAACCAAAAAAAAAAAACAAAAAAAAAAAACAAAACAAAAAACCACCTCTGAGTGAGTACATGTGATAATTGTCTGTGTCTGGGCTACCTCACTCAAAATAATGTTTTCTAGCTCCATCCATTTTCCTGCAAAATTCAAGATGTCGTTATTTTTTTCTGCTGTGTAGTACTTCATTGTGTAAATGTGCCACATTTGGCATACACCTTTAATCCCAGCACTTGGGGATTATGCACTTGGGATTATGCACTTGGGATTATGCACTTGGGATTATGCACTTGGGATTATGCAGAGACTAGACAACAAATGATAAGCTACATCTCCCAGGACTTGGCAATTAACCCAATTTTTTTTTTTCACTAAAGATACCGTTGCCCCCAACTCAGACATCCGGAAGTAAATTTAAGAATATGATGCCCACATTCCCAAGAGGTGGGGTGGGTGGTTTTTGGTCATTCAATGGGTTATGGATATTTGTCATTGTTTAGGGGGGTTGGTTACAAGTTGTTATTGGTAATGGTCAGGAAAAAGCTAAACACGGAAATTAGATTCCATGTTTTAAAAAATTAGTTCTTGTTTTGAAAAGAAAAAAGCGATATAGATATGATAGGATAAAAGGGTAGATTATTGAATCTACTCTGAAAAGAAAAAAGGGAGGATATAAATATGGTAGAATGAAAGAGTAGAGTATTCAATCTACTTTTTAAAAATAACTACTGAGCCGGGCGATGGTGGCGCACACCTTTAATCCCACACTCGGGAGGCAGAGGCAGGTGGATCTCTGTGAGTTCGAGACCAGCCTGGTCTACAGAGCTAGTTCCAGGACAGGCTCCAACGCCACAGAGAAACCCTGTCTCGAAAAACCAAAAAAAAACAAAACAAAACAAAACAAAAAAAACTACTGGTTTTAAATGTTTTACCTTGTATTGGACTTTTGTATATTGATACAAATTTATGATAAATTTTGTTGGAACATACTGTACATACTTTTCTAATTTTGTTCAAGGTTATTTTTTTTCTTTATTTTATTCTTTTTTAATTAAAATTTCCGCCTCCTCCCCGTTTCCCATTTCCCTCCCCTGTTCAAGGTTATTGTACCTATCCAGCTCATTTAACAATGTTATGAAATTTCTAGTCTTTGGAAGTTATTATTACCAACTGTTTAGGATAATAAGGAAATGCAGGTTAGTAATTATTTACCTATTATAATCAAACTTGTAGTCACATTAGGTATATTTTAAAGGTCAAACAAAGATATATTTTAGATAGACAGGTCATCTTCAAACACTTCAGTGATCTACAGAATATAGCATTTAAGATGTTTTAATAAGCTCTATCTCTCTCTTTTTTTTATTTTTTATTTTTTTGATTTTCAAGACAGGGTTTCTCCGTAGCTTTTTGGTTCCTGTCCTGGAACTAGCTCTTGTAGACCAGGCTGGCCTCAAACTCACAGAGATCCGTCTGCCTCTGCCTCCCGAGTGCTGGGATTAAAGGTGTGCGCCACCACCGCCTGGCTTCTTTTTTTTTTTATTATGACAATGAGACATGTCTGTTCCTGGCAGCACCAATCTACTTCAGAGAAGATGATGGGCATTGAAGAAACTCCAAATGGAGTTTACTTTCTTTGTGACAAAAGTAAATGCCACACTGGACAAGAAAATGCCCTTGCCTTGGCTGCTGACAGTGTGCTATCCTAATTAGACAAGCAGGACACAAAAGAAAGTTACTGCCAAACATTTTCAAGACAAGGCAGGATAGCCCTTTAGAATATCCTGTTTCACAGAAAAGTCTGTCAGATAAGCTAGGCCTGTAGGCTGAAGACGGATGCCCGAATGTTGCAGAGGAACTTTAGGTGACTGTTCAGGCAGCCAGCATTTTCTGTCATTTCTCACATTCTTTAGAAGTCTCTTGCATGCACTTCCTGCTTACTCAGTTAATATTATTTCCTTCTTGGGTCTCTGAGGGATGCAGAAAGCAAGTTATGATAGAAAGTAAATTAGGTACAAGACTTTGGACTCACCAGGATAGGATAAATTATGGGATATTTTCTCTGTATTTGTCAAATGCACTAGACACTATTAATGTATTTATTGCTTGCATAAATTATATATAGTCATGGTACTTATTGTATATAGTTTTCTTATATTTGGTTTTTTTTTTTTTTTTTTTTTTTTTTTTTGGTTTTTCGAGTCAGGGTTTCTCTGTGGTTTTGGAGCCTAACCTGGAACTAGCTCTTGTAGACCAGGCTGGTCTCAAACTCACAGAGATCCACCTGCCTCTGCCTCCCAAGTGCTGGGATTAAAGGCGTGCGCCACCACCGCCCGGCTCTTATATTTGTTATAGCCTCCTTTTTAATTTTAGACAAAATCTGGAAATGTAATGATATTTCATTTGCCTGAAGATCAAAGAGTAAAACAGCCCTACTGGCCAACCATACAGACCAGGCAGTTGTGACACACACCTATAATCCCAGTAGTTACGCTAGTTTGCCATAGAAAATGGCGGTAGTGGTGCACACCTTTACTTCCAGCCCTAGTGAGAATTATGAGAGGAGACAACTCTCAGACACAGTCTCATTCTGAGGATTTCTGGAGGGAGGCAGGATCACCATTTCATACTGAGGTAGAGGTAAGAGCCAGTGGCTGGCTGTTCTGCTTTTCTGACCTTCAGGTTGAACCCCAATATATGTTTCTGGGTTTTTATTAATCGTGGTGCACTGGACTCTGTAGAAAAAAAATAAAACAAACCAAAAAACCTTGCTGGGCAGCTGGGTGGTAGTGGTGCACACCTTTAATCCCAGCACTTGGGAGGCAGAGGCAGGTGGATCTCTTGAGTTTTAGGCCAGCCTGGTCTATCAAGTGAGTTCCAGGACAGCCAAGGCTACATAGAAACAACCTGTCTCAAAAAAAAAAAAAAACAAAAAAAAAAACTTGTTAGACATGGTAGTGCATATCTTTACTTCTAGCACAGTAACTTCTTTGAGTTTGAGGCTAACCTGGTCTACTTAGCATGTTCCAGGCCAGCCAGGATTATATAGTAAAACTCTGTTTCAAAGAACAAAACAACAAACCCAAGCGAAACAAAAATTCCTGAGATTGTGTCCCCGTGTTTTCCTTGTGTGTTCTTTTCAGATTCAGGAATCCTGGGGCTTCAGCCCATAGACTTTGCCACAGATGTTCATCAACATCCAGTAAATGGGAGACAAGAAGAGATTCCCGTGGTCATTGCTGCCTCTGAAGACAGGCTGGGTGGGACGATTGCGGCCATAAATAGCGTTCATCGGAACACTCGCTCCAATGTGATTTTTTACATTGTTACCCTCAATAGTACAGCAGACCATCTCCGGTGAGCACTGCTTTCCTAGTGATTCTGCCTCTGCCTGATGTTCTTCACCAGCCCACTGCTGAGCCAGGAACCATTTACAATATATTATGATGTCTTCCTGTTTTACCATGCACAAACACACAGAGTACAAATATTTTTTCCATGTGATTGTGTCATGTCTCTATGGCAAGAGAACTGATAATTTATATCAGGAACAAAACTAGCTGTCAAAGTCACACTGTTACTTCTGCAGTCCTTTTAGTATAGGTCTAATGTTTGGCAACCTGACTTTTTGATAAGGGAAGCAATATATTGCTTTACTCGTCTTAGCTTCTTAGAGATGCACATGCATAAAGCACTGGGTTCAGTTCATAGTGGCGCATGCCTGTCAACCTAGCACTCAGGAGGTAGAAGCAGGGCGATCAGTTCCAAAGGCATCCTTAACTACAAATAAAGTTTTAAGGGCCGGGCGGTGGTGGCGCACACCTTTAATCCCAGCAGCTGGGAGACAGAGGCAGGCGGATCTCTGTGAGTTCGAGGCCAGCTTGGGCTATAAGAGCTAGTTCCAGTACAGACTCCAAAGCTACAGAGAAACCCTGTCTCAAAAAACCAAAAAAAAAAAAAAGGTAAGTTTTAAGGATAGGCTGGGGTGTATGAGACTGTCTTAAAAAAATTAAAAACAGAAATCTACAAAACTTATTCTAAAAAGCAGCTTGTTTAACAGACTATCACAATTCTAAGTATTTCTCTCCTTATGGCTTTCTCCATGGTTCACATTCATGAAAATTATGTTCTCATTCTTGAAAAACTCAGAACCCATTCAAGATGTAGAAACACACTGCAGGTTTAAAATGGACTCAGAAGTGTGCTTGGGCAGATAACATGGGCTATTCTTACATTGCCTTAGAGTCAGGTGGGTCAGTTTCTTAGATTCATCACAGGAAATAATCATTCTATAGCTGAATATTAAATGCTAGTTTTATTGATAACTAGTTTTTACTACCATTATGATTTGACTCCATTTTTGGAAGGGTAAAAATTCTATGATCCAGCTGGGCATGGTGGTGTACCCTTGTAATCTCAGTATTTGGGTGGCTGAGGGAGAACTGTGAATTCACGGTTACCTTGTGCAGTGTAGTAACTTCCTCAAGAAATGAAGTCCATTTTTTGGCGGGGTGTTCTCAAGTCTAGATTTTTTTACAGTAAAGTTTTGGGGGAAGATTTTCCCCTGTGGATTCTTGGCTGAGAAGAAACTTTGATGGGAATGCCTTCATCTCAGTTGAGGAACCCCCAGTATTCGAGATAAAGAACTTCAAACATCTCGTGTATTGGGTTTCTCTTACATTATACCACTGTTAGAAAAGCATAGAAAGATAAGGCTATACTTTAGAAACATGACTATTTAAGACTGAAGTGTGTTTTTTCTTTATCAGGTCCTGGCTTAACAGTGTTTCCCTGAAAAGCATCAGGTACAAAATTGTAAATTTTGACACTAAACTTTTGGAAGGGAAAGTAAAGGAGGATCCTGACCAGGGGGAGTCCTTGAAACCAGTGAGTTCCATGTGTCTTTGTTTCTATAGATGTATTTGGTTAGAATACTTGCATAATTTGGGCACAGTGCTAATTCTCTAGGGACCAAATCTGGGCAGTTCCAAGAGTTCACTGACTGCTTTTACAAGGTTCTGAGAATATTTTAATAGTTTTTACAGAGCCCAGCTACTGTATCCTGTGCTGATGCTTCTTTCCTTTTCAGTTAACCTTTGCAAGGTTCTACTTGCCAATTCTGGTTCCCAGTGTAAAGAAAGCCATATACATGGATGATGATGTAATTGTACAAGGTACCAAAGAATGAGTTCTTTTATTCATCTGGATTCTGGGCTGTAAGGATTGTCATATGGTGAGCATTAGGCCATTGGAAGTGGGAAGAATAGATTGCAGGGTAGTGGCACATGCCTTTAATCCCAGCACTCAGAAGGCAGAGGCAGGTGGATCTCTGGGTTCGAGGTCAGCCTGGTCTACAGGATGAGTTCCAGGACAGCCAGGACTACACAGAGAAATGCCATCTTGAAAGAAATGGGTTGGGGGGAGGGGAAGCAGAAGAACAAAATCTCAAGGCAATTGTTCATTTCATTTTATCCATTCCAGGTGACATTCTTGCCTTGTATAATACACCACTGAAGCCAGGACATGCTGCTGCATTTTCAGAAGATTGTGATTCAGCTTCTACTAAAGTCATTATCCGTGGAGCAGGGAACCAAGTAAATTACTGCAAACCTTACTCCCTATGAATGCTTGAAGTATTAAATTCAGGGCTCAACTTACATTAACCAGTTACTTCACTAGAGATTGCATGCCTACTTTTCTGTAGATTCACTTATGGACCAAGACAAACTAGATCCCAACTGCTGTATTTATCGAATCTCCTACATTGCTTTTGCTAATAACTTGAGAATTCTTAGTTCAACTACTTCTTTACTTGCTATATAAGTTTTTAAGCAGCAAATATCTCACTTGTATTTTCAGTACAATTATATTGGCTATCTTGACTATAAAAAGGAAAGAATTCGTAAGCTTTCCATGAAAGCCAGCACCTGTTCCTTTAACCCTGGAGTTTTTGTTGCAAACTTGACTGAATGGAAGAGACAGAATGTAACTAACCAGCTGGAGAAATGGATGAAACTTAATGTAGAGTAAGTATTTAACTGGTTTATCTTTTTAAAATAGTCTTTACCAGTAGAAGGTGGTCATTACTCTTCATTGACATTCTTTGTTTCACCAAGAGAGGGACTGTACAGTAGAACTCTGGCTGGCAGCATCACCACACCTCCTCTGCTTATTGTGTTTTATCAACAACATTCCACCATTGACCCTATGTGGAACGTCAGACACCTTGGTAAGTGTTAAGCATGCAAGCTGGGCATGGGTAATCCTAGCACTTGAGAATGCCAAGGCAGCAGTACTACCCCAAGTTCGAGGTCAGCCAGAGCCACTTAGCAGACATTTAAACTAATCAGAAATTGGTAATTAAGAACTCTTCCTTAGGGATGATCTGTACCCAGTATTTCCCTTAAGGTTTCTGCAGCTTAGCATGACATTGCTTTGTCTTACTAGTAATCATTTGGCATTTTTTTTAAGGTTCCAGTGCTGGAAAGCGGTATTCACCCCAGTTTGTAAAGGCTGCCAAGTTACTTCACTGGAATGGCCACTTCAAGCCTTGGGGAAGAGCTGCTTCATATGCTGATATGTGGGAAAAATGGTATGTTCCAGACCCAACAGGCAAATTCAGCTTAATCCGAAGACACATGGATGCCTCAAACATAAAGTGAACTAGAATTTAAGCTTAAATACACCACTCAGGAAATCCTGGAAGACACATGTGGGAAGTTAACAGTGTTGGGCTTGAGTCTCTCTGTAGCAACCCACAGAAAAGGGGTGTTTCAGCTGGGCAGAGATGACAAATTGCTTCCTTGGCAGTCAGCTTCCCAGATGACTACAAATGTCTCCATCTGCCTTACCAAATGCTTGCTTACTACATTGTTGACTGACCTGAAGGACAGACTGATAAAACCAGCACTAGTTCATCTACCTGCTGCAGTTAGGAACTGCAGCTTGGTTTTAATTTTGTAACCTGTGGCTCAGTTTGTAAATAAAATGTTCTCTAATAAATCTCTTTGCTTCCAGAGAACAGATTCTCTACATTCAATATATGGAATGTAAATACTGCTGCTCTTCTAGAGTTCAGTTTTTATCACATCAGGTCACAATGGGATTATTCTAGTTCGAGATCCAATGCAGTCCTCTAGAGCCTCCATCCCATTGCATATAGGCTACCCCTCTTTCCCCCACACATTTTTTTGGAGACAGTTTCCCTGTGTAGACCAGGCTAGCCTTGAGCTCATAGAGATCTGCCTGTCTCTGCCTCTCAAGTGCTGGGTGGGATTAAAGGCGTGTGCATCACATGCCTGGCCATAAATAAATCTTAAACACAAATGCATGTAAGCACACTTTTGTAGTTTTTATATACATACATATATGATACATATTCACAAGATTTACAGTTTGTGTCAAACCAGTCTGGGACACTGTACACAAAACATTAACATCTGTAGCAGTCATACATAATCTGTTCTAAAGTCATAGACATCATCATCCTCTTCATGCATTTTATCCACGGCAAATGATCTGTCAGATGGTTTACCTGTATAGGAGAAGAAAAAAAACGCAAAATTTTATACAAGAAAATAAAAGCAATTGTGCTCAAACTACATAGTTCTAAGTCCTTTGTCCCAGACTCACTTGCTGCTGATTCCACAGGTAACATCTCTGTGGTATCTTCTACAGGGGGTGCATCTGAGGTCTCTGCCTGTGGACCAAAGAAATGTGGTATGCAACAGCCCTTGACATCTTATTAACCTTATGGGGTCAGTTAGATCACAAACTTGTTTCTGCTTTAACTCAAGAAACAAAACTTACATTATTTTCACCATCACCATTTCTGTCATCTTCACCACCCTGTCTGTTTTCTTTGTGTCTTGGCAATTCTTCGGGTATGTCTGTTTCTTCTATTATTCCATTTGTCAGGCCCGAAGACCGGAAAAGGATTCTGTTAGTTAAATGAAGGCCCTTGAGGACTAAAGGAAAGGAGCAAAAGTCATGTTAATGCAAGGCCTCTAGCATCCTGTCACTGTTATTCCTGTTGTAACAGAAAGTTTTACCGTGTATGCTGTGTGCATTATTCATTTCTAGTTCTTCCACATTAAAGCCCTTCTTCATGTTTGCTGTAATACTCTCACTGAAATGTGGAGAAGGAGTCCAGGAAGTAGGAGGATGACAGTAGTAACCTAATGAGGCACTGGCATTAAAAACAAGATCTGTCAAACACAGTTCCAGCCCTTTATTCTATGTTGTCTTCAATGCCAATACAAAGAGACCTTACCCTGTCCACTCAGACCACAGCAGCTTAGCAGCACTTTCCACACTTGGGCCTCCACCCTTTTGGTGCAGACCTCTTCTCTGAGCAAGTTTAGTAAAAAAATCCAAAGAATCCTTAAACTCTGGGACAGTGTATTTTAAAACCACCTTAAAAACAAAACACAAACCATCATTGACCTGTGTGGATAAAAGACAATGGTAAGGAGCTCAAGGGGAATTCTGTTACCTGTTGACTATCAGCCTGGGATAGAATGGCGCTAGCAGCCTCTAGTGGTCTTAGTACTTCAATGCTTGTTGGACTCCGTAGAGCAAGTGCACTAGGGGAGTTACTGGGTGAAATAATGAAGCATGGACTATCTATGACTGTGATCTGCTTGTCCAAAGGGACAACCTGCATGCTCCTGAAAAAAAGAGATGGAATTACATGGTTACTGGTCTATCTATGCGCAAGAGAACAAACATGAAGCTCAGGGTTGGATTGAACAACTCAGCACAGCAGTCAGATCCAATTTGTCATCACTGCTCCATGTTTATGAGAAACCCTAACACACAGAATCCTAAAATAAGCACTGCATGTTACAGTGCTATGCATCCAAACTTCACGGTTATTTCCTTAACCTTAGGAAACCAGGTCCAAATATGACTTTCAAACTCAATTGTAGGTAGCCTGGCCTTTCCAATCAATATTCCTAGCCCAGCACCAAGTTATCTTTTACTGATGTCTGAGATTTATTTACCTTGTAAGTCCCATGGGAACTCCAACATTACATATCCATTCTTGTTTTAAACTATTAATGATGCTGCTTTTCCCCACATTTGGGAAACCTACAAATAAATGCAAACCCATATTATAAAACACATTTTTAATAGCTTCTTTGCCCATACTGGGTTAAGTGTTCTGGCTGCCAAGAACTCTTAGACACCAACTTGTGAAGCTGGTAGGTTTTTTTTTTTTAAAAAATTATTTTACTTATTATGTATGCAGTATTCTGTCTGCCTGCAGGCCAGAAGAGGGCACCAGACCTCATTACAGATGGTTGTGAGCCACCATGTGGTTGCTGGGAATTGAACTCAGGACCTTTGGAAAAGCAGGCAATGCTCTTAACCACTGAGCCATCTCTCCAGCCCCTGGTAGGTAAGTTTTAGTAAGTTAAGCTAGAATCAACATTTGAGACTCCTTCCTCTTGTGATAAACCTGTTCACAGTTCACAATGTGATGTTCTTGGCTAAGTGAAGGTAAAAAGGTAAATGTGCTGAACGAAACTCACCAATTACTCCAACCCGAATATCTTTCCCACATGACTGCTGAAAACCTTCAAGAAGCTTACAGAGTGCATCCTTGCCACAGCAGGTTTTACTTTGGAATGGAACAGCTTTCTTCTTTACCTTTACACATAAAAACCCAAAGTACAGTACTCTTAATAATTCTGGTAAATACCATCAAGTGAAACCCAGTAAATCTGGTACCAGAGTCCAGTTCTTAGAAAAACCACTGGCCTCTACTGCCTTTCAGATGATCTTTGATGAAATCAGAGTTGGATCTTATTGTTTTTCACCTTAATCAACATTTTGCATACTCATCATATTTCAACCATCACAAACCCGAGGAAAACCACATTCCCCGCTGCTAACAGTACAGTATACCTTGAGTATCTTCTCTCTGTACTTCATGTTTGTTGAGGCTTTGAACACCACTGTTGGCAATTCTTTATTCAAGTAATTTAGCCAGTTCTCCAAATTCTCCTTTGGTACTAGATCTTGTAAGAATTGGGAAAAGACAATGCTTCAACTTTGGTTTTAAGCTTAATTTATTAAATGTGGTAAACTATTGATTGAATTCATTTGCATTTTCCCAAATTACCAAAAGGAACTAAGGGAAAAGTAAACTTCATGCCACACCACTTGTGTCTGGAGAGATGCTAATTTTTTTGATTTTTGAGACAGGGTTTCTCTATCAAACAGTCCTGGCTGTACTGGAACTTACTCTGTAGAACAGGCTGGCCTTGAACTCAGATGCACCTGCCTCTCCAGTGCTGGGATTAAGGGTGTGTACCACCACTGCTCAGGAGTTGTTATAACTACCTCCCACAGTCCCTGTATTTCAGGTTGGCCTTGAACTTTAAAACTCCCCTTTATCCCTTCAGTGATGGGATCACAGAAGCATACATACTACTACTATGCTTGGTTTTCTGTGTGCTAGGCAGCAAAAGTACATCTTTTGAGTACTAGGCAGGCAATGTTCCAACTGAGCAACTTTTGAAAATCAACATATTCAGTACTGCTCACTTGATCTAAGCACCTATGTCCCTTAACTAAGAGGTACCAGCTTTCTAAGCCTAACAGTGATTTTAAACCACTTTCTTATATAGACCTCTATACCCTCCCCGCAAATCTGTAGAGGCTTAAAAACCACTGCTGGTAATTCCATGTTAAAATTTAGCCAGTTCTCCAAATTCTCCTTTGGTACCTGATTCTGTTAAGAATTAGGAAAGAACAAATGATTCTGTACAAGTCTTTCTTTTGGGTTCTCTTCCTGCTGCTCAAGCCTACCTAGACACATATATTTTGTCCCATATAGTAACTTATCTTATACCTTAGCTTAGAGCCGAGCTATCTGTTCGCATATGAAACACAACAGTTAAATTCTTAAAACCAAGGAAGATTTAAGCATTAAATAGCAGAACAGAAAAATCCAGTTAAACCACCTCCTCCCCATGTCCTTGGCACCAGAGTGCACATGCATTGGCTCTGTTGAGGTCAGAGTTGGATCTTATCAGTCTTCAGTGAGAATCAGACTGTTCAGATTTTTCCTCATTCCTCATAAGTGCACATGAGACACAAAAGTGACCCTTTCTACTTACCTGATTTATTCAATACAAGTATCAGCTTCTTATGTCCACTTTTGACAACAGCTTCTTCGACCTGAGGACACCTACAGCCAAGAGGATCTCTGGCATCCAAAACCTCTAACACGACATCTGAGGCCTCAATCACCTGTCCAGTAAGAAGCTATTAGAATAGCAGTCCCTCTTGAGTAGCACCCTCAACTGTGGCCCTAAGTCCAGAAGACAGGATTGCCATGTCTTCATTTTAATATGAAGATTGTTGACAACTTCCCACCCAATAAAAATCAAATAACCTTGCCCAGGTCAGAACATATGATTTACCCACAATGAACTGTGTAGTTTAACAAGCCTTCTTATAAGTACTGAGGAGACATAGCCAGGCTCTGGCAACAGAGAAGAGTGGGCTTGGGTTGGCAGTGCTAGGAAGCAAGTGCACTAAGAATCTACTACCCCACCCTCCCGACTTCAACTGCAACAATTTCTAAGGATTCCCATTACAAAAGAGCTCAAGTCTTCACACCATCGACACTGACCTATATCAAGATACCTTTTTAAGTTCCCGACAATGCAACTTCTTTGGATTCTGTTTTCCTGATTTAGCTTTCTTGGTTTTGGGTTCTTCACATTCCTAAAAGACAAAAATAGGGGAAAGATAGTAAACTCAAAAGGCAGTTGTTACCAGTTGAACATTTCCACAGATGATTACAGACAATATACTGGATATTTTAAATAGGAGTCAATCTACACTTTCCTACTAATGTTTCACTTCACCTTTATTTCTGCTTCAAAACTCCTATTTAAAAAGAGATAATCCTACCTGCTGAGGTTCCACATTGAACTGCTCATCACCAGGATTAACTTCAAGTTTTCTTTTCCTTTCTTGTTGCCTATCAAGTTTCTGCTGCTGCTTTAGTTCTTCAAGCTGCATCAAAGCCATAAAAGCAATGAATGAGGTGGAGGCTGATGGTTTACCTTGGAAACCACACATACTCACGCCACATTCTATTGGAAGTTTCAGCTTGCTTACCTGCTGTTTCCTTAGCTCAGCTTCACGAAGAACAGCCTCTTTAAAGGGAGCACTATTTGGAACTCCAGGGTCCTTCCTAGGCTTCTTGTGACCCCGTTTTTTAGCTTCCTTCCTTAATTTTCGGTGATGTTCTCGGACCTATTAAAAACAAGACTCGAAGATTGGAGGAGAGTGCTTGCCTAGTATGCATGAGGTCATAGGTTCAATCCTCAGTACTGTACAAAAGAAAGAAAAATGTCATGCCACAAAAACACTTTACCACTTAAAATTAAGCAATAAGTCAATCTTAGACACAACTTATGCATTTGAAGCACTTTAGAAAAATGGGAATTCAACTGGAATCACACACAGAATATGTATACTCAGCTCTTTGTAAAGACTATGTAATAGTGAGCAGTGTACTTTCCACAGTTGCATTCTTAATGGTTAAGAGCTTGTATCCATGTCTAATCCCGAATCATCAATACTGCCTTCCCTACGGAGGGGAGAAGATGCAAAAACCAGCTTGGCAGTCCATTTGGTATAGGTCTCCCAGGAACACTTACCTTTTTCTGGATTTTATACCGCTTATGGCAGGTCATGCGTTTGCTTGCTTTCTTTAACTCTGCCCAAAACAAAACAATTAGGGTATGGATGTTTTGCTTGCTCTTGTTGGAGCATCAATGATATGCTTACAGCGCTCTTGCAGAGGAAGTCACAAGATGGCTTCATTTCTCCCTGGAAAGCAGTGAGCTGACACGTGGGTGCTGGACTCAAACCTGAGTATTCTCTAAGAGCATCTACTGCTCTAAGTCGTCTCTCCCCTCCACCTACCAAAATATTATATTTCATTTACTTATTTTGTTTGGTCTGAGAAATAAGGTCAGTCTGGGAGATTGAACTGACAGTCAGGTGTGGTGGCAAGCACCTTTATGAGCTTAGCTATATTCCTGACCCTCAAGACACTCTTCTATCAAGCCAGGGGACTTACAAAAATACACTGAAAATGTACGCCTTTAATCCCAGCACTTTAAAGGCGTGCGCCACCACCGCCCGGCATGATGTGCTATTTTTGTACTAAGTCAACCACCAATTTAGATGAGACTATGGAGGTGAGGAATCGGAAGACGGGCGGACACGTGGCTATAATTCCGGCATTTTGGAGGTGAGACCAAGAGAATCGGGAATTTAAGGCTAGCCTGGGCTACATAGAGCCTGCCTCAACCTTTCCTGCAAAATTATGCCAGTATTTAATAATAATTCACGCTACACTTTCAAGTATCCGTCAATCTGACCCATTATATCGAGTGAAACAAGCTTCTAGAGGAAAGCACCACAAATCTCAAGGAGAGGCAGGGGTTTCTCTTTTTACATTTTCGAGCCAGTTTCTCAGTACACATGCCAGGCTGGCTGCAAAGTTTCGATCCTCCTGCGTAATTCTTCCTTGGACGGGATTACCGGCACGTGCCACAACGGGCGACCGACAGTGGTTTTGAATAGTCCTTAAACCAAAGGAAATCGTGGGCCCGAAAACAGGCTCAGACATGTTAACCACACAAATTTGACTTAGAATTCCGCGTCTGGGCCTAGCTTCCCTTCCACAGAACAGGCCCTGGTGAACAAGGCCGAAGCCGGGCCTGGGCCTTCCAACCCTCTGCTCTACGGGACACAGAGCAATGGCCTGCGGAAGCAGGAAAGAGGACCTTCCCGGTGGGCGGAGTACGCCCGCCTCTCTACCCCACTCACTTGGCCGCTTCATGCTGGCAGTGGACGCTACGGAAGCAGGAGAGAATTGAGGAACACCGTGCCTCCTCGGACGCCACGTGCGAAATGAAGCTGCGGGCCAACGTCACGCGCTCAAACTACTGCCGTAAAGCGAGTCTGGGGCTCGGCCGCGTGCGCGCGCACACCCAGTCGCACAGAGTCGGGATCGCTTGGCGGCCACGGGTTGGATTTACGGCAGCACTGGGAGGGGTGAGGGTGGCGGGTGCGCCTGAGCGACGGCAGCGGCCGCGGCCAGTGGAGCAATAGCAGCCGTGGCGGCCACGGGGCGGGGCGCGGCGGTCGGGGACCGCGGCCGGGGCTGCAGGCGGCGGAGCGGCGGGGTAAGGCCGGGCCCGGGGCGGGTGGGGACGCTCCTCCTCGGCCGGCCGCCGGGCCTTTGTGTCGGCCCGGGCGGGCTGGAGCCGCGGCGGAGGCCCCGCCCCGTGGTGCGGACGCGCTGGTCGGGCTGGGTGCGGGGCGGGGCTCGGCGGCGGCCTCGGGACAGGCCCAGCAGCCTGGCCGCACCTGCCGGCGGGGACAAAGGCAAACCGGGGCCCGGAAGTTCCCCGCGCTACGCTTTCCCGCCCGTCGCGGGGCGGCTCCCAAGCTGTCAACGTTTCCTTTAGTCCCCAGAAGCAGTGACAGGTCGGGCAAACTCTTCTTTTCCTCCGCCTCGCAAGGCCTCCTTTTTTGTTGTTGCTGGTTTTTGTTTTGTTTTTTTGTTTCTTGTGCGTTCGGCAAAAACTCCCTCATTTGTTTTTTTTTTTCCCTCTTTCCGCGTGATTGCCCAAACCGAATATTTTTTTCAGTGAGACATTTATTTAGAGGTTAGATACATCATCTTATCTACAACGTCAAGACTATTTTCTAGTTTTAAAAGTATTTTCCGCCTCAAAGTTTTTTACTTTCTGAAAAAGAAGTGAGTCTTGCTATTAAAATAGTTCTGATTTGAAAGATGGGGCAAAATACAAAATTCCTGCAAAACAAATGACAAAAACGCAATAAAGTGGATATAGAAATTCTAGGAATAACTGTAGAAGTGTACGTTGGTTCAAGCTGTGTTAACTCAGACTTTTCAAAAATGACTTTATGAGCCAGGCACAGTAGAATACACCTGTTGGCTCCAGTCCTTGGGAGGTCCAGGAAGGGCAATGGCAGGTTTCAATTCAGCTTAGGTCGCATAGGGACACCTTTTGCCAGTGAAACAAAATGTTTCCAAGTATCATTCTCCCCCTTATTTAGTAATACTCCTTTTTCCAAATATAATTCAGAAGTAGATTTGACTCAGTATAGAAATTAAAGACTAGCTTTTGCTTTAGTAGTTTTTAATATTGGAAGTGAAAGATTGGAAAGTATCCTTTTTTATCTTTGACCTGGCCTTTCTTTGTTGCCAGGTTGACAAGTTTATGATCTCCTGCCAGTCTCCTGAGTGCTGCATTTGCAGGTGTGCGCCACTGCTGGAGGGTGGGAACAGTGAGGATAGTATCTTCTGAAGAAATGTTTGGGAATGTGTATGTGCAAAGGCATCAATGGGAATAGACGTATCTTGACTTCTCCATTGGAGTGTGAAATACAGATCATAATAGTGCTTTGCCAAACTCCTCAAGATAAGGAAACTATGTATCTGTATAACAGACCTTTACTAGGATATCAAACATGAAGAAGAATGCCGATGTGGTAACCTTCTTTATGTTAGAACACAGTTGTTGAATATTGTTTTGTTTTTTTTCTTATCACTTTGTTTATGGAGAAGATAATCCGGCTGGTGTGGAGTTCAGTTGGTAGAGTGCTTGTCTGGTATGTGTGAAGCAGTAGGTCATTTCCTCCACACTGCCTAAAATGGGCATGGTGGCCCATGATTGTAGTCCTGGCATTTAGCATGTGAGGCAGGAGACTGACACTGGCTTGGGATTTGTGAAACCCTGTTGCAGAAAGGAAAAGAAAGAAACCAACAAAAGACAACAACTGAGGCATAAATATTAAAGGCTTGAATGACAAATGGATGGTCTTCCTGTGGGAAGTATGATTATAATTACTTGCTTTTTTTGGTCTTTGAGTCATCTTTTTAACCAAGATTTTTTAAGTGTGTGTTGTAGTACTAAAAAAAAAATACTGAATGTTAGTAAGTTGTCAGATATTTGGCTATACTAACTACTTGCACAATTACACATTTTCTTTTTTTAAAAAAAGAAAACTTATTTTTGTCTATGTGGGCATGTGTATGTAGAGACTAGAGCTCCATGGCATTATCTTCCTCTGTTACTTTCTGCTTTCATTTATGTTGAAGTCTATTCATTTTTATTTTCTGTGTATGGATTTTTTTTTTTTTTTTTTTTTTTTTTTTTTTTTTTGGTTTTTCGAGACAGGGTTTCTCTGTGGCTTTGGAACCTGTCCTGGAACTAGCTCTGTAGACCAGGCTGGTCTCGAACTCACAGAGATCCGCCTGCCTCTGCCTCCCAAGTGCTGGGATTAAAGGCGTGCGCCACCACCGCCCGGCCTGTGTATGGATGTTTTAACTCCATGTGCTTAATGCCTGAAGAAACCAGAAGACAGTCCCCTGGAGCTGGGGATAGTTATGGCTGCCATGTAGGTGCTAGAAATCTTATCCAAGTCCTCTAGAAGAGTAGCCATCACTCCAGGGCTACCTTATTTTTTAAGCAAGGACTCTTGTTAGACCTGGAGCTTACCCAGTGAGCCTCCTGTCTTTACTTCTCTCCTGTTCTCTCAGTATTGGGGTCACAGGTCCCGACAGCTGTGCCTGCCTTGTATGTGGGTGCTGGTGACCTCCGCTCAGGCCCTTATGCTTGCATGGCAGGCACTCTGACTTTGCTATGTCCCTAGACCACTAAGGTGTTTGTCCACTGGAAACGTCCACATTCATTGTTAGACTCTTGGATTTTTGACTATAAATAAGGCCATCCTAACATCTAGAATTAAATTCCAGAATCATTTTATTTTCTGCTTATAGATAGAAATAGTGAAGTGATGCTTAGAGACCATTTTTAAATTACACAAACTTTTGTTTTAAACATCTCATGCATTTTTAGCATACTTATTTTATTTCCAGCACTGTTTATAGGATGGGGCTTCAAAAATAAAGAGGACCCAGTTCTTGTGCCTAGGGAGCTCAAGAGTTTTGCTTTGAAATTCCAAAGTAATTTAATGTACGTCGTTTCTTCCCTGTCAAAGAGTATAGGTATACTTTACTGTTTTCATTTTGTTTTTTATTTTGGGATGACCTTGAACTCTTAGGCTTTTGTCTCCACCTCCTTAGTGGGTTGTGTTACACACCACCACACCCAGTTAGTTCCATTTGCTGCTGGGGATTGAGCGTTAGACCTCCCACTTGATAAGCAACCCCTCTTCCAACTTAGCTATTGGCCCAGTCCTTGTTTTCATTTAAAGATGAAGAAATAGAACTAAGAAGTTGTGATTTGGGTAACAACAAACATAAATAAGAGTTGGAAGATCTGGGACTCTTGAGTATAGATCCATTGTTTCTTGTAAAATACATCCTTTGAATAAGTAAAATCAAAACCATCCTTCCCTTACATCTTTTTCTTATCTTTTGAAAGTGTATTAATGATTAAAGGATTTGGGCTATTAGATCATCTAAAACTTCAATGTACTCAGCACTAATAATTTACATTTTTGTCATTTGCTTTCCAGTGAAGTAGAAAAAGCAGTAATTTTGAACTAAAGTAATTGTAGACTTTTTAAAATTCTGCTAAACTTGAATGTTATCTATGTCTTTCCAGAACAGGTAGAACTTTTGGAAAGAAATATTTTTTTCTGATACTTGGGTGGAGGGGAGGAAGAATTTTGTAGAGTTTGCTCTCATGAGCCGTTCTTGGTTTGTTCCAGCTTGCCAACACTTGGTGTCACATGTGAGCCTCCCACATGTGTTCACTCTCCATTCCAGCTCTGTGATTGAACTCTGCTCTTATTGACTAGGGGGCACTTGGGCAGGCATGCTTCATTCCTGGAATTGACAGTCATTTCATGTGAGTAAAGGTGAAACTCAGCGAGACGTTTCTAAAGCATGTGGAAGCATTTGGTTTTTAAATGGAAGAAATGTCAGGTCACCTGGGAACTGATATGCCTGTTTCTTTTTCTTTAGCAGCTCTATTTGAATGTTATGTTTCCTGTCTGTTTATGCTCATTTATACTCCTATGTCCCTTTTCTCTGCCTTGTTCTTCTCTTTCAGTTCTGAATAAACTAACCGAATAAGCACTTATAAAACCCTATCTTCTCTCACTGGCTTCATTTGGCCTTCAGACATAATGAGGAGATTGGCTTTTCGAGGCGCTGGTTGTGCTCTGGTAAAGCTGGTAAATTACTGATCATCTTCACCCTTTTCTGTTCCTGTCATTCTTTACCTTTTCCCTTCCAACATCCTGAATTTTTATAATTCCTCCTATCTGAATCCCTCCTGTGTTTATCAGTGTTTCCAAGGGTTAGTCCTTAATTTCATTAATTTGTAGAACTGTGATCAGTTAACAGTCATTTATAAAGTAAACAGCAACAACAGAACATTTGTAGAAGCTTTTAACCACTTTTAGTCAATTTCAAACTAATATACTTGGTAACCAACTGAAGCCTAGAGGAAGGAACATGATCACTGTTTAACAGTGTGTGGACTTTAGTTCAGAGCAAGAGATAGGAGCCCCCTTTTGTTTCTTAGTTGCTTAGGGTTTTTTTGTTTTGTTCCTCTTTGTTTCCTGGCGATCCCCAATTTTCTTCCCTGTGGTACTGGCAGCTAGTGCTCCGCTGTTCGCTTTGTTTAGCTGCTGCTGTCTGAGTTTCCTGAAACCAAATGCTGAGTGAAACTGGGTCTGCTGTTAACTTTTAGAAAGAACTTTAGGAAAGTTCTTTGAAATTACCATGCTCTATTTGATACTGCTGTTCAATTATATAAGCATTGTAGAGCTTCCAGGGCTTATACCCTTTACCTGCAGTAAATTATTCCAGTGGTTGCATTCCTTTCATTATTGCCAAATGAATATATTGTAAAGTTATATTAAGAATAATTTCTTTTCTTTTGTTCTTGTTTTATTTGAGACACTATGTATCCATGACTGACTTAGAACTCAATAGGTAGACCAGGCTGGCCTCCAGCTTCTCAAGTGCTGGTATTAAAAGCATGCACCACTATGCCCAGCAAAGAAAAGTGTGTTATGAGGGTTAAAGAGATATCTTAACTTGCTGTGTAAATGTGAGGACTAAGTTTAGATCCCCAGCACCCACCTAAAAGCCATGTGTCACGGTGTAGTGTCTATAGCCCCTCACTGGAGGGGCAGGGACGGGTAGGTCTCATGTACTCACTGACTCCAGCTTTAGTGAACAGCCCTTTTTCAATAAAAAGGTGGACAGTGCTAAAGGAAGACATGCAACAAAACCTATGGTGTGCATGCACACACAACCACACACACTCACAGTTTCTTCTGGATTAGAGAGCTTTCTTATCATATGTGAGGCCTCCATTCAGGCCCCAGTACTGCAAATAACAAGAAGTATCAAAAGCCAGCAAACAAACAAAAATGTCATGCAGCCTAAAGCCAAGAGCAGATGTTTATGTGCTTCCAAAAGGAGCCCATGTATATAACATATTCTTCAGATCACCTAGTGAGTTTCAAAGCTATTTTCAAAATCTGTCATTGAACTGAGAGGGAACACTTAATACAAGAGTTCAAGACACAGATTGCTAGTTCTCCCCAGATAAAATATAGGGGAGAATATGTCTCATAGGGATTTTTTTATGAATTCTGCTGTAAGTGGAGAATTCATTTTCAGGGTCCTTCTGCAGTGCTAGAAAGGTCACCTTTCCACCCCCTTTTGCACCACTGATTGCCTTAGGTAACGCTTCTTGGGATTTTCCCCTACACTATAGCCCATTTAGGTAATGGGTGTAATTGTAAGACATGCAGGAAAGCCGATGAGGGTACTAACCCTTTGTAATAACCCTAGAGCCTTTGCTTATTTAGCTGCCTCGAGACTACACATGGGGGACTGGAAAGATGACACAGTGGTTAAGAGTGCTGGCTGCTTTTCCAGAGGTTCTGGGTTCATTTCCCAGCACCTACTTAGCAGCTCACAACCAGTTGTACCAATGCAGAGGATCTGATGCCCTCTTCTGGCCCCCTTCAGCATCAGGCACACGTGTGGTGCACAGATACTTAGACAGGCATAACACCCATATACATCAAAAATAATAAATTTATAAAAAAGACTGCATATGGATTAGGAAGCCACATTCCAGGATAAATTGGGGGCAAGAAGTAGTTGAATGATTTAGAAATATTGACATATAAATTTGTATACTTGCTATATTTGCCCTATCTGTGTTTGATAGTGTATTAATTACTCTGATGAGTAAAAGGCTTAAAACACTGAAGTCCAGGATTTAAATTAACAAAAGAACTTAGAGCTAGTTAAATTCCTCTGGAACAAATTATCTTAAATCAACCAGAAGTTTGGTGGTATGTGCCTAGCTGAGAGTTTGTTGACATTGTTGAAGATTAATATAAGTACTTTGCTAATTATTTCTTATAGAAGAAGTTGGATTCCATGGGTTCCAAGAGAAGAAGAGCTACCTCCCCTTCCAGCAGTGTTAGTGGAGACTTTGATGATGGGCACCATTCTGTGCCCACACCAGGCCCAAGCAGGAAAAGGCGAAGACTGTCCAATCTTCCAACTGTAGATCCTGTGAGTAACTAAGGCTTTGTGGTGTCTGCCTGCTTTCTTGTGGTTTGCCTACACTTCCTTTTTTGAAGGAATTGAACTACATAGCCTTCTTTTCCCTCTGGTTTGATACGTTTATTTCTCTTATGAAAATATATATTTAGTCACAAGTCTTAACAGTAATAGTGTAATTTAATATTTTGAGATGAAAATATCAGTGTTTGATGTTATATATTCATTCAACAAAAATTATGTGCCTGTCATGTTCAAGTGATTGAGATTTGGCATTATGTGGCTAGCTCCATTTTCACATGGAACATAGAGTCCAGTGTATAATATAAACAAAAGCAAGAGTATTTTCTGTCTGTTTATGTATATATTTATTTAAGTATTTTGAGACAGAGTCTTACTATATAGCCCTGGCTGGCCTGCAACTCACCATGTAGACCACGTTGGCTTTAAAGTAGAGCTATCTTCTGCTTCTGCCTCGTGAACATTATTTTAAAGAATATGTCTTTTCAACATATTTCAGACATGGGATCCCATTGGGTAATTTGAGGGTTTTTCTGTTTTACTTTTATAGAGATTTTTTTTTTAAAGAATTGTTGATAATCCTTAGATTTTCATTGGATTTTGATGATTTTTCTTTTCTTCCTTTGTGTAGATTGCTGTGTGCCATGAACTCTATAACACCATCCGAGACTATAAGGATGAGCAGGGCAGACTCCTCTGTGAACTGTTCATCAGGGCACCAAAGCGGAGGTGAGTTGGGAACACTTATGTCCAAAGGGAGGATTTGACACAGGGTCTAAGGTAAAGTGTTCGCTAATAGAGTTTTCCTTCATAAGGAGTGGTTTAAGTCTGGGATTCAGTTTGGTCTTTTAGTCTATCTTAATTTCAGTCTTTTTTTTTTTTTTTTTTTTTGGTTTTTTGAGACAGGGTTTCTCTGTGGCTTTGGAGCCTGTCCTGGAACTAGCTCTGTAGACCAGGCTGGTCTCGAACTCCCAGAGATCCGCCTGCCTTTGCCTCCCGAGTGCTGGGATTAAAGGCGTGCGCCACCATCGCCCGGCTTAATTTCAGTCTTGTTCATCAAGATATTTGTTTATTTATTTGTATGTATGCAGGCTATATTGTGCATACTGAGAAGTTGTAGGAGTTGATTTTTTTTTAATATTTATTTTTTTATTATGTATACAATATTCTGTCTGTCTGTATGCCTGAAGGCCAGAAGAGGGCGCCAGACCTCTTTACAGATGGTTGTGAGCCACCATGTGATTGCTGGTAATTGAACTCAGGACCTTTGGAAGAGCAGGCAATGCTCTTAATCACTGAGCCATCTCTCCAGCCCCTAGGAGTTGATTTTTTTGCCTTCTCCATGTGAGTCTCAAGGATTGAGCTCGGGTTGTTAGGCTTGGTGGCAAGTGCCTTTACTACTGAGATATCTTGCTTGCCTGAGTGCCATGCATTCTCTATACATGTTACATAAATGCTTTTTAGAAACTGACATCACAGTTTACAGATAGGAACTTCCACAAGTTCTAAAAGATAGAGGTTTTGTTTTTTTTTTTTTTCGAGACAGGGTTTCTCTGTAGCTTTTGGTTCCTGTCCTGGAACTAGCTCTTGTAGACCAGGCTGGCCTTGAACTCACAGAGATCCACCTGCCTCTGCCTCCCAAGTGCTGGGATTAAAGGCAGGCGTGCACTACCACCTCCTTTTTTTTTTTTTCTTTTTTTTTTTTTTTTCCCCCCCGAGATAGGATTTCCCTGGAACTAACTAGCTCTTGTAGACCAGGTTGGCCTGGAACTCACAAAGATCCGCCTGCCTCTGTCTCCCGAGTGCTGGGATTAAAGGCGTGTGCCACCACTGCCTGACTTAAAAGCTCATGTTTTGTATGATGCCTGTGTTCTTTTTGGTTTTTCGAGACAGGGTTTCTCTGTGGCTTTGGAGCCTGTCCTGGAACTAGCTCTGTAGACCAGGCTGGTCTCGAACTCACAGAGATCTGAGATCTGCCTGCCTCTGCCTCCTGAGTGCTGGGATTAAAGGCGTGCGCCACCATCGCCCGGCGATGCCTGTGTTCTTAACCATTATTATGTTACATAAAATTCTTCATAGGAAAGGTATGCCCTGGTATCTGGAGAAATAGATAGTTTAGGATTACAGAAGTATACTGCCCTTCAGAGGACCCATGTCAGGCAGCTCAGAACCACCTGTAACTTCAGCTTCAGGTGATTTGACTTCCTCTTCTGGCGTCCTGTTCTGGACACTGTACTCAACATGCACAAACCCATACTGATACATGTACACATAATTAAAAATAAAATATTAAGGAAAAACATATACCCCTCTGCTTGCTGCTTTCTATCAGCCCACTAGTACTGAGAAGTGCAGGTGCAGACTGTGGAAGCTGGAGTACTGTTACCTTGCAGTTTTGAAGATATGGGCCTTATGCCTAAGTGACTCACATGTTTTTTCAGCGTTTTATGCCTCAGCCTCCTGAGTGCTAGGTTTACAGGTATGAACCACCACCACACTGGCTGTGAATCTCTTTTGAGACTTTATTTTGGTAACTTTAGTGTTGTAATACGAGCAGCAGGACTGCGTCTCTGGCACCCGGCTGCCCACATGGCTAGCTTATGCCCTGAAATAATTACACGGAAACTGTATTCTTTTGAACACTGCCTGGCCCATTAGTTCCAGCCTCTTATTGGCTAGCTCTTACATATTGATCTAACCCATTTCTAATATTCTGTGTAGTACCATGAGCTGGCTTACCAGGAAAGATCTTAACCTGCGTCTGTCTGGAGTGGGAGAATCATGGCGACTCACTCACTCGGCTTCTTTCTCCCAGCATTCTGTTCTGTCTACTCCGCCTACCTAATTTTCTGTCCTATTAAAGGGGCCAAGACAGTTTCTTTATTACTTAACCAATGAAACAACAGATAGAAAGATGACCCACCTCCATCACTTTAGAATGTATTAAGGTTTGTTTTCTTGTAGCAGTGGTTGAAACAAAAGAGAAATTTCTTTTGTGTTGGAAGACCTGCCCTGCAGAGTCTTCAGGGACAAGTCCTGTATGTCCCTGTTCTTCTGTCCTTGGGGTATCATCATGATCCAAGGTGATTCGCTATAACGACCCTCAGATGGCAGGGAAAGGGAGGCTGCATTAGGGATGTAAGCTGAACATGACACACCTTAGCGTGTGTGTTGGCTCGAATGTAACTGTAGTCGGACTGGGAGATATGGTCTGTGTGTTCAAATGCCATCATCCTCTGAGAAGGGAAAGGGGCTTTGAAGTAGTTAGCAGGTCCTGTACATCAAGGTTAGTGTTTCTTAGTGTTCTGGCTTAAACATTAATTGATCTTTGTTCTCTGTGGTCGTATTATGTCAAGGTGTCCTTATTATAGAAGGAGAAAAGCTGTTACAAAAGAAGGTGTACTACACAGCACTATTTATGTTAAGTTTTGTTTGCATATTCCTGTGAAGAAAAGTCTGGATGGGTTTATAGAAACACGAATGGTGTTGTTGAGTCTAGATCATACTTTTTATTTTTGTTGTTTGTTGGCTTTTGCAGTACTGGTGAATGAACCTAGGGCTTTGTATATGCTAGGCAAACACTTTTAAGCCTGAGCTACAGTCCCAACCCTTTTATACTATTGTGTCTGTTTAATTTTAGTGAAAATATGTGTAAAGCCATGCATTTTGAAAGAAAAGGATCTCTGTTTTGATAATATTGTATGGTTTGTGTCCCCCCCCCTTTTTTTTTTTGGTCAGTATGTTAATTCTAGAATTGAGAAGCACTACTTTGCTTACCTCTTCAGGTCCATGTCCTTAGTAGAGACTCAGTTGCTTACAGATGTTGTCTACCTACAAGCATGAAAGGATGTTTTGGTCCAATAGTAGCAAGAAAGAATAAACTCTTGGCCCAAATGAAGAGCCATCTTGGATATCAAATTATCAAGGTCTTAATGCTCATTCTGAGAGAGTCTTTAAGTACCACCCACCCATCTATATCAGTATCAGGCCAAGATGGTTCTTTGTTGTTCTCCTCTGATATGAGCCACCTGATGTGGACACTGGGAACTAAATAGTATTCCTCCAGAAGAGCTGGAAGTAGTTTTTTGTTGTTTTTTTTTAAAGATTTATTTATTTATTATGCATACAACATGTCAGAAGAGGGCACCAGATCTTATTACAGGTGTTTGTGAGCTACCATGTGGTTGCTGGGAATTGAACTCAGGTCCTCTGGAAGAATAGCCAGTGCTGTTAACCTCTGAGTCATCTCTCCAGCCCCCTGGAAGTAGTTTTAACACTGGGTGGTGGTGGTGCATGCCTTCAGAGGCAGGTGAATCTCTGTGAGTTCAAGGCCAGTATGGTCTACAGAGTGAGTTCTAGGATACCCAGGACTGTTAGACAGAGAAACCCTGTCTCGAAAAACCTATCTCAAAACATGAAAAATGAATACAAAACATAGAAAATACCTTAAAAGTATACCCACCAGCCAGACATTAAAGCAGTTTGATATTAACATAGGCCATGTGTGGTAGCATTGAGAGGCAGGTGATTCTGTCTGAGGTCAAGGCCATTCTACATGATGAGATTCAGCACAACCTGGGGAGACCCTGTCTCAAAAACAATAATCGTAATTGTCATAGTAGTCTTTAACCCATTTTGTATAGTGGGAACTCAGGAATCCATATGAAAATAATTTAGTAAATTGAAACTATGATTTGGAATGGGTTTTCTGAAGGTATTTCCCCATAAAGTACAAATGAAACAGTAGAGAAGCTTGGCAGGCACTGTCATGATCAAAGGTAATTCTGTCAGAGTAATTAGAACAAGACAAAACCATGTGCCATCTGGTAAAATGGAGTGAGCTACTGCCACATCACCAATGCTAAACTCTGACAGTTTTTTATTTGGTTTGGTTTGGTTTGGTTTGGTTTGGTTTGGTTTGGTTTGGTTTGGTTTGGTTTTTCAGACAGGGTTTTGATGTAGTCCTGGAACTAGCTCTTGTAGACCAGGCTGGCCTCAAACTCAACAGAGATCCACCTGTCTCTGCCTTCAGTGTTGGGATTAAAAGTGTGCCATTACACTTGGCTCATTGTGTAGTTTTTATAAAGAGCTTTGGATTTTGTTTTGAGCCACTTTGAAAATAAGGAAATGTGGGGTTGGAGAAATGGCTCTGTGGTTAAGAGCATTGCCTGCTCTTCCAAAGGTCCTGAGTTCAATTCCCAGCAACCACATGGTGGCTCACAACCATCTGTAAAGAGGTCTGGTGCCCTCTTCTGGCCTGCAGACATGCACACAGACAGAATATTGTATACATAATAAATAAATAAATATTTAAAAAAGAATAAGGAAATGTAAATCATTTTCCTAGAAGAAACCATGGCATGGATTTAGTTCTGGTAACTTTAACCTTAGATACTTAGCATAGCATATAAAGTGGATCATTGATGTTAACTTAGATTGTATGATTATACATATTTTGAAAAGAGAACACATCTGTACCTTGCTTTCGTTTTTTCTTTTTAACTCTAGTAATGAGGGCTAGTAATAAAATTTCTTGGTAAATTTCTAATTAGATTTGTTGCTTGGTATGTTGAATATTACACAAAAAGTTTTGAAATAAAACTTTATTTGTTTTGAATTAATGTCATTAAAAGATATTTAAATTATAACAGAAATCAACCAGACTATTATGAAGTGGTTTCTCAGCCCATTGACTTGATGAAAATCCAACAGAAACTTAAAATGGAAGAGTATGATGACGTTAATGTGCTTACTGCAGACTTCCAGTTGCTTTTTAACAATGCAAAGGCCTATTATAAGGTAAGAAAACATCAGATTTGGAATATATCAATTTTTTTTTTTTTTTTTTTTTTTTTTTTTGGTTTTTCGAGACAGGGTTTCTCTGTGGTTTTGGAGCCTGTCCTGGAACTAGCTCTTGTAGACCAGGCTGGTCTCGAACTCACAGAGATCCGCCTGCCTCCCAAGTGCTGGGATTAAAGGTGTATCAAATTTTATAATTGTCTTTTTATCTTTAAATTTTTAAGTTTTATTTTATTGGGGAGTACTATATAGATATTGGCTGACCTTGAGCTTCTGATCCTCTTGCTTCCATCTTCAAAGTACTAGGATTATAGGTGTAGGCCACCATGTCTAGTGATTGTTTAATATGTACATCTTTTTATATATACTTAGAAAAAGATATACGTTCTATATTATTCATATTATATTATACGCATATAATGTGTATGCATGTTTTGCCTATATGTGTATAAGTACATCGTGTATGTGTAATGCCCAGAGGCTAGAAGAGAGCGCATCAGATCCTCTAAAGCGAGTTCCAGATAGTTGTGAGCTGTTGTGTGAATGCTTGGAACCAAACTGGTCCTTTGTAAGATCAGTTATTACTCTTAACCGCTGAGCTATCTTTGTAGCCACTAGCCAGCTTTTTAATATTTAGCAATCATTCACATAAGGAGTAGTTTCTCTGTCTTCTTTTATTATTGTTTTGATTTTTGTTAGAATAGTTGGTTGGGGGAAATTTTTTAATTTTTTGTTTTGTTTTTTCTTTTGGTTTTTCGAGACAGGATTTCTCTGTAGCTTTGGAGCCTGTCCTGGAGCTAGCTCTTTTAGACCAGGCTGGTCTCGAACTCACAGAGATCTGCCTGCCTCTGCCTCCCAAGTGCTGGGACTAAAGGTATGCGTGCCACCTCCCGGCTTTGTTTTGTTTTTTTCTGAGGCAAGATCTCAATATGTAACCAAGACTGGCTGGTCTCTATCTTGCATTGCAAATATTCCTGGCTTGCATTTCTTTGATTAGTAAAGAGGCATCATTCATGTGATTTTTTTTTTTTTAGACATTTTTGCTTCATTTCTTTCATAGATTCCTCAAATATTTTGCCTGTATTTCTTCTATTGTCTCTTTATTTTTATGTTCTGGGAATTAAAAATATTTTGAATGCTAACCGTTTTTAAATTATGTTTCAAATATCTGGAGAGGTAACTGAGAGTCCTACATCTGGATCTGTGGGCAACAGGAAGTGAGTGACACTGGGACTGGCTAAGTGTCTGAACCTCAGATTCCCAACTCCAATGACACATTTCCTCCAACAAGGCCACACTTCCAATAGTGCCACTTCCTGTGAGCCTAGGAGAGCTGTTTTCCTTCAGACCAGCACAGCTCTTTCATTAGACTTTCCTCTCTGTTTCTTTGAAACCCTTTTCTGCTTTTGTGTATTTTGGTATTTTTTTATACTTCTTTTTTTGTTTTAATTTCTGCCTCCTCCTTGCCTCCCTTTTCCCTCCCCCCTCCCACTCCCTTCCTCCTCCTTCTCCAGTCCAAAGAGCAGTCAGGGTTCCCTGCCCTGTGGGAAGTCCAAGGTCCCCCCCCCCCATCCAGGTCTAGGAAGGTGAGCATCCAAACAGGCTAGGCTCCCACAAAGCCAGTACATGCAGTAGGATCAAAACCCAGTGCCATTGTTCTTGGCTTCTCAGCAGACCTCATTGTCTGCCATGTTCAGAGACTCCAGTTTTATCCCATGCTTTTTTAGTTCCAGTCCAGCTGGCCTTGGTGAGCTCCCGTTAGATCAGTCCCACCGTCTCAGTGGGTGGGTGCACCCTTCGCAGTCCTGACTTCCTTACTCATGTTCTCCCTCCTTCTGCTCCTCATTTGAACCTTGGGAGCTCAGTCCAGTGCTCCAATGTGGTTTCTATCTCCATCCATCGCCAGATGAAGGTTCTGTGGTGATATGCAATAGGTATTTTTTTTAGATAGTTTAATTCTTTCAAGTTTTTGAAGTTTACTGTTAGTCTATTTTAAAATAGAAGCAATTTCATCAGTTATTTCTTTTATAGTGAACTTCTTATTATTAGTAATTAATTTTAAGTTAACAAATCATTTGTCTTCTGCCTCAAGTATCTCTGTAAATTTATTCAAGAATACCCTTAAGCCAGGCGGTGGTGGCTCACGCCTTTAATCCCAGCACTTGGGAGGCAGAGGCAGGCGGATCTCTGTGAGTTCGAGACCAGTCTGGTCTAGAAGAGCTAGTTCCAGGACAGGCTCCAAAACCACAGAGAAACCCTGTCTCGAAAAACCAAAAAAAAAAAAAAAAAAAAAGAATACCCTTAAAATGCACTTTCGTTTTTTTTTTTTAGAAAGTTAATGAAGTCCTGTGTATCTTCTAATCATAAGAATTTTGAAATAACGCCCGGTGGTGGTGACTCATGCCTTTAATCCCAGCACTCGGGAGGCAGAGGCAGACGGATCTCTGTGAGTTCGAGGCCAGCCTGGTCTACAAGAGCTAGTTCCAGAACAGGCTATAGAACTACAGCAAAATCCTGTCTCGAAAAAAAACAAAAAAAAAAAAAGAATTTTTTGAAATAATTGTAATAATTACATTTTCAAATTTGCCTCAAAATACCAATCTCTGTTGAACAGGATTCTTTAAAACTAGCCATTACCAATAAAAGTAATGTTCCTTTCTCTTCTCTTTGCTAATGGATATATAGCCAGAGTCCCCTGAATATAAAGCTGCTTGTAAACTCTGGGATTTGTACCTTCGAACAAGAAATGAATTTGTTCAAAAAGGAGAAGCAGATGATGAAGATGATGATGAAGATGGACAAGACAGTCAAGGAACTGAAGGCGTAAGTGTGCATGTAGCAGCATGGATAGCTTGGGAAGTAGGGATAACTAATTTTTCTGGGCTGTTGTGGGAAGTTGTATTGGTAGTTGAGAGGGTAAGTGAACATTAAGTTAGAGAACCTCACTCCAGTTTCGTGTAATTTTAAACATCCTGGACAATGTTACTCAGTGTTATTCATAGGTGTTTTTATAAACTGTTTATATTAATGCATATTTCCTGCTCAGTTTTAAAAATCATGATATTTTCAAGGGCTAGTTCAATTCAGTATTGCTAGATTAAAATAGTGGGTAAGTGTAGGTAGTGTTGTGATTAAATCGCCTTAGTTAGGAATACCTTATTTTCTCAAGCTAGAGGACAGTTAGAACTGAGAGGAGAAACAACAAACAAGCTGGAGATCTTGGCAGCTACTGGGAGGAGGTAAGTGGAAGAGAAGAAGAAAGAAATTCATTTTGTAGGGAGGTTGACAAGTGGCTGCATGGCATAAAGGGAGAGGACCTTCAGAGAAGAGTGAAAACGGCCAAAGTGTCTAGGAGAGATGCTTAGTCTTTTGGCCAGTATCTGGAAAAGAGGGTGAGGGAGAAAAAGATAAAATTGAAGAAAAATTGTACTTGCCAGGTATTTTGTAAGTATCTTTAAAGGAATTAAATAGACTTAATAGTGGTGCCTGATAAAACTCTTTGTAAGCAGCTGTCAGGAATATTTTAATAGTTCACTATTTACTGTTTGATCTTAGGGCATGCCACATGTGTTCTGAACTCATAAATTTTACAGTTGCTCTTACCTGTACTTAGAAATAGTTTTTTTCTTTTTTCTTTTTAAGTTACTTATTTTTATTTTTTGTGCTTTGGTATTTTGCCTGCATGTTTGTCTCTGTGAGGGTGTCAGATATCCTGGAACTGGAGTTAAAGGCAGTTATGAACTGCTGGGAATTGAACTCGGGTCCTCTGGAAGAACAGCTAGTCCTCTTAACTACTGAGCCATCTCTCCAGTCCCATAGAAATAAATTTTTACTTGTTTTCTTATTTGTTTGGTTTGAATTGGTTTTCAAGACAGGATTTCTCTGTGTAACAACCCTGGCTGTGCTGGAACTCACTCTGTAAGACCAGGCTGCCCTCGAATTCACAGAGATCCGCCTACCTCTGCCTCCCAAGTGCTAGGATTAAAAGTGTGCACCACCACCGCCTGGCTGAAAAAATTTTAAGAAATTATGTGTGTAGGTGTTTGCCCATGTGTATGTCTGTGTACCAGTTGTGTTCCAAGTACCCAAGAAGTCAAATAAAGAATTAATTAGCAGAATGTGGCTTGCTGAAGCCCCAGCCTTTCTATAGCCAGAAAATAAAATTTAGAACTTGGCCTTGAAAATTTTTTTATTTCTGATATTTTCATACATGTAACATAACAATGCATTTTGGGTTTTTTGGTTCCCTATTACCCTCTCTCATTTCTTGACCTTTCCTGCTGAAACTCATCTCAACAAAGGACTTGCCTGTCTTTTTTTCATTTGCATAAATGATGAGAAACAGAGAAATATTTTTGTTAGTCTTTTGAGACAAGGTTTCTCTATGTAGCTTTGGAGCCTGTCCTGGAACTTGCTCTGTAGAACAAGCTGGCCTTGAACTCACACAGATGCGCCTGCCTCTGCCTCCTGAGTGCTGGAGTTAAAGGCATGCGCCACCACTAATGCCCGGCCTAAAAAATGGAGAAATCTTGCACGTTCATATTTGTTGAAAATCCTGGGCTTTTTAAAAAATATATATATAAGGGTTTTTTTTTTTTTTTTTTTTTTTTGAAAGGGGAAGACATTTTTTAGCTCCTGGTTTTTATTTAAGGTAAAATTGTTTTATTTTGCTCTGCTACAAAATTTTAACTAGAATATAAATTATTTTATTTATTTTACTTATTCCTCCTCTGTTTCTGTTCAGAAAGGGTCAGGCCTCCCATGGGCATCAACAAAGCGTGGCATATCAAGTTGCTGTAAAACTAAGCACTTCCCTTTGTATTAAGACTGAGCAAGGCAACCCAGTATGAGCAATAGGTTTCCAAAAGCTAGCCAAAGCTTTATGGACCCCTGAGTCCCATAAGTAGACCAAGTTACACAGCTGTCACATATGTGTCGAGGGTCCCATGCAGGCTCCCTGATTGTTGGTTCAGACTCTGAGCTCCTATGAGCCCAGGTTAGTTGTTTCTGTGGGTTTTTTTGTGATATCCTTGAACCTTCTGGCTCATACAATCCTTCCTCCCTCTCCATCAGGATTCCCTGGTCTCAGCCTAATGTTTGACTGTGGGTCTCTGCATCTGTCTTCTATAAGTTACTGGATGGAGGCTCTTTGAGTCTCAGTCTATGAGTATAACAAAATATTGTTAGGCATCATATGTTGACTTTTTTCTTTTCTCCAATTGTGGTTGGTTCTATCCTAGGCCTCTGGGTCATCCAACCTTTGGGACCTAGCACTCTAGGCAGTGTAAGGGGTGGGCTCACTCTTACAGCATGGATCTCAGGCTGGACCAGTCATTGGTTGACCACTCCAGCAATCTGCCACCCTTAGACCAGCACATCCCATAGGCAGGACAGACTGTAGGTGAAAGATTGTGTGGCTGGTTGGTGTCCCAGTCCCTCCACTGAAAGTCTTGCCTGGTCACAGAAGATGACCAGTTCAAGCTATGTATCCACTGTTGCTAGGAATCTTAGCTGGGATCATCCTTGTAGATTCCTGGGAGTTTCTCTTGCACCAGGACTGTATTTGACCCTGAAATTTCCCCTCTTTTAGGTCTCTCTTTCAGTACTCTCCCTCTTCATCCTCCCCTCAATTCAATCCCTCATGTTCCCATTCCACCATCCCCCAGTTTACCCATAAGATCTCTTCTGTTTCTCCTTCTCAGGGAGAACCATGTGTCACCCCCCCCCACACACACACACACACACATCCCCCGGACTGTAAAGTAAAGGATAACCGTGCTACAATTCACAGACTCAGAGAGACTAGGTAACAAGGAAGGTCCAATAGATTTTTACTTAATTTGAGGAGCTATGAGGAACAGAGTAGTCAAATATTATTATGGGGCATGTTTTCTCTAGTTTTAAGGATATGAATTTCCACATTGACATATATGCTACTTTTATTTTACAATGTTTATTACAAATTTAAGATTCATTATAGGACCTGATCCAGGAGACTTAATTACAGAAATATTTCAGAGCTTCACAAGTTCACTTAGTCTTTCTTAGGCACAAGCTTGTGCCTACACTAGAGCATTTCTAATGTACTCTTGAAACTTGAACTTAGGATAAATATTGTGCAGTAGTTGCTCTTTAGAATTAGCTTTGTAATCTTAAAAATTCTTTCCTATTTGGCACTTATGTATGGATTTGTTTCTCTCCCTGTCCCTCTTTGCCCTCTAGTCTTCTCCAGGTTACCTAAAGGAGGTCCTAGAGCAGCTTCTTGAAGCCATAGTTGTAGCCACAAATCCATCAGGACGGCTCATCAGTGAACTTTTTCAGAAACTGCCTTCCAAAGTGGTAAGAGATATGATCAATGATAAATGAATTAAAGTATTTAAGTACTTTAAGAATTTTATTAGATACTAATAAGTAAAATAAGATTAAAGGTTAAGTGCTGCAGGTTAAGTAATGTAGATGGAGACTGCACACTGGTTTCTCAGCTGCCCAGATCCAAGTAATCACACAGAAATGATATTAATTACAATGCTGTTTGCAGGCTGGCCTTGAACTCACAGATATCCACCTGCCTCTGTCTCCAGAGTGCTGGGATTAAAGGAGTGTGCCACCACTGTCTAGTTTAGCTCAAGATTGTTATTAAGTAACTCTTACATCTTAAATTAACCAATTTCTATTAATCTGTGTATTACCACAAGGATGTAGCCTACCGGTAAGGTTCCAGCATCATTCTCCTTTGGCAGCTACATGGCATCTCTATGACTTTGTCTATTCTCTCTCTATATCTCTTCCAGCCTGGCTATATTCTGCCCTGCCATAGACCAGAACAACTTCTTTATTAACCAATGGTAATAAAGCATATTCACAGCATACAGAGGGGAATCCCACATCATCTCCCCTTTTCTGTCTAAATAAAAAGGAAGGTTTTAACTTTAACAAAGTAAAATTACATATAATAAAACAGATATCTTTTATCATAACTAAGGAAAACTATAACTGTCTTCAACTCTTCAAAGACCCCAGAGAGATATATTACCTAAGTAAACAGGGAGTGCATTATAAGCAACTTCCAAAACTCTAGAATTTACAGACATCTTGCTGCCTGGACAGTCACCCAAAGTTCTTCTGTAATGTTGGGGCATCCATCTTCAACCTACAGGCCCATAGTATCTGGCAGACTTTTCCATGAAGCAGGAAATTTGAAAGACTGTTTCGCCTATATTTGGCAATTTGTCAGTCACTTTCTTCTGTGTCCTGCAGAATATCTGGCAGACTCTTTCATGAAGCAGGAACCCCGAAGGACCGTCTCATCTTTAGGCAAGTTTACCAGTCATTTTTCTGTGGGTCCTGCATGTCAAGCATACCTTTAAGCAGTCCAGGAGCAGTTTTCTTGCCCAAATGGCTACCAAACTCCATAAGGAGCCTCTTCGATGCCCATCGTCCTCTTGAAGTAATTGGTGCTGCCAGAGCAGACATGTCTTACTGTCAAGAAAAGTCTTAGGTTCTTAAAACATTTTAAATGCCGTATTCTGTAGGTCTTTGAAGTGTTGAAGATTATCTAACTGAAATATATCTCTGTAGAAAACCTTACTAACAAGACTACAGTTTGACTATTATAAGTAACTGTTAATCCATAATTTTAATATATTGCATGTTTAAATGAGCTGTATAAACAATACACTAAACAAGAGTAGAAATATAGCCGGGCGGTGGTGGCACACGCCTTTAATCCCAGCACTCGGGAGGCAGAGGCAGACGGATCTCTGTGAGTTCGAGACCAGCCTGGTCTACAAGAGCTAGTTCCAGGACAGGCTCCAAAACCACAGCGAAACCCTGTCTCAAAAAACCAAAAAAAAGAGTAGAAATATACATATAACAAAACTGACCTTAAATTTGTATCAGTAGACTAAGTTTCATACCAATCAAAGTATTCATCTCTTTATTATATCTCTCTTTAAACAAAAACAAACATTTATTTATTTATTTATTTTTACTTTTGCCTGCATTTGTTTTATGCTGAATTTGTTACTGTGCCATAAGTTTTTGTTTCTTCAGTTTCTTCTGGGATATCTTTTTCTTCTGTGCAGCCTCCTTGTCTGGCTTTGGAACAGTCTGTTCCTTTTCAGTGAGGATCATCTTGATGTGGCATGAGGAGCTCATAAATGGGTTAATCTGGCCATGAGCTCTGTAAGTTCGTCAGCGCATCATAGGTGCTTTGTTACCTGGATGTGTTCAATGACTAGAGAGTCTATATCTAAACCCTGCAGTTCAGCATTGCTCTCTGCATTTTTAAACATGTGCAGAAAAAATTCCGCTCTCTGATTTGACCACTGACCCTGTGTCCAGCCCCACTGTTTGGCCTGGGCGCACCTACCTGCCGACTTCACCCGTGTACCGTCACACTGCTTCTTCAAAGTGACATCTTTTAGATGCTTGGTGGATTTTTGAATTTGCATACCCTTGATGGCCTGGGCCCTTTCATGGGTATTCTTAAAGTGAACTCTAAGGTTTAATCCTCTCAATTTGCATGATTTTGTAGGGTTTTCTGGGTCAAGCGAGTAGCGAACCATCTTCACAGGTCACCTCTGGCCTCTTACAGGAAAAGGGAAAACAAACATTTATAAACAACCATTTTGGGAATTTGGGCATTGTTTTTTCCAAACCACTTCCTACTATATGTTGGGTGAAGTATTTTAGGGTTCACAGAGACCTTTCAGGGGGTCTTGTTCCATCAAACCACATTAGCCTGGAAGGAATCCACAGATTCTTCTGTGGAAACAGAAGTAGAACCTCTTTTCCAAAGTAACATATCCTTAGACTCAAATTTTGAAGTCATGATATCTTTACGTTGGTTTAATTTAGCAGCTCCCAGAATCAAATGTCTCTCTGCCATCAAAAAATTCAAAGAAAACACAATAATATGCATAATTCAGACTCTGTATTTTTTTCCCTATGTGACTTATTTTTTATTCTGTTACCTTTTAGTATTTATTTTTATTCCTTTTTTCTATGAATGTCTGTACTCTTTTATATTACTTTTACTGTCTCTTTAAAAACTTTACTTCTTTTTATAACTGTCTATATTCTTTTTCTTCTCTATCCTAAGCCTACGTACATTTTTTAAAATGTCTTGTTTAGAGGGTTTTTTTTTTTTTTTTTCCAAGACAGGGTTTTTCTGTAGCTTTGGAGAACTTCTGTAGCTTTGTCCTGGAACTAGCTCCTGTACACCTGGCTGGCCTCGAAATCACAGAGATCTGCCTGCCTCTGCCTCCCAAGTGCTGGGATTAAAGATGTGCACCACCACCACCAGGCCTCTATTAGAGGTCTTTTAAGTCTGAGTCTGTCCTATTGTGTATCAGAAATCCTTTCCTGACCAGGAGCATTTTTTTTCTTTTGAAATAAGTAAGTGGGGGCAGTGGGGGCGCACACCTTTAATCCCAGCACTTGGGAGGCAGAGGCAGGCAGATCTCTGTGAATTTGAGGCCAGCCTGGTCTGCAACAGCTAGTTCCAGGACAGGCTCCAAAACCACAGAGAAACCCTGTCTCGCAGGGAGGGGGGAGGAAGTTTGAAAGAGGGAGGGAGGGAGGGAGGGAGGGAGGGAGGGAGGGAGGGAGGGAGGGGGGGGGAAGGGGGGGGAGAGAGAGAGAGAGAGAGAGAGAGAGAGAGAGAGAGAGAGAGAGAGAGAGAGAATGCTAAGCAGACATGGCTAGGATTGACAAGCAGCTTTGCCTGTTGTCTCTGCCCAGTCCAGCATGTTGGCTGTATGTTCGCCCCTCTGCGAATCATGCTCACCGTCCTAGCTCTAGGGACATAGCGGGTCTATGTCGCCTTTAAGCAGTTTGTGACATACTGCTCAGAAACCACATTTAAGTGCAGGACCACTCGAAAGAGTCAAAGTTCATGCTTCCAGCAGGAACCAGGAACCTGTCTGTTAAAGAAGTCATACATTTTTTTGCTACTAATGCTGAGTCAAGAAGCCTTCTTTTAAAGGAGCTGTACCTCTGCTTGCCTCCAGCAAACAGAGCCCACCCAAGAAAATGCTGCTACCAAGAAGTCATGCTTAACTCTGTTCTTTTTTGTCTAGAATTCCTTCCCAAGCTCTCTCAGGTTTTATGTGGATATAGTTCTCCACGTTTGGCTCCATTTGTAAATGGAGACTGCACGTTGGTTTCCCAGCCACTTAGACTCAAATAATCACACACAAACTATATTAGTTACAACACTGTTTGACCTATTAGCTCAGGCTTCTTATTAAGTAACTCTTACATCTTAAATTAACCCATTTCTATTAATCTGCTTATCACTTCAAGACTGTGGCTTACCAATAAGGTTCCAGCATTTTTCTCCTTCGGCAGCTACATGGTGTGGCATCTCTCTGACTCCACCTACTCTCTCTATATATCTCTTACAGTCTGGCTATATTCTACCCTGCCATAGACAAAAGCAACTTCTTTTTTAACCAATGGTAATAAATCATATTCACAGCATACGGAGGGGAATCCCACATCACTAAAGGTAGCCAAGTGATATTCTTCATGGCCTCAACAGAAAGCATAATTTATAATTTTACTTGACTGGAAGATGGCTTTTTTTTTTAAATTTAATATGAGTAGAGGCCTTTTGCCTGTGTGTCTGTCTATGTGCCTTGTGTACATAGTGGCTGTGGAAGAGAGGAGAGTGTGTTAGATCCTCTGAACTGGAGTTAGAGATGGTTTGGAGCCACTGTGTGGGTATGGGGAATCAAATCTGGGTTCTCTGCAAGAGCATTAAGTGTTCTTAAGTTTGGAGCCATCTATCCAGCCCCCAAAGGTTCGCTTTTAAAAAAAGGTTATTGGTGTGAGGGGGAGTGGGGATGGAGCAGATTTTCTGGTTGTTTTGATTGAGTTGGTCCCAAACTCATGTGCTCTTTTTGGTTTTGTTACTATGCTGCATAACAGTATAATTTAACAGTTTAGCCTTATTATTTATGTTAAATATTACTTATTTTTGTTATTTTGGTATAAAGTTTCACTATATTACCTAGACTTGTCACAAACAAATCCTACTGTTTCAGTCTCTTAGTAATTATATTTTAATTTCAGAAGTGTTATAAAGACTTATAAAAAGAGCAAAACTACTTTTGGATTTTGGTCAACTTCAATTATTTATTTCAAGAAGTAAAACTTGTAGAAGAGCCTGAGAGTAGTGAGCATGAGAAGCATCATGAAAGCTACAAGGACATTCCTTAGTGTGTCTGTTTCTTGAGATGAGCTCAGATTAGATAAATACCACAGGTGTATCTCACCTATGCTACAAAATCTTAAATGTCGCCGGGCGATGGTGGCGCACGCCTTTAATCCCAGCACTTGGGAGGCAGAGGCAGGCGGATCTCTGAGTTCGAGACCAGCCTGGTCTACAGAGCTAGTTCCAGGACAGGCTCCAAAGCCACAGAGAAACCCTGTCTCGAAAAACCAAAAAAAAAAAAAAAAAAAAAAAAATCTTAAATGTCTTTAAAATACTTTGAGGGAAGGAGGAAGAGTTCAAATTCAAATCTCATGGTTGTTCAACATGAATATTGTGTATGCCAATATTGAGTTGCAAATATGAAAAGCTTGAGTCCATCCCAAACTTAAAAGAACTAGGTCTGGTCATGTGGTCCTAATATTCCAGCCAAATGGGAAGTTGAGGTAGAAGAATTTTAAGAGTTTGAGGCTGCCCTGAATTTTTCAGTGACACCCTCTGGTGTGGGAGGTCCTTATGTTTATGTGTTGCTTTTCATGGTTAATGAAAAAGAAACTGGCTTGGCCTATAGCATGGGAGGAGGAAGGTGGAGCTAGAGAGAAGCCATGGAACCACTGGAGATAAACACTGGGAACCTTAGCTGGTAAACCATAGCCACGTGGCAATATACAGATTAATAGAAATGGGTTAAAAGAATATAAGAGTTAAACAATAAGAAGATAGAGCTAATGGGCCAAGCCTTCTCCAACAACCCTGTCTCATTTTCCTTGAAAAAGAGAAAAGAAAGAAAAAACACAATTCTTTTTCAATATGCTTTCACCATGGATTTCATAAAATTTCTCAGTTTTCTGGTTGAAGAACAGACTTAGTGCTTTAGATTATTGACCATACCTGTTTTTGTCTTGCAGCAATATCCAGACTATTATGCAATAATTAAGGAGCCTATAGATCTCAAGACCATTGCTCAGAGAATACAGGTATGAAGGTGAACATATGTGCACTAGGGCAGATCGGCTTGCATACTTAGGAAATTTTAGAAAGTAAAATAGTAGATATTTCTTTCTTCTAATTGTGGGTTTTTTTTTATTGTATTTTAGGAGATGAGTGTAGCTTCGGTTCAAGGGCCTAGGTTCAATCTCTTGTCAGTAAATGAATGAATAAATAAATAGCTAAATAAGTGGGATTGGTTGTAGACATTTCTGATTATGAAAGGCACATTGACAATAAAAGCTTTGTTGATTTTTACCCTCTTCTAAATCACTTTATGATATATTAGAATGAAAGTTACTTACAATAATAGATAGTTGACTGTAAGGTTAATGAAAATAGGTACTTGTCCATGTGTCCTTTGCCTGGTGTGTGTGTTCCTTTTTCTTCCCAAGGAAAATGCTCTCTGGGAAACAGACAGAACTCAGAGTTGTGGTGAAAGAGTTGAGACAGCCTCTCTGTGGTACTAGTCCCATTGCTACTGTTTGTTACCAGGAGCCATGGTTGCTTTCTGGTCTGGTGCTAGACTTTTACTTCACAGAAGTCAGGGAGGAATCCTGCCGTCCTTGACTTTAGTCATTCCAAGATCTAAACTGTGAATTAGCTGACACATGGGGATTTTCCTTGGCCTTGCTGCTACGCTGTTGGCAAAGCAACCAATGCTCAATCTCATGGCTCCCTCTCACCTATGAGAGTCCTTCCAAATAAGATGGATGTTCAGATGTTGCTTTGCTCACCAACTGTTTTCCTTAGCCTGGCTATCCCAATTTCCTTATTTGTCTTTTCTCTGCGCAGTCTGTGCTTCAGCTTTACCATTTCTCACCCTCCACTACACTTCATTTGCTTTCTCTGCTCTTCAGAACTTACCCTGTTTATTTGTGTACTAGCCATCAGTCGTGTGCCTTTACCTGGTATGTGTGTTCCTTTCCTCAGTATTTGAAGCAGCTATATGAGTATCCTTGCATTATTTTGGGTTGAATGAGCTTTAATGTGTAATAGCTTAGGCACAAATAGAACTGATTTTATACTTTACTTTAATATCTGGTAAAAAGAGGAAGTTTACTTTAATGAATGAATATTCACATAGCACTTAGTGTTTGGTGTATAGTAAACTGTTTTTGTTAAATAAAACCTAAATAAACTTCATGAAATAAACTTCACTTGATTTTTTAAAAAATTGTAAGTTGTCTGTGAAAATAATATAGATTCTGGTTTGTACTTGTAAATAGGTACTAGTAATAATCTATAAAAGGGAAGATAATTTTAGGTATTATTTACAATTAAACTTCCAGTGACATTTTGGACTGTAGTACCTACAAGAGCGAGTTTCAGGACAGACTCCAAAGCTACAGAGAAACTGTCTTGAAAAACTAAACAAATAAAAAATAGTCTTTTTCCTTTTCTTCTCCCTCCCTCCCTCCCTCCCTCCCTCCCTCCCTCCCTCCCTCCCTCCCTCCCTCCCTCCCTCCCTCTCTCTCTGTAACCTATTCTGGAACTTGATCTGTAGATCAGGATGGCCATGAACTCACAAGAGATCAACCTGCCTCTGAGTTCTGGGATTAAAGGAATGCACCACTACTGCCTGGCGAGTCTTTTTCTTTAAAGGTTATATTAACTAATTCTTATTAAGAAAAATTGCTATATTTTGTTGTTTACTATAGAATGGAAGCTACAAAACTGTTCATGCAATGGCCAAAGATATAGATCTTCTAGCAAAAAATGCCAAAACATATAATGAGCCTGGTTCTCAAGTATTCAAGGTTAGTGTTTTGTTGTTGCTATTTTCATTGATGATAGTAGACACTAACTTAGTTCCAGTGTTTATTATAACCATAAATTCCATCCATTTAAAATATAGAACTTAGGGGTTTAGTATTACAGAGTTGTGTAGCCATTATACCAGTAAATTAGTGCTCATTTTCATTTGCCTATAATTTCTCAAAGTATAAATAACCTTCATCTACTTTTCTGTCTCTATATATTTGTTTATTCTGGAAATTTCATGTAAGTGACATCATATAACATGGATTCCTTTATGACTAATTTCTTTGTTTAACATACTGTTTGAAGATTTGTGTGTGTGCCAATGCTTAGCCTCTTTTTCATGATTGATTGATCATTAATAGTCTTTCTTAAAGATGGCACCATATGTTTTTCTTTAAATCAGTTACTAGACATTTTAGTTATTTCCATTTTTAGCTATTATAAATAGTATTCACATATATAAGTTTTTGTACACATACATTTTCACTATACTTGGGTATATACCTAGGAATGCAGTTGCTTGGTCATACAGTAACTATGTAGTTATCTTACTGAAGAATTCGCAAAGTGTTTCCCGAGCAACTTTTCTGTATTACATATCACCAGTATACAAATGCTGCAATTTTTCGACATTCTTACCAAACACATCCTTTTCATTTTGTTTTTATTACAGCAAACTTGGGAGTATCATAGTGTATTATAGTTTTGATTTGCTTTTCTTTAATATATTGAATATCTTTTCATGTACTTAGTGATCTTTTGTGTATGATATTGTCCTCTTTGGAGAAATGCCTATTTTGATTCTTTGCCCATTTTTAAAATTATATTTTCATTGTCATTTTAATAGTTATATTAAAAATGTAATAAAATTATATTGTTGATATCCTATTCTTATCAGTTGGTTTTAAAATGAAAAATGAAATTTATGCCCTAGCAATGCTGAAGCGTGCATGGGCAGCCTGTATATGGCAGTTCCATTGGACTTGTCCATATTGGGTTTCATGGTCTAAATTGATGAGGATGACTGACCAGGTCTCTTCCTCTAGAGGGCACCAGATCTCATTACAGATGGTTGTGAGTCACATAGTGGTTGTTGGGAACTGAACTCAAGACCTTTGGAAGAGCAGGCAGTGCTCTTAACTGCTGAGTCATCTCTCCATGTTTTAAAATCCTTTCTTCCATTCTCTTGTCTTTTCACCCTTCACAGTAATTCATCTTGACATGGTTTCACTAATTTTGAAGAATTCTAGTTTGTCTTTCTCTGTTTTTCTTTTGCTTATATTTTAGGCATCATAACAATTAAATCATTACCTAATCCAAGTTCAAAAATATTTACAACTATATTTTCTTCTTAGAATTTTATAGTTTAGGTATTACATTTAGATCCTGAATCTAGGTTGAATTAGTTTTTGTGTATGTTAGGTAGGCATTCAGATGCATTCTTTTACATGGGTTATTACCCCCAACACTATTTTAAAAGTGATTCTTTCTCCATTGAATTGTGTTGCATCCTTACTCAAAATCAGTTAACCATGGATAAAGGGTTTATTCTTAGATTCTTAATCTTCTGTTCATCTAAATATACAGTTTTTTAAATAACTATTTAGTCCTTGCATTTAAACTTCATAAATACAAAAAGCATTCTTTGAAATGTAGTAAATAATATTGAATAAATGATTGCTTTGCAGTTGCCCCTTAGAAACTTTCTGGTTCTAATAATGAATAGTTGGTTGTAGATATGTGTTTGATTAGCCAGGCAGTGGCGGTGTGTGCCGTTAATCCCAGCACTCAGGAGACAGAGGCAGGTGGATCTCTGTAAGTTCAAGGCCAGCCTGGTAGACAGAGTGAACCCCAGGACAGCCAGGGCTACACAGAGATGTACTACATATCATTGGGTATTTAGAAACGGGTGCTCAGAAAATCTTCTACTAAGAAAATCATTAGATTTTTCTGAATGCTGGCCAAAATACTCAACATTGCTGTTGGTAGTTACAGTTAGCTTTTATTTGTACATATTTTATGCTGAGTTTATTCCTGTGCCTTAAGTTTTAGTTTTCTCTAGGGTGTCTTTTTTTTTTTTTCTGTGTAGCCTCCTCGACTTAGAAATAGTTTGTCCTGGGGCTGGAGAGATGGCTCAGAGGTTAAGAGCATTGCCTGCTCTTCCAAAGGTCCTGAGTTCAATTCCCAGCAACCACATGGTGGCTCACAACCATCTGTAAAGGGATCTGGTGCCCTCTTCTGGCTTGCAGACATACACACAGACAGAATATTGTATACCTAATAAATAAATAAATATTTAAAAAAAAAAAAAAGAAATAGTTTGTCCTTTTTCAGTGAAGTCATCTCATTGTGGCAGGAGAGCTCATGGATGAGCTGGCCCACCACAGCCATGCTCTGTAAATGACACATTTTGGGTGTTTTATTCACCTGGATGTGTTCAGTGACCATAGAATCTACATCTGAACCCTTCATTCAGTATCACTCTCTTGTTTTTAAGCATGTGCAAGCAGCAAAAATTCAGCACTCATTTTTTGGGTTACTGACCTTGTGCCCCAATGTTTGGCCTGGGCATACCTGCTGGGTCCACCATCACACTGCTGGGGTTATACACAGTGCTTCTTCCTTTCTTCCTCCCTCCCTCCTTCCTTTCTTGCTTTTCTTGAGATAGTGTTCATCTGTGTAATCACTATAGCTATCCTGGAACTCACTTTGTAGACCAGGCTGGCCTCGAACTAACTCATGGAGGTCCACCTGTATCTGCCTTACAAGACATAGTGCTTCTTTAAAGTTACATCTTTTAGTTCCTTGGTGACCTCTCAGATATTTATACTGGTGATGGCCTGGCTAGTTTCACAGGTATATTCCCCCACCCCCACATCCCAGTAAGCTATGTAAGGGAGGTAATATCTATAACATTGATTTCTTTTTAAAAAAATTTTTTTAACTTTATTTGTGTGAGTGTTTTGCCTGCATGTGTGTCTTTGTACCATGTGCATTTTGGTGACTGGGGAGGCCAGAAGGGGGTGTTGGAATCTTTGGAACTAGAAGTACAAACTGTCATGAACTGCCACGTGGATACTGGGAATAAAACCCAGGTCCTCTGGAAATGTACAGTGGTCTTAACTGCTGAGCCATCTCTCCAGCCCCTTATGATTATTCCTAAAATTAACATGAAAATTTGAACTTCTTGATTTGTATAATTTTGTAGGACTTCCTCAGTCAAGAGAGTAGCGAAACCATTTCTACAGTTTACCCATCTCAGCCCACTCACTTTCTTTTGCATTGCTAAGAAGTTTGAATGAAGCCAGTTATAGTGGTGCACACCTTTAATCCTAGCACCCAAGAGGCAGAAGCAGGAGGAATCTCGGAGTTCAAGGCCATTCTGGTCTACCTAAGGAATTCTAGAACAGCCAGGGCTATGTAGAGAGAACCTGTCTACAAAGGTGGGGGGGGTCAGAAGTGAATTAGGAAGTACTTGAATTCTTAGTTTGTGAAAGAACAGTACTCTGGAGGCAAAGGCAGTCAGTTCAAGACCAGTTTGATCTACAAGAGCTAGTTTCAGGACAGGCTCCAAAGCTACAGAGAAACCCTGTCTCGAAAAACCAAAAAAAAAAAAAAAAAAATAGTTTTTAGTCTAATTATTTTCCCTGACCTAAGTTGTTTTTATTTATTCATTTATTTTTATGATGCAGAGTTGGAGTTTATTAGGGCTAAAGTTTAATATAGATTTAAGCTTATTACAAAGGTCTGTGCTTATGAAACAGAGAGAGATGACCCAAGAGCATGAGTATGTGTTTCTCAACAGTCATCCTGAACTACAAGAAAGGAAGCTTTAGATCTAATGTGTTAGTTTGCTATTAATTTAAGCAAGTACATTTATTTATCTGAAATTTGTGTGCATGGTCTTTCAAATTGTAGAATTATATCTTTTTTTTAATTTTCAGATGATTTTATACAGATAGAATTCATTGTATTTTCCCATTAGATCCAGTGTGCTTCTTACTTGCCAAATTATAAAAGAGCAGCAGCCATCTAAAGTCATACTCAGTGACAGCTCATAAAGGTGCTCTGGGAGCTCCTGCAGTGTGTTAGAGATGCAGGCTTAAGTGACAGTGACGTGAAAGCCAGCAGTGCATGAGTCAGGAGTTATCCCACTGCTTTGTTTCGGGTGTGTGTAGGCCTAAACATGTGGAGATAAGAGGACAACTTGGAAGAGTTGTTTCTCTCCGTCCACCATGTGGGTCTTAGGGATAGAACTCAGGTCATCTGGCTTGGTGGCAAGAAACTGAGCCATCTTGTGAGTCTTTTTCTAAACAAAGTGATTTTATCTTGCTAGGATGCCAATTCGATTAAAAAAATATTTTATATGAAAAAGGCAGAAATTGAACATCATGAAATGGCTAAATCAAGTCTTCGAATAAGGTAGGTTTAAGATATCTAAGATCCTTGTGCCTATTTGCTGAATTTTTAGCTAGTAAAATCAATACAGTAGAAAATAAGATGAGTTTACATTTGATGTATGTATGAATCTGAAAACCGTAGAAACTTTTTTAGCTGCTTCATTGTAGCTGAAGAAAGTATTTGAAAAGATGTATGTATATGTGTTTGTGTATATATATAGTATGTGAATATATAATAATACTGTGTTATATGTGTGCAATAAGATGTTTAGATAGAACAATTCAGGTCTCATTCTGGCTTGTCCTTCATTAGAACTATATCTTTGAAAATGTCTTAGTTGTGGGATTCCATTTCCTCTTAAATGAAATGGAAACATTGAGTAACTACTTTCAAAGCTTTCTTCTGGCCTTCATGTTTGTTTCTTCTGGTTCTGTAGCAACCACAAGCCCATGAACACTAGTCCTGGTCCCTTTCTTCAATGTCCCCAATCTTGACACAGAACTTGCTGTATAATAGACTCTCAGAAATATTTTATACTTTTCTTAGAAGGAAATAGTTGTCTCCTTTTTGTTTGCCCAGCATTCTGATTTTTAGCTTTTCAGTCTCTGAGGGTTTTTTTATTTTATTTTTTTATTTTATCTTTGGATAGGACTGCATCAAATTTGGCTGCAGCCAGACTGACAGGTCCTTCGCACAGTAAAAGCAGTCTTGGTGAAGAAAGAAACCCCACTAGCAAGTATTACCGGTGAGAGTAAGAGGCTGTAGTCTGAGAGCTGACTCATGCTGTGACATAGGCATGCTAGCCACATGGCTATCTTAAAGTTTTACTCTAGGTTTTGAGGAGGGTGTATCAAGTATTTTACTTAAGAAGATTGAGGTAAGAGCTGGGCATAGTGGCATATACCAAAATTTCAGCACTTGGTAAACTGAGGCAGGAAGATGTGAGTTCAAGACCAGTCCAGGTTCCATAGCAAGAGCCTGTCACAAAAGTAACCACAAGTAGGTTAAGGTTCTGTATAGATCTTTTCTCACCTCTCAGATAACACTTAAGCTTTATTAAGTAGTGTTTAGTCTTACAAATAAAATGTGGTATTAAACACTTGTTTATACTAAATAAATATTGTGTTCGTAATAAAATTTGTTATTGTGAAATGAGTATCTTAGAAGAAAATAACCAAATTCTTATTTTCCATAAAATATGGAGTAATGTACTACAGTTAAGTGAAAAACAAAACAAATTGTATTAGTTTACTGTAGGTTTTCTGCTACCACTTTCTGTCTGTTGGTAAAGGTTTGCTTATATATATATATGGGTGTTTTACATGCTTGTATGGCCATGCACCATGTGAGTGCAGTGCCGGTGGAAACCAGAAGAGGGTGTCAGATCTCCTGGCACTGGAGTGACAGACAGCCTGGAGCTGCCCTTTGGATGTTAGAAATCAAATCCAGATTCTTTGGATGACCAGCTAGTGTTCGTAACTGCTGAGCCATCTCTCCAGCCCCAACTTTTCTTTTTTTTGTTGTTTTTTTGTTTGTTTGTTTGTTTTTTTGTTTTGTTTTGTTTTTTGAGACAGGGTTTCTCTGTAGCTTTGGAGCCTGTCCTGGCACTAGCTCTTGTAGACCAGGCTGGCCTCGAACTCACAGAGATCCGCCTGCCTCTGCCTCCCGAGTGCTGGGATTAAAGGCGTGCACCACCACCGCCCGGCCCAACTTTTCTTTTTTGAGAACAAAAAAAAATCTACTTTTCTTTGCTAAGACTGATTATGAAGACTGTTATAAACTAAGAAGACAAGTAATAGAACTTATTTTTTTTTTGATATTAGTACATTTTAACAGTTCCTGTTTCATAAGATGAACAAATTGTAACACCAGCCTGTCTTCTAATTGCTCATTTTTCTTTGTAGTAATAAAAGAGCAGTCCAAGGAGGTCGCTTATCAGCAATTACCATGGCACTTCAGTATGGTTCCGAAAGTGAAGAGGATGCTGCTTTAGCTGGTAGGCATTCTTATATTGTAGTTCTTCTGGCTGAGGGAAATTGCATTGACTTTGATCTTTCTTGGAATTTATTAGTTTTTTAAGAAAATGTTTTGTTGTATTTGATATAGTCTTGGATAAGTAAAATTGTCAAAGGTAAATTGCTTTGTGTTAATGGACGGAACTCGAACATAAGAGAGTAGATAAAGATAAATCAGGCAAGAGGCTAGAGAGGTGACTCTTGCAGAGGACATGGGTTCAATTCCCAGCACCTATATGGTGCCTCGTGACCCTTTGTAATTCCAGTTCCAAGGGATCTGATACCCTGTTCTGGCTTTCACGTGCACTGCATGCATATGGTACTTAAATGCAGGCAAAGCGCCCATACACATAAAATAAAAATAACACTTTTTCTTAAAGGAAATGTATCAGGCAAATAGTAAACAAAAAGAAATAACCAAAGAGGAACTGTAGCTTTATTGACTTATAATAAAGTGAACTTTCGAATACAGATATTGACAAATAAAAATGTTCTGTCATAGTGATGAAAAATTTGTTTCCTTGGGAAGGTGTTGCAGAAGAAGACCAAGTATGTAAAAAACAAACAGATGGAGCTTTGTAAGATACTTGAAAATACTGTCTTTAGAAGTTAATGGGCCCTTTTCATAGTTGGCTAAATAAGAGGTGCTAGGCATGGGTCCATTTACTGTGTCCCAACCGCCAATACCCACAACTCCCTTCAGGTGGTACAAGGGATTGAACCCAGGGCCTCATTCCTGCTAGACAAAGCCCTAACACTTAGCTACATCCCCAACCTTGAACACACTTTGTTCCTATTACTTTGTTTCCTATTGTTGAAACAAATTACTGCCAACTTAGTGACTTAGAGCAACATAAATTTAGTTTCTTAGAGCAGTGTCTAAGGTCAAGGTGGGTAAGTAGGCCAGCCTTCTATTTCGATGTTTTACAGGAAAATAGGTGCTTTGATTTTTCTGGTTTTTCAAGGCTACCTGTATCCCTTGGCTGGTGGTTCCTTCTTCCATTTTTAAACTATAGCTCTTCAGCCTCAGTATTTGTTATTCCTTCTTTCTTTGACTCCTTCATGGTGGCATCCTTGCCATTATTTTTAAGTGCCTACTCAAGTCAATACTATCACGTCTGCAAAGTTGTTCTTCTGACGTAGGTAGCATTCACAGGTTCTTTGGATTGGAACATTGATATGTTCTAGTGCCTACTATATAACTTACTATAGCAGGCTTGATAGATACATTCTGCACTTAAAATATATATATATATTTTTCCCCCAGGTTCCCATTTATCAAAGTCGACTATCTACAGAATTTAAAATAAATTTCAATGGGTTTTGAATGTTTCAGAATTATGCAGGGCATTTTTCTGATAATAGTATAAGAAGGATACCAACTAATGTAAAAGTAATGAAAAAGATAAAGCTCAAAAATCTAATGAGAGCCAGGCATGTAGCTTAGTTGGTAGAGTACTTGCTGTACATGCATGAAACCCTAGTTTTGTTCCCCGGTGCCTCATAAAAGCAACTGTGGTAATGTATTTTGTAATTTCAATGCTCTGGGGGTAGATGGTCAGGAAGTTCAAGATCAGCCTTAGCTACAAAACAAAGCTCTTTTCTAACCTCTTCAGGCACCTGCACACACAACTTATACACATACATGCAGGTAACTAAATCTTTAGAGAATTGAGCAGCACGTGTTTTGTATTTCTATAAAAATTATTTGCTTTGTTCTGGTGTTTTTATGACTTAGCTTCTACTGAACATTTCCTTACTAAGGAATCAATCATTCTCTGATGTTAGAAATGAGTGGGGCAATCATGTCTGAGAGTATCAACCTAATCTAAATTTGTCCTGTGGTAAATGTGTTAGTCTTCTGTTTTCCTAGCAAATACCTAATGATAATAAACCATATCTTGCTTTTGCTCACAGTTTGGGAAGTTCTAGTACATGATCAGTCAGACGTGTTTCTTTTAGTCCTGTGGCATGGCAGCATATCATACATACTAGGGGCCATGGTATAGAGTAAAACCTTTTACCTTGTGTGTTGGGAAGTGAAAAGGAAGAGAAGCAGGGTCTCATTCCCTCCTTCAGATGCATGCCCTCGTGACTTCCTCTAATCCACATTTTAGTTTCTACCACCTCCCAGTAATGCAACTCTGAGGAACAAGCATTTAACACATGAGTCTTTGGGGTGGGGGATGCATTGCAGATCCTAACTGTAGCACTGCTTCTGTTTTGGTACTGAGATCTCCAAATGACTACTTGTTCCATTTGGCTGAGCATAGCAGGAAGTCTGAAGAAATCATATTTTCTTTTAATTTTTTAAGAAAAATAACTATCTTTTCTCATTTTACATGCCAAATCCAATTTCCACTTCCTCCACTGTTGATGGGGGCTGCTTGTTTCCCGGCCACCAGACCTGAAATAATCACACAGAGACTGTATTATTACAACACTGCTTGGCCTGTTAGCTCACGCTTCTTATTGGCTAGCTCTTAGATCTTAAATTAACCCATTTCTAGTAATCTGTGTATCGCCATGTGATTGTGGCCTACCAGTAAAGTTCCATCCGATGTCTGTCTCCTGCAGTGGCTTCATGGCTTTTCTTTGACTCCACCTACTCTCTCCTTCTCTATCTGCTTGGAATTCCTGCCTTGCACTGCATTAGGCCCAAAGCAGATTCTTTATTAACCAGTAGTATTCACATATACAGAAGGGAATCCCACATCACTCCACCTTCCCCCCCCACACACACCCTTTATCCCACCCCTTAATTCACTCTCAGAGAGGGTAAGACTTTCGGGGAGTCAACAAAGGCTAGAAGAAATCACTATTTATTTATTTATTTATTTATTTATTATTTATTTATTTAGTAGTTTAATTTTGTGCACATTGGTGTGACAGTGTCAGATTCCCTGGAACTGAGTTAACAGACAGTTGTGAGCTGCCATGCGGGTACTGGGAATGTTTGAACCTGGATCCATCTGGAAAAGCAGCCAGTGCTCTTAACCACTGAGCTATCTCACAACCTGAAATCACATTTTAAAAAGAAACTTTTTTAGTGTTTTAACTGAGTGCAACTTTTGAATTTACCATTTCCAGTGAATATTTTTCTAAAATGTGCAATTACACTAGGTGTTTATTTTTATTTATGTGTGGTATGTATTGTGAGTGTATGCCATGTATTTGAAGGTGCCCTTGGAGGTCAGAAGAAGGAATAAGATGCCCTGCAGTTTTGCAGTTAAGGTTGTTATTACCTGAGGGTTCTGGGAAATTAATTCAGGTCTGGAAGAGTAGCAAGTATTCTTAACTGAGCCATCTCTCTAGTACTTACTCTAGCCATATTTAACATTATTTTTAAGGAAAATTAGAGATCTTGTAAAATCATTTTCTAAGCTGTACATAGTGGCACATGCCTATAAACCTAACACTTGTGAGGTAGATGTAAGTTGGAGGCCAGCCAAGTCTATGTAGTGAACCCTTCATCCAAAAAATAAATAGGTTCTGAACATGATTGAGCCTGCCCATAATTCCTGCACCCAAGGGACTAAAACAGGATTTCTGAGCTCTCTCGATCAAATTGGGCCATGGTGTAGGGCCTAATTTATAAGGAAAGAAAAAAAAACATGCTTTAAAATGTTGGTTCTGGCCTGCAGAGATGGCTCAGTGGTTAAGAGCACTTATTGCTTTGTAGATGACCTAAGTTCAATTCCCAGCACCCACAAGGCAGCTCACTCTGTCTGTAACTCTAAACCAAGAGGATCCAGTGCCCTCTTCTGACCTGTGGGCCCCAGGTACCCATCATACATGGGGGCAAATATTCATACACATAAAATCTTTTTAAGAATCACTAAGATTAAACGTGGATCGTTTTGTCTTTATTTCCCTGGTAAATATGTTTTTGTCTTCTCAGCTGCACGTTATGAAGAAGGGGAGTCTGAAGCCGAGAGCATTACTTCCTTCATGGATGTTTCAAATCCTTTTCATCAGCTTTATGACACAGTCAGGAGCTGTCGCAATAACCAAGGGCAGCTAATAGCCGAACCTTTTTTCCATTTGCCTTCAAAGAAAAAATACCCAGATTATTATCAGCAGATTAAAATGCCCATATCACTTCAACAAATCAGGTAAGACCGCTTCTACATTCCTCAGTGTAGATGTGTCTCCGTGTTAGCTGAGCCTGCACACACCTATTCGTTCCAGAAGTAGATAAGGAATTAAGTGGTAAAAAATGGTTTTTACCTCAATATTTAATTGTCTCTCTCATAACTGAGTAAAGAAAAAACCTTCATGCCCACGCTGTCATTCATTGATACTTTTTCATTTACTTAGCTTTTTTGACATAGTCTTGCTGTATAGTCATGGCTGTCTCCAAAGTCCTCCTGCCTCAGCATATAGAAAATCAGTTTATTTGGTCTACTAAAATGAAGCAGAAATTAGGTTAACATTTATTTAGAAAATTATCTTTTATATTCTTTGCCTTAGGAAGGAGAGTAAATTTACAGACATTATGAAGTTCCTTTATAATTAAAAAAAATTTTCTTTGGTTTCTTTTTCCTTTACTTAAAGAAATTCAAGTAGTTTAGTTAATTTTTTAACTTTTTAAAGATTTATTTTATTTGTGTGAGTGTTGTTGCATGTACATATGTACAGCATGTTCATATGTGGTGTCCTTGGAGATCAGAAGAGGGCATTCGATCCCTAGGAACTAGAAGTGTAGACTGTTGTGAACTACGATGTGGATACTGGGAACTGAACTCAGATCCTCTATAAGATCAGTAAGTGCAGCCGGGCGGTGGTGGCACACGCCTTTAATCCCAGCACTTGGGAGGCAGAGGCAGGCGGATCTCTGTGAGTTCGAGATCAGCCTGGTCTACAAAAGCTAGTTCCAGGACAGGCTCCAAAACCACAGAGAAACCCTGTCTCGAAAAACCAAAAAAAAAAAAGAAAAAAGAAAAAAAGATCAGTAAGTGCTCTTAAATGCTGGACCATGTCCTAGTGTGTCCTGTTCCCAAAACCCCTACTTTTAAAAAATTTGTATGGGTATTTTCTGCATGTCTGTCTATGTACTGTGTATGTACCAGGTGCCTGAAGAGACCAGAAGAGGATATCAGATTCCCTAGAACTCCAGGAACAGGTAGTTGTGAGCCACCGTGTGGGTGCTGAGATCAAACCTCAGTCCTCTGGAAAAGCAGCCAGAGCTCTGACTGATCTTTCTAGTCATTGGTCTAGTTCATTTTAAAAGCCAAATAAAGTCCTCGGCTATCTTAGTTGACAGTTGTTCCAAATTGGAATTTTATAATACAAATATCGATTTGTTAAGTGAGACAATATAAAATTTGAAAGATTCATCTGCATCTTCCTTCATTTAAATTTTTCTGTGGTATTTGTATTAGTGCAGGGGTCCCAACCCTATACATTGTGACCCCTTTGGGGGGTCACAGCTGATAGCCTGGTCAGATATTTACATTACTATTCATAACAGTTAAAAATGTACCAGGAAAGTTACACTTATGAAGTAGAAACAAAATAATTTTATGGTTAGGGGTCACCGCAACATGAGGAACTGTATTAACAGGTCACAGCATTAGGAAGATTGAGAACCATTGTGTTGTAGTGTACCAGTGTGAAAGAATGAGAAGTAGGGACATAGTTGAGGCCTTGAGGCATCACACCAGAGTTTTGAAAGATAGATGTAGTTGTGTCTTCAGCTATGCTCTTCAGATGCTTTCTATGATGCCAGAAATATTGTACTGTGTGTGTCAACTGTGTGATAATCACACAGATGTGTGATTATAGATGGTGTGCTCTTGAAATTTGGTGAATGCTAGTAAGAAACTTGATTTTAAATTTCATTCAATTTCAATGGCTGTGCAATCCAGCGTGCTCCTAGGAATATTTGTTGGCAGAAGGAAGAGAGGTAGATACCTTCCCAAACGTAGAGTAGAAGACTGGGACTGTGTGAATGGTAGTGTTTGTTTAACATGCCTTTGGGTTCAGTCTCCAGCCCCACCAAAAGGAAAGCAAACAAACTTAGAGGAACTGGCCAGTGTGACTCCTCATGCCACTCTCCATTGTACTAAGGTTTGCCATCCCCATGTCCCTTTCTATCCCCCCGAAGACTGCCATTGAATGATACTAGCAGTGACTAGCAAACTATCATTTTCAAGTTTGGATTTTGTTTTGTGACATGTGTACATGTAGCTGTAAAATGCAGTCACAGGCATACCGTAACTTGTGTGGAGGTCTGAGGACAACTTCAGGAGTCAGTTCTTTTACTATGAGATCTGGGGTTTGAACTCGGGATGTCAAACTTGAGAGCAAGTGCTTTAACCCACTGACTCTTGCCAGCCCAGAGTTTGTGTTCTTTGTGGGTGTTCTTAACACCTATTTCTTCACCTTTGGTTTGGCAAGAATAAACTGAGAGTGTAATTTAAATTCTGCTGTTAGGCTCATGAGCTAGTACTAAGAATTGAATTTGTGCTTAATTGTTTTTGCTATATCCAGAGATGTTTTCCAATACTTATATCTCCTTAAGCACTGCACAGAATCTGAATATCACTTGAATAAACTTAAAGTGAACCTTTACATGCATATTGAATAGTACCATTTCTAAGAGAAAGTTTGGGATCTCTACATCCATTTGATGAGGCTGTTTTTACCTATTGTCATTCTCTTAGCACAGTTTTTTTTTTATTTCAGTGATTAGCATGTAGGTACTTTAATCAAAGATGTAAAAGTTTATATCCAAAATCCATACAGTTAGGGCCAACAGACTTTATACAAAGAGCATAGCTGATAGTAATAGCAATAGTGTCTAAGATACTTGAATTCCTAGGGGTTTTAAGTAAAATAAACAGTCCTCAGCTCTAAACTATGTTACTTCTTTATAAATGACTGCCCTGGAAGAATAGTAACAAATAGGCTCTGACAGATCTGCCTCTTGTTTCCCATCATGAGAGCCCCCTTCACTATCTATGTGTCTGTTCTGGCTCTGGAGGTAAATATGTTACTCTAGGTGCTTTCTCAGCACCTTATCACTGGTTACTTGTATGCATCCTAATTTTCAGAAATCAGGAGTTCACAGTGATTCATTGAAGCATTTTAAAATCTAATTTTTTTCCCCTCAGGATTTTTTTCACTGGGAATTTTCCTAGTGTATTTGCGTTCATAGTTTACTCTGTCCTTCTGTTTAATTTATTCTTTTAGATTTTCAGGTAAACAGCAATATTGTCTAAATTGAATATTTCTTTAGACCTTACCTCTTAACTTAAAAGCCAGTTACAAGTGATTAATAAAGACATTATGTAGCGCTTGTGAAATTTTTTTGTAATAAACTTTTAGGAAGAATGGTTGGTAATTTTCATAATGGAAACGTCTAATCATTTATTTGTCTTTTACAGAACAAAGCTAAAAAACCAGGAATATGAAACTTTAGATCATTTGGAGTGTGATCTGAATTTAATGTTTGAAAATGCCAAACGCTATAATGTTCCCAATTCAACTATCTATAAGAGAGTCCTGAAATTGCAGCAAGTCATGCAGGTATGTTGCTGTTTGTTGTATCATTGAATTAGTTTTATGTGATTGGAATGTCCTCTTCAGATATGTGTGCCCTATCTCCACCCTCAGAATATGAGTCATTTGTTTCCACTACAAATATTGTTGAATGTTTTTTAGATTTATCAGAGCCCTATAGAGAAGAAACAATATTTTAAGTACCATAAATATTGTACTAGAGGGAGCAAGGATTTGGCCCAGTGGAGAGAGTCAGTTTCAGTGTTCTCAGAAAGTTACCCTTCAATTCCACATGGTAATTGTTCTGTCTGCAGTTTATTCTTTTTGGTTCTAGACTTTGTTGATATGGGGTAGTCTTTTAGGGCCTGGTAGCATACACCTGTGATCCCAGCACCCAGGAGGAGGCTGAGGCAAGAAGACCCTAATTATCCAGCCAGGTTGTGCTATATATAACAAGACCCTGTAGTGTACACATACACACACACACACACACACGCTTTGGGGTTACTGATTTTGGCAACAGGACATCTGAATGCTAATTGATCATTGTAACATTCAAGAGTTTGTCAGATCTCTCATAGCATACCTTGGAAAGAACTAGATGCTATTGATCATCCAGGGGTTCTTAAGACAAAAAGGTAGATATGAAATACAGTTTAACCCAGGCTAGCAAGGTGGTGGTAGTACACGCCTTGAATCCCAGCACTTGGGAGGCAGAGGTAGGCAGTCTCTGAGGTCAAGGCCAGAACTCTGAGTGAGTTCCAGATTAACACTGTCTTACATTTGAGGTTTTTTGTTCTTGTTGGATTTATTTGCTTTTTCATTTGTGTGGTGGCAGGGGGCTGGTCAGGTTACAGTTTGTAGGAGTCAGTTCTCTCCTACCACGTGAGTTCAGGAAATCAAACTCAAGTTATCAGACTTGGATCGAATTCTTTACTTGCTGAACCATTTTGCTGGCCTCTGTCTCACTGTTTTTGATTGACTATTTCTGGAAACAAGAGTAGCCTTGAACCAAGAAGAAGCAAAGGCAATTTTAAGTCAAACATAGAGCCTTTTTTTTTTTTTCTTTTTTTAATGATCAGTACTGCTTCTTTCTCAGTGCTGTGAACTTCAGATATCTTTGCTGTAGTTAGTCTGTTCTCTAAGATTGCTGTGCTTGGGCTTTTCAACTGTGTCTGCAAAGTAGCTTTAAAAGATGTGTAATGAAAGATGGTATAGCTAGATTTTCACCTCTCGGTTTTAAACTTTTTTTTCTTTGCCATACTGCTCCTTAGAAATCAGATGCCAAAGGCCCCCCCAAGTTAACGTAACTTAACCATGGCCTGCAGGGCTAGCCAACCCCACAGCTCGTCTCGGAACTTCTAACTATACCATGCCATTGACAGTCATAAATGCTCTAAGTAGCACTGTGTTTTAGTTTGATTCCATTTTTTAGCATACTTTTCTATCACACAGGCTTTTGTTAAATTAGGTTATTAAAAAATAGTTGGAGACTGTTCAGTTTTATGTATCCTATGTGAGGTGGTACCTCTCTAAATGAATGTGATATGCCTAGTTCTTTAACATCCATATATTCATAGAATGCCTGACAGTGTGAGGCTCACTCCTGGCATCTACTCTATTTCAGGCAAAAAAGAAAGAGCTTGCCAGGAGAGATGACATTGAGGACGGAGACAGCATGATCTCTTCAGCCACTTCTGATACTGGTAGTGCCAAAAGAAAAAGGTATATGATCTTCTCATCTGGAGCCAGCTGAGTTCTTACTTATTGTATTTTAGATAAATGCAGAAAAAATGAAAGCAATGAAGTATGAATTCTTCTAAAAGCTTTGATAGTATGTATTTTCCAGTGTATTTGTAAGTTGATAGTATTTTCTTTTTCACAAGTACCATATTGCTTTTAGATGACAGAAAAATGACATGTAGCTTAGGGAAACATACTATTCGTTTTGCTGTCCAGATTTTTTTTTAAGGTGGCATTTTCAAAATGCCACTTAAATCTTAGATAATTGTTTCTTAGTGAGTTGCAGAAATGGAGTAGGAATGAAAAAGGTAAGGAGTAAGTCACCCCTGCTGCTGCTGCAGTGAAATAAGTCACTGTTCTGATTGTTGCTTTTCCTCATTAACTTGGTCTTTACTTAGGGTTTTGAGACTATCAAGTCATAGCTGTTGTAGGCAATAAAAATGTTAAATTGATTATTTGGGTGTTTGCTTTGTTTTGTTTTTCCTAACTATCCTCTCAACTTCCCTAATCCTTTTCTTCCCCTCACTGGTTAAGAAGAACTTACCTGGGATTCAGAAGTTAGGCTCTTATAAGGAATCATACAAGACCATCTCTTGGAATTTCTCTGGCCTGATCATTGTGGAACACCATATTTTCCCTGAAGATTTACATTCTTTGTAACAGCAGTCAGTCTGGGAGGATCCCTTGAACAAGGAATAAGCTAATCATTGATAGCAGGAGGGCTTGACAGACTCAGAATTGAATGAAGAAGCCAATTCATTTTTTGACATATTTCTGTATTTGCATTAAAAAGATCTACTAAAATCAGAAGGTTTTGAAATGTGATTCAGGAGCCGAAAGCTGCCCTGTCTTTCCCTCTCACACAGCAATTGGGAACAGTTTTTAACTTGGAAAATAACTGCAAAGCTATGCGGTATTAGCTAAATTAGTTGGTGTACCCTGAGATGCAAGTCTCCTCCATTATTGGCCTGTGAATTTCATCCTTCCAAGTTCTTAATTCCTTGTTATACCAGGGACAACAGAGGAAAAATGTGAAACCAGATCAGAGACATCAAATCAAGAACATCTTTGAGTAAGATCAGTCACCAATCAAAGATAGAAACTTCTCAGGCAAAAGAAGGTAATGGAGGCAAAAGTGATGGTGCAGTTAGCACCAGCATTGGAGGAAATGATTTTAAATAAGTTGAGTGTTAGGAAGCAGTTCTAAGGAAGCATTAACCTAGGCTAGGTACTTAAAATGTACATATCTCTGGGGCCTGTAGTTTGTGGTATAGTTCAATTAGATGAAGTTATTGCCCTTCAACTTCCTATAAAAAGAATACTAAGCTATAAGTTATTAAAATTACTAGATCACATTTCAGACAAAAGTCGCCTTGTGAATAGGTTTCCTAGGAAATGGTTCATACAATAAAGTGGAAAAAAGTGGCAGAACCATAAGTTTTCTACCAAAACAATTAAAAAAAACTGTCCCAGTTTTGGGCTCCAAGCATGCATGATTATTAAAAGACTGAGAATTCACTACTATTGGTCAGTGACAAAGTAATAAACTTTAGTTAGAAGGTTTTGATAATCAGAGCATTTCAGCAGGAGTCAAGAAACATGAGATTGGCCAGAGGTGTCAGAGCCATGTTTTCCAAATACCACTCTACTCCTCAATAATGTATATGATTCTATTTTTGCTTTGTTGGTTTTTTTTTTTTATACTGAAAGTCTGAAAAAGAAAATGATTTGTGGCTATGTAATCTTTTCATTCTGGAAATGCATCCTTTCCCCTGCCTTCTACCGAAAAATCTGCTTTTTGTTTTCTGTGTTGAAATGTTTCAAGTGTTATGATCTTTTATCTTTTGGACCAAATAATCTTCTTTCTCAATCATGTTTGGCTTATGCATGACCCTCCAATGTTGCTTATTTTATTTCTCTTCACATGTATTGTTTGTTTCTGCTTTCCCAGGAATACTCATGACAGTGAGATGTTGGGTCTCAGGAGGCTATCCAGGTGTGCAGACCTTTTTTATGCATAAACATACTTTTAAAAGTGTAATCCTTCTGTGACATGGTCAGTACTGACACTATGAGAAGAAAAACCTTATGCATGTGAAACAAGTGTTTGTAGTACCAGTTTATTTTATGAGTAAAGAAAAGTCTTGTTAGTGTGTCAGAATTAGCCTCCATGTGTTCGTTACTTCCTTCAATTTGTTGCTGACTTCTTTCCAGGGGCAGACAGCCCCCTCACTTATCATTGTGACTGTGCTTCTTTAGCAAGAGGTAGAGGGCTTGTGGTGCTGACTGCATCTCAGAAATGTCTTGCTGACTGAGATGGTGGAAAGGTCAGAATCAACATTGGCAATCCAGCTATCAGTACCTGTGGGCACTTGGGCATAGTGTTGGGCTAATGCTTCTTGTTAATTTTCTTAGTCTCTGATCTTGTCTATATCTTACTTCTTAAAAGCATCCATTTCTTTAAGGCATCTATAGTATGTTGCTTAGGATTTTCAGTACAGCCTATAAGCTGCCATGTTACAGTGATGAATGACCATTGAATATTTTTTTTAGATGTATTTTTATTTTATTTGTGTGGATGTTCTGCCTACATGCCTGTCTGTGCACCATGTGCTTGGGATACCTTCAGGGACCAGAAGAGGGTGTTAAGATTGTCTGGGACTGGAGTTCGAGGCCTTCTTAGGTGTTGAGGTTCACTCCCGTAATCAGAGCATCCAAAAGACTCAGGAAGGAAAATCACTATCAATTTGAAGCCAGCCTGGGTTATAATATGAGAATCTGATGAGGGTTTTTTGGTTTAGTTTGGTTTGGTTATGGTTTTGTTTGCTTTTTTTTAAAAAAGGAGATTATCAGTACCTTCTCACTTGTAATCATTGTATAAAGAAAAAGCACTCATTTATATTTTGATTTTCATGTGTTAGAAGCTTGTTCTACTATCCTCATACTCCTAGTACAGGACCTTTTATGGCCCATCTCCTCTAAAGTTATCTTTGATACAGTAGTGTGTATGATTTGGCTTGGAATACCCTTAAGTACACAATGATGAACAGTCTTGATTTTGAGTTCTCTTAAAATGTATTTTAGGGGCTGGAGAGATGGCTCAGTGGTTAAGAGCATTGCCTGCTCTTCCAAAGGTCCTGAGTTCAATTCCCAGCAACCACATGGTGGCTCACAACCATCTGTAATGAGGTCTGGTTCCCTCTTCTGGCCTGCAGGCATACATGTAGACAGAATATTGTATACATAATAAATAAAGAAATATTTTTAAAAATGTATTTTAATTGGGCATGTGGCTCATAATTGTAATCTCTGCACTTGGGAAGCAGAGACAGGAGAATGCTGAGTTTGACTCTGGTATAAGCTGCATAGTATGATATTTTGTTAGGAGAATAGCAGGTGTTTTTGAGGAAAGACGCTTCAAAGAAATCCCACACTAGCTCAGAATTAAGAAAATAGATGGTTATTTATTTAAGGGCAAACTTACATATCAGAATTCTTTGCTGGAACGGAGACCAGAAACCAAAATCAACAACCATAACACAGAGACCGGAAAAGAGGCAGGACGCAAGCTCCACATCAACATATATAGCACAAGAGGCCACGCCCCAGTGGGTGGGAAACCACTAAGCTTTAAGACTTCCTACAGCATGATTTAGCCAGGCATGGTAGTAAACAGATGTCTTCAATCCTGGCAGTACTGGGACAAGAGTTCTAGAATTCTAGGCTAGTTCACATTGTGATACTTTGTCTCAGGAAGGAAAGAAGCAAGATGAGCTTACCTTAATAAGCTGTAGGTAGTTATTCTCAAAGAATGTTCATGCTGGTTAAAAGACGTGGCACCTCTTTTTATGTACCTTTCCAAAAAAATGGAGGTTACCAAATGCTAATAGTTATTTCACAGAGGTGAATAGATAGAAGGTCTACAGGTGTTCTAAGAAAGATCCTGAAAATCAAAGTGACATTGGATATGGACAGAAAGGGGGCTAGAGATATGACTCTGTGCTTAAAAAAACTTGGTTGGTATTCTGAGGCACTCAAGTTTGGTTCCCAGAATCTATGTCAGATACCTACCTATAATTCCAGGTCCAGGGGATCCAATGCCGCCTTCTGGCCTCCATAGGTACCTAAACACACATGGCATACAGTCTCTGTCTCTCTGTCTCTTTCTCTCTGTCTCCCCCCCCACGCATACATGCACACGCCTGAACACAAATGGCAGTCTCTCTCTCACACACACACACACACGTGCCTGAACACACATGTTTGTGAATGCACACATGCATGAATACAATACACTTGCAAACACATGCAAGCATTAATAAAGGTAATAAAAAAGAAAATGGCCAGAAATGTGGGGTGAAGGGAGCTGAAGTTTCTATACTTTTCTAATACAGGAGTTGTCTCATTCCATAAAGTATATGAAACTTTCAGAAGTCTTCCATGTAATAAGGTTCATGGTACATATTGGAGAGAGATAAAAATAGCAGCCACTAAAGTTAACACAGTTATTATAGAAGGTCAGCCCTGAAGTTTGACTGGACTGGGGTGGTTCTCAGTCTCAAAGACAGTATGTAAGGATTTAGAAAACTGAAAACAAAGCAACAAAACTGGATTTGTTCAAAAAAGGTCGTGTGTGACCCTAGTAATTTTGTTTGCCAATTATATATTGTTCATGATATACGTAGAGAAAAGAAATTGTAGTTACTAGATTAGAACAATTATTTATATATAGTTATATTCATATTCTGGATATATTCCATTCATAGCTACTAAGTGTTAGGATGATTGGCATTGAGAGAATTAACCATTTGCTAATTTACTTGACAAAATTCAGTTAAAAACTTTGTCTTTTAAAATCTCTTTAAAGTTGGCCACAGATGCTGTCCCAAATGAAAAGGGTTGTAGCTTCATGCAGAACAGTCTCCTGATAATTGGGAATGGTCTGCTGGGTGCGGGAAGATGAGAAAGTTACCCTGGTTCAGATCTGGCCTTTGACTTAAGTGTTCTGCTTCTTGCAACTACAGAAACGAGGAACTGGTTTCTTTTTGAGTTAATTAGTGAGCTCTTTTAAGCCTAGCATTTCAAAACTGATTTCTTGCATCTTCCTTTTAAAGTCAAGTTCTACATGTTAGATATTTCTAGACAAGCCACTTGTGACTTGGTTTTAAATATGGCATCTGTGACTTTTGATTCAAATTCTGAAATATTGTCTCAGTCCCTGAGATTTAAAGTTGTCTTGTTTCAATGTGGAACTCTGCCATTTTGGAGCTTTGTCCCTCTTAATAATATCCATTAGCTACAGACCTAGAAATCAAGAACACATTCTCCACATCATCATCCCACATTGCTTCTTTGACGAAATATTATCCACTAGGTGAATCATCTCCTAGGTTAGCTAACAACTATTTACTTGACCGAGAGACAAAGGATATGAAGGAGATGTTTGTAGAATGATCACAGGGCCACAGAGGAGGAGGGCAGCCAGAGTAAAGACATGATAATAATGGAACCAATTCTCGGAGCCAGAAATTCTTTTCTTTTCCTCTCCTACTTAGGCCACTTTCAATTTGTCATGAGCTCCATCATGCCAGGTAGACATTACTGAGACTGAAGGGTGTCTTGGTTTTCTTGTTTGTTTTTTGTTTTTTTGAGACATGGTTTCTCTGTATAGCCCTAGCTTTCCTGGAACTCTGAAACTTGTTCTGTAGACCAGGCTCGTCTCAAACTCACAGAGATCCACCTGTTTCTGCCTCCTGAGAACTGGGATTAAAGGCATGTGCTATTATGCCTGGCCAGTGTCTGGGTTTTCAATTGCTGATTATTCTTTACTTGAACACACACACTATACATACACAAATGCATACATGATCTTTCTCTGCCCTCCATTCTTCCCCCCCAACCCTGCCCCCATCTCATGTATATCAGGTTTGCCTAAATTTGCTATGAATGCAAAGATGACCTTGAAATCCTGAACCTCTTGCCTCCACCCCCTAAGTGCTAGAATGACAAATATGCACTTCCATGTGTGGGCTTCTGTTTCTGGTGTTTAAATCAAATTGAGGCAGGGTCATCCTGACCCAGGAGAGTGGAAATAGTCTGAGGACGAGGCTTAGAGACTCGTAGCCATGTAATTCTTTTCAGTAATTAATTTCCCTCCCCTTAAAAGGTGGAAAACACTAAAACCGTACTCTACATACTATGTTATAGGATTGTAGCAGGTGTTTGCAGACTAGAAACTAAATTGTAAGTCGTCTCCTTTTTACATACCTGACCACTTGGAGACTGCTGGGCAGACTAGCTAGAGTTATCCTGATAGGGTAATGCAATTGTCCAGAAATCAAACTAGAAAATAAACTCTTTTAGGCCTTGAACATTTCACTTAGCCTCTGAGCTGGTTTTCTCAACAATTAAGTAAGGTCTTAATTAAGTAGGACCATTTTTAACCTCTGGTGTTCATCTTTGGTCTTTGTACTGTGTTTTTTACCACTCATACCAGTTTTTCAGGATCTTATCTTGATTGTGGACTCTGAAGGAAAGACAGGAATACATGCTGAAGGCTAAAATGAGAGAAAGCTTAGATGTACCACACACTACTTGAAGGTACTTTGAATTAGACAGGGATGCTGGGTAAAGGAATAAGTAGGGACTGACCCTTACATGATCAATGCCAGAGAGATCTGTGCCCTCATGAAGACGTTTGTTTGGTGGGTTGTTTTGTTTTATTACTGGCATCCAGAATATTCTGTTTAGGAGTAGACATCTTAAAAGATGAAACACTGTTGGGTTGTTTTGTTTTGTCTGTGCTTAAAATGGAATAGTTAGTTTTATTGCATTGTATTTCAGTTTGTGATTAAATTTTATTTTCTTATGGTATCACACACTATCTTTTGTTCAACATTACATTTTGAGAGCTATTCTAAACAGGTTTGTCACTGGTTGCTCCTGCCAGGATCATTATTTTAATCAGGATCATTATTTTAATCATTTGTAAATTTTCCTAATATTCTCTTGTACCTTTCCAGGGTGTTTACTATGTTTATGGCACATCTAATCAATATATTGTAATTATTATGAAGTACCTGCCACAAATTTATTTCATGGTCACCCTTGGATAAAGAAAACTAACCCTGTTGTTTTTTTCCCCTTTTCTACCTTCCCCCTCAACAGTAAAAAGAACATAAGAAAACAGCGAATGAAAATTTTATTCAATGTTGTTCTTGAAGCTCGAGAGCCAGGTTCAGGCAGAAGACTTTGTGATCTATTTATGGTTAAGCCGTCCAAGAAGGACTATCCTGATTACTATAAAATCATCTTAGAGCCAATGGACCTGAAAATAATTGAGCATAACATCCGAAATGACAAATATGCAGGTGAAGAAGGAATGATGGAAGACATGAAACTCATGTTCCGAAATGCCAGGCACTACAATGAGGAGGGCTCCCAGGTAATGAGAGGGATCCTAGAGTGAATACTTTTTTCTTTTTGTAAAATAATGTGTCTTGAAAGATCATTTTTCTCCCCCGCCCCTCCATGTGTGTGTAAGGAAGGTAAGAGGTGAAGTCTTCCTTAGTCACTTTTTGTCTTATCTCACTGACTCTCAGCCAGCAAGCCATAACCTGTATATGTACATGCCTTTAAACTCAGCACTATGGAAGAGACAGGAAGATCCTGAGAGCTTGCTGGCCAGCCAACCTAGATGAAAGTCAGGGAGATTAGACAGAGCATGATTGAAGAAGATACATAGTACCTTCCTTTGGTTTTCTTTTTTTTTTTTTTTCTTTTTTTTTTTTTTTTGTTTGTTTTTAGATTTATTAAGTATACAGTGTTCTGCCTTCATGTGTTCTTGCAGACCAGAAGAGGGCGCCAGATTTCATTATAGGTGCTTGTTAGTCACCATGTGGTTGCTGGGAATTGAACTCAGGAACTCTGAAAGAGCAGTCAGTGCTCTTAACCACTGAGCCATCTCTCCAGCCCCCTTCCTTTGGTTTTCTATGCACTTAATGGTACCTAAATTTTTATCCTGCTTTGTGTTGGGGAGATGGCTTAATTTGTAAAGTACTTACTCTGCATGCATGAGGACCTATTAAGTTCAGGTCCCAAAACCCAGTGTAAAAAAAGTTTGGTATAGTAGTACATACCTGTAATCCCAGTGCTGGAAGGTAAGGCCAGAGGAGCCTTGGGACTGTCAGTCATTTTAGCCAAATTAATGAGTCCCAGGGTCATTGAGAAGACACTATCTCAAAAAATAAAAATAAAAAAAAAAAAATAGTGGAAAAGTGATCAAGAACGGCACCCAACGTCAATCCTGGCCTACATATACGAATACACACGCATGCAAAATAAAGAGCTACGTGTATTGGTGTATACTGGGAAACAGAGTTCTAGGCCAGCCAAACTATGTAAGAAAGACTTGTTCTCAAAAAACCAAAGTGATGATGATGCTAATAAAGAGATGAATGTTTAAATTCATCCTGTTTTACCAGTTTCTATATGAGGAAATTTTCCTGCTTAAACCTTAGTTTAATTTATGTATTTGTGTATAATTTAGAAATAATAATAACAGCACTTACTCTGGTGTTTTGAAAGATATTAAAGGGATATAAAAGAACTTGCTGGGTGGTGGTACTGCACACTTTTATCTTTTATTACTTATTTATTTTTAAGGATTTTCTAAAGATTTATATTTGTTTTATGTGTATGAGTATTTTGCCTGTATTGTATATATTTCACATGTGTGCCTGATGTCAGAAGAGGATGTTGGGTCCCTTGGAGCTGGAGTTGCAAATGAGCTGCGTGACATGGGTGCTGGGAACTGAACCCATACAAGAGCATTATTCACTCACTGCTGAATAGTGTCTAACCCCTTTTTCTTTTTTGGGTGCATGAGGAAGAATCAGTTGAGGCCAGGACTTTTATGTATTCTCTGCCTCTTAGCTTTATCTTTAGCCCATGATTTTTAATTCTTTTTCAGTACAACCAATGTATTATCCTCCTTCAATATATTTTCTATTTCTTATCTTTAATCTATTTTAAATACTCAAAAATAAAATGTTTTCAAACTATTTCCTTTGTTTTGCCCTTAATTTGAAGTATTCACACTAAAGATACTTGTAGATTAAAGAAATAGGCCTTTATATAATGAGAGTTATACTGTCTTCAGTATACCCAGCTACTGTACATCCTTGAGAGAGATAGTCAGAGAAGAAAAGCCACATTCCTTCTGCCACTCTGCTCTTGTGGGCATTCAAGGGAATGCAGCCTCTGCTGGGGAGATCGGAGACAACTGTGGACCGAGACCATTGAGTAAGGAACATATAAATGTGTTTTGGAACTTCAGTAAAAACCTGCAAAATTGAGACTCAGAGAGATGACTCAGTGGTTACTCTTCCAGATGACTGATTGAATTCCCAGCACCCAGGTGGCACTCCCAGTCGTCTGTTACTACAGTTCCATCAGTCCAGTATCCTCTTCTGGCTTCTGCAGAATCAGGCACAAACACGTGCAGGATCAGCACCCAGACACATGAAATAAAAATAAGTCTATATAACTTCTATCACAATGAATCTCAGATACTAGCTCGCATTTCTTTTCCTTCCTTCTTTCCTTCCTTTCCTTCCTTTTTGTTTTGGTTTTTTTTGTTTTGTTTTGTTTTTGTTGTTGTTGTTGTTGTTTGTTTGTTTTAGACCAGGTTTCCCTGCCATAATAGCCCTAACTGACCTGGAATTTGCTCTGTAGGCCAGACTGTCCTCAAACTCACTGAGATTTGCCTGCATCTACCTCCCTAGTGCTGGGATTAAAGGTGAGGGTCACCATGCTTGGGCTTACTAGCATGCATTTCTACACATTAGAATCACCATGAGGTGGTAATGTCATTGTTCTAAAGAGAACAAAATGTTTAATATCAGCTATCCTAAACAGTATTCTAAACACTCACACATATTCATCATTATTTTATTTGTTTAGTTGGTGTTTTTGCACTGTAATTGATGCCAGCCTCAAACTTGTAATTTTCAGCTTCCCGAGTGCTGAAAATTAATTTATTTATCACCGCCTTCAGAGAGATAAATACTTCTTTAATTATAATGCGTTTTAGGAAATAATCTTAAGTGTATTTTTGAAATGTAGGTATACAATGATGCTCATATCCTGGAGAAGTTACTCAAAGATAAAAGGAAAGAGCTGGGACCACTACCTGATGATGATGACATGGCTTCTCCCAAACTTAAGCTGAGTAAGTCTGCTTCATATTTGGCTCTTCAGTTCAGTCTGCCAAACAGAGATTGCTGGTTTCTTGACATTTCTTTAGTTAAATGATGACTATGTTTTTATTATCTGGCACTCTACTGTTAGGAATCCTTCTTTTCCACATGCTCACTCTGACTGTGCTTTAAGTAAACAAGAGTTGTAGTAAGTGGATCACTGGTAGAGCGCCTCCGAGAGGTATCTTGTCTTTCCAGACTACTGTGGGCTAAGCACATCTGCAACTCTGTGCCCGTCTTACTTTATGTTTTATTTTACTGTAGCTCAAGAACAATGGAGATTGAACTTCTGAAGTTGTGTCAGAATGAATCCTCTCTCATTACTAGCTTATGTGTTATTCATACACCTTTAATCCCAGCCCTTAGGGACTGAGGCAGAAGAGTGGAGAGTTCACCAACTGAGTTGTATAATGAGACTTAGTCTGAAAAAAGTGTATATACATATATATTATTGAAAAGAGTAGGGTTTTTTTCCAGATCTATTTTTGTCTATAAGATCTTTCTCACTGAAGATAAACTGATTACTGTGTTTTTACAAATCATTTGGGATGGCCACTTTCTTATGGTTGTACTACCAGCTGTGTAAAAATTTAGGCTTACACATTTTATTTGCTTAACATTATATTACATCTCTCTCTTCAGGTAGAAAAAGTGGTGTTTCTCCTAAAAAATCAAAGTACATGACTCCAATGCAGCAGAAACTAAATGAAGTATATGAAGCTGTGAAGAACTACACAGATAAGAGAGGTCGCCGCCTCAGTGCTATTTTTCTAAGACTCCCCTCTAGATCAGAGCTACCTGACTACTATCTGACCATTAAAAAGCCCATGGACATGGAAAAAATCCGAAGTCACATGATGGCAAACAAGTACCAAGATATAGATTCTATGGTAGAGGACTTTGTCATGATGTTTAATAATGCCTGTACCTACAATGAGCCAGAGTCTTTGATCTACAAAGATGCTCTTGTCCTACATAAAGTTCTCCTTGAAACTCGGAGAGACCTGGAGGGAGATGAGGATTCTCATGTCCCAAATGTGACTTTGCTGATTCAAGAACTTATCCATAATCTTTTTGTGTCAGTCATGAGTCATCAGGATGATGAAGGAAGATGTTACAGTGACTCCTTAGCAGAAATTCCTGCTGTGGATCCAAACTTTCCCAACAAACCTCCCCTTACCTTTGACATTATCAGGAAGAATGTTGAGAGTAATCGCTATCGGCGACTTGATTTATTTCAGGAGCATATGTTTGAAGTATTGGAAAGGGCAAGAAGGATGAACCGGTATGTTTTCAAAGCCATTTCTTTATGATGACAGTATGTGATGTTTCATGCAAAACAGATAAAGGAATTCTGCTTTGATGCACTTTTTCACCTTAGGTATGTTGTTATAGTGAGTAGCCTGGTACCCTGAGTTCTCGGTAGGCAAAACTACTTTTTTTCCCGCTTTACAACGTTGGGTGCATCAAAACATATCAAAAGCGGGTGCATTCTATAAAGTGTCAGAATGAGTACCAGTGAAAAGAAGACGAAACTGAAGCTCTTGTGCATTGCAGAAACCTAAAATTCAGCCATTCACAGAACATGCCTTTTAAAGGCTAAGTAATACAGTTTGTAATAGAAATTAAAAGTAGAATTTTTCTTTGAATGTCTAAGAATTAGTCCAAGAATGCTTTAAGTGAAATAAAGAGCTTTGAGTTATTTTCTGAGGTTAGACTGATCTAAATCCAGCCATTTATTTTTATTTTATATGTACAGATAAATGTTCTGCATGTATGTCTGTGCACCAAACATGTACAGTGCCCACTGAGGCCAAAAGAAGGTGTTGGTTCCTCTGGGACTGGAGTTACAGATGTTGTTAGCCACCATATAAGTGCTGGAACTTGAACCTGGGTCCTTTGGAAGAGCAGTTAATTCTCCTAACCTTGAACTATTTCACTATCCCCCTAAATCTCTATTTCAAGTACTAAGAAAGCCTTTTTGCTTTTAATCTTATTTATCAATTTTTAATTCATTTATTTTCCATCGGGCCACAGTTTCCCCTCCTTCCTCTCTTTCCAGTCCTTCTCCATTGTGTCTCAACACCCCCCCCCCCCCCCCGCGCCCAGTCCACTCCATTTCTGTTGAGGAAAGGGCCAGCCTCCCATGCATATCAACCAAACATGGCATATCAAGTTGCTGTAAGAATAAACACTTCCCATTTATTAAGACTGGACAAGGCAACCCAGTATGAGAAATAGGGTCCCAAAAGTCTATAATAAAGAGTCAAAGAGCCGGGCGGTGGTGGCGCACACCTTTAATCCCAGCACTCGGGAGGCAGAGGCAGGCGGATCTCTGTGAGTTCGAGACCAGCCTGGTCTACAAGAGCTAGTTCCAGGACAGGCTCCAAAACCACAGAGAAACCCTGTCTTGAAAAACCAAAAAAAAAAAAAAAAAATTTAGTTCCAGGACAGGCTCCAAAGCTACAGAGAAACCCTGTCTCAAAAAAAAAAAAAAAAAAAAGAGTCAAAGACAGTTGCTGCTCCAACTGTTAGGGATTCCCCACAAGAAGACCAAGCTATACAACTGTTTTATATGTGCAGAGGGCCTAGATCAGTCCCATGCAGGCTACCTGGTTATTGGTTCAGTCTCGGTGAGCCTGTACAGCCCAGGTTAGTTGATTCTAGATGTGTAGGTTTTATTAATAAATAAATTCATATGAAATACACATGTGGATTTCTAGAATATTCTTACTTCATCACCACTTAACCTACCCACTAGTGCTCTCCGTAACTGTAATAGAAGGAACGTGAGCAGTGAATAAGAGCCAGAATCTGACATAGGTGGTCCTGGTTTGTTCACAGAGCATTCAGGAACAGCATGATAACTGAGTTGTGACAGTTGACCAGTGTGGTGGCAATATTCCTAAAAAGTGCTTTGGTTCCCTTGCAGGTAGAAAGACTGCATAGAAAGACAAGTGTAAGAACTTCTTTGTAGTCTTAATTATTTCATTTTACAGAATGTCTGACTTACCTAAAAAGATTACTTAACAGCTGAAAGAAATTAGAGTTGGTTGTTTTCCCTTTTGAATTCTTGAATTTTTGTTCTTGCACAGTGAACAACTGCTTTCTTGGGTTGACAAATTCTTGTTTCTTTTTTTGTTTTTGTTTGTTGTTGTTGTTTGTTTTTTGAAGCACAGTCTCATTGTATAGCCATGATTGCCCTGGAGTTCAGAGACCTACCTGACTGTGCCTCTTGAATGCTGGGATTAAAGTTATATACCACCTTCCCCAGTTTTTTATTTTACTGCGCTCTTGACAGAATTTCACTATTTACTTTTTTTCCCCAACAGAATGTTTTGGAAAATTATAATTATATTACAGCAGTCTTTGTTTGTTTTGTATTTTTGTTTTTTGAGACAGGGTTTCTCTTTAGCTTTTTTTTTTTTTTTTTTTTTTTTTTTTTGGTTTTTTCGAGGCAGGGTTTCTCTGTGGTTTTGGAGCCTGTCCTGGAACTAGCTCTTGTAGACCAGGCTGGTCTCAAACTCACAGAGATCCGCCTGCCTCTGCCTCCCGAGTGCTGGGATTAAAGGCGTGCGCCACCACCGCCCGGCTCTCTTTAGCTTTTTGGAGCTTGCCCTGGAACTCACTCTGTAGGTCAGGCTGGTCACGAACTCACAGAGATTCACCTGCCTCTGCCTCCCAAGTGCTGGGATTAAAGGCATGGGCCACCACTGCCCAGCCAGAAGTCTTTCAAGAACAACCAAAACAAAGATTAATAAATAAAAATTCTTCACAATACTTTTTGAATGAACAAAATTAAAGGCTCTCTCATGTGTTTAGTGGTTTGTACAAAATTTAATTGCATCAGGTGTCCTGATGAATATATAAATTTACCCTCTCGATGTAATATGAATTTACCAGATGTTTATTTTTTCCACTAAAATTGTTTTTATGAAATTCAAGAACAACTTCAAAATGGTATCTTAAGGGCTTCTTCCTTTAGTAAATTTTATTTTTATTGATCCTAAAAGTATTAGTATCTCCGGATCTTCAGAACATGTTTCTAGATCCTCTCCAGAATATCCTTAGGTTATTCAGTTATGGCAGTGTTACTTCTTTGCTAGTTCTCTTTGTTGACAGGGTAGACACCCAAAGTATCTCTGATATCTGATGCTATAGTGTCAAGTATCAGAAGACAGCTAGCTGATTGGCTAGCTAGAATCCCCTAACCAGAATGTCTACTTCCCTGTTAATAATACATTGTCAGCACACCTGGTGATTTGTACCTATAATCCCTACACTTAGAAGGAGGAAGCAGGAGGATCATACAAGTTCAGAGTTAGTCTAGACTCCTTACACAGTTCCAGGTCAGCTTGGGCAATAAAGTGAGACTAATGCCTCAATAAAGCTTATTTTTATAGTTTCCGAATAATGAGGAAAGAAACTGAAAAAAATTCTGAGTATAGCACCTAATTTTTTTTCCTTCTTGCAGTATTCGTATCTGCCAATTTCTCCCAAATCAGTTACTATTGAGAAATTAAAATTTAAATTAACTATTAGACCTATACTTGTTATTACCGTCTATAAATGTGGGTCTGCAGTTAAGGAAATAGATTCAGCCTTGGTGCAGATGGTGGTGGTGCATGCCTTTAATCCCAGCACTTGGGAGGCATAAGCAGGTGGATTTCAAAGTTTGAGGCTATCCTCCTGGTCTACAGAGCAAGTTCCAGGACAGCTAGGACAACACAGAGAAATCCCTCCTTTAAAAAAAAATAGACGCAAGGTAAGTTCTTAATTCTGCCAGCTCCTTCTGCCATGCTTTGTTTGTCTGAGAAAAATGAGTCCTTTTTTTTGACATGAGTAAGAAAGGAGGTGTGCCTTGAGAAAAAGGAAATCAAGTCAGAACTCAGATACTCAATAATACATTCAATTTTTCATTTATTCTTTGTTGTTCTTGTTGTTATTGTTGTTAAGATAGGGTCTCTTATAGCTCAGACTGGTCTCAAATTCCCTATGTAAATAAGGGTGACTTTGAACTCTTGATCCTCCTGCCTACTTCCCAAGTGCTGGATCACAGACATGTATGGCTCAGATACTCTGTTTTAACAGACTTAATGGGGGCACCCTTCTGAGCCAAAATATCATTCTTATATCAGTGAACATAGTGAAGCATTTGCTAGGATTTAGCATGCAATTGGAGTGCTATGGAAGAAGCAGTTCATGTGTCAATGAATATTCTTAATTCCATTATAGGACAGATTCTGAGATTTATGAAGATGCAGTAGAGCTTCAGCAGTTTTTTATTAGAATTCGTGATGAACTCTGCAAAAATGGAGAGATCCTTCTTTCTCCGGCACTCAGCTATACCACAAAACATTTGCATAATGATGTGGAAAAAGAAAAAAAAGAAAAATTACCTAAGGAAATAGAGGAAGATAAACTAAAACGAGAAGAAGAAAAAAGAGGTTGGTTCCTTTTCTCTTATAAAATATGAAGAAATATTGAAGTCTGTTCTAGTAGATGCCATAGTTAGCTTTGGAAGTTTGTGTGATCGAAGATTTAGACTATTGACTATTTCAAATAAGATACGATCAGATAGAAATGTTGTCGTTATTTGTTTGGTTATCATACTGAGTAAGTTACTTCTGACACAGCTAATATTCCAGGAACAGGCAGTTAAGTGCCAAGTGTGGGAACCTAATGCCACATAATTGAGAGCCTTGTCTGGGGCTCCAGTGCATTCTCAATAGCCTGTGCCTCAGTTGATGCCATACCTTTCGACAATATAGCTTTCTTCTTAAACACCGTGAGAAATAGGCAAATAGATGAGATTTCAGTTGAACCACATTCCTAGATTCATTTTAATCATATCAACCTAAAAGTGGTACTTTGAATCCTTTGCCAAGTTTGCAAATATCGTGATAATGAGAATTTGTCATTGCAAATCGAGAGTCTTTTATGGTGTGATGAGGGTAGGAGAGAATGAGGCAAGATCTCACTATGTAATCTAGGCTGGTGCCAGTCTTAAAGTGATCCTCCTTGCTGGTGCCTCCAATGCTGGGATTATAGACATGCATCAACATACTTGGCAAAATTGATCATTTTGGGTAACATTTCAGTTCTCATTGAAACCTAGAAATATGACTCTTCAAAAGTATATTACTCTAGCATCAGACCTTAGATATTTTCCCTCGAGATCAGAAAACAAAATTAATTGACTTGAAATATATGAGGGGGTGGGATGAGAATATGCCAGTTAGTGAGAATGTCATTTTATCAAAATAGAGGTAACTCCAAAAACATCATTTGCCGCTGCTAAAGGGAATACAGTCATTCAAGGTGGTACAGATAATAGGGTCTATATCTTTTCCAACTGAAAGCAGTTGATGTGAAATGAATTGAGTAAAACTGAAGGCTTGTTGGCCCAAAAATGTACATGTGTGAGGAAGATAGAAGAACCTGGTGAAAAGCAAAACTTCAGTGAAAATTGACAGCAACCTTGAGTGTATCTACAGATTAATCAACTGAGGGCAGATCCTTATGGAGTAGAGGTGTTTAAATGTAACTATCACTCAAATCATTGACTGACTCCTGATTTTTTCAGAAAAGGTAGCAACCCCTACTATCAGGTCTCCGGGTATCTATTATGGTAGCACTAGTGGAAAGAAGTGAAGAATGAAAGATTTCATTAATTTTTGAATCCAGCTAGACAGAAGCCATTGGACTCACTGAGAAGAGTCCTCTGTGACACAGTGCTCTGCTTCAGAATTTTTCCTTGGGGTACCTGAGTAATTGGTGGGCTCACTTCTTGTCTATAAAGGTGCAGGGCTAGGCAGTCTTTTGTTTTCATTTTGTACACTACTATTAGTACAGTTTTCTGATTCTATTTGTATAAAATTCTCAAAAACTTAGCAAAGCTCTTAGATTCACAGGGAGGGATTCAAGTTGGTGTAGACTTTTGGAGATTAATTTGGAATATGTACTTAAGTTTAAAATGCTTGTTGGCAACATTTTAATTTATGGAAAACTGTCTTTAGTTAGATGTGGAAAGAATTTGTTAGCACAAGTTTCTGAGAGTGAGAAACATTGGGAGAGCCGCAGCTGAGGTGCTAAAAACAATGCCAGCAGCCACAGGCAGGACTCAGGTGGAAGTTTTACAGACTTTAAATGAGCTGTATCTCTCTCAGCTATATTTTTGTTACTGTTTTAAATTAGAATATACATTTAATGGAATTTCAGTCAAAGTATGCACATTTTATTTCTTTGTATTGATCTTAAAACTTGTCAAAGAAGTTATTGATACTTTAGAAGTTTGGTTATAGTGTCAAAAGGCAGCATCTGAACTAAGTGCTCAATGGAGTCATCATCACAAGTTAAATGCTTTTAGATTTTTATGTCTGGGACCATGCCAGATTGATATGGCAGAATCTGGTGGAGCTGGCATTGGCCATGAACCCTAGTAAGATGGTTCCTTCTGTAAGAGAAAATTGGAGATCATGGAGGAGAGCATGTAAGAAAAGACCACAGAATTTGTATGTAAGCTCTAAGTACTAAATGACCTGGTAGCAGAAGGCATCCTCCCCAGGAAGAATAGTGCCTGTCTCAAGACTTCATTGGACTGTATATACTACATGATAGAGAACCAGAGGGTGGACTATATGCTTTGACCCAAAGCTTACTCCAAAATGGGATTACTTCTACAGATCAGTAATAGAGTATTAGCCTAATACAACCATTGCCTTGTTTGATCTTGATCACTGCCAAAGGTTAAATAAAAAGTATGTTTTTAAACAGATTCCAAATAAAATAAACACCCATAAATGTTTTTAACCTAGTGGAGTGTTAAGCTTTCTTTGATTTCTTGGGGCAAACGATAGAGGTTGAGTGAATAGTTTGTGCTCTAGTTGGAAGTCTCCTGGGCTTGAAAAGCCAGAGTCAAAATTTAAGGCAAAAAACATAAAGCTTTAGACAAGGCTGATCAGTTCTCCTGGAACCAGGTTATACACACAAATCCATGCTCATGTACAATCTACTTATGTTATAGGAGGCTGCTTGATCGTTTCTGGACACCCAGACCCTAAATAGCCACACAGAAACTGTACTAATTAAATCACTGCTTGGCCTATTAACTCTAGCTTCTTATTGACTAGATCTCACATCCTAAACTAGCCCATCTCCATTAACCTGTGTATCGCCACGTGGCTGTGGCTTACCGGGTAAAGTTCCGCCCCCAGCGTCTGTCTCCCGCAGAGCTACATGGTGTCTCCTGACTCTGCCTTCTCTCCCTATATATCTCTCTTCCAGCCTGGTCATGTTTTGTTAAAAGCAGCTTCTTTATTCATTAACCAATAAAAGCAACACATATACAGAAGGACTTCTCACACCATTTCCCCTTTTCTGTTTAAATAAAAAGGAAACTTTGCTATGTTAACTTTAACATAGTAAAATTACATATAACAACAGGTATCAAGGAAGAATTACAGTTACAATATTATATCTACTTTATCTTTTATCATAACTAAGGAAAACTATAACTATGTATTCTCAACTCCATCAAAGATCCCAGAAGGATATAATATTACCTAAGTAGGCAGGAAGTGTTGCTTGGAACTTTTTTTGGAAAGGAACTATCTCTCAGAGGCTCCAGGTTCCATTTTATATTATATTAATATTATATCTATATCGTATAATCTTAATAAGAGACTCACAGAAGCTGGACGATGGTGGCACACGTCTTTAATCCCAGCACTTGGTAGGCAGAGGCAGGTGGATCTTGAATTAAAAAGAACTATCTCCAAAAAAATATTAAAGTGAGGGGAGAGGTTCACAAAAAAATTGAGACTTGCTATTTCAGAGAATGCTTTACTTGAATATCATTTGTATATAGTAATACCAAGGGCATTTTCCTTTAAACAAGTAATAATCACTAGTGTTCTCAGATAGCTTGTATTGGAACTATTAAAACATGTTTTTTTTTTTTTAAAAATTAAAGTAATTGCCAGCATTCATAAGTAATGTGCATAAAGCCCTGGGTTCAGTCCCTGGTTAAAGGGGTAAGTCACAAAGCAATCCACACCAGTTTGGAATTATGATTAATAAAAGGGTTATTTATCTAAAGGGAAAACTTACAGATTACCGTCTTAGACAACAGCCTCCTGCATGACCAGGAAAAGCGTCTGGTAGCCAGAAGCAGAATCCGAAGCAAGAGAGAGAGCAGAGGGCTGCTGCTGCTTTTTTAAAGCAAAAGATACCACGCCCCAGTGGGCTGGTATCTCAAAGGCTATTGGCTGAAGGAGCAGAAGGAGCTCCTGCAGCATCTGGTCCACAAAGGAGGGGAGGAGAAGAATGAGAGAAAGATCTTGCCTAACAAAATCAAAATCTTGTTTAAAAGTATTTTGTCGCCGGGCGGTGGTGGCGCACGCCTTTAATCCCAGCACTCGGGAGGCAGAGGCAGGCGGATCTCTGTGAGTTCGAGACCAGCCTGGTCTACAGAGCTAGTTCCAGGACAGGCTCCAAAGCCACAGAGAAACCCTGTCTCGGAAAAAAAAAAAAAAAAAAAAAAGTATTTTGTCTGAGGAAATGTTTTATAGTATTTTATACACATACATGCACATAGTTTACCATTGTGTGCCATACATATTTATTTCTAAAATGCCACTAAATTTAATGTAACCATGTAGTAACTTAGAAGAAATAATTTTGGAAATATCAGTATGGAAAAGAGGTATATCGTATTTTCTGTAAGATTATGTGATTTATTCTGTAATGCCTTTCTGAATTCTTAAAAAAATAATATACAGGTGTATATTATTAAGGTGATTATTTTTGTTCTATAAAAAACTATAGAACAAAACACATCATTTTCAGTTGGTTTTCATTCAGAAAGGCCATTTTGAGACTAGTTATAATGGTGAACACATATAGTTCCAGTTACTTGGGAGGCCAGAGCAGGACTTGAGCCTATGAATTCAAGAACTAGCCAGCTTAGTGAAACCCTCATCGCAGAAATCAAAATGCAGTTTGAGGTAAAGACCTTTGAGAATGTACTGATGTTGCTACGTTTCCTGAGTCCTCTCTGTGAGTGCCACACAAAGAATAAAGTAGAGCCAGCTGTGGTAGCTCATCCCTATAGTCCCTGCAGCCAATGCAAGAGGACCCCAGGTTTGAGGCTAGAGAGACCCTGTCTCAGAAAAGGGAGGGGAGAGGGAAGAGAAAGAGTTCAGTGTATTAGTGTGATATGTTGTTTGAATGTTTGTCTGACTCATGGTCTTAATGAGTCTTTTTTTTTTTTTTTTTAATCCAAGAAGCTGAAAAAAGTGAAGACTCCTCAGGTACTGCAGGCCTCTCAGGCTTACATCGTACATACAGCCAGGACTGTAGCTTTAAGAATAGCATGTATCATGTTGGAGATTATGTCTATGTTGAACCTGCAGAGGCCAATCTACAGCCACATATCGTCTGTATTGAGAGACTATGGGAGGATTCAGCTGGTAAGTTTGTTTTGAATTGAAGGACACGTACTAGAAATAGGGCTTAGTGGCTAAGAGCACTTGTTGCTTTTGCAGAGGACCTGAGTTGAGTTCCCAATACCTACTCATGACTTACAACCATCCCTAACTCTAGTTCAGGAGAACCGATGCTCCCTTCTGACTTTTGCAGCTGCCGGAACTACACATGGAACACGTACATACAAGCAGGCAAAACACTTATACATACATATTTTTTAATATAAAAAATTTTAAAGACAGATTGATGAAATATAACTATTTGCTTTTCCTTTATCCTCTGGAAGAAAAATTTTAACTCATTTATTTAAGCTTTCCAACAATAGCTATATCAATATACTGTTCACTGTACCAATAAATATAATTAAGCACAATACTGTATACAAACATGGGATCTAACACTGTTGGGCAGTTCCACAGTAGAGTCAGAAATTAACTTCTTAATGTGTGGAGAAGAGTTGTTTACTCAGTAACACTTGGAGCTAAACTCTGTAGGAAGGCAGAGATTCCTCTATGATGCTCATCCTGTAGCATGAGCAAAAGACTCAGGTTTTTAGCTAGCAGACTTTTTCCAATGGATGTCATACATCAAGAAAGCTTATTAATAAAGAAAAACATTGTAAGCAAACATATAACTGAGCTTATAATTTGTTGTCAAAAAAAACAAAGAAAAAAACCACAAAAACAAAAAACCACCTTTAAGCTGTTTTGGTGGCACATACCTGCCATCCCAACGCTCAGGAGGTTGAGGTCATCCTGGGCTACAGTGAGACCTGACTAAAAACAGAAAACTAAAATAATAGAATGTTGCCTCTGAGACAGTAGAATGAAGCTAACAGCATGTTCAAATGTGATATAGGCAGTCCAGTTCTTTAAGCCGCCAATCAGCTTTTGAATTCCATCACCTTTTTGCTTAGGTCCTTCCCTTTGCCTGCTTCTTCACTGAAACACAGTGCTCCAGTGTATATCGACCCAGCAGCTCTTCTGACCTCCTCCTCTCTGTTACATACCTCTGAAGTGCTAAGTGCTGTTTTCTAGGGTCTCATAGTGCTTCTCTGTTTTAAAATATTATTTCCTCTAAAATAATTCTGTCAAGAAATTTTCATCTAAAACCACAGTGTTTAAACCTTGGCATAATGGCTTAGTAAAATGTTTTATAATTCTGCAAAGAATATGAGGTTTCTCTTAATAATTCTTTTCTTTCTCTGTTTTTGAGGTGAAAAATGGCTGTACGGCTGTTGGTTTTATCGGCCAAATGAAACATTCCATTTGGCTACACGAAAATTTCTGGAAAAAGAAGTTTTTAAGAGTGACTATTACAATAAAGTTCCTGTTAGTAAAATTCTAGGCAAATGTGTAGTCATGTTTGTCAAGGTAAGAAACTCATTCATTCCGGTGATACCATTATCTGGAAATACAATTTTAAATATAAAACTCTGTATTTAAAAAAAGAATTAGAAACTCAGGCTGTGCCGTGTGGTGGCACAGGCCTTTAAGCCCAGCACTTGGGAGGCAGAGGCAGGCAGATCTCTGTGAGTTCAAGGCCAGCCTGGTCTACAGAGCTAGTTTCAGGACAGACAGGGCTACACAGAGAAACCATGTCCCAAAAACCCCCTCCAGAAAAATAGAAAATTAGAAACTCTGTTTCAGACATCTTTCACCTACATCTATTTATAAGAAATTAACATGAATATAATTGTGAGAGACCATTTCCTATGTACTATTTATCTGCATACAGATATATTCATGTTTTTATGTTGCTGGGCTGTTTTCTAAAGACGGTGTTTTCTGAAAGGTAATCGTTACTACTTATCAGTTTTCTTCTTAGGTAATAAATGTGCAGCTGTCTGTCATATGCACAAGACCCGTCTAAAGCTTTAAGAACATTTTTTTTTTCAGTATATGGAAAGTAATATTTTTCCAAAGGGCAGTCAGCAAAATAAATAGAATTCATATTTATTATTAAAGGGTATATAACCAAGGAAATACCCCCAGTTATCTACCCATTTATCTTTTATTGTCAGAAAGTTTTAATAGTTTAATGTTAAGTTGGTTGGTTAACTTTTTTTATTTTGGGGGTTAATTTTCAGAATATTCACCTACTTGTGTTATTATTCCCAATTCATCCCAGGAATACTTTAAATTATGCCCAGAAAACTTTCGAGATGAGGATGTTTTTGTCTGTGAATCAAGATATTCTGCCAAAACCAAATCTTTTAAGAAAATTAAGCTGTGGACAATGCCCATCAGCTCAGTTAGGTTTGTCCCTCGGGATGTGCCCTTGCCTGTGGTTCGAGTGGCTTCTGTATTTGCAAACGCAGATAAAGCAGATGATGAGAAGAATACAGACAACTCAGAGGACAGTCGAGCAGAAGACAATTTTAACTTGGAAAAGGTATGTGAATAGTAACCATCTAGAAATGAATTTTAACCTTAAAATATTTATTCCAGAAAAATGAAAAGAAAGAAAAAGATTGAGGGTATAAAACCTTAGTCAAACAAAGAGGAAGAAACCTGGGGAAAAGGAAAAAATTAATTAAAAGTAGTATTTAAAAGTAAGTCAAGGGCCAACATAAAGACAGGTGGATCTCTGTGAGTTTGTTGACCAGCCTGGTCTACAGAGTGAGTTCCAGGACAGCCTGGAAACTTTGTCTCAGAAAACCAAGAATTAATAAATAAAAGTAAATCAAGGGGCAGGCATTGGTGGCACACGCCTTTAATTTCCAGCATTTGGGAGGCAGTTTCAGGACAGGTTCCAATGCTACAGAGAAACCCTGTCTCTAAAAACCAAAAAAAAAAAAAAGTAAATCAACGGGCTAGAGGCTGGAGAAATGGTTTCGCCATTAAGAGCACTAGCTATCAGAGGACCCAGGTTTGATCCCAGCATCCACATGGCAGCTCACAGCAGGCTCTCACTTCCTGTTCCAGGGGATCTTGCTTCTCCAGGCACCAGGCATGCACTGATGCGTAGACATATATGCAGGCAAAATACTCATAATCATAAAAAATTAAATAGACCAATGAGTATTGAGTATTAAGCATCCATAGGTGGATTCTTTTTTTTTTCTGATAAAAAAATTTTCTGCCTCCTCCCGCCTCCCATTTCCCTCCCCCTCCTCCCGCCCCTCTCCCCCTCCCCCCACTCCTCTTCTCCTCCCTCTCCAGTCCCAGGAGCAGTCAGGGTTCCCTGCCCTGTGGAAAGTCCAAGGTCCTCCCCCCTCCATCCAGATCTAGGAAGTTGAACATCCAAACTGTCTAGGCTCCCACAAAGCCAGAACCTGAAGTAGGATCAAAACCCCGTGCCATTGTCCTTGGCCTCTCGTCAGCTCTCATTGTCCACCATGTTCAGAGAGTCCGGTTTTATCCCATGCTTTTTCAGTCACAGTCCAGCTGGCCTTGGTGAGCTACTTGATAGTGTGGAAACAAAACCCCTTCTTAGTTCATTGTGAAAAGCCAGAGCAAACTGTATTCTGTACCCTGCAAAGACCATCAGAAAACTTTATGTTGGTCTCATGTACAACATGAAATTTTGAAATATGAAATCAATATCATATGAAAATTGAAGAAATGGTATTTTTATAAGTGAAATAAATCAATTTTTTTTAAAAAAAAAAACATGATCAAAATGATCAAGGAAGAAAATGTTCCACTTAGAAATGAAGAGATTATTCAAAATAAAGGGGTTTTTATTGTTTTGTGATTATTTACTTATTTTGGTTTTTTGAGACAGGGTTTCTCTTTCTGTCTTGACTGTCCTGAAAGTCACTCTGTCATAGACCAGGCTGGCCTCAAACTCACAGAAATGTGCCTGCCTCTGCCTCCCCAAGTGCTTAGATTAAAGGCATGCCTGACTCAAAGGATTTTTTATATTTCATTAGATACTAGTGTTTTTTTTTTTAACTAGCATTTTTGTATCACTTATGCTTTCCAACAATCCCATCTGAGGGGCACACTGTCATTCATTTTATACATGAAGAAATTAAGCATAAGAAATCAGAAAGCCAGTCAGTGGTGGCGCACACCTTTAATCCCAGAATTTGGGAGGCAGAGGCAGACAGATCTCTGTGAGTTCGAGGCCAGCCTGGTCTACAAGAGCTAGTTCCAGGAGTGGCTCCATAGCTACTGGGAAACCCTGTCTCGAAAAAAAAAACAGAAAAAGGAAGCAAGGAAAGAAAGAAAGTATAGTAGAGGTCAGGGGAAGGTACCAAGATAGTGGTTAGTTCTCCTCTCCTTGCTTTACTTGTCTAGTGGTAGGTAAGAAGAGGCTACAGTGGAGGGTTATTATACTTTATGGAAACAGCCCATTGTAGTTGTTTCTTGAGTTAATTTGGAGTCTCTGTCTGCTCCTTGCTTTATCTGCCATTTTTTAACCAGTTCCTTTCCACAGGAAAAAGAAGATGTTCCTGTGGAGATGTCCAATGGTGAACCAGGTTGCCACTACTTTGAGCAGCTTCATTACAATGACATGTGGCTGAAGGTTGGCGACTGTGTCTTCATCAAATCCCATGGCTTGGTGCGCCCTCGTGTGGGCAGGTGAATTAGGGAAGATGCGGTTGGGACTGAGAGTTGAGACTTAGTATTCCACGCTCAGAGCAAAGACAAAAGTCCCTCCCCTGGCAGTTTCTCCAGCTTCCTCACACCACATTTTCCCTGCTCCTACTTATGTGACAAGCAGAACAGTATACACATGTGTACAATCCCAGCAATTGGCAGGCTGGGGCAGGAAGAGCAAAGGTTCCAGACTAGATCCTGTCTCAAAACAGACAAACACTCAAAGAATCAAAGATAATTTTGCTTCAGTAGAGATTTGTTCAAATAGGAAAATAAATAAAAGCATCTTGGATAAGTAAAGTTGTATGTTATATCCTGATACATACTGTTGAAATTGGAGCCAGGAAGGGGGTCAGAACAGAGAGAATGGTCTGTATAAATTTCACTAAAAATCTGACAGTTGAGCAAACATGAAGAAATTGTGAATATCGGAGAAAACATTCAAAGCAGAGTTAATAGCCAATGTAAAGGCTTGAGAGATAAGTACACCACACTTAAACCAGCGATTTACTACTAGCAGAGTGAATCCTGTATACGGTAGTAGATAGGGGCAAAGGATAATATGCAAATTATGTAAGGTTTTCAGAGACCATAATGAGCACTTGAACTCTTTTTTTTTTCTTTTTTTTGATTTTTATTGAGCTCTACATTTTCCTCTGTTCCCCTCCCTGCCTCAGCCCTCCCCCCTTTAATCTTCCCCCAAGATCCCCATGCTCCCAAATTACTCAGGAGATCTTGTCTTTTTCTACTTCCCATGTAGATTGGATCTATGTAAGTCTCTCTTAGTGTCCGCATTGTTTTCTAAGTTCTCTGGGACTGTGGTTTGTAGGCTGGCTTTCTTTGCTTTATGTTTAAAAACCACCTCTGAGTGAGTACATGTGATAATTGTCTTTCTGTGTCTGGGTTACCTCACTCAAAATAATGTTTTCTAGCTCCATCCATTTTCCTGCAAAATTCAAGCTGTCGTTATTATTTTTCTGCTGTGTAGTACTTCATTGTGTAAATGTACCAAAGTTTCCTTATCCAAATTCAGTCGAGGGGCATTTAGGTCGTTTCCAGGTTCTGGCTATGACAACCAGAGTTGCTATGAACATAGTTGGGCACATGTCCTTGTGCACAATTGAGCATCCTTTGGATATATACCCAAAAGTGGTATTACTGGGTCTTGAGGAAGGTTGTTTCCCAATTTTCTGAGAAATCGCTACACTGATATCCAAAGGGGTTGTACCAGCTTGTATTCCCACCAGCAATATAGGAGTGTTCCTTTTCCCCACAGCCTCTCCAGCATAAGTTGTCATCAGTGTTTTTGATCTTGGCCATTCTTACAGGTGTAATATGGAATCTCAGAGTTGATTTGATTTGCATTTCTATGATGGCTAAGGATGTTGAGCATTTCCTTAAGTGTCTTTCAGCCATTTTAGATTCCTCTGTTGAGAGTTCTCTGTTTAGGTCTGTACTCCATTTTTTTTTTTTTTATTGGATTATGTGTTCTTTTGGTGACCAATTTCTTGCGTTCTTTGTATTTTTTGGAGATTAGACCTCTGTCTGATGTGGGGTTAGTGAAGATCTTTTCCCATTCTGTAGACTGTCGTTTTGTTGACAGTGTCCTTTGCTTTACAGAAGCTTTTCAGTTTCAGGAGGTCCCATTTATTAATTGTTTCTCCCAATGTCTATACTGGTGGGGTTATATTTAGGAAGTGATCTGTGCCAATGCGTTCAAGGAGCACTTGAACTTTTGTAGAGTTAAAGTATCTTTGTATTGTTTCGAGTAGAGCAGTAACATTTGACTCTTGATTTAATAAGATTGTTCTGCTTTCTCCTTATTGAAACTGAGAGGATTCAAGAATGGAAAGCAAAGGGATCTGCTAGGAGGCTACTGTAATAATCCAGGCAAGAAGGATAGCCTCTTAAATGTGGCTGGTTACAGTATTATTTAGGAGGTTAGTCTAATGGCATTTCTAATCAGTGGACTATGGAGTCTACGAGTAGAGGAGTCAAGGGTGACTCCTGTAAATTGGTATGGTAAATTGAAAGGTAAGACTTAGTATTCTTCACTCAAAGGAAGATGCCATTTTATTTTGTCTGGAACCCTGAAAATGTGGGACAATCATATTAATTTTTAATTTGATAAAAAATAAATGTATAAGTAAATATAGCAGCTGAAGGAGAAATCATTTTAGTGCTTGATCTTCGCCCAAAAGCTTTGAACCTCTATTGTGAAGGAACACTTGCTAAATCCAGTGACAAATGATTAGCTCTTTTCATTTTCATCCTGAGCATCTCAGGAAGAAAATGTGTGAGCTTCATAAAGTGTTTTAGTTACCTACCTTGATACTATGTTAGTCTTTTCTCACAGAGGGGACTATTGTCCTTTTCTTTTTCAGAGTTGTCTTCTCTGAAGGTATCTTAAAGTGTGAGGAGCATTTGTGAAATTCCTCTAGATGCTGCATACTGTTACATTTTAGTTAGTGTACTTTTTATTAGATAATCAATCAAGACTAAATTATTATAACTTAATTTCTCTGTTCTCCTCTCGCCAAGAATTGAAAAAGTATGGGTTCGAGATGGAGCTGCATACTTTTATGGCCCCATCTTCATTCACCCAGAAGAAACAGAACATGAGCCCACAAAAATGTTCTACAAAAAAGAAGTGTTTCTGAGTAATCTGGAAGAAACCTGCCCCATGAGTTGTATTCTGGGTAAGTATTTGTCCTTTTTCATCACAGGTGTTCTACAAAACATTGATTAAACATTACTGTTCTACAAGGCACTCTTCTTGGCATTGGGTCTACTGCAGTATAAAAATACCAAAGTCTTTGCTTTCATAAAGACATTGGAACAAAGGCTGGGGAGTCAATAAATAAATAACAGAACACCAAGTGGTAATTAGAGTTTTAAATGAAAATAAAACAAAGAAGATTGACAATAATGTTGAGGCAAGGTCATGTGATTGGTCATAATTTTGCTGATAGATGCTATGTGACTTGACCCTAGTATGGCTTAAAAATAAAAGAATTATCTGAGGCTCTCTTCTGGGTACAGCAAATGCCTTGGCCTAGATTATCTGTTTGTGTGTGAGACCTAAAAGGGTTGGGTAACTAGAGCATAGGGAAGGGATGTGGTTTAAGGAATGCACCCTCAGAGTTTTCTGAATACTCACATAGTAGATCTTGTAGACAGTGCAGTGATTGGACTTGAAAGGAAATGGTCGGAATGTTGAGCAGAACTGTGGTGTGTGGTGACACACATACTTAGAGGTAAGAATCGTGGCAGCTGTGTAAACAATGTTAAAAGAGTAAATAGGAGATGGGGGACTGGTCTAATGATTCAGTTTCCGTTAGATTCTTTTTTTTTTTTTTTTTTTTGGTTTTTCGAGACAGGGTTTCTCTGTGGCTTTGGAGCCTGTCCTGGAACTAGTTCTTGTAGACCAGGCTGGTCTCGAACTCACAGAGATCCACCTGCCTCTGCCTCCCGAGTGCTGGGATTAAAGGCGTGCGCCACCACCGCCCGGCTGCTCCGTTAGATTCTTAAACTTGATCATTTTATTTTCTCCATTCCAAACTAATGTCTTGATTTCTGTTTGGTCATCTACCAAGTATTCCCAAGGGTATTTGATAGGCTTCCTGTAGCCTGATAATAGGTTTCTCCACCACACATTAAGCCAGATCAAGCTGAATTAAAAAGTAGAAGACCAGGTATATTTGAGCAAAGCAACTCCTGGGTGAGTCCTCCAGCCCCCAGAGATCTGGGCAGGAGCAAGAAAGAAATCACACAGCCAGTCTAGAGGTGGGAGCTTAAATACCCTGTAGATTGAGGGTGGGACTCCACAAGCGGGGTTTGTGCCACTTTGGGCAGGAATTGGAGAGCTGGCAGCCTCAGGGGAGGAGCTACCAATTGACAATTTTTCTGAGAGGGCAGGGTTTAGAGAGGGAAGAATGGCTGCTTCAAGCAGGGGTGAGCTGGAGATTCTAGCCGAACAGTACTGTTTCTTAGATCTAGTTGTATGTCCTATCATAGGTTAACAGTGTTGCCAGCTGTTGTGTTTCTCCATGCTCTGAGAGCCACTAGATCATATACTAACTTTGTATATCCCTTGAGATGACTTCCTAAAAGATTCCTAGTAATAAGCTTTACAATGATGGTTAATATTTTGCAGATTCCCCCACCAACGCTCCTCGTTAGAGGCTGAACCAGGGCCTTGTGTTTGCTAAGGCACACACTCTACCATTAACCTGCATAGCTACAAACAGTCCCTTATTGTTCATGGTTTTAAAGAAGCCTCCATGGATCTCAAACAAAAAGGAATTTGCAGAGTCAAACATATGTTAGTTTTTATTTGATGATATATTAGCTAAACTGTTTGGGTGCTTAAAATTATTTTCAGAATTAAATATGGCAACACTGTTGAGTTATTCAGCATATTTTCAACTTTCTGTCATGAAGAAAGTGAACTAAGACCAGTAAAATTTGCCTTTCTATAGCAGGAAATATCTTCCCTTTTTTTTTTTTTTTTTTTTTTTGGTTTTTCGAGACAGGGTTTCTCTGTGGTTTTGGAGCCTGTCCTGGAACTAGCTCTTGTAGACCAGGCTGGTCTCGAACTCACAGAGATCCGCCTGCTTCTGCCTCCCGAGTGCTGGGATTAAAGGCGTGCGCCACCACCGCCCCACTCAGGAAATACCTTCCTTTTAAAGTCTGATCCAAACTAAAGTCATTTTCTAGTGTAAGCCCAACAAGATTAAAAAGCATTCTGAAGGTGAGGCTGAAGTGTCCTCTTGCTAGGGAAGCTGTATAATTTATTGGGTTAATTTTTATTTAATTTTAATTTTGGTACAACTTTTCATATGACTTTTACCTTTTCTTTGACAGAGGTAAAAGCCATGGCCCCTCAGTAGAACCCAAAGAACATTGCCTCTAGCAATAAATTCCTAGGAGCATAGGAGACTACCGAAGTATAGCTCATCACAAATAATATATACTGCTGTTCCAGGAACAATATTGAGGATTTTTATTTTTGTTTTGAAGAGCTCGAGGAGGGGGCTCTCACATAGTTATGACTGTCCTGGAACTCAACTATGTAGAGCAGGCTGGCCTGAAACTCACAGAGATCCATCTCCCTCTATCTTCCAAGTGTGCACCTCAATGCCTGACTCAACCTAGCTCACTTTTTTTTTTTTTTTTTAAAAAAAGAGAGATGATGTCTCACAATGAAGCCCTGACTGGCCTGTGACTCGATATGTAGACCAGGCTTGCATGAAACTTAGATCTCCTGACTGTTACAGATGGTTATCAGCCAGCATGTGAGTGCTAGGAACCAAACCTGGGTCTTCTGCAAGACAGCAGCCAGTGCTCTTCTGCTGAGCCATCTCACCACCACCACAAACTCATTCTTGAGTTTTGTTTTTTTATTTAAAGTATATAGCAAAGCTATACTTTAAGCAACGGCCATCCTTTTCCACACAATGTGGGCTGGATCAGGGTTCATATGAAACTCTGCGAAGTCTTAGTGTTCACTCATTGAGATTGCATGAAAGTTGTTAGCAGTGGACTCTTGACTTAGTTAATTGTTTTAAAAGACAAATGTTGAACCAGGCCAGTGGTATAAACCAGTATTCCCAAGTACTTGCAGACTAGGAGCATAGGAATTTGAAGTTAGCCTGAGCAACATAATGAGATCTATATAAAAAGTTTCAAGGGAATGGGGCATGACAAAATGACTGATCAGGTAAAAGGCACTTGCCTTTTAACCTTATAACCTTAGTTCAATCCCTGGGAACTACACACTGGAGGGAGAGAACTGAATATTTTAAGTAGTCCTCTGACCTCCACATGTGCTACCCTATTCATACATACACACAGCTAAAAAAATTGAGACTACTCTCACTCAGCCTGTAGCCCCAGTTGACTTGGAACTCTATGCAGACCAGGCTACCCTAGAACTCATGGAGAACTGTCTGACTCTGCCTCCTGAGTGCTGAGTTTAAAGTCGTAAAAGTTAAAAAAAGAAAGAAGAAAAATTAAATTCCCAATTTTAAAAAAAATGTTCACAGGGGGGCGCTGGAGAGATGGCTCAGCAATTAAGAGCACTGGCTAATCTTTCAGATGACCTGGGTTTAATTTCCAGCACCCACTTGACAGTTCACAATTCCTGTTCCAGGGATCTGACACCTTCACACAGACATACATACAAGCAAAACACCAATGCACAGAAAGTACAAGTAAATAATTTTTTAAAAGAATAACTCACCTTAACAAGTAGATAGAACTGGGCTTTCCTAAAAGCTGAATAGTCTGGTAGCTAAACCACAGTCAGCATAGTTGAGTGAACATTCAGACCACCCAGTCAGCAGCCTCTCCTGTCAAAGTCCCACTGTGTGGCACAAAGAAATGTGTTAGACCAGGAGGCTAGAGATGAACTAGCAAAAATCTTCCAAGACTTAAAAAAGGGGAAACTTGGAGCTGGTACTTACATTGTTTTTTCCCTACAAGATGGAGTTTATTGAAAAATAAGTAATTAGGTGCCCTGAGAATGAACAATCACCAAATTGTCACCTGCAAATGACTACTGGAAGACCTGAAAGTGCTCCTCTAGCCCTTTCTTTCAGACCATCCCAGATACTTAATGATACAGTTAGCTCTGACCAGCCAACCCTAAAATGTAGCTAGTATTTGAAGGCATCCTGGAAACCTACTTAACAGTATCTCTGGTAAGGTGTCTCTGTGACATACAGGCGAGAGGAACACTATAAACATAAGAGATAAATAATTTTGTTTGTTTTTCAACACAGGGTTTCTCTGCATAGTCCTGGCTGTCCTGGAACTCACAGTGTAGACCAGGCTGGCCTTGAACTCATAGAGATCCACCTCCTCCACCTCCTAAGTGCTGGGATTAAAGGCGTGCACCACTACTGCCCAGTAATAAATAAATACATCTTTAAAAAAAAATTTTAAAAATCTCTAAAATAAGCCGGGCGGTGGTGGCGCACGCCTTTAATCCCAGCACTCGGGAGGCAGAGGCAGGCGGATCTCTGTGAGTTCGAGACCAGCCTGGTCTACAAGAGCTAGTTCCAGGACAGGCTCCAAAACCACAGAGAAACCTTGTCTCGAAAAACCAAAAAAAAAAAAAAAAAAAAAAATCTCTAAAATATTACTGATGTGCTGTGCTCTCACATTTGTCAGTCAGACCAGCAGGAGCTGCCCTCACCCAGAGCTCAGCTTTAATATCATCCTCATTCTGATCTCTTGCTTGCAAACTGTGACAGTAGTTTATAAGGTATTTTTAGAATATGATTGTTGTTTATAAGAAAAGTGGTTGTTGGCCGGGCGGTGATGGCGCACGCCTTTAATCCCAGCACTCGGGAGGCAGAGGCAGGCGGATCTCTGTGAGTTTGAGCCAGCCTGGTCTACAGAGCTAGTTCCAGGACAGGAACCAAAAGCTACAGAGAAACCCTGTCTCAAAAAATCAAAAAAAAAAAAGAAAAGTGGTTGTTGCAGTCACCTCTCTCCAGAGTATTTCTTTCAGCTCTTAAGGTGTTATTAGAAATAGCACTTAGAAATTTTCTTGTAAAAAAAAGTTATTTCAATATAAAGTTTTAATGTCAACATAATAATTAAACTAGAAATTTACTTTTTTTCTCTTCTTTTTCTTTTCTTTTCTTTTTTTTAAAAACAAATAACATCCCTTATTTGGGCTGGTCATGTAGAACTCTTGCTTAAATCCCCGGTTTCCATCTCCAGGATTACAGAAAAACAGAATACTTATTTCCCAAAGCATTCCATTCCCCATTGCTTCTTACCACATCTTAAATATATATTCCTGCCCTGTAAGTCATCTGATACTTAGGCCCCAAATGATAATATGTGGTTAATTTGCCTTTTAATGTGCTGTGGTCTCAATATGTGTGCCCCTCTATGATTCATAGGTCAAAACTTAATGTCAGTAGGATCTTTTGGGAGGTGCTTAGGTCATAAAGGCTGTGCACTAAATAACAGTTTTAGAGAGGGGTCATAGAAATTGGTTTACTCTCTTATGCTCCAGGTACCTAGAAGCTTTCTGGTTCAGTGAACAGAAATGTAGCAGACACTGACGTCTTCGTTTGGGACTTCCTAGTTTCTAAAACTGGAAATTTTTCTTTTTCTTTTTTTTTTTTTTCCGAGACAGGGTTTCTCTGTAGCTTTTGGAGCCTGTCCTGGAACTAGCTCTTGTAGACCAGGCTGGCCTCGAACTCACAGAGATCCGCCTGCCTCTGCCTCCCGAGTGCTGGGATTAAAGGCGTGCACCGCCACCACCCGGCTAAAACTGGAAATTTTTCTATTCTTTAGAAATTTCTCAGTATACAGTAGTATTGCTGTAGCAACCTAAACAGACTAATATCTTCAACTTGGGTTTTGATCCTACTGCACATACTGGCTTTGTGGGAGCCTAGGCTGTTTGGATGTTCACCTTAATAGACCTGGAAGGAGGTGGGAGGTCCTTGGACTCCCCACAGGGCAGGGAACCCTGACTGCTCTTAGGGCTGATGAGAAAGGGGGAGTTGATTGGGGGACGGGGACAGATATGGGAGGCGGTGGCGGGGAAGAGACAGAGAAATCTTTAATAAATAAATAAATTAATAAAAATAAATAAATAAATAACAATCAGTATCTTTTAAAAAAAATTACAACACTGTTTGGCCAATAGCTTAAGTGTATTTCTAGCTAGCTCTTACAACTTAAATTAACCCATTTCTATTATTTTGTATTTTACCACAAGGCTCGTGGTTTACCAGTAAGGTTTTCTGGCATCTGTCTCTTCTGGCAGCTACATGGCATCTTTCTAACTCTGCCCTCTCTCTCTCTCTCTCTCTCTCTCTCTCTCTCTCTCTCTCTCTCTCTCTCTCTCTCTCTCTCTCTCTCATATATATATACATACATATATATATATACATATATACATATGTATATATATATATACACACACATATACATATATACATATATACATCTTTTCCAGCTTGGCTATATTCTGCCCTGCTATAGGCCAAAGCAGCTTTGTATATTAACCAATGGTAGTAAAACATATTCACAGCATACAGAAGGGAATCCCACATCAAGAGACTGAGAAATTGAGACTAGCTAAGAGGATGTTGTTTAGTGGACTTAGAGTTTCTGTTTGGGATGATGAAAAAGATTCTGAAATAAATAATGGTGATGGCTACACTGTGCATATACTTTTTTTAAAAAAAAAATCTTATTTTTCTTCCTCAAACAAGATTTGAAGAGCTGGGCGGTGGTGGCGCACGCCTTTAATCCCAGCACTGTGAGTTCGAGACCAGCCTAGTCTATAAGAGCTAGTTCCAGGACCGGCTCCAAAACCACAGAGAAACCCTGTCTCGAAAAACAAAACAAAACAAAACAAAAAAAGAACAAGATTTGAAGATAGATCTATTTGTAGCTTTCCTGGTGTAGAGCTGGTAGGCATATTTCACTTAGAAGACTATCTTGACAGCCATGTTCCTTGTCATTTTGGGGGAAGAATTGTCTTTAGCCCATTTAAGCAGTGGTCAAGTGTCCAGGTGTGGTGTTGCACACCTCTGTTCCTAGCACTTGGGAGCAGAGTCAGGAGAATCTCTGTTCTTTTAAAGACAGCCTGATCTATCTACATAGAGAGACCCTGTCTCAGTGATGAAGATGAGGAGGAGGATCCAATAGCCACAGAAATGTTACTTTAACCACTAAGATAATAATTCCAGGACTGTGACCTACTGGACATTCTGTTCCTAGTATATTTGTTGGTTGTTTCCTTCATTGTAAACCTATTTAATGTTTTAGCAGTTTTATTAGTAAAGCAAGAAAAATAATAGTTTAAATTTTTATATTGAGCTATACATTTTTCTCCACTTCCCTCCCTTCCTCTCCTCTTCCCTCCATCCTCCCACACTCCCAATTTACTCAGGAGATCTTATCTTTTTCTCCTTTTTGTGTAGATCCATATATGTCTCTCTTAGGGTCCTCTTTGTTTTCTAGGTTCTCTGGGATTGTGAATTGTAAGCTGGTTTTTCTTTGCTTTATGTCTAAAAGCCACTTAGGAGTGAGTACATATTATATTTGTCTTTCTGGGCCTTAAATTTTTAAAAGGAAAAAGAGCCAGAGTTTTTAAAAAAGAAACACTGTATGGAGAAAATCCAAGAGATAATCTGATAAACTATTATAATAAGTAAGTGAAAATACCAAGATACTTTATTCCATGTGCCATCAAGAAGGAATTTGAAGATTGCACCACTTAAATATTCAGTACCTAGGAATCCTTCATGATGTATAAAGAGCCAAGTGTGGTGGTGCAGGTCCTTAATCCCAGCATTCGAAGAGGCAGAGACTCAGGATCACTGAAAGTTCCTGGCCAGCACGGACTGCACCGTCTTATAATTCATCAATTATAAAGCAAAAATAAAAGACACATACACAGACCGCTATAAGAAATTTAATGGTAAATAATGCCTATAAATTCTCATGGAACGTATGGGAGAGGACATTTTAAACGCATGCCTTAAATGTACATGTGTTCTCTCAACTAACAAACAGGTATTGCTTGACGAGTATTTGGGGAGAGAGGGACTGGAGACAGAAAATTGAATTTACCTTACTGATCACACATGTATTGGGTCAGATAATAGATAGACAAATGCATTAAAATATTTTGTTGAGGCTACTTAAAATGAGGACTTGTAGTTAAACGTACATGCTTCATCCATCTCTAGGAGCAAGAATGCATGAAACCATAAGAGCAAAAAGGTGGTGGAAAAATTACAAGAAAACTTTATATTAAAAAGATAATAAGAACCTAATATGGGTTAGCATACCAGAGAAAGCTGATACCTAATTCTCCTACAAGCAAACCCAGTAGAGAACTCTAGAAGTGACAGGCATATTCAACAACAGGAATTTGTTACTGTATTGTTTTCCTTGTTACTGACTTGTAAGAGATTTTTAATATATTGTAAAAACAAATTCTTTGCCAGTTACCTGGCTCATGAATATTTCCTCATGGAAGAAGACTTATCTTTTTATTTTCTTAATTCTGTCTTTTGAAAAACAGAGGAAATTTTTTATTTTGCTGAGGCCCAGCATATATGTTTACATATATAATATATGTATACGTATATTATACGTATATATTTATGTATACATATATATTACATGTATATTTCCTTTTCCTTCTTTTTTGGTTCTGTATGTTACTTTAATCTTTGTATGTCTCAAGGTTGTATAAATTTTGTTTTCTGTGAGAAGTTTTTATTTTACTTCATAGGTATTAAAATGTATCTATTAACAGTAGCCACTAGCTACATGTAACTCTCAAACACTTAAAATGTGGCTTGTCTGGTTAAGTTGTATTATATACACTACAATTACAAAATATATGAAAGAGAATAATGATAACTATGCTAATCTTTATATATAATAAAATGCTGATATTTGGATATATGGAGCAAAGCAATATATTGATAAATTAAAGATGTTATGCAAATTACAAAAGACCCAAATTAATGAAAGTGATCTGTTATATTAAAGGAAGAGCTCACTATTTTAAGGATATCCATTCTCCCAAAACTAATCTATAAATTCATTGTAATTCCTATCAAGATCTTTTTGTTGTTGTTGTTTGTTTTTTGAGACAGGGTTTCTTTGTGTAACAGCCCTAGCTGTCCTGGAACTAGTTCTTGTAGACCAGTCTAGCCTTGAACTCGCAGAGATCCACCTACCTCTACCTCCCAAATGCTGGGATTAAAGGTATGTGCCACCACCTCCCGGTTCAAGATCTTTTTTTAATGTGTATAGACATTTTGTCTGCACATATGTCTGCATGCTGTGTACGTGCCTCGTGCCCATGGAGGCCAAAAGAGGGCATCATTAGATGCTCTGGAACTGGAGTTATATACAGTTGTAAACTGTTATAGGTACTAGGAATTAAATTCTGGTCTAGTTAAGGAGTAGCCAGTAAGCTGCTGAACCATCTCTCCACCTCCCAAATCCAACAACTTTTAGAGAAAAATTGTATTATTTGGTGAAATCAGGGCTGTGTTTCACCTGTGGTTAGGGGCCGTAGTAGGAACCCAAGCCAAAGCACTTAGATACATTTATTTCAGGGCTTCCTATCACTTGACTTTTGTTTTGAAATGGGAGTCTTGTTGCCCAGGCTGACCTGGAACCCAGTATGTGTCTGAGAAGGACCTTCAACTTCAACACTCATGCTTCCCCCTCTGCAGCACTACGGGTTACAGGCATAGTTAACCATGCTTGGTTGTGCATGCTAGGCAAGCACTCAGCCAGATGAACCACATCCCTATCTCTGGTCTCTCACTAATAATTGATTCCTTAGCTATGAAGAGAATTTTTTTTAATCATTTTTCATCTCTGTTTTTTCTTCTCTAAAACATAAAAAATGGCTTTTCCTAACTAAAAGTCTATTGAGTTTGGTAAATAAATACCATGTATTTCTAAGGCAGTAATAGCGCTCTTGAACTTCTAAATGTTTCTGACCTGCTGGGTGATGGTGGCAGCACTCAGGAGGCAGAGGCAGGCAGATCTCTGTGAGTTCGAGGCCAGCCTGATCTACAAGAGCTAGTTCCAGGACAGGCTCCAAAGCTACAGAGGAACCCTGTCTCGAAAAAAAAAAATACATAAATAAATGTTTCTGACCTGTTGGTTTTTTGTTGTTGTTGTTGTTGTTGTTTGTTTGGTTGGTTTTTGGTTTTTTTATTTTTTTTTGGTTTTTTTTTTTTTTTTTTTTTTGGTTTTTTCGAGACAGGGTTTCTCTGTGGTTTTGGAGCCTGTCCTGGAACTAGCTCTTGTAGACCAGGCTGGTCTCGAACTCACAGAGATCCACCTGCCTCTGCCTCCCAAGTGCTGGGATTAAAGGCGTGTGCCACCACCGCCCGGTTCTGACCTGTTTTAAATGTACGTATACAATGAGTTGTTGGCTGTGAGCATTTTTAGTCTGTCCAGTAATAAAAACAGGGTTGTTCTTGTCACTTTTGATTGGATTCTTTTTCAAATATTTATTTATTATGTATACAATATTCTGTTTGTGTGTATGCCTACAGGCCAGAAGAGGGCATCAGACCTCATTACTGATGGTTGTGAGCCACCATGTGGTTGCTGGGAATTGAACTCAGGACCTTTGGAAGAGCAGGCAATGCTCTTAACCACTGAGCCATTTCCTTCTTGCTCCTCCCTGCCTAGGAATCTATTCCACTCAATCATATGAATTTTGTATGTTCTGTATTATACATAAATGGGATAGTGACTATTTTGTCTTTTTCTTGGTATATTTCGTGTAACATAATGTTTTCAAGATTGGTCCATGTTGCGTGTATCAGAATTTCATTTCCTTGTAAGTCTGAGTAATGTCCCATAACAGATATGCATGATGCTTTGTTATCCATTTATCTGTTGTCCAACTTAGTTTTTTTTCTACATTGTAGCTACTATTAATAATGTTGCTGTACATGCTGTAAGAATCATTGCCATACAGTTGTTTGATCCTTCAGTTCTTTGGGCTAGACACCCAAAAGCAGCATTTCATGCGGTAATTATGTTTAATTTTTAAAAAATAGTTCTATTTATTCTTTGACAGTTTCATGCATGTATACAAACTTGATCATATCCACCCCCAAATCCTCCTCCAGTTCCCTATGTTAAGACTACTTTCCATAGCAGCTGCATCAGTTTATTCTCTCCAGTTTCTTACTTGCCATTGTTCCTTTTTCCTCTTAGAAGTCATAGTCATGGATATGAAGTGGTACATTGTAGTTTTGATTTGCATCTCCCTAATGATTAATGATGCTAGCGATCATTTTACTGCACCTACTACAATCTTAAATATTTGGGGAAGTCTTTTAATGACTTTTTTCTGTTTTTAATAGAATCTTATAAATGTTAAATTATGGACTTTTAAAAAATATTCTGGGTATTAGATACTTAACTAGATACATAATTTGAAATTTTTTTTCTTCTGTAGGTTGTCTTTTCACTTTTCCAGTAGGATCCTATGGAGTTCAAGAGTTTTTGATTTTGATGAAGTCTGCATTTTAAATTTTTTCATTATTTACTTATGCATATGTTTGTATGTCTCTGTGTCCTCAAGGTGGTCAGAAAGGTGTTGGCTCCCCAAAGTGGGAGTTCCAGAGAGTAATGAGCTGTTTGTTGTGGGTGCTGGGAGTTGAACTCAGTCCTCTTTAAAAACAATAAATGCTCTTTCCCACTGAGGCATTTCTCCAGCCCTGAAGTCTGACCGTTGTCCTCTGTGCTGTGTGTCCCTCTAATGTCTGTTCTAAGAAGCCACTGTTTAATCAGATGATGGAGATCACACCTTAGGTTTTCCTCTGAACCTTATTCGGTAGCTCTTCCATGTAGGCATTTAATCCATTCTGAGTTGACGTAATGTGTGGAATGTGGTGGGGATTGACTTCTTTCATGTAGAAATTTAGTTGTCCAGTTGTACAGGTTTTATTTCTAGGCTTTCAGTTTCATTCTATTCATCTGTATATATCTTTGTGCCATTTTTATCCTTTTGATTTATTTAACTGTGAACCAAAACATAAAAATATAAAATTTGGGACTGGGGAAACAGTTCGGTTTGCCTTGCAAGTTTAAAGACCTGAGTTTAGTCTTCCAAACCTCATTTCACAAAGCCAGGTTTGGTCGTGTGCACTTGTCACCCAGCACGGGAGAGGCGGAGATGGCCTGGGGCTCACTAGCTGGCCAGCCCAGCCTATTAACCATGACAGCGCCTACTCATTCAATCTATCTCCAATTTACTCTTTCAGGGAAATGTGCTGTGTTGTCATTCAAGGACTTCCTCTCCTGCAGGCCAACTGAAATACCAGAAAATGACATTCTGCTTTGTGAGAGCCGCTATAATGAGAGTGACAAGCAGATGAAGAAATTCAAGGGGTTGAAGAGGTTTTCACTCTCTGCTAAAGTTGTAGATGATGAAATTTACTACTTCAGGTAAAGCTTCTAAAACTAAGGGAGAAAGAACACTTGGGCTAACTTATCAAAATAGGATAGCCCAATGTTTTGACTTATTATTAGGTCTTGAACTATCATTACATAATTCCAGTTGAAAATATTAATTTAGCCGGGCGGTGGTGGTGCACGCCTTTAATCCCAGCACTCGGGAGGCAAAGGCAGGCGGATCTCTGTGAGTTCGAGACCAGCCTGGTCTACAAGAGCTAGTTCCAGGACAGGCTCCAAAACCACAGAGAAACCCTGTCTCGAAAAACCAAAAAAAAAAAATAATATATTAATTTAGTGAAACGTGGTAATTCCCATACTTGGGAGGCTGAAACAGGAGGATTGTATAAGTTTGAATCAGCCTGGGCTACAAAGTGAGACTTAGTTGCAGAGAGAGAAGGAAAATATTCAATTAAAAAAATTATTGGACAGTTCTTCTAATAGTACCGTGGCTAAGACACGAGCGACTGTATAATGAAGACAGAAACACTCGGTTCTGGTTGGCAGCCTCTCTGTGGGGCATTGCTCATTTCCATAGGTTATGACCATTCCCTTTTAACATATAGTCCATTAGACCTGACCTGTGCTCTGTGAGTATTCTTCAGAATTATTTCTAAGTAGAAGTGACATCACAAATACCCATTTAAGCTACTTTGTTGCCCTTAGTCTTTAAGACTTAGAGTGACTGTGGAAGGTTGTAAAATGTCATTTGTAGATGTTCAAATCTGCTCTCTGACAACCTGGAAGTGATCAGCAACTTACATCTACTTACTCATTTATTTATTTTTGACACTGTTTTCAGAAAACCAATCATTCCTCAGAAAGAACCTTCACCTTTGTTGGAAAAGAAGATACAATTGCTAGAAGCTAAGTTTGCTGAGTTAGAAGGTGGAGATGATGATATTGAAGAGATGGGAGAAGAGGATAGTGAGGTCATTGAACCTCCATCTCTACCTCAGCTTCAGACTCCCCTGGCCAGTGAGCTGGACCTCATGCCCTACACACCCCCGCAGGTAAGGTGACATGCCCATTACCTGCCTTGTTCTCAGCTCTGGTCTGCAGCAGGTTCAGACATTACAGCCCCTGTATATCCAGCCTTTGTTTTGTTTGAGATGATGTCGGTAACCTAGGCTGGCCTCACTCTTGTTGTGTATTCAAGGTGTGCTTGAACTCTTGCTTTTCTTGCCTCCATTTCCCAGGCACTGGAAGTATAGGCATACACTGCCACGCACTTTTAATATGTGAGCTTTTGCCTAGAAATCTGTAAAAAGGAATAATAGTGGTTTTTTGTTTTGTTTTTGTTTTATTTATTTATTTTAATTATGGTGTTTTATTTGCTTGTCAGAGCCTTTGTTTATTTACTAATTTATTTTGAATTGACAAAAATACATATCACATCATCAAGCCAATAATAATTACTCTTTTAAATTTCATAGAGATGGTTTAATAGCAGTTTAATTGAAGGCTTCTTGCCTTGTAGTGAAGAAAAGAAATAAAGAATGGTATTATGGTCTTAACTCCCTTAATTTTCAGTGGCCATACATGTGATCCTTCTGCCTCCATTTCCACCTCCTAAGTAATGATATTATAGATGTATTCTGCCATACCTGGATACTTGTGTCTTTTAATTTCCCCCTTTTTATGGTTGAGGTGATTCCTATTGTATTTTCCTCATTCAGAATTTTCTCAAGACTTAATTGTGAGGTCACCATTGTAGATTGTAGTCATGGAATTCAATGAAATTTTCACTTATTTTTGTATAAGGCAAGAAAGCAGTATATTTTGACCAAGAAAATGTGAGCTACAAACTGAGTATGTCTATAAAACATTTATTATTGAACCATATGTGTCTGGCTTCCAGAAACTATGTAGCTAACTTGGTGCAATCTTCTGATACCCTATGTAAGCTTTCTGTCTTACAGTCTACCCCAAAGTCTGCCAAAGGCAGTGCAAAGAAGGAAGGTTCTAAACGGAAAATCAACATGAGTGGCTACATTCTGTTCAGCAGTGAAATGAGAGCTGTGATTAAAGCCCAACACCCAGACTACTCTTTCGGGGAGCTCAGCAGACTGGTGGGGACAGAGTGGAGAAATCTTGAGACAGCCAAGAAAGCAGAATATGAAGGTAAATAGAGACCAGGCACAACTGTCCCCACTTTCTAAGAAGAAAGGAGTGTTTTCCAGGAATGCACATACATAGGCAGATTTTACTCTCTTGTTCTTACCACATGCACATGAATTTAGTGTTTTGGACTGTTCCAGCTGACAGAAGTATACCGGCAATCGATGCCAGTACACGGAGTGTTGTCTCTAACTTGGCCTCAGATCCTGGTGGTGGTGTTCCCACAAATTTCTCAAAAAAAAAAAATGGTATTAAAAATTGCATGATTTTATTTCATTTATCCCTGTAGGCACACACAATGAACAGGGGAGTGACTATTCAATAATGTTAACTTTAATTTTGATTAAAATTCACCTGCAAGTGGCCTTTTAAAATAGGTGTCTTCTGTTATGTCTTTTAACAGCCAAAAGCTGTAAGTTAAACTCTAGGCTCAGACTTGGTGTGCCTGGTGCTGTGTCTATGTTCATACCTAATACTAAGACACTTGGATGCTTTTGACAAAGCTCAGCTGTCTTCATTTCCCCTTTACTCTGCAATTAGATCACTTTGAGCCATGAACTATTAGTACTCAAATATTTGGTGGTTCATAGCCATAAATTCTTAAGAGATTTGTGGTGGTTTGGATCTTTTGTTGTTCTAGTTAATATTGGATATGACTTCAATGAATGAGAGAAAGCAATACATTAGGCAGGCCTTTTAACCTTTGAGTTGTCATTTTTCCATTTTAAATATTGTATGTAGATAATGTTCCAATAAAAAGTCTCCTTCCCCACAGTGGTCAGTACACTTCCTGACTAAGTCCAGATCCCTTATTTTCCAGCAAGCATACATTATGAAGGCTGCTTTTTTTACTGAAATCTCCAAAACAACTCTTTTGTAAAAAAAAGATATATTACTATTTATTCTTATAAAATTATCTGACAGTCTTCCTTACGGAACTTCTGGTGAAGCCTAACCCTGTAAGATGCTCTGCCAAAAAATATCTTGTGGCAAAACCTGTTTCAGAAGCATTCCAAACTCTAGGCATAGTCCTGAGTTAGTCTCCTAGATTAATAGTAAAGAACCTTTTTATTATTTGTCATCCATCTTCTGAAGTATGACCAGGTATTTATGTGGTATCTAGGAATACCCTGGAAAGTTAATTTGTGAAACATTCTTTGAGAAAATCTAAGTCAGTCCCATAAGAACCTGTAACTCTGGAACACTTTGATATTTCAGGGCTTACTGCAAGTTATGACCAAATATACCACCTAGTTGGAGGACTGCTGTCTAAGAAATTAGTCTAATATAGTGTAAGCCTGTTTCAAGGCAGACAGCTAGTATTGTGTGGGTAGTTAGTTATTTGTGGTATGGATGGGAGAAAGGGATCTAGAGATAATGTGAAGACAGAATAGCTGGAGCCCGGCCAAGGGAAAAATAAATGATAGTTGAGAAATTCGCTCATGCAGTGGGGTGTCTGGAATTAGGAAGGACCTAGTGAGACGGGAGTTGCATGGTTCAATAGCCTGAAATTCAAACTCTGAACTTTGGGTTTCTCTGCCCACTAAATTCAAAACCCAAAGTTGGGAGTTTGGCTGGCATAGTTTTAGTAATTCTGACTTACAGAGCCTCCCAGTTCAACTTCTCTCAGGAAGAACTAATATTTGATCCACACGCCTGAACTTTTCTGTTTTTGCAAACTTCAATTTTTCTCAATTTTTCTTTTTCCCTCCCAGTTTTACTGTTTCATTTATGTCGGTTTGGATTTAATATTGGTGCATCTAGATCACCAATAGTTTTTTTTTTTAAGTACTACCTTGGGAAGACAGGCTGTGAGGATGGGTTTGGCCTTCACACTTGCTGTGCTCAGATTACAGAGGATGTTAGAATGAGTAGTGCTAGTGAGTGATGACAGGTGTCCACACCAGCTCCATCACAGCCTTGGGGACCATTGACTTGCACGTTTCTCACATCCTCCCATAAAGGAGTGGAGCTGTTGGTTCTTGAGTCTCTTTAAAGCCGCATGACCTCAAGCTGTTTTCCCCAGAGAGCTGTAGTCTTTTGAATTCCATGTTGGAGAGTTAACTGTGAAAGTTGAATGTGACACCAGGCGTCAGGCCATAAGGTGCTGTTTCTCCTGTATTCTTGGACAAGTCACTGCCTGTATCCCAGCTTCTGTTAGCACATCTGAAGAGTGGGAAGGACTTCCTACTTAGCTAAATAAACCCTGTGTGGTGGGAACTTTGGGAATATGCCCTCAAAGAAGGTCTGACCTGCTAGAAGTGTGACTGTTGAAGGTACTGGCTCTAGAGGTGCAGAGTAGCTTAAGGAAGTGAAGATCTATTGGCTAATAGCCCAGAGGTCCCAAAAATATATGCTCCTCTTGCATTTCAGGTACACTAAGTGCAGATGCTGGAATTCTTGCTGATTTAGGGTAATTTATGATCAGTTTTGAACTCAGCTTAAGGGAACCTGGTTCTTTGAGAATTTTGTCCATTGCTACATACATGTATGTATTAGTTCCCCGCTTCTGATGACTGTAGTCTAGCTAATCATGTATTTCCTCCCTTGGAATCTGTTAATCATGACCTCTTCCTTTGCCTCATTAGAGTGTAGAAACTGGCTGTTCACGTTTCCTAAGATCTTAAACTAGAGAGAGTAAGCTACTTTTCCCTTACAGAGTTAATTTTCTTCAGCTGCTAAACTTGTGATATTAATGATGAGTCCTCAAATTTTAGTAAAATTGGATACAAGGAATCAGGAAATTAGAGTAAGTACAATTGTGCCAAAAATTATAATGGGCCATGGAATTGCTTCATGTTGAAATTATAATCTGTAATGCTATTAATACTAGAATAATGATAGCGCTTCTCATCTTCAGAGTGCCTCGTGAGATTACCCACGGTGGTTACGCTGGCGATGTGTTTCGATAAAACCTGTGCTTTCTGAATGTGTGTTCAGTCTTAACACTCTTGAAATCTTTGCAGACCAGTTCTCAAGATGGGATAGGAAAGCTGAATTCTAGGTTATCAAGTGAAATCGGCCCGACTCCTGTGTTGAGACTAGTCATCTACCGTTCCTTCCATTGAGACAGAACTGTTGCCTGTGTTTTTACTAGTCCTGTTGAATGCAATGGATGGTATTTTGAATTCCTGGGTTAAAAACAGAATTGAAAATCTGAAATGCCTTTACAGAGCGGGCAGCTAAAGTTGCTGAGCAGCAGGAGAGAGAGCGAGCAGCACAGCAACAGCAGCCGAGTGCTTCTCCCCGAGCAGGCACCCCTGTGGGGGCTCTCATGGGGGTGGTGCCACCACCAACACCAATGGGGATGCTCAATCAGCAGTTGACACCTGTTGCAGGTAAAAACAGGAGCTAAGACCATTTTTTTCCACTTTAAGAAATTCCTTCATTTTTTTTTTCTCCAAAAGGAGTAGGCCACAGTCTGTAGCCTTTTCTCATGACAGATTCAAAGTTTCAAGTCATCCATGTTGTCCTGTATTGCTTTTCCCATACAGGCAATGCCTCTTCTCTATCCCAAAGTGGGCCGTGGGCCCAGCCCTGGCAATTGGTAGGTAGCAGCTCTTCCCTTACTGTAGGCATGGTCTGGCAATGTTCTTACCCCAGGCTGCTCTTGACAGAGCACTCCAGCAGCAAATATAAACAGACCTTGAGTTCTGTTCTGAAGAACTCCAAGGAAAACATAAAAGCAGTCTTTAGGTGGTGTTGATGTTCTGTCTCATGCCAGTTCAGTTTGCCTTATTCTGCTGCAGCCATCCTTAAAAGACTGACCACTTAAAAGGATTTTTGACAATGAATTATTAAATCCTTTCTTGGTCACCAATGTGCATGACTGCTTAGTAGGGGGGGAAGTCCTCATTCAATTCATTGTGCCCACTCTGTAATGCTTTTCTATTTAATTACATTAAACTGCATTTTCTGTTAGTATCCCAGTCACATATTTAAATAAAGACAATAAGACAAAAGAAAGAAAGGAAAAAAGAAAGAATAGGAAAAAAAGTTAAAGAAAATGATGAATGTGGTTTGCTTGTGTGTGTTGTCTCTGGTTCTGGTAGCCATAGCAAATTTGACTACTGTTGAATTGAAATCTTGTCTGACATGTTTCCACGAAGAGCCTGCAGACAACCTCTCAGGCCTTCCTTTGTTACTTCTTCCTGTCTGGTGAGCTCTGCACATGCCACCTGTATTTCCTCTTAAACAATAGTCTGACCTCTTTTGCATGGAGTCCAAGACAGTGTTGTTCAAGGCAGCTTTGTTGGGATACTGTTTTTGTTTTTGCTGTTTTTTGTTCTTGCCGTTTTCGTTTTTTGCCTTTTTTGTTTTTGCTTTTAGAGGAAGCGTGCATAGGATAACTTTTCCCTTGTTGCTCCTAACTTTTGTGATGGCAAGTTCTCAGATGCACTGTCGCTGAACTCAGCAGTTGCACTCACCAAAGCACGTCTGAATCATGGCTGTCAGTGCTTTCAGTGTGACTGATGTTGATCTAACAAATCTCATAATCGCCTGCTCTATTCCATGGCCCATTTTGGTTAATGGGGTTCCAGAGGTTTTCAGAAATCAAGTCTTGATCAGGGGGACTTTGGAAGTTAGGATTCCCTCATTGACATCCTCTTTTGTTCTATTTGATGTATAAATCTGTGGCACTATGTCCTTGACGACAAAACCCAGGAACATAATAACAAAATGAATACAAATAGCTAAAAAGAAACAAAAATTAGCAGCTGCAGCATTTTAGCTCCCTGTTGGGGAATAGCATCATATAGCTCTGTGGTTGAGGAAGATGGTCCCTCTAAAAGACCATTGCTCTATTACTAAAGGTGTGCTGCCCAGGCTTCTGGGCCACAGGACTGAAGGACAGAATCTCTACAATATAGAGCCTTTGTCCACAGTGAGAGCTTTGCAGCTAAGAAGGTGATTTTTCCATGGAATATAGGTTGCTTAGGGCCCGAGTCTTAGCCTTCTTGTTGTCTGAGACCAGCTTTGCTTACAAGCATCGAAGCTCATTTGAACACATGTGACTGGGATAATAAATACCAAAGTACAGTTTAATGAAGACAAGTGTTGTGTCTTTCAGTTCTTAATAACTTAATCTTCAACCACAGCCTATGGCGGCTGCGTTCAGATGGGCTTTTGTAATTGAAAGCAAAGCCTCCTAACATTGTTCAATTTCTCACCTACTTATCCTTCAAAGCTGTACCTGGTGGTGTTGAAAGGGCAGTTTGGCAACATTGGATCTCATCATGTTTAAGATGATGGTATCAGCTCAAAGTCGTTTTTAACCTTGAACTCTTCAAAACTGAAATGCATGCTATTTCATGTATAGAAATATTTCAAATTTGTTTTGTATAATTGTAAGTTTCTCTAGCCAGTTTAGATATGACTAAGGAGGCAAGGTGAGTCAGTTTCAGGGTTTTCAGTATGCCATACCTTTAAAAGACTAAACTTGTACAAATAAATGGTTTCTAATACCACTTCAAAGTAAAACTGAAATTCTCTTCGAAGAGGATTTTGGTGCTTTGCCTTTGCCCTATGTGAGAAACTGCCTAAAAGTGACTGTACTCCAGGGGGAGCTTTACATCCATCGAGACTCTTACAATTCCAGGAGAGTCGTGGTTTATTCTTTTTTTTTTTTTTTTTTTTTTTTTTTGATTGGTGTATCCTTACCAGAATAATTTTCTTATTTCCAAAATACTTGTAACACTTCCCTGGCTAGCAGATGTTTTGTTATATGATGGTATGCTTGGAAAATAAAGGAACAAAAGCCTCTGTTCTTAGGAATTCTATACCTCAGTTAAAACCCCTATCAACTGAAGGTTTACATGAGGAGATTTGTGAACCTGGAGACAGTGATAACAGCTGGCCTTTCTTGCTGTCAGCAGAGCCAAGCTCCCCAGCTGTCCCCTCAGGCCTGCTGTGTGTCGGTTTCTAAGCAACCTGGACTTTAGTTGGCTTGAGAAGGTTTAGATTTCTCCTTAACATATTCTGAAATCTAAAGATGAAATATTATTCATTGTGATGGATGTTAGAAGTTGTTCTCCAGCTCAAACCTTAACGTAATCCATTCTTAACAGCAGTGGTGGAGATAGAAGGGAGGAGTATATGAAGAAGTCTTGAAACTTTTTTGCTCCCAAACTGGAGAACCATGCCTTGTGATCAGGACTGTGCACCTCATTTCCCTCCATTCTGATTTCCCTTCATGTGCACCCATGATAGGGATGTGAGTGCGGGCAGAGTGGAGTAATGGGGTATGTACTGATCACTTGGAGTTGCAGGTGGCAGAACTGTTCACTGTTTGAACAGCTTGCAATAGTTCTGATCTTGGGAAAGCTGTTACTAGAACTCCTCTTCATTATTAAATGAAAACATTATGTTTAGCTTATTGAGAATAATTGTAAACAATAATTTACTAAGTACTAATTCATCCAAAAATGTTGGGTTTCATATTTGTAACTTTATTTTGTTCATATTGCAACAAAATAATTGCACTAATTGCTGTGATATCATGCAGTACTAAGGGTGCTTTATTCATTGGTAGTGCATGGAGGGGGTTGTTATTACTTAGCTCATGTTGCATGTTAATGATGCATGTCTGAAATTTGTTGTGTCCTTCAAGGCATGATGGGTGGCTATCCGCCAGGCCTTCCACCTTTGCAGGGCCCAGTTGATGGCCTTGTTAGCATGGGCAGCATGCAGCCACTTCACCCTGGGGGGCCTCCACCTCACCATCTTCCGCCAGGTGTTCCTGGCCTCCCAGGCATCCCACCACCCGGTAAGAACATCATCCTCATTCACTCATTAATCTCATTTTTCTTATTCTTTTTCCCCCCTCAGCCACTTCTTCCAGGAGGCACTAGCTGCCCATGGTGGCCAGGCTTCCCTCACTAAGAATGCCAGGGCTATCAGCAGTAGGGCCCATCCTACATTTGAGCAGGTGACCTACTACTACCTGTGCCTTGTGTATCTGCTGCCTGGCAGCAGCACAGGATGCATTACAGAGGTCAGACCTATATATATCAAGGAGCAGGAGGCACGTTTCATTATCAGATACATGTTTGAAAAGCTTTGAGGGCCACAACCTCTTATCATTGAATTGCCAGTCCAGAGTCATATATAAAAGTACTTTTTACTCCGAGTGCATTTCTTCACCTGCTGAAATTCTTATCTCACAGGGTCTTCATTGTAGAGTCCCTCACCTGCACCATCTCTTCCTCCTCCTTTTAAGGTGATCACAGAATAGCATACTGAAGCTCTTCAGAAATTCTTTACTTTGTAGCAGAACGTAGGAAGGGAAGGAGTTTGTATTGATTTAGTCTTGAGTTCCCTAACAAGCATGACACAACACTTTAAATAACACCTTGTTAGCTATGGACATATTTGTTTGCCAGCAAAACCCAGAAGTTGTCTTATGGAGAAATATATAAATAGAGCTCAGAAACCACTATATTGTTTTACTTTATAATGAAATTTGAAAGATTGGAAAATGACAAGTTTTCGTAACATCATATGCAAAAGAACTTACTTTTGGCTATAATCTAGTTAGGGGAAATATGGCTTTTAAATGACTTGGAGCAGCAATTGATCCATTACTGAAATGTCATCTTAGAGAGCCAAAACCCAGGTGAAATGTGGATTGGGGTCTGTCAGGTTTACTTGCATTATGCTTGACCCACTGCCCATATGGTTCTATCTACATGGTTTCAAATAATATTTCAGAGTGTTTAGGGGAAACAAATGATAATTCCACCATACTTCTTTCTTTCTGTCTTTTTGGTTTGGTTTGGTTTTTGGGTTTTGTTTTTTTTTTTTGTTTTGTTTTGTTTTGGGGGGGGGATAGGAATCTGGCTATGTAGCCAAGGCTGGCCTGGAACTCGAGATTCTACTGCCTTGCCATCCCAAGTGCAGGGATGACATGCATGCACTTCAGCCACATTTTCTGTTCCTTTAAGAATGGCCATAACTCCACCAAAGCTTTTTTTTAATGTTCCCAAAGGAAGGAATGTTTGTGGCATTTGTACTCCATTCTGGATGTGGTGACTCATGTGAGATGCCGTGGCACCAGGAGTCAATCAGAAAGCAATTTTTCTTACATGGCTAGTGAACTTGGTCCTAAATCTACACCCTCATACCTTGGCACAAGGTTTGAGTCAGTCAGTAAAACCTTATTGGAGTTGGCACCTTCTAAATGTATATAGCACTTGATAGAAGTCCTGTTTAAGTACACACCCCAATATAGCAGCTGTGTTTTGGTGGGTGTGGGGCATTGTTATCCTTGCTTCTTTTGCCTACAGAATCCAAACTGCATTGAATGAAAGCACAGCACACCTGATAATAGTCAGGGAGACAGAGCTCTCTGTATGCCCATGCACAGCTGATCTGACTTTGAGCTTCAAGAGGTCTTTTGTCTCAGCTCACGTTCACAATGACCACCCCAGTCATGGTACTTGTTAACAGGAAGTGGAGGGGGTTGCTGATTTTCTTCTGCTGTCCTACAAATCTGTGATAAGTCAGTTTGGGGAGCCTCCAAGTCTGTAGAGTCTAAGGTAGAAAAGAGACCTGAAGGGAGCCGGAACTGTGGTTTACTAATGTGTTGCTGAAGCAGCAGCTTACCTGCCATTACTACTTTGTGCAGTTGGTAAATCACCAGGACACAGCTGTCATGGTGATTGGGTTATATTTGCAAGGACTTGGCGTATTCCTCCTTTTTAAACAGAAACTTGTTTCACTCTTTTTCTTCTCTGTTTCAACAAAGAAAATGCCTTGTACGTCCTGGAAGTGACACTTAAAAACTCTGAACTTTCAAGTGACCAATTTTCTGCCTGTCAGAACGTTAGCTTTGGGAGATGCGCATAGTTTCTGTATAACCCAGGCCGGCCTCAGACTCACAGCAGTCCTCCTGCTTCAGCTTCCCAGTTCTAGAGTCACAGGTGTGAGCTAACATAAGCACCAGCATTTTCACCAGAGGAGCAGAAGACTAGGAAGCTAGTTCCTCCTGGCTCCTCTATATCTCACTGGCAGGACTTATGCCTTAAGGAACAGCTGTAGATGGTTTGGTTATGGCTTGAGTCCCTTGGTTATTTCTGTTTTGTTAAAGTAGCAAACAGATAGCCCTGAGGAAAAAATGGCCTTAAAAAACTAAATTTAGGGCAGTCCATTTCTATCAACAAGGGCCTGTGAGACAACAATTGCTCATGAACATTCACCAGCGGACATTTCCCCAATGATTCCCGGAGAGAATAGGGCCATGAAGTCTTTTTCTATTCCTTTGTCATTTGGAATCCGAGGTGATGGCAACAAGGCTACCCTGCTTCCACATCATCCACTGAAATGTCTTCCTTCTGCCAATATTAGTGCCTGAGGTAGAACCAGCTGGTGGCCTGCAAAGGAACATTAAGGTAGTGCCTCCAGCCTCCACAAGGCTCAGGTAACTGCTCATCCTCAGCCTTGTTTCCTGCCCCAGCACAATGCTTACTGCTGAGCCGGGTTCCACAGGCTCCAATTGCACAAGATGATATGGTCAGAAAAGTGCCTTGAAAACAGAAGTGTATTCTGACTGTATCTCACCCAGGGTTCAAAACATTCTAAGCCTGGGATAATTAATGTACCTCTGACAAAATGTACTTTAAGTAACCAGAAACAAAAGAATATAAATTTCCTAATTAGATTGTGTTTGGAGTATTTAAGGTTTCTATCCACACTCAAGGGCAAAGGTACATACATTATAAATGGTATCAGCTCTTGTCAGACATATTTTCAGTCAGTGAAACCTGGAGCCTCTAATTGTGCGATTGCATTCTGAATTATAGGTGTGATGAACCAAGGAGTAGCCCCCATGGTAGGGACTCCAGCACCAGGTGGAAGTCCATATGGACAACAGGTGAGCCTCCTAGTTTGATTTTCCTTGGACTCAAGGTTTTTGGCCATTGTCTTCTCAGAACATATGCAGACTATCTTTTTGCCTTAATCTCCTGCTGTTTCAGGTAGGAGTTTTGGGGCCTACAGGGCAGCAGGCACCACCTCCATATCCTGGTCCTCATCCAACTGGCCCCCCTGTCATACAGCAGCCAACAACACCCATGTTTGTGGCTCCCCCACCAAAGACCCAAAGACTTCTCCACTCAGAGGCCTACTTGAAATATATTGAAGGACTCAGTGCTGAATCCAACAGCATTAGCAAGTGGGACCAAACTCTGGCAGGTAAGGAGAGCCTTGATGAAATACATATTTCCTCCCAGTTTTCTCATTTGTGCTGATTCTATATTTTCCCCCTTTTCTTGTTTTGTTTTTGTTTTGTTTTTTGGGTTTTTGCTTTTTTTGGTTGGTTTTTTTTTTTGTTGTTGTTGTTTTTTTGGGTTTTTTTTTCGAGACAGGGTTTTTCTGTAGCTTTGGAGCCTGTCCTGGAACTAGCTCTTGTAGACCAGGCTGGCCTCGAACTCACAGAGATCCACCTGCCTCTGCCCCCCCGAGTGCTGGGATTGAAGGCATGTGCCACCGTCACTCGGCTCCCCCTTTTCTTATACCAGTAAAATAAATTATATATTTCATAGAATAGATTAGGTTCTTTGACCCAGTGAAAATGGGTCTAAAAATCAAAGTTAGCTGTTCAAATACATTCAAGTTCATCTTCTCAAATACATTGACTTTTTTTCTAGATATTTGAGCATTAGAATACATGTCAGATTTTATAAAGAAAAAACTAGAAAGCATATTTATTTAGTCTACTAAGTAATTTATTTAGTTCAGTGAACAATGTATCTGCAGTATACAGTGAAATAGTGTTACCTACTTCCTGGAAAGGAATTCGGAAGCTTCTGCTTATTCGTCTTAAAGAATAAACTTGTATGTCTTTGTGCATGTTCTTTGGCTACATGGAGGACAGAAGACAACTTTCAGGAGTTGGTTCTTATATGTTATTAAAACAGGGTCTCTCTTGTTTATGTTGCTGCACTGTTGACTCTAGGCTAAGTGCCCCTTGAACTTCTGGGTATTTCTCGTCTGACTCCCATCTTTCCTTAAAATTATCAGAATACCTGATACCCAGCACATCTATCTGCCCTTCTGTGTGCAATGAGGGATCAACTCCTGATTATACCAGGTTGTGCAGTGAGCACTACTATGCACCAAGCCATCTCCCTGATCCTGGTTGGATTTTTGATTTTTGTTGTGGTTTGGTTTGATGTTTGAGATAGAACTGGCTCTTACATGTATCCCAGGCTTTCCCTGAAATGGCAGCCTCCTCCCAGCTGGGTTACAGGTGCATAGTACCATGCCCAGCTCTTATTCATTTCTTTCCACATTTTATTTTATGGGTGTTTGCCTGCATGTTTATATACGCAACACATGCATGCCTGGTGTCCTCAGAGGCCAGAAGAAAACATCAGATCACCTAGACTGTAGTTATGGACAATTGTGAGTGGCTTTGTACGTGCTGGGACCTGAACCCCAGCCCTCTGTGAGAGCAGCAAATGCTCTTAGCAACTGAACCAGCCCCTTACTCCTTTTTTGTTTGTTTCTCAAGACAGGGTTTCTCTGGAACTCTCACTATCCTGGGACTTGGTCTATAGACCAGAGATCTGACTGCCCCTGCCTCCTCAGTGCTGGGATTAAAGGTGTGCACTGCCACCACTGGCTCCTTATTATTTTTTTTTTCCAAGACAGGGTTTCTCTGTGTAGCCCTGGCTAGACCAGATTAGCTTTGAACTCAGATCCACCAGCCTCTGCCTCCTGAGCGCTGGGGTTAAAGGCATGCACCATCATGCCTAGCTTCCTTATTCATTTCTAAACCCAGCTAGGAAATGTTATCTCTTAAGAGTATTAGGTTTTGTTTTACCTTTTATAACATTGAAATAATTGTTAATATCAGGGGTACTGACAAAATATCAATGGTCAGATATCAATGCCTAATAAAAGAAGAAATTTGCTATGATTCATAATCTTTAGAACACATTTTCAGTTTTAATAAATATTGTTTTAGTAAATACATCAACCCTCAATACTGGGGGTCATTTTATCATCTTAAAATTCTAATGTCTCTCTGTTTATACTTCAAATTTTCAGCTCGAAGACGGGATGTCCATTTATCGAAAGAACAGGAGAGCCGCCTGCCTTCTCACTGGCTCAAAAGCAAAGGGGCACACACCACCATGGCAGACGCCCTCTGGCGCCTCCGGGATTTGATGCTTCGAGACACTCTGAACATTCGACAAGCATACAACCTAGAAAATGTTTAATCACATCACTGTGTTTCTTCTGTAGAAGCAAAGAGTTGTGGAACGGTAGCCATTTTAGTTACTGGGGGTGGGAGGGAAGAACAAAGGATGATAATTTTTATTGCATTTTACTGTACATCACAAGGTCATTTTTATATAAGGACACTTTTAATAAGCTATTTCAATTTGGTTTTGTTATATTAAGTTGACTATCAAATACACAAAGATTTTTTTTTGCATACGTTTCCTTTGTTTAAAACCAGTTTCATAATTGGTTATATATAGTCATAGTTTTATCTTTACTTTTTAAGGGATTTAAATCATCAAAGGTTTTGGCTTGGCTTGGGGTTTTGATTTTCTTTTTTATAAATATATATATATATTATATACACACATACATATAAGAAAAAACAATGAAAAAAGTTTACAATTAGTTTAAATTGACAATGAAATGTGAAGTTGGTCCTAGTTTACATCTTAGGGAGTGTATATGTGTTTCACATGCCTAAATATCTGCAAGTTTTCTTACAGGTGAAGTGCTTTGTGAGATTGTTTAGACTGTTTAGATATGTGACAGACTCAACATATTTGCTGTTATTAACACAGAAGCTCACCATAGAAATCTAAAGTCAGTGCTCTGTACCCATCCACAACTAGTGTAACTGAAGGAGAAGTAATTGTGCTGAGTTAGACCTGTATTGTCAGTGACTTTTGCAGAACATGTGCTCAAATCTGAGTTGTTTAATTTTGGAAGGTAAGTTCAAGAGTACTTTTGATCTGTTTATGATTCAGTTTATGCCTTCATGTTATATGATTTGAAACTATATCTGTTACCTTGAAAACACTGAAGAAAGTACTGAAGTATGCATGGAGGTGGTTTATTTTAAATATAATACCTAGTCTAAGAAAGAGTGTAAATGGACACCAGCTTTGCCTTGCACATAATTGTGCCAAGGGTAGATTGCCTACATATGCAGATGCTGTGGATTCTTTATCTCCTTGTTACTGGTTGTGGTGTTTTGTTTGTTTGAGGGTTGGAATTCTCAACCAGAAATGATACTTTCTAAAATGTTTTGAAATTCAGCTTGTCCTTTGGATTATAGGAAAAGGAAATTATACTTTAAGAAAATGTTCACAAAAAAAAAAAAAAAAAAAAAAAAAAGACTATTACAGATCCCAAACACTTGGACTTGGTGACCTTGTCTTTCTTTCTTTTCTTTTTTTTGAGACATGGTCTCACTATGTGCTTTGGCTGGAGTGGAACTGTGTAGACCAGAGTAGCCCCAAACTCAGTCTGCCTGCCTCTTCCTCCCAAATGCTGAGATTCAAGGCGGGTGCTGTAACACTCAGCAGCCACAGCGCCCTGTCTTTCTAACATGGCCCTAGAATAAACATTTTGAAGCATTTTGAAGCAGTGTACAATGTTCAGGTGACAGCATTTCACATGGTGGTCTGTTTTTTAAACCTGCTTTATTCTAATAGGATGTTTGTGTTGTGTGGATGCTTCCACTCTCCACTGAGAATGATTGTTAAGACAGTCTTTTCCTTTAAATGCAACGAATCAGTACTCATGTTTAACTGCCATGCTTAATAAATCATGAGAGTATATAATAGAAAGAAGTCCCTGGTACCTACTTTAAATACAGGAACCCTTGTAACTTAATGCCAATAGTCAACCACTGGATCTCAATTTTCATCGAGTATTTTAAAGAATTTTAAATTCTAAAAAAGTACTGACAGATTTTGCCAGTACTTTATTACTAAACTGAATTAAATAAGTCTTTGATTCCTGGTTATTTGGACCATTGACTCATCATGGACTATGTAATGATCAGATTCTTTTCTTTTTAGGTATCCTTGAATTACACCAAAGAACCAGAAACTTAATTTTGGTTAAATTATTTATTTATTTCATGCATTCATATTATTTCCCTTTTTAAAGGTTTAGATGGGGCTCCCTGGGGAGCCTCTAAAAACCCTCCCCTGTCAGCAACCAGAGGCACTAGAAGCCAGAGCATTCCCACCTGGCTCCTTCCCAGTGCACTGGTGCTGTAGGAACCAAGAGCCAGCCCAGGTTCCTTTAGGCAGTACAAATCCAGCACAGGGTGTCAACTGAGGCAGGCCCTGATGAAGTTTAAAAAACAATTAGTTAATTAATTAAAACCATTTAAGATACTATTTATTTTAGAATCATGCTTCTGGAGAATACCAGTTATTACTTAGAATATAAGATTTGAGGTCAGCCATCTTCAAAAAAAGAAAAAGCCCTGACTTAATGCAGTGCAAGTAAACAATACACTTTCTCATGACTTAAGAAATGTAGAAATATGGCTTAAGAAATACTTGTTTTCAAAATGTAAGTTCCTATGAAGAATATTGTTTATATTGAGTTGGGGGCCTATAGGTTTAAAATGTCAGCCAACTGATTTCAAAGACCTTGGTTTTACTACACCTGCCTTCCCCTTCTGAACTGGGATGGGGGAGGAGTTCTTGTGTAAAATCCTCAGATTGATGTCACAACTTTCAGCTTGAACGTTCGTTTCCAGACATGATTAAAAATTGGTTTATTCTGTTTTCTGTACTATATCATTATCTGAAGTTTAAGTGGTAACTGGTTCTATACCATGTATGTATCATATGTTTGTTCATCAAAGCTTTTTAATCCAAATAAAAACAAAAGTTTGCAAAGTGATTTGGATTAGCCAGGTTTGGTGGTTCTGTTAAAGCTGTGTCAAGTGTTTTGAGGAGAATGAAGAAGACTCACACAAGCCCTGATTTCATGCTAAGGAGGATAGGGCTGCCAGTTCAAGGAAGAACGCACCTCTCTCTGGTCAGGGTGGAATGCAGTGTGCAGTCAAAGAATTCTTACCATGTCCTCAGGATTGACAGCATGAACAGAACAAAACACAAGTTTCAAAAATGAAGACAGGGGGCTGGAGAAATGGCTCAGAGGTTAAGAGCATTGCTTGCTCTTCCAAAGGTCCTGAGTTCAAATCCCAGCAACCACATGGTGGCTCACAACCATCTGTAATTGGGGTCTGGTGCCCTCTTCTGGCCTGCAGACATACACACAGACAGAATATTGTATACATAATAAATAAATTTAAAAAAAAAATGAAGACAGTAAGGGAAGTATATTCTATCAGAGAACAGAAGAACGCATTTGAAATAGCTTATTTGTGTGACCATAAAACAAGTGGTCCAGACACATCTTTAATATGTTTACAAGTTCTTAAAATGTGTTATACTTTTAGTAGAAAATGATGGTAAAATCGGCCTAATACCACTTTGCAAAGCCCTGTGATTCTGTCCTGAGACTGTAGGGAGGGACCTATGCCTGTGAGCACAGTTGGAGGATTCCTGATCTCTAACATTCTACCCAGGACTACATAAACAAGTGCTAAGTGCCTTTGTGCTTTTTAATTTGAGAATATGCTGGGTCAACTGACTGAATGTTCAGCACTAAATAAATTAACAGACTATTACTTTCCCCTATCTGAGGTGTTATGTGTTCATAAATGTGGCAAAACGTTTTATTCCTTTACAAGGAGAAAAATTGCTTTGGAAAACTCCATGGTCCAAAAATTAACTTTTCTTGAGAGGAAACTCATGGTGAAAAGCTCAAACATGAAAAAAGGAGACTAATGTGGTTAAGGTAAAAATCATCAGAGACTTAGATAAGTCTTCCGTTGCAAAACTGCATGATAGATAAAATAGATAAAAATAGCCCTCGTTACTTACTGTGTGCCTAATGCAGGCCCTTTCCCATCATTTCATATAAAAAAGTGAAGCTCCAAACCCCATGTTTTTTTCTCTTCACAGTGGAAGTTTAAAGTGAATGCTAAGTTTTTATCTATCTGGCCCAGTGGCTCACACCTTTAACCCAGCTGCTTAGGGGGCTGAAGCAGGAAGATTGCAGATTCAGGATAATTCTGGATAATTTATAAGGCCCTTTGGGGGGGAGGTAAAGCAATGCACACACTTGTCTAGCATGCACAAAGCCCTAGGCTTAATTCTAGTGCTGCCTCAGTCACAAAAAGATATCCTCGAATATGGTAGGATATGGTGTAATTTTTAAAATTTTGAAAAATTGAACAATATTGTAGAAAGTTAAAACTTTACACCCTGGCTGGGTGGTGGTAGAACACACCTTTAAGCATTTGGGAGGCAGAAGCAGGCGGATCTCGGTGAGTTTGAGACCAACCTGGTCTATAGAGAGTTCCAGGACAGCCAGGACTGTTACACAGAGAAACCCTGTCTCAAAACAAAACAACAAACAAACAAAAATTTCACCTTTGCTGGAAAGAAGGCTCAGAGATTAAAAGTGTTCTCTGCTCTTCCGGAGGACTCAGGTTTGATTCCTAGCGCACAACGGGAGGCTCACAACTAACTACCTGTGATTCCTGCTCTCAGGGCTCTCTGGCCCCTTGTGCACACCTGTATGCATGTGCATATACCCTCACACACAATTTTTTTTTGTTTTTCAAGACAGGACCTCTGTAATAACGGCCCTGAACTCGTTTTGTAGACCAGACTGACCTCAAAACTCACAGAGATATGTTTGTCTTTGTCTCTGAGTGCTGGCTGGGACTAAAGGTGTGTGTCACCACCTCCCAGCTACACACACAATTTTGTTTTTTTGTTTTTTTTTTTTTGGTTTTTCGAGACACACAATTTTTTATTTATTTATTTTTTTATTTTTTTGGTTTTTCGAGACAGGGTTTCTCTGTGGTTTTGGAGCCTGTCCTGGAACTAGCTCTTATAGACCATGCTGGTCTCGAACTCACAGAGATCCGCCTGCCTCTGCCTCCCAAGTGCTGGGATTAAAGGCGTGCGCCACCACCGCCCGGCTAATTTTTTTGTTTTTCAAAACAAGGTTTCTCTGTGTAGCCTTGGCTGGCCTCAAAATCCACCTGCCTCTGCCTCCCAAGTGCTGAGATTAAAGGATGTGCCCTATCATCCTGCCCAGCTACACACACATTTAAAAAAACATTTGCACCTTGGTTAACAAAGATGAGTTCTTACTCCCAGCCTTCAAGCTAATGTACTCTGAAAACATTTTACATTAAATATCAAAATCAACTCCTGCCGTTTTCAAAAGATTATTCTTTAATAAAACTGATGGGGAAGAGATAGGGAGGTGGGCAGGGAAGGAACTGTAGCCGACAGAAGCTGGCTAAGGGTTGTATTGGCATTTACTGTTACTCAACTCATTGAAGTTGACTACACTTCAACTTCTAAAACAAAGTGTAGCCACATGATTGAGACTCAACCACAACTTCTTACGCAGCAACTGAATCAATATGAAGTGTCTCTGGGCAATACATATAGTCCCTGGTACTATTGATCATTATTGGTGACCAACAGTTAATTAACTTTGTATTCATAGTACTTTGATGCAATCTGAAGTTATGACTCTTTTTACACTGAATTGATCCTAACATTAGCAGACAAACTTAAAATACAAAAAAGTTGCTAGAAAAAATTGAGTCTTTTTGGTTCTATTTTTTTCAAGTCAGGGTTTCATGTAATCCAGCCTAGCCTCCTGTTTCTTTACATGTGTATGGGTGTTGTGCCTGCATGTGTGTCTGTGTACCACGTGTTCAGTGTCCACAAATGCCAGAAGAGGGCGCTGGAGTTGCACATGGTTGTGAGCTTCCATGTGGTTGCTGGGAACTGAGCCCAGGTCCTCTGGAAGAGCAGTCAGTGCTCTCAGCTGCAGAGTCATCTCTCCAGCCCCCTTGAAAAGTATAATTTTAATGGAGCTAAGAAGGCAGAGGCAGGATTTCCTTGAGTTTAAGGCCAGCCTGGGCAAGAGGGAGACTATGAACATAAAATGGCTGAAATCAACACTGAAAATTTGTATTTACTTTATTAACTTATGAAGATCGGTCTGATGTATCTTCCAGCCTTCTCTGATACTGTCTTTCTGAAGCTTTTCTACGGTAGACGTCATCTGTATCAAACAAAAATTTTGCTTAGAATCTTTAAGAAACAGGAATTTTAAAAAGAGAGGTGTGTGTGGGGGGGGGGGGGTCTTTCTCTGTGACAGAGTGCTTAGCTAGCAGAAGGAAAGCCTTGAGTGCAGTTTCCAGCACTGCACTAAAAATCAGCAAGGTTTAGAAACAGCCCTCATGGGTTGTTTTGTTTTGTCTAAGTCAACCAGTAGTCTGTCTTGACTGTCTGAATCTTAACACTGTTTAACTCAATGGCAAATAAACTATTTAAAATAAAATGAGCTGAATGAGTGCTATGATGAGGAGTCTGAGATTACAAAAAGAGTAAAAATCTCAGTGTCTTCAGAGACTGACTCGCGTCCCAGAATCAAGTCCTGGCATCCTTCTCTTCTCAAAGACTTCCCTTGCCTCGGGGCTCTTATCTGCTCCCTTTCCTAGGTTCTAAAACCGAAGTAAGGAGGGAAGTCCTGTTCCTTGTTCTCAGCAGCTGCTTTTTCAGACTACTAATTTTCTACCCTCCTGTAAAAAATAAACATCTTCCTTTTTTAGATTCTCTTCTTCCTGGGCTTGTTATTTGACTGCCCATTACTGGTAACTTCCTCTGTGCCTTTTGACCACCCATTTTCTAGGTGGTGAAGTGCCAGCCCTTGGCCTCCTTTACATCCACAGTCAGTGTTCCATGGAAGAAGTCTGCTCAGAGTTCTGCTGTCCTTGGAGCTCACCACCACCTTCTGCTGACTCTTCAAACTCTCCTCCCTACCGGGACTCCTGGACAGCCCTCCAGAACCCCAACCAGAGATTGCGCCAACTGCCTCACTTTTCAATGCATGCTGCTTGAGACACCTCCAACTGATTCCATTAACGTGGCTGAAAGTCTGAATGACTAAGAACACTCCCCTTCTTTCTCATTGAAAGGCCACTGTAGTGAACTCTCTGGCTGACTTTAAGGCTGATCCTACTGGGCACTAGTACTTCTCCTGAAGGTGTAGTCTCCCAGCCCCTCCTCATCCTCTCTCCCCCAACACACACTTTTCTTGAAGACTGGATCCAAAAGCCCCTGCATGCCAAAACAGGTGCTGTACCAAGTGAGCTACAGCCCCAGTTCCAGCCCCTACTTTCCTATCGGCGTCTGCATATCCTTCAGTCTCCTACACAGATGGTCACCCCTTTCATTGGCAATTCCTTATCACCTGTCTTCAAGGATCATCTTACTGGTGTTCCTTCCAACCACTCCAAGTCACTTTAAAATGTTGAAGTCTGACCCTTCTGTCACAACTGAACTGAAAGGCCTGCAAATTCAGATGTCTGACCCCATCAGTCCTCCTGAGCTTGAGCTATTTAGTTAACACCATCTCATCATGTCCTAAAAGGCACCCAGGATCGCCCTGCCTATTGTCTGCACCTTTGCCTCGGCTGTTCCTTGAGAAGCCTCCATGCCCCATCTCAGTTACCAGACTCAGCATTACCTCTAGGCTGTCTCAGCTCCACTCACTTCTTGGGAATTACTCCTTGGTCCCTTAGACTAGGCCATCATCTCAAATCTGGCCAGCAGACATTGCCTGTGTTTCTACCAATCTCTCTGAAAAGAGCCCTTTCAATCATTAAGATATATCCTTATTGTCCAGTTTTTTTACAGCCCTACCCAGGGACCCTCCTACCCACAGCTCCTTTCGCTCAGTCCTGCTACAGTCCTTCAAACAGCACACACGAACGCTTCCACGTTTCCTTTACCACGCCTGATCCAGTGAGGTGTCCAACCAGGATCCTCGAGCTACTAATACTTCTCATGGCATGCTTAATGGTGGGAGACGGGATGGAAACTGAGCTTGGGCCAACATGAGTCAAGTACTCTACCACCAAGCGACACCAAGTCTCATTCCCAGGAAGATCCTTTGCCTTGTTCACTAGAACCTGTCATGTGGTGGCCCATGCCTATGTTATCCCAGGACTTGGCTGAGACTAAAGGAAGCTGCAAGTTTAAAGATTCAAGGCCAGCACAGGCCCTTTATCAGAGTAGAAAGAGAAGCAATGGAGGCTTTCACATAACAACTTAAAATTTTGAGTTGGCAATTCTCAAATGATGGAAGTTACATGAGAGGCAAAACAAAGGGCCCAGAGGTTGGGAGAAGTCCTGACGGGAACTGGCAGTGCCAGAAGCAGTCCACAGACATGTCAGGCATTCCTTTCATAATTCCGGGACAAAGACACTAATGACTGCCTGTAAAAGGTGGTAATCAGCTAAGTCAGACAAGCTGGCGTCCTCCTCCAAAGTTTGGGCTAAAAATCTCAAAAGACTTAACCAGAATGTCTACGTCCTCAGGATTGGTCCCTCTTCCGCACGTGAGCAATCCTGTTCCTTAAGGTCAATGTCACCACCAGCAGGGCCAAGGACAGGTTAAGAGGGACGGCAGCATTGAGTGGAGGCCCATGCCCTCTAAAAGTGCAGGAGGAGAAAGAGGGCTGGATGCCAAGGTGAGCAGAACACAAGAGCCCCGAGGGCCTCCAGTCCATGCGGCACGAGAGCTGCCAGAAGAACACTTGTCCTTTCCTAAAGTGAAAGTAGCTCTGCCCTGAATGGAGTCAGCGGCCTGTAATCGCATACCCACAGGAGAATGGAGGCTGCTGCACCCCCACTTACAGAAGGTCTCCTGGCCCACGCGCACTTTAATCATGATCCACTCCATTGCTCCTCCCAGGACAAAAAAGAAGGGCAGGAACCTGTAGATGCCGAATCGCTGCTTCCCGGGCACCCGCTGCAGAGCTCGCCTCACCTGGGCCCTGAAGAACATGACCGAGGCGTCGGAAGTGGGGTACGGGCGGAAAGTGGCGCACAGCCCTACTCGTCGGGCCGTGTCCTACGGACTGAGAGCCAAAACCCCGCCGCGGCGCCACCACCAGGCCGCGAGAGTCGGGTCGCAGAGGCTGACAGGCCCAGAGCACGGTCGGCTCCGCCAATCAGAGCGCGGCGGGCCGCTCAGACTCTCCAATCAGAGTGCTGTTGGGGCACGCGTGCTCGGTGAGGCTGGGCGGGTCTGAAGGAGCCTGCGCAGGCGCCTAGACTCTGGAGGCGGAGCAACCTCAGGGGGCGGGGTCTCCAACGTGGCGTGGCCACCCTCAAACCTGCTCTCAGTTGCTGGGGCTCGGAGCTGATTGCCGCGCCCCCTACTCTGCCATCGCCATCTTTTTTTGCAATACTCTGTTGGAGGTGACGACCCTCTGTGAAGAAGATAAACTAAAATGCAGTTACGTGACGCCTTCCTTTTATATCTGGGATGTGACTGGTTGAACTTGGCTTCTAAAATAACAAAATTCGATATGCATTTTTGAAAACTGAACTTTATCAGTATCACAACAAAAAGTATAATTGTCCATGACAAACTATTCTAAAAATATGCATCTATGCTGAATGGGAACTTACCGTTATCCAGGTACTTGTAGGTGCTTTTTTGTGCATCCTAACCTGATAGTTGTAGAAAAGCATCATGGTAAAAAGTGTGACTTTGTTGTCAAGCCATACCCTACAGGGACCCTTGTAAAACAGAGCCTTTCTGTGATGCTGCGAGGATGGACAACCTAAGAGAATTAAATGACAAGGCTGGGATTCAGGAAAGGGTCATAAAGCAGACCGTGAGGAGCTTTATGGTCCTGTACGGGCGTGCACGCCGACGTGCAGTCAGTGAGAAACTGGAGGGCAGGCCAGAGAGAAGCCACACACACGGCGAACCCCTGGCGCTTGTCTCCATTTCTCTAGGTTCTAAGGACTGGAATATGTAGAGCGGCCATCTACTTTCAAGAGATTCACATGTGGCCAGGTCTCCACAGCCCACCTTGGTCACTGGGGCCTGCAAGGGCTCAGTCACCCACGAGCCCTCCTTTTGACATCCACAGGATTGCCACACCAGATTCTCAGCCTAGGTAGAGCGGAGTTACAAACACACACGTTACACACCTCGCCTCCTTAAACCAGCAGTCCCCGTGTGCTCAGATGGACAGCTCACCACCAAGGCCCTGGATACTGGACCAGCCTCTCCTGGGGTACACCTGCAGCCTAAGAAAACAGATGGAGCGCTTTCAAGCGGAAAAGAATTTCACTGAGACAGCGATTGAACAGTCTACGGTATTTCAATTGTGGGCCTGCACTGTCCGGCATATCCATTGACAGCCGCCAGAACTAGGTGGCTGCAATGATCCTGGCCCACAGCTTCTCAGGGTATGCCTAGGAGATAGGCTCCTAGCTGAATCCGTCACCGTGCTGGGTTCCAGGCGATACAAAGAAAAAGCTACCTTAGCAGACGTCAGCTGCCCTGAAGGCTAAGTGATCTCACCCAGTTCGGGATGATCACTGCAGGCAGAAAGGGCTCTCGGTGCGTTAGACGAATAAAGCGGCCCTAGCTCCAGTCGGGCGTGCATGCCGACGTGCAGTCGGTCAGAAACTGGGCAGGGGCACAGGGCCATGAAGCAGGAGCTCTGGAGAGGGGACGGAAGCGCCAGGGTCAGGGGGAACTCGAGGCTGAGAAGAGGGACAGAAAGACCGTGGGATGAAGGAGGAGCTGTGCACTCGTACACTCCGGCCGCTCCTGCTCCTCGGACCGTCCAGGGCCTCTCGGAGACTCTGACTCTTAAGCCCAGCGACTTCCCGCGCAAGGGAAGAAGGTGCGGCCATCACCGAGATGATCAAAGGGGGGCGCAGAGCCCCTGAGCCGAGCTGGGGACAAGGAGAAGGGGGTCGGGAACCCGCCCCGCCCCGCCCGAGACCTCCCGCCCCCCAGGCCGAGTGGTGAGCCCATTGGCCGAATGGACTCCAGCGCCTCGCCCATTGGTCGGCCGCCTTGAGAAGCACGCGGCCACGGTGGCGGGCGGGCAGTCGGAGGGCGGCGGACCGGCGGGGGCAGCGCTCAGGGGGCATGGCGGGTGCGGGACTGCGGGCGGCAGCTCGGCGCTGGCTGCTGTGCGGAAGCCACGGCGGACCGCGGGCCGCCTCGTCCTCACCCTCCTGCCCTGGCTGCGGCCCGCCGGGTCCCGGAGCCCACTGCCCCAGCACCCCGCGCTCGGCGCCCGCAGACAGCGCGGACCTCAGCGCGCACTTGTGGTCTCGTTACCAGGACATGCGGAGGCTGGTGCACGGTGGGTGACTCCGGGTGGGCAGTGCGCCGGAGGGCGTCAACCGAGTGGCGCTCAACAGACGGCCGGGGCACCGTTCCCAACCTTCCCGGGAGCAGCTTACTGGAAGTGCCCTGTGGGGCTTTCCAGGGTCCCAAAACATGATGGCGTTTTGGGAAGGCTCCATCGGGTTGGTCCGCGGTGCCTCTGCACAGCACCGCGACTCCCGGGGCGTGCGGAGCTTGAAATGCCTGGAGCAGCCGCTGCGCACGCGTCCCTGGGTCTTGCTCCTGGGTCCAGTCTTTGGGCAGCGGCGGTGGAAACCTCAGACCCTTGTTCTCCGCTGGCTTTTAGTTTCCAGTGTGTGGACAAAGACTGAGCTAGCGGTGCTCACCGACGGCCCGATGTAAGGCAACACCGGCCGGACATTGTAGGCACCTCTTAGCTTGCCTCTGGCGGTCTACAGCACTCTAAACAGCTTGTTTAGAGTAAAGGCGTTGGAGGATCCGAAAAGTTACTGTAACCCTCTGCAATCCCGGGATGTTGCTGTAGTCCCAGCCAAAGCTGTACAGGGCACTTCCCCTCCCCTAGTCTTTTCTCTCTCTGGAATGGGCTGATGAGGCAGGAGATCTGAGTGTGGAACATCTGTCTATTTGTCTGGGTGGGGTCTAGTGAGGCCCTGTCTCTGCCGCAGATAGATGTGGTCTGGGCTGTGGCCCCTGTCGCTGCCCAGCAGGGTGGCCCCCGGCCTCCTCACACCCTCCCAAGACCCTCAGGCCCCTGTCCCAGGATTGTGGTGATGACTCAGAAAGAACAAGGGGGGTGGGGGGGAAGCTTCTAGAGGAAGCCCCAGAGGTGCTGTGGCTTGCATTGTCTGGTAAAACAGAGTGACTCTGTCGGGAGATTCCAGCTGTGACTGGGCAGGGGTTTCCACTCCAGCTGTGTGGAGACCTGCAGGTTGGCCAGAGTTCATCTCTTGACAAGTCACAATCAGAATAGTTGAGACCTCTGAAGAATGGTTGCTCTTAAGGCCTGGGAATATTGCAGGGTAAGCAGCTTTACAGAAGTCTTTGTTCTGCACCTAGAAAAATCCCTGAGTGGCTGAGAAGCCTGCGTGTCTTGGCGGTGTTGGGGAGGAGGGTCTACTTTCCTATCCTTCGGGGTCCTCCTGTGTCTTCAGATCCTTATGGACCCCCCTGAGTTCTTGTGTGTAGGGTCACCTCCACTAACGTGCCAGGGTGAGCTAACTTCTTGCTTCTGAACCCAGACCTCACCAGGCTAGGTTTTCTGACGGAGTCTGGACAAAACTGTCAAGGCTAGGGTTAGTAGCCCTTCAGAGAGCAGTGGAGGACCGTTAGCCTACGCTTGGCCTCATATGATAGAAGGAAAAGGAGGCCGAGGCAGGTGGGGTGGTCTGAACCTGCCTCTCAACTTAGTTGCCTGGTGCTGGATCGATTGATTGGGGACCTTTGCCTCCCCAAGTTTAGTTGTCTGGACAGTGGCGACAGATGTGTGGTTACCTCACAAGACTGGAGCAAGGAATGAGATGATCTGTAAAACTCCCACGTGGTCTTAAACTGCTAGAGCCCTAAAACCTGACGAGAGGAGGTTGGGGCTAGCCAGTGATAGCATAAGCACACCAGACGACCGCTGAGTCATGGCATACCCTCTCCTGGTCTACTCAGCACGACTGATAACCTGTAGAAGGAAGTGGGCCGTTTAACCACCCAGAGCTAGGATTCCCTTGGTCCAGAAATGAGATAGGTAACCTTAGGCCCCGTATGCTTCCCCATCCTACTGTTCCCAGGAAGGTTTAATCCCCCAGAAGACCCTGGAAAGTAGAGGCAAGGCATGGACCTCGTTAGAACTCTGCAAACTTGGGCCCACAGGTACCATGCCTCTGCTTCCCACCCCAGGGGTTTTCTGGACACTAAGGCAAGCCATAAGCAAAGTTGACATCCAGGAGTGTAGGGTTGTGGAAATTACTAGTTATGTGGGCAGCTGAGGCCCGGGGTCCTGGTGACACCAGATGATGGGTGTCTCAGACACTGTTCTTTTTTTTTTTTTTTTAAGATTTATTTATTTATTGTGTATACAACATTCTGCCTCCATATATGCCCACATGCCAGAAGAGGGCACCAGATCTTATTACAGATGGTTGTGAGCCACCATGTGGTTGCTAAGAATTGAAGTCAGGACCTCTGGAAGAGCAGCCAGTGCTCTTAACCACTGAGCCATCTCTCCAGCCCCCTCAGAAACTGCTCTTTAGGGGGAGGCCATCCGCTGTGTCTTAAGCATGTCACAGTGAAGAGCTCTGTCCGCACTTGGGGATCTTCAGAACAGCTGCTTACTGCTGGCTGTAGGCCACCGGAGGAACTAGCCACACCTGTTCCCACACCTACTCCCTGCACTTGACACTAAAGGAAATGGGGGTGGAGCCCTGTGTTCCAAAGGGGCCTCTGAGGCAATAGCTCAGCACGTAGACGAGGTGTCTGCCCCGCACAGGAGCCGCTGGACGTGCTGTGGAGCTAGAGATTTTTGGTTGATGATCAGAATCAGTGTGGCTGATGACAGACTCCCTGGAGATTTGGACTTTACCCCAGTCCTGCCTCTCTTCCCCTTCCCCTGCAACTCCGGGACTGACCAAGCGAGACCCAGCTTGCACACATCCTACATTTGATCCTGCATGTTGTGTGGGTACAGGCAGGAATGCTGCATAAAGTAGGCTGGTTCTGGTTTTATTCCCCTTTTAAAAGAAGCAAGCCCAGGGGCTAAGATAACATTCTCGAATTCACAGGCATGAGAGGGAGGGAGGGCCCGATCTGCCTGGCTCACATCCCATGTCCTATCATGTCCTTTATCTCCACACACCTTGCTCGTTTTCCAGATGGGGAAGACAAAGGGGGTGAGCCTAGGACCCCAGAACCTTCCTGACATAGTTCCAGGCTTGGCTTTGTTCTGTGACTCTTTTCAGAGGCTTGTGACTGTCACCAGAAGAGAGCAAGCTGGGTAGTGTCCCAAAACCCGACATCTTACATCCCGCCTGTGGTAATTAGAATGTTCTCTGGCTCCGGCCCGGGAATGTCATTATGTGGTCTGGCAGGCAGCTGAAATCCGATTAGAGGGACCTTGCTTCCCGGGGCTAAGGCAGGTGTTCCAAGTTGGCAGCCTTGGGGGGTTCTCCACCCCTCTAATGTTCTTGGGCCCCAACCACATCTCTGAGCAAAGTGGAAAAGCAGCATTCATGGCCTTGGCCTCCAGTTAGGCCAAAATGGAGCTAGTCAACATCCGGTGGGAGGAGTCCACAGTCCCTGCACCCTGCCCTTGACAGGTAACCCCAAGAAAGTGGAAGACAGGCCAGTGGACAGTGGGGCTCCTGGACAGGTTTTGAGTGAGTAGTGCTGCCAGGGTTCCCACACACCCATGTCTGGTAAAACTCGGTGTCTGTGGGGCACCACGGATGACAGATTAACATAGAAAAGGAAGCTTGTAGCTATGACCAGACCCACGGAGGAGAGCAGACTGGCCCATTGTCAGCTTCTACTTCACTGGGCCAAGATGTAATAATTCAGTATCTTATGGGGCTGGGTACCCACAAAGTACTTGGGCCATTTGCCTTGGCTATGACCATCATAATGGCACCATCCTCTTGGATCTCCTTCCCTCTAGACCTTCTGCCCCCTGAGGTCTGTAGCCTCCTAAACCCAGCAGCCATCTACGCCAACAATGAGATCAGCCTGAATGACGTTGAAGTCTACGGCTTTGATTATGACTACACGCTGGCCCAGTATGCGGATGCGCTGCACCCCGAGATTTTCAATGCTGCCCGGGACATCCTGATAGAGCACTACAAGGTGAGGCGGTGAAGCCCTGGAAGCCGGTGGGAACCAGACTGAGTCTTGGGGTTCCCCTGGTATCCTGAGCTGAGGGCTGGCCCTGTTCCTGGCTTTTTGTCCAACAGTACCCTGAGGGAATTCGGAAGTATGACTATGACCCCAGCTTTGCCATCCGCGGTCTCCACTATGACATTCAGAAGGTGGGTAGACACTGATGTGCACAGGGCCGGCTTCTTCAGCCTCCTCTCCTTATCAGGCCACCCTGACCTCGGCTGTCGCTTCCCCCTTAGTAGCGTCCGTAGAGGTTTTGTTGTGGAGGGTTGGGAGGCACTGGGGAAGAAGCTGGCTCAGGGCCAAGGACAAAAAACCTGCGTCCTCACCACTGGTCCCGCTCCGTGCACGCTTCCAGAGCCTTCTGATGAAGATTGATGCTTTTCATTATGTACAGCTGGGAACAGCCTACAGGTTAGTGTCGGGTCCACCCTCAGTTACCCTTATTCCTATCCTGTACTGCTTCCTGGGCTCCGGCTGAGGGTATCTGTCCCCCCACTTACCCCCACCTCAGGGGTCTCCAGCCCGTACCAGATGATGAAGTAATTGACCTATACGGTGGCACCCAGCACATCCCGCTATACCAGATGAGCGGCTTCTACGGCAAGGTACCCACACAGCCTGCCGGTGCCTCAAGGCAGATCCCTCTGTCTCTAGTACTTGGAATAGCGGCTAAGAGTTGACCTCCGTCCCCAGGGTCCTTCCATCAAGCAGTTCATGGACATCTTCTCCCTACCAGAGATGGCACTACTGTCCTGTGTGGTTGACTACTTTCTGGGCCATGGCCTGGAGTTTGACCAAGTACACCTCTACAAGGATGTGACGGTGAGGAGGCGGGCCTTGTCCCTTAGGTGCACCCCAGTCTGTTTGCCTTCCTCCCTGGCATGTCCTCACTGTCCCCTTGTTCCCCTTAGGATGCCATCCGGGATGTGCATGTGAAGGGCCTCATGTACCAGTGGATTGAGCAAGACATGGGTAAGGGTGGAGAGTCGCCCTTACCGTGGCCTGCCTGAGCAGAGGGTCACAGGCCTGGCCCTCACAGACCCACCTTCCGTTTCAGAGAAGTACATCCTGAGAGGAGACGAGACGTTTGCAGTCCTGAGCCGCCTGGTGGCCCACGGGAAGCAGCTGTTCCTCATCACCAACAGTCCCTTCAGCTTTGTGTGAGTCCAGGCCCGCTGTAAAGGGTGTGTGTGGGTTGGAACGGGGGGATGACACCGTACTGCTCCCGGACTATAGCCAGTGCCATCTCTACACAGGGACAAAGGCATGCGGCACATGGTAGGTCCTGACTGGCGACAGCTCTTCGATGTAGTCATCGTCCAGGCAGACAAGCCCAACTTTTTCACCGACCGGCGCAAGTATGAGCTTAGCAGGGACTTTGGGGTTATGGAAGGAGGTTACAGGCCCCACTCCAATGAGAAGACTTGGGCACAAACCCAACTGGCCCAGACTCAGTATTCTCTGTGCTTAGATGGAGATGCCCCCTTGCTAGACAGTGTGCCGCTTGAGTGGGGGGCTTTATAGGGCCAGGACGGAAGGCGCCCAAGCTGTGGCTCTGTCACAGACCACAAGTCAGGCTCTTTACTCCTCACCCAGGCCTTTCCGGAAGCTTGATGAGAAAGGCTCCCTGCACTGGGACCGCATCACGCGGCTGGAAAAGGGCAAGATCTACCGGCAGGTAAGGACTCTTGAGGGGAGCAGTCCTAATAGGTGGCCTTGGGCTATGCAAGGGCAGCCTTCTGGCCTTGATCGGGCTTACATTGTGGACTAGAGCAAATGGCACCAGGGCAGGGCTACTAGGAAACAAGCCTGGGTGACAACGGAGGAGAGCTTGGCCTTTGGTCACACTGCTTGCTTTGGATTCTGTATCTACTCAGTAGCCTAGGAACCCTGGTCATCACCTCTAGGCCTTGCTATTCTTTAGAATATCCCGCTTGAGTCATGGTACAAAAACCCTAGAATGCAACCAGGCAAAACCAGCCTGGTTGAAGTCCTGAGGTGAGACTGGGGAGGCAGCTTATGGATTAAGCACCCACCACCACCACCACCACACATGCACGCATACACACACACACACACACACACACAGAAACACATCCTGGTTTCCTGTGTGGTGACTCAGAGGAAAAGCCAGATTTGAGCTGACATCTTAGCTGAGATGGTCCTGGGGCTGGGGAGCCCACACTTGGCCAGGAGAGCAGCATGTAGATGCCTCAAGTCAGCTGGCAGGCCCCTGCTCAGCATCCTGCCTTTCGCACCCCGATCTCCAGTCCTCAACTCTTGTCTTACCATCAAACTGTGGTGGCCCTCTTTGTGCGAAGGTGACTTGCTTTCTTGGCAGCTCTCAGGCCTAACATTGTATTAGAACCCTGTGTAGCTCTCAGGAGCCCTCTCCTGGGTCTCTCCATCTGCCCCTTGAGATTCTTTTTATTTGTTTTGTTTTGTTTTGTTTTTTGAGACAGGGTTTCTCTGTGTAGCTTTGGAGCCTGTCCTGGAACTCACTCTGTAGACCAGGCTGGCCTCAAACTCAGAGATCTGCCTGCCTCTGCCTCCCGAGTGCTGGGATTAAAGCCGTGCCCCGCCACTGCCCGGCTCCCCCTTGAGATTCTTGATCTAGGGGCCATGTCCTCCACTGCCCTTCAGATGCCACCCCCAGCTCCCATCTCTCTGAGACTCACTGTTGTGAGTTGCTCTATGAACTGCTCTGCTGAGTGTTCACCTCTGGGCACCCCTGAACTTCTCAACGCTGGCCACTCCACCCCCACCCCCGAAGCGTCCTCAGTCATGGCTGTCCCTTGGTATTGTCATCTTTCCCTGGCCTTGGAGCCGAGAAGCACATGGCTTGCCAGTGTGCTCTGTAGTTGATCCACAGGTCCTGTGGGTAGAGACTGAGGAGGTTCACAAGAACTTCAGGGCTCTTTGCTCTAGGGCCTTGTGGTTTCTCACAAACAGGGATTAACGCCCTTATCTGGGTGGGTGAAAGGTCATTAGAAGAGGCCCTTGAGTGAGGGCCAGTTCACCCCTACAAGAGATGTTCTGCTGCAGGCAGCCCTGCCCCCCTTTTCTCTTGGAAGGAAGAAGTAGTAAGGGCCATGGAGCAGGGAGGCCACGGGAAAGGGCAACCCAGCATCCGGCTGGCTTTGGCTGCCTCGGGAGAGCCGGGAGGACTGGTGACAAAGCCAGGCTCCCACAGTCAAGGGAGCACAGTTGGCTCAGCAGTGTCCTCCACTCCCCAGGGAAACCTGTTTGACTTTCTTCGACTGACAGAATGGCGAGGGCCACGTGTGCTCTACTTCGGTGACCACCTCTACAGTGACCTGGCGGTGAGGGGTGGGGGGCTTTTTCCCCAGGGAAGGAGGGAGCCCTGCCAGCTGGTGCTGAGGTCTGCCTCCCATCCCTTCCACTAGGATCTCATGCTGCGGCATGGCTGGCGCACGGGAGCCATCATCCCTGAGCTGGAGCGTGAGATCCGCATCATCAACACGGAACAGTACATGCACTCGCTGACCTGGCAGCAGGCACTCACCGGGCTGCTGGAGCGCATGCAGGTAGGGACAACGGGAGGGCTTAGGGGCTGGTAAATTGGAGTTGGGGCTGCACCTCCTAAATCGTGTTTACCCCACCTCCCCATATTGTGCTCCCCCAGACCTATCAGGATGCAGAGTCGCGACAGGTGCTGGCTACTTGGATGAAGGAGCGGCAAGAACTGAGGTGCGCAGACCCGGGCCACGACAGGGACCCTGCCCCAGCCTTTTCTCCACGCATTGATGTGCACCCTGTTTTTCTCCCCAGATGCATCACCAAGGCCCTATTCAATGCGCAGTTTGGGAGCATCTTCCGCACCTTCCACAACCCCACCTACTTCTCCAGGCGCCTCGTGCGCTTCTCTGACCTCTACATGGCCTCTCTGAGTTGTCTGCTCAACTACCGTGTGGACTTCACGTTTTACCCACGTCGAACACCCCTGCAGCACGAGGCGCCCCTCTGGATGGACCAGCTCTGCACTGGATGCATGAAGACACCTTTTCTCGGGGACATGGCCCACATCCGCTGAGGGCACTTTTATTGTCCTAGACAGATCATCCGTTCTTTCAGCCCCAGCCACCCTGACAAGCAATAAAAGTGCTCTCTGTCCTTGCATGTGCCTCTGCTTCCATTCCAGACCGTCATTTGACCTTGAGAATCCTCTGGGTATCAGGGAAGTCCTCCTCCAGGAGCGAATCCTGCAGAGGGAGGCGGGGTGCAGCCAAGTAAGGCTCAGCCCAGGGCCTGTCCCCACCCCCCTCCAGCCACACTTCCCACCCCACACTCACATCAAAGGGCTCACAAAAGGCATCATTGCTGCCAAAGACAGGGTTGGGGACAGAAACCAGGGCTGGACTGGTCCCTTCTTGCCATGGGGAGAAGTCATCATCGGCATTATCTTCTGCCTAGAAGAGGAGCTGTGACTGGTAAGGCCCCCCCACACATGACAGAAGGACCCTGTCCCCACACCCCCAACCCCTCTTTACCTGGAAGGCAGAGAAGCCGAAGCCTGTGGGCTTGCCTCGGGCGCGCAGGTAGAGGGCTCCAGCTACCAGCCCCAGCAGTGTTCCAGAAGCTACCACGATCCCCATGCTTAGTGCCACAGGTTGAGGCTCGTGTCCCAGCACCGGCCTCTGTAAGCAAAAAGGGGGTGAGTGTCAAGGACCAGGCCAGAGATAGCCCCTCTCCCTTGAGGCTCTGTCTCCCACTTCTGCAGACTCACAGGCTGGGGTGGCGTGAGCAGGGGGCTGGCCAGAGCGTGGATGATACCATTGAAAGCCAAGATATCCCACACGATGATGTGGCTGACCACAACTGCCCCCGGGGTCTGTGGAGAAACTGCAGTCAGGCCCCCAGGTAAGCAAGGTTGAGCCAGGAGGGTACTGGTAAGGCCAGACTCACCAGAGGGACCCTAGAACTGTTGTCGGAGCCTTCATCTCTTACAAAGAGGCTAAGTCCTGAGTGGGCAGGAAGCCATGTCCCCTGGCTGGCATTAGCACTCAGAAAGGTGGTATTGGAAGCGTGGAGTTCTAGGTCTGAGCCACTCAGCGTCTATGAACAGAGTAAGATCTGTTGGGTTAGGCCCACCAGAGAGAGCAAACTGTACCCAAGCCCCTGCTGTTACCATATTGTCCACAAAGCCTTCGTTGACAGGAACAAAGAGTGTCTTGAAGGAGCGCTCATCGTCCAAGAAGTCCAGAAAATCCAGACCTCGCTGGGTGGCATTGGCATAGTCCAGCAACATCTAGGGTGAGGAGATGGGGGTGTGGACAAGCTTTCTCCTTGGGGATCCCAACTGCCTACATTCCCACTTCTGAGGCTAGACCCCTGCACACCCCATAGAAGGTAGAGAAGTTGGCGGTGGTAGCCAGGACTTCGAGCAGCTTCCCATTGCATGTGCTGATCCCGTCACCCACAAAGCCGACCCGACATTGGCAAGCCACATCTGCAGGGAGGAAAGGCATGTCAGCTTAGAGAGGAGTATTGGGGAAATCGGGTTATGGGTAGGCAGAGGTCAGTAGAGTGAACATACCTTGCACACGGTAGCAGTAGGCATCCCAGCGCTCCGAAAGGTTCTTGCGGACCCCAAGGCTGATTACACCTACACGATTATCACCACAGTCTGCCGCTGGGAAGACAACAGGGTGGGCAGCAGAGCCATTGGCCAACCAGCCCATGAAGCAGACATGAAAACCCAGCTGTAGGGGCAAGAGGAGATGCTGAAACCAGAGCCCAACTCAATGGGCTTCCATAGGCTTAGCTCCTACCCTTGAGCCCTGTGCACCTGCTGGGCAGCGGAGAGCTGAGGGAGCGAAGCAAGGGCTGCTCCCTGGTCCTCACAGGCTTCCTTGGCCTCTGAGAAGGTCAAGCCATAAGGGCCACTGGTGGCCTGGATGTGGAAGACACCAGCCTGTTTTTCTGCAGGAAGAAGGGAGGGTGTATGTATGATTGACCGGACAGTAACCGGGGATGCTGCAGTGGGTCAGAGGTGGGTAAGGAAGCATACCCTGGAAATGCAGGTCAGTGCACAGAGCGTCTCTGTGGCAGGGAACTGATTTGCTCATGCATCGGTCCACAGGCGGCTCAAGCTCCGCCAGACACTGCAGTCCGTCACCCACATAGCCTACATGGCATTCACAGCGCCGTGTGTTCTGTGGGCAGAGAGAGCAGTGGATGCTCACAGAGACTGGAGGAGTGGGCTGTGAGGCCTCTACACCCAGACTACTCAGCTCCCCAGGACCTGCTTACCGGACCAGTGTTGAGGCAGTCAGCATGCTCGCTGCAGCCTCCACGGTGGCCGTCCAGGCAGGGATTGCGAGCTCGGCAACTCCAGCCATCGCCCTCATAGTCAGGCAGACAGGTGCAAGTGACCATTGTCCCCACCTGGCTGCAGTTGGCATGCTCACTGCAGCCGCCATGCCCCTTCCGGCACAGATCTGCCACTGGGGGCAAGGAAGGAGTGGTTGAGCCGCTTACCTAGGGTGGGTCCAAGGCTTCTTACCGGCAACTCACAGCCTCCTGCTTACCTGTGCACACACGGCCGTCCCCTTCATAGCCCAGGCTGCACTCACAGCTGTTGCCCACACGGCACACGGCCTGGGTTGCACAGGGTGGGGTACATACGGGCTGCAACTCTGTCCCCAGGACCCGTCCCATGAGATCACGTCAGTAGCTCCCCTCATAGCCACTGCCCCTCCCATCCGCCATAGGGGCCTCCACCTGAGTGTGCAGCTAGGCCGAGGGGTGGCGGCCAGTGCGTGCACAAATGCACACAGGCTCAAGGGCTACTCACCCAGCTGCACTTCACAGCGTGGCCCAGTCCAGCCTTCGTCGCAGAAGCAGGAGCCAGAGCCCCCAAGGCCTTCATCACAACGTCCATGTGGGGTACAGCGGCAAGCTGAGGAGAAGGACAAGTTGACACACAGGGCAAAGGAAGTGGGGCAAGATCGAATGGGACAAGGCAGAGATGACTTACCTTGGCATTGGGGTCCAAAGGTACCTGGGGCACATAATTCACAGGCTGTCCCAGCAAAACCCAAGTGGCATTTACACTGCCCACTTCCGCTCATGCCATCCAGACACACGCCGTGATCACTGCAGGGGCTTTTGGGGCCGCCAGGGCAAGCTAGGGAATAGCGTAGAGGAAGGGACCAGAGGCTCTCATGAGAACACCCACATACCTGCATCCCGGGATCTGCCGTCTGTTCCCCTACTGAGTGCCAGCCAAGGCTCTTCAAGCTGTGTCAGTTCACCCATGTCCTCACAGCCCTGAGACCCCCCCCCATCAGACCCCAGAGAATGCCCTGAGTCTTCAGAACTCCGTGCCAGATTATGAATCTTCTGTACACCTACCCTCACGCATTTTAAGCATTCCCCTACCCTAGAGCACCCCAAAATCCTTTCTTAAAGGGCAATAGCCAGAACTTTGATTCGGACCATCTTGGAGGCTAGAGGAACTGGTCAGCTTGTCTGCTGCTCTCAGAATGCTTACCTTGGCAGTCAATGCCGTAGTGACCAGGGCAGCAGCTGGGCTTCCAGATGACTGTGACACAGTTTCGGTGGCAGCCCCTACCCAGTCGATGGTGGTTCCAAAAACTAGGCTGTATCCAGGCTCCACCACGCATTGTCAGGGAGTGCAGTGGAGTTGCCCAGAACTTGGAGTAATCACGCCAGCAGGACTTGGGGCTGCCCTGGGTCAAAAGGAGTCAGGCCACAGCCAGCCTGAGCTTGATGGTGCTCGGCCCCTCCCCTCAACCCTCATCTCAGCCTCTAAGCCCTTACCTGCTCCTGTGAGCCCCGAGGACAGGGTGGCTCCAGCCCACAGACGCTGCAAGTCTTCTGGAGGGGATGGAGGTCAACACTGCAGGGTCAGGTGGATGCACAGGGCAGGACAGGTAGGCTGGGCCCCTGCCATGCACCTGTGTCCCATGGCCTTCCTCACCATTTGAAGTGTCTGGGTCTCAAAACGATCACAGCGGGCACCAAGGCCGGGTGGCTCCAGCAGCTGGTCGATGCCATAAGCCACGCCCCCTTCAAAGAGCAAGTGTCTTTGCACAATGCGGGTGTTGTCTTCACCTACCAGGAGCTCACCCTAGAGGGGAAGATGTAGGGATCATGGGCACTGCAGCCCCTCACTGCCCTGCCCCTGTTGTCCTTAACCAAGCTCTCTCCCCAGACTCACAGGCCGAGCACGACCGCAGGAGAAAGAGATAGTGTTTCCATACATGGTTCGGAGTTGGCCCAGGTTGGGTAGGTCAGATGCCAAGGCCTAAATAAATGAAGACATGATTGGAGTTGGGCATGCAGGCAGTAGGGACCAAAGATCGGGTCTGTGCCCACCTCAATGTTGCGGATCACGTGACCCCGAAGAATGGCTGCCAGTTTGTCACGGTGGTCCTCATGGTAGAGCCAGTTCTGCCGGTCAGGAGGCAGGGCTTGCAGGGCGGAATCTGTGGGCCACAGCATAGTGAAGGGACGATGAGTTGCATCCTGAAGCATGGGCAGAAGACCAGCCACCTGTGGGGGCGGAGCAAAGGTGTGACAGTTAGAGATGAGGCTGGACCCCAGAAGCCAGAAAGAAGACGCAGAGAAACCCAGCCCAGATAACTAGCCACGCTTTTCTGAAGTCCTGGGTGGACGATCATTCCCTCATCTGCGGAGAACTGGTCCCAAGGCCCCAGCAGATGCCTTAAATTACAGTGATCCATACATATGAACCATGTATTTATGAACTATATATATACTGTTCTCTTCTACCTGTGATAAAGGGTTATTTGTAAACTAGTTACAATAAGGGATGAGCAATAGCCAGGAGGTGGTGGTGCACGCCTTTAATCCCACCACTCAGAAGGCAGAGGCAGGCAGATCTCTGAGTTCAAGACCAGCCTGGTCTAGGACAGCCAGGACTACCTGTCTTGAGAGGAGAGAGAGGAACAATACACCATAGAATTGAAACAATATACCATAATAAAAGTTATTTAAATGTGAGATATTTCTAGGGCTTTTCAATTTAATACTTTTATTATACTTAACCTGGTTGGTTTTTGTTTTGGTGTGTGTGTGTGTGACATGGGAGTGCTTGCAACTGCACACATGGAGACCCTACAGAAGTCTTTTCTCCTGTCGCATGGGTCCCAGGGTTGTCAGGTGTGGTAGCAAGCACTCTCACCCACTGAGCCAGCTTGCAACATGGCTGACAATGAATTGAAATTGCAGGTAGGGGAGCTACTGTTTATGGGCACACTTGCAGGGGAAAGTCTCCACACACCTTGGCTGCACACTTCCTCACCGAGGAGGCTCTTACATTGTACAAGGAAATGCCCATAGGCACATTCGTTCCCAGAAAGAGGAAAGCATGCATACTGTTACACGCATGCGCACACACTGGCAGGCCCGCATTCAGGAGAGCAGTACCGTCACTAGGCGGCTGAAGATCTTGTAACCAAAGCTTTCAGTAGCAGCGGTGATATTTCTCTGGGAAAGAGCATGCGTGGGTCACATGGTCAGGCAGGAAGAGAGGATCCCAGCCTGCCACCCAGTCCCAGGCCTTTGCCCAGCCATACCCGAGGGACCGGGACAGTGTCAGCCTCCCAGTGTAGCACATCCGGTGGCAGCAGAACACGGTCAATGAAGTGCAGGACACCATTCACCGCCTCATAGTCACTGCTTACCACCCGAGCAAAGTCATTGAGATAAATGCTGCCCTGTGGGAGGACCGTGGTCGCATCGGGGCAAAGCTGAGGTTGGAATTGAAGCTACGGGGTGTGCCTAGGTCAGAGCAGGGCTTGAGGTGGAGAGTGTTTTTTTGGTAGACAGTGCTGGGTTTTGGACTGAGGTAGAAGATGAGTCAGGCAAGGGCAGAATCACTATGAGAAGGTTGTACAAGGAACCACACTAGGCCTGGTATTGTGAGAGCATGGTGCTGGTATCAGCTTGACTTGGGAATCCGGGCTTGGGGCAGGCCAGTGCTGACAGGGAGGGCCCTGGGTGTGGGTATCCTCTGGGCGGGACTCCACACCCTCCCGTTTGGATCCAGGCTGAGTAGTAAAGGATTGGAGGCAGGGGCACAGGGACAGTTTGAAGGGGGCTGAGCTGGGGGTTGAATCCTGCAGGAAGACTCTATAGCCAGTAGGACCAACGGTGTGAGAGCTCACCTCCTTCTCACTGAAACGCAGCGTGTGCCCAGACAGTGCAGTGGCATATTCCTGGTCCAGCAGGTCTTGGCTCCCCAGCTGCCGGCAGCCAACCACGTGGTAGCGAAACACCAGCTGGCGATGGGCACGTATCCTAGCCAGCTCATCCTAGCATAGAGTCAGGAAGATAGTGGGAGCCAATGATTGTCACCTCTGCTCATGCTGTGACCAGAGCACTCATCTCTCTCCCGACTTCTCCCAGGGCTGTATACCTGGGACATGTTGCTCACTAAATCAGCATGGGGCACAAAGATGGTGAAAGGCCCATCACCCTTGAGCTCCTTGTATTCCTGGGGAGGCAGGACACGACGTGAGTGGAAGGGGAACAATCTGGGACCAACTTGGAGTATCTAACGATCTTCTGGGAAAAACTGAAATTCTAAAGAGTCCAGGCCAGCCCCCCCCCTCCGCTCAATCAGATGGGAACATAGAGGTCTAGAGCAGGTTGGCATTTGCCCAGCAGGTCTCAAAGGCCTAGGCTGGCTACTCACCATGAGGTTGAGGCTGAAGAATGAGGCATGCTTGTTCCGTAGGAGCTCCTGGGGGAGCAAGGATCAGCTCAGATTTTGGGTGACCCCCCCCAAGGTCTGGCCAAGGCAGAGATGAGGAAAAGAAATCCAGGGAGGGTTCTGATCTGGGGCTAGGATTGTTTGCATGTGATGAAGATGAGGTTTAGCCCAGGAAGAATTAGGGGTCAGATTCAGGGTCATAGTCAGGATCAGAATTGAATCTGGGATCTTAGCCTAAATTGGAGTTCAGGTTCATGGGACATAGCCACAGTCAAGCCTGGGTCAGATTTGGGCATCATTACCAGTCCAACTCGTCCATGGCAGGTGATCCCATCTCCCACGGTATGACTTGGGTTGCAGGTACATGTCCTCTGCCCATCTCCTGTGCTTCTGCACACAGCATAAGGACTGCAGCCGCCATTGTTCTGGGTAGAAGAGGAAGGCTGCGGTGGCGTCCTGCCACCTCTGAAAGACCAGCCTTAGGAAGGATGCCTCAAAGTCCCTGGTTGCCCCTCACGGTTTTATTTCTGCTGTTGAGTCCGACTAGAGCTAGGGGTAAGGGAAGCCCTGGAGCCATCGTAGGGGTGAGGATAGCTGTTTCTGGTCTCAGTGCCCTTCTCTCTACAAATGCGCTAGGATATGAGGTTCTAACCTGGGAGCAGGGGTCCAGAAGCTTGCAAGTCTGGATGCCATCACCACTGTAGCCCTCACGGCAGCTACAAGAGACCTGTCGCAAATCCTGATCATTGTGGCTGCAAGGAGCCCAGAATGGCAGGGCCACCCCAACCTAGTAGTCTGCATGGAGGCCCAGGATTAAGCCTGTCAACTGACCTGCTGGGGGCCTGTGGGGATGCAATCAGCGTGAACGTGGCAGCCCCCATGGCGGATGAGACAGCTGTTCATCTCTAGGGGAAGAAACGCCGAGATGAGGAATAGCCCTGATGACCCCCCTGCCCATCTACATGGCCTGCCCTCGCATGCAGAGGCACCTCACCCTGGCACAGCTCTCCATCGCCTGTGTAGCCCTCCTGGCAGGTACACGTCCGCTGCCCGGGAGCCACCTTGGTGCAGTTGGCATAGGGCGAACAGCCCCCATGGCCAGCAGCACATGGATCCACCTCTAGGGAGAGGTTGTGAGACACAGACAGGAGATAAGGAAAAGGCTAGAGAGGCTGTGGGATAGCCACCCCAAGCATTCCAGAGTGGGACACAGGGCGTCCGGATGGCCAACCTGAGCAATAACTGCCGTTGCCTGAGTATCCTGCAGCACAGATACAGGTGGGGATTCCAGTGGCGTCCTGTATGCAGCTGGGAGGGATGGCAGCCACTTAGCCTGTCTGCCCTGTCCTGCCCACAATCACCCCAGCACAGGTTGGGCTCACTCACTTGGCATTGGGATCACACTTCTTGGGACACTGAGGGTTGATGATTTCTGGGAGTAGACAGAAGGTTCTGGTCATTTGGAGCAGAATTGTTCCCCTGTTGTCACTTGACCCTAACCTCCTGGGACCTACTTTGATCACAGCGGAGACCCTGCCAACCAACATTACAGACACAGCTTCCGTTCCCTCGCAGCCCCTCCTGGCACAGCCCGTGGTCACAGTCACATACTGGGAGTGGGACAACGAAGGGCAGGAGTTACTTTCCCGCTCTTTACGGTGTAGAACCCAGTCTGCTCCCTTCCCAAGGGCCCCCACCCTACTCTCTGCAGACCTCACCTCCAGAACAAGTAGGTCCGTAGCGGCCCAGCTCACACATCTCACAGGCTGTTCCGTGGAAGCCCTCTTGGCAGCGGCATTCCCCGCTGCCCAGGAGCCTGTCTTGGCACTGCCCATGACCTGAGCACACTCCACCTAGACCCCCTGGGCATGGTTCACACAGTGTGCCAAAGAAGCCTGGGCAGCAGTCGGGCACCTGTAGGGGCAGGGGAATGGGAAGGGGAGGAGAGAGGCCCAGGGTAGGCCGGGATGGATGTCATTACCCAGGAAGAGATGGTTACATCTCAGGGTCACCAAATGGAGCAACTTGGAAGCACAGACCCAGGGAGGGCAGACCAAAACCCTCAGGGGATGCGGGGGCTGCCTTCCACAACCCTCCCCTGGTGGGGGTAGACTCAAACAAGGTAGAGTGGCAACTCCATGGGCTGCACAGAAGAAACAAGGAAGCCTCAGTACTGCACTGGCTGATGGTGCCAGCTCTGGGATTCAACTCTGTATCTCTCATGTCCATTCTCCAGGGGTTAAACACAGGAACAACAGTAGCCCTCCGATTCTGGACATTCCTAAGACCCTTGCTTTGCTGTCTTTTTAAAAAATGTATTTATTATCTATGCAGTGTTCTGTCTGCATACACGCCTGTATGTATGTATGCATGCATGCCTGCATGCCGGAAAAAAGGCACCAGATCTCATTGCAGATGGGTGTGAGCTATCACTCAGGACCTCTGAAAGAGCAGTCAGTGCTCTTAACCTCTGAGCCATCTCTCCAGCCTCAGATTTGCTGTCTTTGCTGGAAGCTCAGCATCTCTGTCCTTGAAATTCAGTCTGAACTCTTCCGTGGGCCTACTCTGCTCTCCGTCCTGGGCAAAGTGGCAAAGCCTTAGCAGGGGACACCTCAGAGCAAACCTGGATCTTCTTGGCACATGTGTAGGAACAGCCCCGGGAGAAAGAAAAGCCAGATCTGTAGACACAGCTCTTCCTAGGTGTGTCCTAGAATTGGAGACACACAGGAAGGGTCACCTGCCAGCCTGGGAAGAGACAGGGTTGTTCGAGGGAGATAAACAACTATGCTGGACAAGCATAAGGGTAGTAGAAGGGAGAGGTAGAGGCCAAGACAGTCGGGCCTGATGAGGGGACAGCAGAAGGATCAGGACTAGCGCAACAATGAAGCTCCCCTAAGCAGACCAGGGCTGTGGTTCAGCCTTGCCCATCCTGGGCCAGTTCCCAGCAGGGCTGAACCTGGACCTTTAGTGGGGACATGGAAGTAAGTACGGGGTTGTACTGAGCCCAGCATCACCTGCAGCTGGAAGCCTTGAGTGCAGCGGAATTTCCGAGTACAGTTTATGCATTTCTCCTGGAGAAGAAGGGCAAGGTATCAGTTGGTCCAGGACAGACTAGTCAAGTGTTCCTGCTACTCAGACCAAGCAGCATCTGTGCGTGAGTTTCGCTTTTGTTTTTGAAACAGGGTCTCACTAGTAACCCTGACAGGCCTGACGTTTAAGAAGGGATCTGCCTGCCTCCGCTTCTAGAGTTCTGGGATTAAAGGTGTGTGGCACCACTCCCAGCTGCAGATCCTTTTTTTAAAAAAATTTATTTATGTATATTTTATGTATGACTGTTCTGCAGGCCAGAAGAGGGCATCAGATCCTATTATAGATGGTTGTGAGCTACCATGTGGCTGCTGGGAATTGAACTCAGGACCTCTAGAAGAGCAGCCAGTGTTCTTAACTGCTGAGTCACCTCTCCAGCCCCTGCAGCTGCTGATCTTTAACATCCCTCTGGCGCCAGCTTCTTACCCGAAGAGCTTCTGCGTGGCTGTGTAGGCAGCGGCTGGACCCCACTGTCAAGATCCCTGCCAAACCAAAGAGGGAGCATCCAGGAGCCTCCAGAAAGGGCCCCTCTAATGGCATGTGGTTCACCTCGGGCTGCAATGGAAGACAGCAGGTTGGATCTGCCTACCCACTCCCACTATCCTCCCTCTTAGAAGCAACAAGATAAGAACACACTCCAGGACTGGGGGTAGCTCCAAGAATGGAAGGGAAGTCTTTCTAGAGCAGAGGCTAGGGTCTCCTTGGTGGAAAGCTTCAAAGACAGGTCCTAAGACTTCCTGGGGGAAGAGTCTCCTAATCCCTGCCCTTCAAACCTGACCGCTGTGATTGTAGAAGACCAGCCAGTGGGCGGGGCCCAGAAGCGAATTCCGGTGTCCTCCTTTCCTCAGGACCTCCACGGAGAGTGCCTCCCCAAGGATCACGTGATGCCGGACTATGTCTACGTCCTGCCAGGGAGGAGTCACTTCAGGGTTTCCAAGACTCTCAAGGGTCCTGAGCATCATGCCATCCCCACCACGCCCCTGCATCTTGGCAAAGGGGGCTCATCCTGCCCATCCCTAAGGCCTCACCAGGATACTGCTGTTGCCCTGGGTCTCCAGAGAGTGATTTGTGGGCACAAAGATGGTGTAGGCTTTGGCAGCCTCAATTTGGGCCACCAGTTTGTGGTGCTAGGAATAGAGATAGGGAGCAAGGGTGAGCACGGCAGCCCTCAGTCCTGATGCAGGGAGCCAGCCTCCTGGGAACTCACTTCCCTTGAATGAGCCTCCTTTACCTTCAGCTGCTCCCTGAAGAGGTGGAAGGCAGGCACCCTATCTAGCTGCTGCAGCAACCCTGGTCCAGTCTGCACATCACCTCTTGGAGGTAACAAGACCTGGTATAGAGCAGGAGGGGCTGTCAGTCCGTCATTCCTGGCCCAGGAGGTTCCCCACGCTCCCTTCTCCTGCCATACCTGGCTGATAATGTGTAGGATGCCATTGGTAGCAAGGAGGTCAGGTACGTCCACACTGACATTCTGCACCCAGACTTTCTGGAAGGCAGCAGACAGAGCTCACTCTAGTTGGTCACTGATACATGGTGTAAGAGACACCCCACCGCGCTCTACCAGGCCTCAGGTTCTACCAGGTAGGTGCATAGACTATCACTAGTACCCACATAAAGAGGGGCAGGGTTACATGCCACTTCTAATGAGACAACTATGTGTGTAATCTCTGAATCAGCCCTGGGCAACCCCAAGCTTTTTTTCCTGGAAGCCCAGGTATTGGGAGAAAGCCACTGTAGGACATGCACAGCGTTCAGCTCTTACCCCGCTGATGTTGTGTATCTGCCAATGTGTCGTGGGGCTCAGTGTGGCTACTTGTTGTCCACTTAACCGTGCCAACTCCTCCTCTGAGAAGGCACCCTGGAGAAAATGGGCCCTATGGGGAACAGGTGGGGGGCACTGAACCTTAAGCCTGGGCTCTCCCCACCTTTGTAGATACATAGTAAACAAAGAACTGGATCCTCTCCATCCTGTCTGGAAAGGGTCCAAGGTCTCACCCGGAATCCCTTCCATGGCCCAGGCCCTTCCCAGCTGTCCCACCTGACCAATTCTGGCAGCATCTTTGGCTGCAGCCAGAAGGCCTGGTCGTCACGGCTCAGCCTACGGATGGCAGCTTCAGAAGGTACCAGGGCGGTGACTCTGCTGCCAGCAGGAAGAGTGACACTTGAATTCTGCACACAGTGAGTGGGAACAGGGAGATGAAGGTGACTCTTGGAGTTCTAGGTAGCATTTCTGAATCCAAGAAGGCCTTAGAGACATGAGCCCAACCCTGTCTCTACCTTGAACCACTGGGAGAAGGCAGAGAAGTGGGCATTTGCCTCCAGTTCCTAAGGGGCAGGGGAAAAAAGCTGAAGTCATAGACCTAAGAACAAATTCAAGTCCCCAATCATCCCCTTCCCCTTGGGGACATGGGAGGATGGCACAGACATAGGGAGAGAACAAATCTGTGCACCACGTACCTGGAAGATGTCTCCATAGCAACTGAAGCCATCACCACCAAAATTAGGGGGGCATGTACAAACCCGCTGACCTCCCCCAACTGCCTGGCAAGTAGCCTGGTAGAGGTGAGGAACAGACAGTTAGTGGCCTCCATTCATCCATCATCCAAACACCAAGCTGGATACCATCCACTCTCATCTTTTTCTCCTTCCGTTATCACCCATTCCCCAACCTTTAGCTGTGCAGCCACTAAATTCTTCAGCTATCCTGCCTGTGTTCACAAAGCCCTTTCAGTAGCCCTGCTCCAGTACCACAGAGCACTGGATGTGCGATCATCCCACCAGTAGAGACTTGGGGATCCAGCGCTATACGGCCACAAAGGTAACCCTGACCTCAGGAGCCTGAGCTTTTGAAAGCAGGAGGGGCAAGGCCTGAGGAGTGTCTGGGAAAGGCAGGTACTGTGGGGTGTGCAAGCCAAGGGTCAGCAAGGAACTAGGTGGGGCCAGAGGAACGAGGAACGTGGTGGCATGGGGCAGTGAGAGGGGCTGGCCAGGTTGAGAGGCTCTAGGAGGGTCCAAGGCCTTAATAATGCAGTACAAGGGCTTTGTCCTTTGATAGAATGAGGGAGTGGTGTCGTGGTTTGGAGTTTAGGGAGATACAAGTGCTAAGGACAGACATGCCCCGCTGTAACCGGTCCTCCCCAGAGAGCCTCCCCAAGGCCTCAAAGCCCTTGTCCCCTCTTACCAGGCCATGGCAGCCACCATTGCCCACCCGGCAGGGGTCAATGGGGCTGCACTGGTAACCATCTCCAGCAAAGCCCAGCTTGCATGTGCATCGACTCTGGGGAGGAAGTAACAGATTTTTATCCCACACCACAGGCCCCATCTCCTTCTCTCATCCCAAGGAGATCAGCTCACACCCCAGGTGAGCTCTTGCTATCTTGTCCTTGGGGATCTGTGCTCTGGAACCCCAAGGAGAAATCAGCTCTCAGGGTTAGCTGATCAAGAGATGGTACTGGCTGGATGCTTCTGTGGAGACTTAGCACCACCCTAGACTCAGAACCCCATCAAGGTCATTGGCCTGAGGTCAGTGTCTTGTGGCAAGTGGGCAGGGATTGGCCAAGACCAGCCCCTGGAAGGGCACTGGGATCCCACCTCCTTCCCTGTCACCCAATCAACTGTTCTGGTCTCTTCCCCTAATGGACAGGCCTTTGGGCTTGTCTACACTGCAAGGAAGCACAAGTAAGACCCTCTTCCCTGATAGCAACTGTTGTGTGTGTGTGGGGGGGGAGGCATCTATATCTAAGCATTCAAAACCCCAGTTCTGAGTTTTCTTCATCTTTTTTTCCTTTCTTCCTTTCACAGGGTCTGGCTATGTGATCCAGCCTGGTCTTGAATGTGAGATCCCCTGCTTCTGCCTCCTGAGTGCTCCCAAGCTCCTACGGAGTTCTAAGTTTTAAGGCTCTGGATGGGGTTCAAGGCTCTTACCCCTTATTCCAGTCTGATTTTTGTTTTGACAATATTCTACAGACTGCTGGCCTGGAGGCCACCACGGAATTGAAAGAACAGGGCCGTGAAGGGGCTGACTCTGAGCCAGCCAACCTAACCTCCCTGCTAGTGCAGTAGATATTCTTTAAAAAAATATTTATGTATGTAAAATTATTTTACATGCATGGATATTTTGTCTACATGTATGTGTACACCATGTGTGTGTCTGGTACCTGTGGAGGCCCGGAAAGGGCACTAAATCCCTGGTGACCAGAGTTACAGACAATTGTGAACTGCCATGTGGGTGCTGGGAATCACCTGGGTTCTTAGTAAGAGCAGCCAGAACTCTTAAGCACTGAGCCTTCTCTTCAGCCCTAATTTATTATGCTTAATTTTTATATATGGGAGTTTTGCCTGCATTGTGTCTGTGCACTGCACACATGTAGTGCCTGCAGAGGCCAGAGGAAGGCTTCAGATCCTCTGCAACTGGAGCTACACAGTTGTTAGCTGCCCTACGGATGCCAGGAACCTAACCCAGTTCTCTGCAAGAGCCACAGCGCTCTTAACCACGGAGCCAGCTCTCTACCCCACCTTAGATATTCTTTTATTTTATTTTGAAACAGGGTCTGTTATGTAGCTCTGACTGTTCTGGGATTCTCTATGCACACCAAGCTGTCCTCAAACTCACAAAGGTCTGCTTCCCTCTGCCCCTTGAATGCTGGGATTAAAGGCGTGCACCACTGTGCCCGGTCCATGCTAGATTTTTTAATATTATTATTTATTTATTTATTTAGGTTTTGCAAGGCAGGATTTCTCTATACTTTTGGAACCTGTCCTGGAACTAGCTCTTGTAAACCAGGCTGGCCTCGAACTTACAGAGATCCGCCTGCCTCTGCCTTCCGAGTGCTGGGATAAAGGCCACCACCATCACCTGACTTCATGTTAGATATTTTTGAACACTTGCCAGAACTCGGGTTCATGAACCTCAAAATCCCACAACAAGTAATTTGAGCCTAGACTGTGAAGTTTCAGAGATAGATTACTGTAGATTAGTCTAGAAGTGTGGGACCTCTAGAGGCAGGTTTCCCCTTGCCTTGCTTAGTATCATATTTCCCAATCTAGGAGAGAGCTTGCCCTATAACACATATGGAGCCAGGGAACACACGAGTGACCAGTATCAGGGTGCAGGACTTTATCTGCACCTGTGGGTCCAGACTCCGAGCTCAGAGTAGATGTTCCTGAAGTCAGAGTGGATGGGGGCAAGTCCCCAGCTGTCCTTCTGCTCCTCACCTGTCCAGGGCCCACATAGCTGCAGAGAGCATCCACATGACAGCCACCTCGAGTGTCCAGCCCACATTCATCAATGGCCACACACATGCGGCCATCCCCACTCCAGCCTTTGTGGCAAACGCAGCGGTGGGTGCCCAGGTCTCCAGGGATACATTCAGCCTGTGTGGGTTATGAATAAGTGACTCAGGGTACAGGGCCATGGGTGGAGGCCAAGGAGCCTCATCCTGCATCTGGGTCAGAACACTAGGGAAAGGGTAAAGAGAGGAACTGACGTTCTCTGAGCAGCCACCACGGTCTGGGTGTGAGCAGGGATTGCTGCGTGTGCAGGAGAAGCCATCACCTTCAAAACCATCGAGGCAGATACACCTGGGATAGAGAAGAGAGGCCCACTCGAGCTTGGAGAAGAGGCCGGAGAATTACGGCAGGACACAGAGGAAGGCAGAGTCCTCACCTGGCCTTGCCCTCCTGACTGACGCAGCGAGCATGCTGGTGGCAGAGCTGAGTCAGCCCTCCGGGACTGCAGTGTCCCATGGACTCATTGCAGAAGCGGCCTTGGAAGCCAGGGGCACACGTGCCGCGCTGGCACACTCCTCCGCTGCCAGGACGGTTGTCACACAGACCGTGGACACAACCACAGTCTATGGGGAAGAAGTGGGAACAGAGAAATTGGACAGGAAGGAGGACTTGATGCCAGCCAAGACTGGTTTTGCAAAAGGGCTGGGGAATGGAGTGGCTAAGAGACTTGACTTTATGTTATTTGACCCTCTATTAGGGTCCCTAAATCATAACTCATTCAAACTCAAAGAGCAGATAAGCAAACTATGATGGAGGCCATTTTTTGCTTTTGTTTTTTCTTTTTTTTAAAATATTTATTTATTATGTATATATTATTCTGTCTGCTTGTATGCCTAAAGGTCAGAAGAGGGCACCAGACCTCATTACAGATGGTTGTGAGCCACCATTTGGTTGCTGGGAATTGAACTCAGGACCTTTGGAAGAGCAGGCAATGCTCTTAACCACTGAGCCATCTCTCCAGTCGCTGTTTTTGTTTTTTCTTTTTTGGGGGGGGGGATTTTTCAAGACAGGGTCTCTCTGTAGCTTTGGAGCCTGTCCTGGAACTAGCTCTTGTAGACCAGGCTGGCCTCGAACTTACAGAGATCCGCCTGCCTCTGCCTCCCTACTGCTGGGATTAAAGGTGTGTGCCACCACTACCTGGCATCTGTTTTTATTTTTTTTTTCAAGACAGGGTTTCTCTGTGTAGCTCTCTGGCTGTCCTAGAACTCACTCTGTAGACCAGGCTGGCCTTGAACTCAGAGATCCATCTGCCTCTGCCTTCAGAGTGCTGGAATTGAAAGTATGTGCCAGCATAGCCCAGCTTTGAATTTTTAGTCACATCATTCTAGCTACTCTGTCTTCAATCCCACTATGAGACAGTCTTGTTTAAAACGTGCTTGCTTTAAGGCATGGTTTTCTTTTGGTGAAAAAGGCAGTATCTGTGACTGTTCTCCAACTGGTACTACTCCCTGGGCCAGCGTTCCGCTTAGGGCCCTCTTTCTCCTTGGGAGCCCTTAGTCACCTTTGCTCCATTAAGAGCTTCTTTCTCTGGGAGGTGGCCTGGGCCCAGTCACTCACCCTCCTGGCAGTGCTCGCCATGCTTGTTTGGGTTGGAGCAGACATGGCAGGCAATACCCTTGTAGTCTGGAAAGCAGAGGCAGGCTCCATTGCCCTGGACACCATCGCTGCACTGGAAGATGGCAGGCACAAAAAGGGTCAGTCAAGGACATGATCACCACAGCCCCTCCCCCCGACCCCTGAACCTCCCTTCCTGGTGGGCTCTGAACTGCTGTTCCCTGAGACCTCACCCTGTAAGAGACCTCCAAAATCACTTAAGCTGTCAAGCTGCCTGATAGTTACTAAAGGCACACGGCCCTGGAGGGTTTTTTTGGTTTGGCTTGGTTTTTCTTTTTTTTTTTTTTTTGGTTTTTCGAGACAGGGTTTGTGGCTTTGGAGCCTGTCCTGGAACTAGCTCTTGTAGACCAGGCTGGTCTCGAACTCAGAGATCCTCCTGCCTCTGCCTCCCAAGTGCTGGGATTAAAGGCATGCGCCACCACCGCCCAGCGGCCCTGGAGGTTTTATGTGTAACTCAGACAGTAACTCCTGAGTTCTTCCGTGCAGGCACTAAAGTAGCAATGACATCTCAAAGTGTCAAAAGCAGAATACTAAAGAATACTGGCATTTGGGCGTGGTGACACACACCTTTAATCCCAGCACTCGGGAGGCAGAGGCAGGTTCTGTGGGTTGCAGGCCAGCCTGGGCTATAGAAAGAGTTCCAGGACTGCCAGGGCTATATAGAGATCCTATCTCAGAAAATAATTTTGTGTGTGTGCACCTGAGTACAGAGACCCGTGGAGGCCAGGAACACTGGATTATCAGGTGGTCGTGAGCCACCTAACATGGGCGTTGATAACCAAACTCAGGTCCTCTGCAAGGGTAGCATGTGCTCTCCCCACTGAGCCATCTCTCTAGACCCGAGAGCAATAATTTCTAGCGAAACAGTTTGGTCCAACATCAATTACTTAAAGCGGGGAAGATGAGACAATAGAGAGTCAGGCCTGGTTCTGACACTGCCAGCCAGGGAAGGTATCAGCCTTCATGACACCTACCAGGGTGGGGACTCACATTGCCTTTGCCATAGCAGGGGTTGGAGAAGCCCCCAGGACACTGTGTGCAGTCAGGCCCAAAGAATCCTTTGCAGCAGCCACGTTTCTGCAAGAGACAGAGCGTGTGTGAGCATCCAGGCCATACCGGATCCCACGCAGGATGCCTCTGCTTGTTGGCCTCATCTCGAGAGCACAAGGATGGGTATGAATCCCCCAGGGGCACCTCTTTAACCATTAGGATGTGGGGCCTAGTTCAGCGGCAAAGTGCTTGCCTAGTATGTGAGGCTTTGGGTTCTAGTCCTACCACGGACACAAAGACGAACAAACAAGCAAACAAAAAACCCAACAAAAACCCTTCCAAACTAAACAAAAAGAATGCCTGGGAAGGGAAGCCCCCCGCAACCCAACTTGGGAATCCCCCAAACAAAGAGGAAGTGGCCAGGGTCCCCAGAGAGTGCAGGCCTGCCCAGGCTCACTGTGATGGTCTGGTTGCAGTAGTGGGCACAGCCCTTCTTCAGCATGTTGAGTCCAGTTGGGTCATGGGTATAAACACACTCCTTGGGGAAGATATCCTAAAACGTGCCATACGAGGTCAGTCAGCAGAGTAGGTGGGTTTAGGACATACTGAGCCTCCAGGTCTGGTCTAGCCTCCCTGCCTCTACTCCCCACTGCAACTGACGTACGATTGGGATACTGGCAAAAAGGGATCCCCGAGGCAAGGCTAGGGGTGCTCACCATTTTCACACTGTTTGGGGGGCATACACTGGCATTCAAGGCTTGGCAGTCTACACAGGTACCCTAGGAAGAACAGCGCAGGGCAGAGAGAAAGGGTCAGAGACAACAAGCAAAGATCCGAGGAAGGAGAAAGAGTCTACTGTAGAGAGGTCAGGAAAGGTGTTGGGAGGAAGCCTGTAGAGGCGGGCTCCCCTCATGCAGGGTAGGCTTATCACCACAGCAGCTGATGGAATGAGTCGGACGCTTGTCGCTCAGATCTCTTCACCTATGCCCAACCGCCCTTGTGCCACAAGAGCTGAACTGTCACTGTACCACGCGTTCAGAGCCAAAATAAGCCAGTCTCAAATATCCCGTGATGGCAACCCAACAGCATTCTCTCCCGTCCGTGTGCTAGGGGCTGGGATCTGGGTACAGGGTGAAGTCTGGGTTCAGGGCAGGGCTCACTGGCACAATCTGGTGCTGCTCTTCATCACAGTGCTGGGGGAGGATAGGCAGGATGGTGGGGGGCAGCAGAATGCCTTCCAGCATGTGGATCACACCGTTGGCAGCCAGCACATCCACTCTCTGCACAGGGATGCCCTCAGGTCCCAGCAGGATGCGTCCCTGCAACACATACCCCACATGCCATCCCAAGCCGGCCTTTGCTGCTTTCTGTCTGCTGTGGCTTTACCTCATACTTGTGGGACCTATGTCTATTCTCCTAGCCCAGCTGGGACCTTGTCAAGTGTCCTGCCCACTACGGTATTTGGAGCATGCTGTCAGGCATGAACAAGGCCTGCAGCCTTCTGATTCATGTGTGCACCTGTTCACAGATCTCACCTCCTCAGAGATATTCACAGTCAGGACCTGGTTGGCCATGGTGAGGACACGTCCCTTAGAGATGAGCTTCTCCACCGTCAGCTGGGGCAGGAAGACAGCGAGTGGTTTCAGATTGGATACTGGCCACACCTTGTACAGGTGATGCACAGTGACTCTGAGTCCCCAGAAATGGAGAAGGGAGGATGAGGACACTGAACCCCCAGAAAGATCAAAATCTGCAGTAGCCCCTGAAACGGGGGACACTGTGAAGGAAGGAGGAGACCCTCGTACCTGGCCATGGTTGTAGATGTGGTACCGTACCAGCTCCTGAAGTTTGGAAAGGCCCTGAGGGGGGGAATCGATTGCTTGAGGTTGATGGGGGTGGGGGTGGGGTGGGAGTCTAGCAACCACAGCCCATAGCCCGTCTCCCCTTAGAGCTTACTGATGTAAAAAGGTAGATCAGTCGACCATCTCGCAGGCTGTCTACAGCGTCATTGCTTGGGGCAAAAACTGTGAAGGGCCCGGGCCCATCCAAGATGGATGGAAGTCCGCAGTTCTGTGACAGCAGAATGAAAAGTTTGGCCTCAGAGCTCCTGGCTCAAGGGAGACATGAGCCGTGCATTGGGATTGTGAGGGGAGAGGCTCTAGGAAGATGAGTGCGCAGACTCCGGGGCAGTGAGCTGTTCTGGTCTGGAAGCCCAGCTAGGGAGAACTGCTTTCCCCAAGCTCACCTCCAGGATCGTTTCAAACCGCGTGAAAGCCTCCGTGGAAGCCAGGATCTCGCTGACAGTTTTCTGCAGGTATAAGGGCCGTAGGGCAGGATGAGGCTACTTCAGCCTTGGGAGGAGGAGGAGCCTAGCTTCCACAAGCCAGAGCAGCCCATGCCTGGATTTAAACACCATCCTCTATGGCACAAGGTGGAGAAGAGCTTGCTGGCTCACCTTGGGGTTCCCTGGGAGTGGAGGGGGAAGCTGCCTCCGTAGGGCAGTGACCGTGTGGAAGACCCCATTGGCTGCTATGTAGTTGGCCTTTTGGATGGTGAACGTCTGTTGAGGCTGGTCTTCATACTTATAGGTGTATCTCTGATGAGACAGACACAGGACCACGTCCCCTATGCCAGCCCTCTGTCCTGTAGCTCCTTCCCACCGCCACACATTTGTCCCAGCTCTGTCATCCACCTGCCACTCCCCTGGAGGTCCCTGTCATACCAGACGGTTGAAGTTGATGGTGATCTCCTGGCCAGCAAGCGTCCACCACTTGCGGGTATTCGAGGGCCCTACATCCTCCAGGATGTGCTCCCCTGCAATAATGTGCTGTTTGCAGAGCTGCTGGGCGAGGGTCACCTGCAGGTACACAGGGACGGAGTGTTGGGTTAACCCAGACAGGCCAGCCCTCTGCAACTCCCCCTGTCTGAGGCACAGAGAGGAGAGGCCTTGCAGGTCTCTGTTTTCAGAGCATCATGTACAGGGAGACCTTGGCCTGCTCTCAGGGGAAAAAGAGCTCACATTCATGGTACTGGAGGGGACAGAAGAGACGAAGAAGGACGGCACCAGTACAGTGAATGGACCGGATGTGGTAAGTATCTCCTGGCAGCCCTGCTCTGTAAGGGGGAGAAAGGTCATGTCAGAATAAACACGGGGAGCTCCAGCGGGGTGGGTCTAGATGCCTAGCGTGGGAAGAGACACTAGCGCTGGGACCAGTTCCCACCTCTATCCTGGCCTCACCCAGTTCTGGGGCAAAGAAACAAGAGTCTGTGCAGAGGCTGGCCCTCCCTCCCAGCTCTGTGGGACTAAGGGGTATTGTCACAGTTAGGCTGAGGGACACATACCCAGCATGGCAATGGCTAGTTTCAAACGCGCAAGCATCAGGCCTATCTGATTGGCCCTCTGAACCTCATGGAGCAGGTGTCCGTAGCAGGCACGACCATCACCCACCTCACCATCCTTGCACACACAGCTGGAGACCCAGAGAGACTGGTCAGAGACATGATGGGCCATCCCCCTGGTCCTCCCCAGCCCTCCTTGCTGGGCCTCGAATGGAGGAATGCAGCTGAGTACACTGCCCACTCCACCCTTCCTGCTCTATACCCATTCCCACTTGACCCCTGTGCCCACCTGGTGGTCTTTCTATCAGCAGTCACCTGACAGGTGGCCGATTTGTCACAGGAATGTGGTTTGCAGAAGGCATAGCATCCCGCAGAAGCATCGTTATTAAGACTGATCAAACCTGGCTGGCATATGCAGACGGCCTGGGCAAATGGCAGGGCCAGGAAGGGGTGGAGCATCCACCAGTTAGAATTCAGGGAAACTGCTTGCATGTGTCTCCCTCACACAGCCCTGCCACCCATCCTCAAAGGCTAGGGTTGGCATTCTCCCCTCATCTTGTAAGTGGGGCATCTGGGGTGACTTGCTCTGAGTGGAAAAGCAGGTGTCCTAGCTCACCTTGCCTGGATCCTTGTACAGACAGAAGGTAGAGTTGCTGGGGCAACCACCAAAGTTGGTGATGCATGGGTCCAGGGGCAGACACACTTTGCCATCACCGTGGTAATTCTCTGGACAGTGACACTGAGCCTGCCCCTTGGGATTCACTGAACATCGGGCCAGTGGGGAGCAAGGGGACGGCTTACAAGGGTCACGAGCTGCCAGGGCAGAGAAAGCCTGAGTGAGTTGAATCCCAGGAGCCTTCTCATCATGGTTTCCATCAGAGGAGCCACAGGCCTTCTGTTTCTTAGGGACAGGTTTTTTTTTTTGTTTGTTTGGTTTTTGGTTTGGTTTTTTGTGTGTGAGTGGCCAGACTGCACGTTCTGGTACAAAAGGTTCCCTTCCCAGTGCCTCCCACCCACTCAGCTCTCCAAGTCCCCTGCCTCCAGATCACAGGCTTACCAAGACAAACGCTGCCCTGCTGAGTGTATCCCGGCAGGCACTTGCAGGTGGGTGCTTCTGCAGAGCACTGGGAATTCTGGGGGCATCTCAGGCCCTGGCAGACTGGAACCTCTGAGAGGAGAAGTCACCGTGGAGGCTCAACCTCAGGTTGGGGAGGAAGGGCTCACAAAGCGCCATGCTCCGCTTGCTGTGTGACTCCAGGCAACTGCCCCACCTCCCTGAACTTCCAGACACTGGAAGCTGAGATGACACACTCCCAGACCTCTAACAGGCTGCAGGCCGAGGTCCTGCTTCTACTCAGACACTATCTGGCACCCAGTTGTCCTCCCCTGCTTTGGCCACAAAGAACCTACTGTCCCTCCCAGACAGCACTGCTCACCTTGGTCACAGCGGGTGCCAGTATATCCAGCAAAGCACAGGCATTTCCCATCCCCCCGTGGCCCATCGTTGCACAAGCCATGTACACAGCTGCAAACTGAGAGACACAAGAGCAAGTGAAACCCCAGCCTCACCCAGGTACATACGGGACATCACCTCCTCTCCAATTGTGTATTTGGAATGTAGGAATAATCTTGGGAATGCAGAGCCGTGGTACAGGATCTCAGGGAAAGGGGGAAGCCCAGAGAGAGCCAGGTGAAAGGGGGGGGCATCATGGAGGGCTTCCTGGAAGAGGCTTCTGAGATGACAAAGAGCCTCGGGGCACAAGGAAGCAAGGCAAGCATTCAAGGAGGGAAAGGCAAGACTGAGGGGTTCAGAGGGGTTAAAGGCAGGCAGGACTGGCCTTACCGGGAGGCCCTGCAAGTTTACCTGATTGGCAGTCAGGCCCAAATCTGCCTGGGTCTCGGCACTCCTGGCAGGCTGAGCCGCTGAAGTTTTCCTGTGAATGCACAAAGTCAGTAGGGTTTCCCCAACATGCCCACCTTATCCCTGTTCAACCCTTACCTGACACACACAGGTCCCATTTCCAGCTATGCCATCCAGGCAGGTCCCATGGCCATTACACGGAGTCTCGGCACCTCCAGGGCACTCTGTGGGCCCCAAGGACTCAGTTTTTCTCTGAGAATATTCCCCTTACCTCTTCTTCCGGTCCCAACCCCTGGACAGCTAGCGCTAGGGAGTTAGGGTGACTTTCAATGAGCGGTCACCAGGCTGAGGGCAGTATAGGTTCTTCTCAGATGAGAAGGTGGGGCTGGGGCAGAGAGGGAGCGGAGCAGGCGGGCTGTCTCTTCCATACCATAGCACTGGGAACCCCAATAGCCGGGGCAGCAGGTCTTCTGCACCACGTCCTTCCAGCACTCCTGGCTACAGCCACTTAAGGAGACCAGAGAGCCCCCCAGCTGCACCTCATAGCTAGGAGAAAGAGGAGGCCAGTGGTGAGGTGGCGCGTACTTCCACTGTCCTCACACTGAGCTTCAGGGATCATATCCCACCCACCTCTGGCCTCTCCATCTGGCCCATGGCCGAGCCCAGAGCTTGGCATATAGTAGGTGCCTGGGAAGCCCCCAGGGACACAGGTGTGCGGGTTAGTGATACTTTGTCTGCCCCCACCTGGAGGTCAGTGAGGTTCCTATGGGTCCCCTGCCACCCTTCTGAAAGTGGGAAGGAAGCGGTGTGCCCATACCGACAGTCCAGGAGTATCTTCTCTGGGAAGTTCCGAAACCAGCCTAAGGGACACGACCGCTTCCTGACAGCTGCACACGCGGTGCAGGGCGAGTGTGTGACAAACTTGGTCTTCACGTCACAGCGTTTAGACTGCACCTGGGCCATAGGCAGAATGCACAGTGAGGAAGGGGCCCAGACCCTGGTCTAGCCCTGAGTCTGTACTGGCTACAGCAAGACCACAATTTCCCCTCTGTTCAGTGGGAATGAGGCCGGGGAAGGTCTTGAGAAACCTCCCTATGAGGAGTTGCTAATGCCACATCCTGTCTCCATGTCCATGGCTGAAAGTTTTCAGGACTTTATCTTCCGACAGGAGAATCATTTCCATCTAAGGTGAGGAGATGAAGGTGAGGTAGCCTTTTGCCAACCCGGTACAGGGACAGGATGTGAAGCAGGGCCTGGTATACATTCATTGCATAGAATTCCTTCTTGCTTCTTTAATCCAGGTAGACACACAATAAGCCTCATACTGTTTGCAAGAAAGCAGTGACTTTAGCTGTGTGTCATGGTGCATGCCTTTAGCCCCAGCACTCAGGAGGTAGCGGCAGGTGGATCTCTTTGAGTTGGAGACCAGTTTGGTCTGCAGAGGGAGTTCCAGGACAGTCAAGCCCACACTGCCTGGGGGTGGGGAGAATACAGTGACTTCATCTTCAGTCTGTCACACTAGGACAAGGCTCAAGCTTCCAGCCAAGCACCAGCCATGCCCTAAGCAGAGGGTCTGGCCTGATATGTTTATGCTGGGCAGCCCTGATGCCAGTCATGGCCCAAGGCCTCACCTGCAGATAGGGACCCAGAGTCCAGGCAATGACAGGCAGCGGGGGCAGCTGGCAGAACAGGATGTTCAATTTTATTTCTGTTAATAAAATACCCTGATAAAATACTTAGAGGAGTATTTCAGATCATAATTTCAGGTTATAGTCCATCATTGCAGAGAAGTCGAGGCAACAGGAACTTAAAACAACCAGTGATACCACAGCCACAGTCTTTTTTATTTATTTATTTATTTTATTTATTTATTTTTTTTTTGAAACAGGGTTTTTCTGTGTAACACCCTAGCTGTCCTGGAACTAGTTTGAGGCTGGCCTTGAACTCACAGATCCACCTGCTTCTGCCTCCCGAGTGCTGGGATTAAAGGTGTGCGTCACCACTGCCAGGCTCACATCGACAATCAAATGTCTTAGTGCTCAGAAACCCCTGTGTAGAAAACAGTGGCTGGGCCTTCACATGTCAACTGACATAATCCATACCATCTTCTACAAACACACTCAGGTGAACCTGATCTAGGAATCCACAAACACACACGGGCCAGCCTGACCTAGGCATCACAAACACACACAGGCCAACCTGACCTTGAAATTCACAAACACACACAGGCCAACCTGACCTCGAAATCCACAAACACACACAGGCCAACTTGACCTAGGCATCACAAACACACACAGGTCAGCCTGACCTCGAAATCCACAAACACACAGAGGCCAGCCTGACCTAGGCATCACAAACACACACAGGCCAACCTGACCTAGGCATCACAAACACACAGGCCAGCCTGACCTAGGCAATCCTTCACTGAGACCCCCTTCCCAGGTGCGTCCCAGCTGTGCCATGCCGACTACTGAAACTATTCCCACGACTTGAACCTGAAGGTTGTAAGAGAGTTGGCCAGAGTCAGTGTCTGGTTGAAGGGGCAACAGAACCAAGGCTGGGATGAAAAAGAGCAATGACCACGTGTGACCTGCACAGCAGCAAGAGATGGGAAGCGGCTGGGTGCCAGCTAAGTTTGGGTGAGGCAGAGCTGGGTGCGGCCCCAGGGCTCAGCTAATGAGTTGCTTGTTGTTTTTAAGGTTACTTGTTTGTTGTTTGCTCTTTTGTTTGTTTTGAGACAGGGTTTCTTTGGGAAGCCTTGACTGTCTTAGACCTCGCTCTGAAGACCAGGCGGGCTTTGAACTCAGAGATCCACCTGCCTCTGTCTCCTGACTGCTGGGATTAAATACATACACCACCACCACCACCCGGTAAATTTATTTCTTAAAGCTTTCATATATGTTTATATTGTATGTCTCATGTAGCCCCAGGCTGGCTTTGACTTTCCGCCCCTCCTACCTCCATGTCCACCTGTTGTAAGTGTGAGCTAACACACTTGGCTTCAGTGAGTGCTTTAAAGCGGCACTGTGTAGAGACCTGAGTCTGGGCGGAGGTGGAGCGGGGCGGGGTGGGTGAGGGCATCACTTGAGGGTGTCATGCTGATGGGGGTGGAAGGTGTGAAGAGGCCCTTCCTGCCTCCATCCTGTCGTCCCAGGCAGAGACAGCAGTCCTCCACTGACCTCCACTGAGGACACCTTTAGGGCCAAAGAGAAGCTACAGGCTGTACCCTGGAGGTCAGACAGAGCTCCTAGCTGTGAGTGACAGGCTCAGAGGAGGAACGGCTTGGAGAAGCCACATGTTCTCTTCTTGAAACTGCTGACCACACAGTACTCCAAAGGGGGTGCACCCAGAATCCCTCTCCTAAAATGAGCTACACATGAGTGACTTCCCAAAACCAGAGAAAAGGAAAAACACTTTCTTTGGGGGAGTACAAAGTCCCAGGCGCCCATCCCTGCTGCTGTGATTTCTGCTCAGCTCTGCGGTCTAGCAAGAGGGAAGTTACTCAGCACAACCTCAGAACCGGCTGTTTGGGTCCTGATGTTAGGTTTGGATTCGTCATCACAAAGTCCGTCTTTGCAGAACCAGGGCACATCTGGGAAACTGAACGACTTAGGCTCAGGTTCAGGGCATGTGCTGGCTGCCAGCAGGACCCTCCAAACCACTTGCCGAGGCAGGCAGAGGTTGCAGTGCAGCCGCCACTCGGATCGGGACACTAGGATGCTCTGCCGCTTGGGTAATGCTCATAGTGAGTTGAGAGCTGTCACTCAGAGTGAGGGAGGGCGGCGGGGGGTGGGGGAGCTGGAGCTTTGTGAGCATGTGTGAAGTGGTGATGTGTGGATAAGCCAACAGCCAAATCAGCACCTCTCCCGGGACCACACCCTAGACAGGCATTCAAATCGGCGTTGATCCAGCTGAGAGGGATGGGGTTGGACTTCAGCTTTCTGAGGGGCACCTTGGGACCTGCTAGAGCACTCAGTTCAGGATTGAGTTTACAGTATCTGTCTCCTGCGCAGGTGCTGGTGGGGAAGCCGAAGAGACGCCCAATAGTAAGGCGAAAGAAACTCCCCAAGCTGGGACCAAGGTCCTAAAGAGGCTCTAGCTTGACAGCCTAGAAACTAAACCCCATAGGGCAGGAAGGGCTCCTGAGCTGCCCCCAGCCCCGCTCCTCTGGATTACAGGAGACTGGACAGAGCTGGGGGCTTGGCGATGCCCCTGCTTTTGTACCTTGACTGTGGACCCCAGGTTTATGCCGATACCAAGTAGTCCCTGGGCTTCTAGATGGACATATGCTAAGATCCTCCCTCAGGGAGCTCTGGGCGCCTCCACTGCCCAAGCCTGCTGTGCCAAGCCCTATTGCCATCATCTTCGTTGACTGTGTGACCCAGGGGTGCCTTTCCCCATTCCTGGCTGCAGCTTGTGTCTCACGTCTTATAGGATGAGTGACTGTGTGAGGAAGAAAGGACATTTCTACTACAGGGGCCTCAGGACCTCTTCTCTGGTCCTGAGGCTGGCTGGGCCCCAGTCCCAGAATTACAGACTCAGGAGTCTAGAACTATACCAAGTCTGACAAAACAAACAAACAATCAATCAACAAGCCCTCCAAGCTAAGGTCTCTCGCTAACCTCTGTCCCCACTGCCCAGAACACAGGTGACAAGGTGACTTCCAGCCAGACACGCCCCAGGAGCTGGTGGCTTTTCCACCATCATGCTCACCCCGTGTCCCACCTGCCCCTCCCAGCTCTGGCCTGGCCCTGAAATCATTTTTCCCCCCATGGAACCACAGGGAGTATAAAGACAAAGAGCCCCACGGCTACCTGGGAAATTTCTCTACCACAGGAAATTTTGAAACTGCTCAAGAAACAGATGAACTTGGTCTCACAAGAGAATCTCCCTTGTCCAGCTCCAGATTCAAAGCTCAGTCTCTGCAGTCAGGGTGTGGAGCTCATCCCAAAGCCCAAGCAGCAGCCTCCCTACTATGGGATGGGGAGACTTAGGAACAGCAGCCTGGTACTCTTGGCCGCAGGGACCTCTTATCCACGCGGTGCACCCACATGGGGACTTGCAGACCTGAGCAGGAATCACAGGCTGCGGTCTAGACTGCGGTTGTAGTGGGGACAGCTTGTAGCCATCCTTCACCAGCTTTGGATGCCCAGTAAAAGAACAGAACAAGCTGGCCAGAGGTTGTAAAGACTGAAGGGGCCATGCCCAGGGCTGGCCAGGGGCAGTTCTGAGATCTAAGACAGGCTCAGAGCTGGTCACAGGCACATGTGTGGCCAGGTTCTGAATGAGTCTCTCCAGTTAGAGTTCCCAGAAGCTGGGTAGTGATCACATCTAAAAAGCCCCAGGTAAGGACCACATAGACGATGGCCTCAGTCTGGGTGGGGAGGCCAGGAGGATGGGGCTTGCTCTGTTCTGGCTCACTCACAGGCTGGGGAACCCAGGATGGCTGCCCATACATAGTACGCAGTTTGCCAAACATAGAGGAGATCAAGCTGCTGTAGCCTTGAACTTCAGGTAGAACATCCACAGACTTCAGCCTGGAGAGGTGGGACAGCAGCCTGGCAACCTGGGCCCTCATGGACGTCAGACAGGTACCAGCTGCTTTGATAGCCCCCACCCCATACATGCACCAGCTATGCACGCTCCCTCCCTGGTCCGAGACTGATTCCGCTCACCTTCTGCCCTCCGATGAAGTTGGGGCCTGCCAGGCAGAAGATCAAAAAGCAGAACAAAAGGAGAATCCTGGATTCTGCCATGGTAGGCAGATCCGCTGTCTGAGAGAGAAACTGTGTGGAGACAGAGGTTGCAGTGGCAGGCCGTGTGTGAGCTCCAAGAGGCAGGCATGAGGAAGGAGGCAGGACAGGGTGGGTGAGCAGTCGCTTTAAAAGCTATCCGTCAGCTCACCCCCACAGGAACACACCAGGATTTCCTCCTGCGTATCAGCAGCCTGCAGGCGGAAGGGAAGACGCTGGCCACTGACCCCCACGTGGACGACCTGGGCCCAGTTCAGGCCTTCCTGGCCCAGGATCCTGACATCACAGTCTGGAGGTCCAATGCTACCATCAGCCACCTGCCTGGGGCCTAGGGGAGATTCTGAAGCAAATTCAAACACCGATAAACAATTTTCCTGCTTCTGTCAAGCCGGGTTTTCATTCAGAGCCTTTGGGGTTCTGGTGTCTGGCTGGCTAGGACATAGTGGGGTGGCCCGTGTTCTGGGCTGGCTGCCCCTGGACCAGCTGCCTCACTCTTTCCCCCCAACATCAGTAGAGGAAAGTGTTAGGGCCAGGCTAGCCCCCCCCACATTGTTCTTCCCTCACCAGCCTGCATCACTCTTGGCCCTCATGGAGCCCCCATCAGACCCGCTCTACAGGTCCCCTCCCCCGACTGCCTGCCCTCCCCTCACTGCCTACCACATGTCAATCCTTTCTATGCCTGTGGTGGGTTTCTGTGATGTCTCCTGCTCTGCTCAGATGTCAGAGGTGACTGACAGCCACAGCTCCACAGCTTAAGGAGTTTCTGTAATCTTTTAGGGATATTCCTTAGGCAAACCCATAATTCACAGGTTCAAAGTAGAAAAGAATTTCAGGAGTGGCCAGCATGAACTAGAAGTGAAGTTTTACTAAAAATAGCGTTAAAGAATTAAAGCGCATTCAAGAACACGCGTGCAGGCTTCTCAGTCATCATTTATTAAAATACTTAAGTTTTTTGGGGTTTGCTTTTGTTTTGTTTTGTTTTCCGTGACATGGTTTCTCTGCGTAGCGCTGGCTGTCTTGGAATTTGCTCTGAGGACCAGGTTTGTCTCAAACTCAGATATCCACTTGCCTCTGCCTCCTGAGTGGCGGGATTAAAGGAGCGCACCACCAACACTTGGCTTTAATGTGTATGGGGCTTTAACTGGACTTTGTGTTTCTCACATTCCTGTAAAATTTTTCTATTCTGCCTCTTGGCCAATTGGGGCTTTTCTCTTAAAGTACGCTCCAGGGAGCCGGGCGTTGATGGTGCATGCCTTTAATCCCAGCACTCAGAGGCAGAGGCAGGCAGAGCTCTGCGAGTTCGAGGCCAGCCTGGGCTACAGAGTGAGTTCCAGGACAGGCTCCAAAGCTACAGAAAGAATCCCTGTCTCGAAAAACAAAACAAAACAAAAAACAAAAAGTAAGCTCCACGGTACCTGCTGCTTCCCTTCCAGGCAGGTGTGGGGTCTGGTGTTGAAGCTACTGTTTGGACTAAAATTTCTTGCTGTGCCCAAAAGACCAGGCACTTGGATCTCAATTGCACATGTGTAAGGGACATCAGCTGCCAGCCAAGCCTAATTTAAACGTTCTCTGTGCCTTTCTGTCTCTAAGTCTTGTGTGGTTTGGGTCTGTCCAGCTACTGTTCTCAGTGCTGCCTGATTAAAGAACTAGGTTTCCTTTGCTCTAATAAATTCTGCTACATTTCATTAGCTTACGGCTGTGTGTGTTGGGCTGCAGGTGCTTTGCTGCCTACACCCCAGCCCCGATTTTCCTTTATACGAGGGTTCAGAGCACTTCTTTGACCCGACCCCAGGCTTCCAGGCAACCCAGGGCTTGGTTTGATCCCCCTTGGCACTGACCATCAGCGGCCACTGTCCTATTTACTAGTTCATTTTTTGTAGCCCCTGGAGTGTCAGCTGAGAAAGAGCAGGGGTACCATCTTGGCCAGTACAGATGTGTAAAAGAGACACAGAATAAAATGAAGATAGTTGATTTACTATTCCTGTTATTGTTAGAGGATGTAGGCTCAGAACCCCGGGCAGTTGAGCTGAGTATATGCTTTGGATCCAGGCTCCCCCAGGAGGAGAGTGGGAGGCGTGGCTATTTGTTACTGCTCTCTTACTTGTATTTTCTGTTTCTTCCCGGCCCCTTCCTCTTCCTCCCCTCTCTGAAACAAACTTCCTTAGAATTTACAGCATAGCTCAAACTGGTCTCAGACACTTGACCTTCCTGGGATTATAGGCCTGAGTCACCAAGCCTAGCTTTTTAATTTTTTTTTAAAAACGAGGGTCTTGCTGTCTACTCCAGGCTGGCTGGGCTCTCATCGTCCTGCCTCAGCCTCCTGCTTACATTAGGGTTATAGGTGTGTGTGTGTGTGGTTTGAATAAAAATGCCCCCCCCCCCCATAGCCCCACAGGGACTGGCACTATTAGGTGTGTGGCCTTGTTGGAGGAAGTGTGTTACTGGCTTTCAGGTCTTAGACGCTCAAACCAAGTCGGTGCCTCATAGTTCTCCCTGATTCTGTGACCCAGATGTGACTCTCAGTTATGGCTAGCATACCTGCCTGCAAGCTGCTGTGCTTCCTGCCATGATGGTAGCTGTGAGCCAGCCCCAATCTAACGCTTTCCATTAGGAGTTGCTGTGGCCGTAGTGACTCTTCGCAGCAATAGAACCCTAGGACAGCTGCACCATCACCCCCTTCCACTTGAGTGGATGCTGTGTGGTCCTGGCGCCCAGGGCCACATACTTCCCTGCTCTTCCTTGGCAGGTCCCATCCTGCCAGTGTGTAGAGCTAGGCTGGCCTTGGAGGTCTGGCTGGTGGGCATTAAGGGTGAGAAGCCCTTTTCTGGGAACTCTTTTTTTTTTTTTTTTTTTAGTTTTTCGAGACAGGGTTTCTCTGCAGCTTTGGAGCCTGTCCTGGCACTAGCTCTTGTAGACAAGGCTGGCATCGAACTCTCAGAGATCCGCCTGCTTCTACCTCCCGAGTGCTGGGATTAAAGGCGTGCGCCACCACTGCCTGGCTCTGGGAACTCTTTTGACTTCCTTCTCTTTCCTCTACACTCACACCCTTTCTGAGGGCAGCAGGGTCTCCATGTTAGGATTCTACTCTGATGACAGCAAAAAAGAAAACAAAAACCCACCACTAGACTAACAAACTGGGGAGCAGCAGCGCAGAACCTGACCCAGATGAGGCGAGTGGGGAACAGGCCCTGCTCTAGTAGTGGGAAACGGTGGAGGAAGGGTGGGACTCAGGGGTTGACCATCCATGAAACCTGAGGTCCTACTTGGCAGGGTCCCTGAGGTAGCTGCTGACCTTCAACATGACTACAGGCAGAGATAAGCAGGAGGCTCTTCTTGCCACTGTCCATCGCCCAGTCCACTTCCTACTGCCATTCATAGGCCATCTTCATCAGATTCCTGGTCGTACACAAATTAGCAACCCCAGTCTCCAGGCCTTTCCCTTAGACTAAAGCTTCAAGTGGGCGAGACCCAGATGCGGGACACACGGAGGAAGGGGAAGAAGTGGACTGCTATCGGAGGGGCCCTGAAGAACTGCGTGGATTATTCGTTGCCTGGCTCCGGGTTTGACCACAGTCAAACATGGCCCTATCCAGAGGCCCCCCCGCCCCGTCTGTAGTCTCCTCCATACTGACCATGCCCTTGGTTGAAGCCCCAGTTATCTTTGACCTAGAAGACCCAGACTGTGTCAAACTCCACTTTATTAGAATAGAGAAAATAGGCAACAGGAATTACGCTTGGTGCTGGCAGCTCTAAGTCCCCTGCACCAGCTCCTCTTGGCCCCACGGCCTGGGAACTCCCGATAGGACTTCCTCTTGTCTGGACCTGAGGAAGCCTCCATTTTGGAAAAGCCCACAAAATGGGAGCTTCCATTGTGTATTCTGCCACCAGCATCGTAATTAGCAGCAAAATGCCCACAACAACAGCAACAGCGGACTGGACTCAACACTCTGGGAAAGGAGGTGGAGGTTACCAGGTTCACAGCGCCACGCGTTAACAAGAGCATCACAATCACGGACAAACAATGCTGTGTGCCTGGCCGTACCATGTCAGAGGCAGGCACAAGGGAGGCTGACAGCACAAGGACACTCTGGTGGGGCTGGCATACTTCTTCCCAGCATTAGGAAGAATGAACACAACACACATGTTCACATTCTCTGTGGGAGCTGTATGGGGGCCACGGGCAATCAATGTATAGAATCCAGGGAGGGGAGAACACCGTAAAAGGAACACAGAAGGCCGGCTTCCTTGCCCCCACGGGCACCAGACCAGACCACACACAACAGGTGGCCAGGGCTGTTGTGGCCTGCACTAGCCAGTGAGCTCCACAGGTAGCTCCCTGCCACAAAGGGCTTCCCACTGACGTGCTAGCAGTGAGATGAGCTTTTCTCGGCTCTCAGCACTGGGGACAAACACCTGCCACTGGACCTCCCGGCCCTGGCCAGCCCTGCCAGGATAACCTGGCATCTCCCCAAAGTGGTCCAGGGTGACGTTGCCCATGAGGTCGTGACCCTGCATGTCATCAAACACAAGAGTGAGGGCCTGTGGGTAGGGCTGGTAGCCCATAAGTACCCGGTCCAAATCCCGGACACGGCGACCATCATCTAGCCGGTATCTGTCCCTCTGTGGTGGCTCTTTGGCAAATTCAGGCAACGGATAGTGGATATAGTCCTCATCTAGGAGAAAGATCTCAGCACTGGTGAGCAGGAGTGTCTTGGGGCGCAGCGGGCCCCTGTTCCGTCCAGGCTTTGGTGTGACCACCTGGAAGGCCTGGATATACAGTAAGATGCTGAGGGATGGAGCCTTTCCAGGATCAGCCAACTTCTGTGCCACGATATAGGTCAGGTCCCCAACCTCTTCCTCACTGGGGTAGGTGAACTTGACACGGCTGGAGTGGATCAGCTCATAGTTCTCCATTTTTCCTACAGGAAGAGATGACATTAGGGCTGTAGCCTGAGCTAGCCTTTGGTGGGGTTAGAAGCAACAGCAGCCCCACACCAGCCCCAGACTCTAAACGAGAGGTAGCTAAGGATGCTCCAGGGCTGAGAGCTGCCTTCTGCATGGAGTCTGCCACGGAAGAGGCCCACATCAAGCCCTGGCCAGCTCGGCAGAGAAGTGCAAGGCTAGAGACAAATGCAGTGAGGGCTCTGGGGAGGACAGGATACCTGTGTTCTTGTCCCCAAATTCTGAGTAGAAGTCCTTGTCAACAGGCTCAGGTGAGGGTGTGCGCTCCAGCGATGACAGCACAAGCATGAGGTGCTGGAGGAAGCAGTGTGTCAGGTAGCTGTCACGAGTCAAGCATGTGACCACTTGCGCTGGGGAGGAACCTGCACAAGAAGGGGCTGGTCACAGGTACAGGCCACCACTACCATCCCCTGCAAAGTCCCTGCCCAGAAAACCAGGACCCAGAGGGTCCGTGTAGGAGGGCATCATGGACCCAGGGAAGTGGCCATATCTCAGGCAGGAAGGGCTGAGACATTTTTCTGGAAGGGATAGAGGCATTAGGGGAAGAACTCAGCTTTCTCTCTTCAGGAAGTGTGAGTCAGAAACATCCTGCCCCTAGGCTGAGGGCCCACTCTGCTGCAGTTCGGGTTGGCTGCTCCCTGCACACCCACCCCCCAACATCTATAAACCCTGGTATGGGAGTCCTGCCATCTCAGCAGTTCCTGGCGCCGCTTCCTCCCACCCGAGTACCTGAGTTGTAAGTGGACATAAAGTGTCTAGTGATAATGCACCCATGTGTTCGAGGTAGAGGCCCACTGATGACACTGGCCTTCTCCCAAACTGGGACAAACCACACTGGGTCACTTACCAGTCAGCCGGAAATACTGGTCGAAAAGGCCAACATTGACTGACTGCAGGTCACTGAGCTTGAACACAAAGCACTGAGAGATGTGGAAAGGACTGTTGATATAGTCTGTGTTTTTCTGATGCCAGAAATCTGTGGCGGAGAGAAGAGGCCAAGGTTAAACATGTCCAGCGGGAGCGTCACCTGGCAAGGAGCCACCACCACCTGCACGCATGGAGGACTTCAAGAGACCCAGTGTGGGTACCAGCATCATCAGCTCAGCGGAGTCACCAAATCACTGGATGAGACTCCCACTGAGATCAAAGAGGCAGAGGCTATCATATCCCTGCACGTGACAGTCAGTGCCCAAGCACTCCCTGGCATGGCACACCCATATCTGACCTTAGGGAAGTACTGCTGTCACCCCTTCCTCAGATGAGGGACTCTGAGCACAGAGCTGCCACCCAAGTCCACAGCTGGCTTTTATCCTGCCCCTGCAGGCCGGATTGCCTACCCTGGAGTGGTTCTGAGAAGTAGCGGCGGAGGCCATCATGCAGCACGAAGTACACAGCCTTGGTGGAGAGCAGCACACAGGCGGTCACCTCCAGTCCTGGGCTCTGGTAGAACACCACTGACGACCACAGGAGGTGCCTCAGCTCCTCGTTTTCAACCTGGGTACAGGGGAGCAATGGAGTGAGGCAGACCACACCTTCCTTCCTCCGAGACCACACTTGAGTGCAGACTCCAGGCAGCCCGTCCCTCTATCTGTGCCCGCCTTCTACTGTGGTGACTCCTGGTCTTAGAAACTGCTCATGGACTCCGATGAGGAGGGACAGGAAGCTCATCGCATTTATCAAGCAAACTCAGAGCAGAGAAGAGGTGAGAAAAGGAGGTGTTTGTGCCTGCACCAGGGCTACACAGAGTTAGATATGACAGGGCACACTTGGTTGGGAGGTGAGTGGCAGATCATTGGACCAGATCCTCAACCCTGTGAGCAGGTGGAGATGATGACCACATGATGTCAGAGAAATCTGGGACCTAAGGGTGTCCCCACACGAACCCTGCTCTACCCTCAGACTGACTGGTAGCACAGCAGAGCCTACAGCTCTCCCCACACAAGTGCCAGGCAGCAAGAGCAGCGGCTGGGCCAATACCTCAGCAATGCTGTTGTGGAAGAGATCGATGATGGTGCTCCCCTGAAGACTGGCAATGTGCTGGAGCGACGGGCAAACTGGCAAGTGAGAAGGGATCTGATTCTCCTCAGATGTGGACTGGATCAGGCGCTCGCTTGGGTACTGAGCAGGGGCCTCAGCTTGTGCCAGGGTCTCTGCTTGTGCCAGGGTCTCTGCTTGTGCCTCCGCTGGAGCTGGAGCAGGAACTGGAGCCTCCGCTGGAGCTGGAGCTGGAGCTGCAGCAGGAACTGGAGCCTCCGCTGGAGCAGGAACTGGAGCAGGAACTGGAGCTGGAGTCGGAGCCGGAGCTTCTGCTGGGGCCTCCTGTGGTCGCTGCTCATCACTACATCTCCCAGTGACCCAAGAAATGCCAAATAAACATGTGAACCCCACAGAGATTCATATCTATGCACATCAGAGTGTAAAGGTCAACTGTATGCCATGTGCTACCCTTGGAGTCACTGGGCGACCTACTTCATCAGGTTCTCCATGGGAGGACCACACAGCAGAGGGAAAGTGTCAGGCCCTCTTCTTCAGCAGATGTGGGCAGAGCAGACCCCCCCCAGGGCTGAGCTGACCATAGACATGTAATAAAGGCTTTGGCTCATGGACTCAAAGTTTATTTATTTATTTTTTTAAACTTATTTAACTTTATTTTATGTGCATTGGTGTGAAGGTGTCAGATCCCCTGGAACTGGAGTTATAGACAGTTGTGAGCTGCCATGTGGGTGCTAGAAATTGAACCAGGGTCCTCTGGAGAAGCAGCCAGTGCTCTTAATCACTGAGCCATCTCTCCAGCCCTGGAAGTCCATTTTGAAAGCACTGCAAAGACATCAGAAAGGCCACTTCAGGGTTATGACTTGGGAGCAAGGTATCAGATGTGTTAGAAACACTACCCTAGAGTACTTATGCAAGAACCCAAGTTAGAACCTGGGTGTGTATAGGCTAGTACAGGAGAGAACCAAAACTCAAAAACACTCCTCAGTTGGTTTGGGGGGGATGTCTTTAGGTGGCTCAAGCACTTAAGCTTTCTCAACCACCACTGCACATGGTCATGCTGGAATGTCACTGGTCTATCCCAATCATAAGACCAGCTCAGAAACCTAAAGTTCATGGGAGCTGGGATCTCCAGCATTCAACCCATAGGGCCATACCCAGCGAAGGGGGTGGATGTTGCCCTCTCAATCCATCAGATCAGTCCAACTGCTGTAATCCCTGGGGCCATGATCTTGCATTTGATCAAATACCCATGAAGCTGCTGGGTGTGCAGATACATCTTTACGGGGTCTGGTTTCTGCAGTAGTCCCAGGAGCAAGCCAGGCTTGTGGTAGCTCGGAAGGAGGACAAGGTGCATACTAACTAAGCTTTACATGGTGAGGGGAAATGTGGGGACAGCTACAGGTAGAACAGGGGCACTGGAGTCAGCTGTAGGAGCTGGAAGTCCTTTGGATCATTAGTTAGTGACTGAGCAAGACAATGACCCAGGAGATGCTAAGGAGAGCTAGAGGTGAAGATAGGGTTTTGGCATTCTCCCAGGCTAGAGAACACCAACTATTAGATTCTTGCCCTGACCCCAGGTGGGGAAATTCCACAACTGAGAGCAGGGGCACTCCCAAGGACTCCAAGGAGAGGACACATGAGAAGAAGCTCTAGCTGCTTGATCCTTCCTGCCAAGCACCTCGATTTCCCCTGAAGATAAGATGACCTACCCCAACACCTTGGTCTTCAGAAGGTCCTTTGGGAGGGGCTTCCAGTAGATCCACCTCAGCCCTTCCTGAGAAGGGCTTTGTGTGTGATACCAAAAATTAAGCTTGGGAGCTGCTTTCAGAAATGGGGTATCTGGAGCAGACCTGAGCTGACAGAGACAGCCACTGGATGAGACCCCTGAGGAGTGGAGGAGGAAGATGGTACCCAGAAACCATGCTTGGGCATATGAGAGGACAGTGGTAGGACCAGGGACAAAGTGAAGACAGGACTGGCTCCCTTAACCTGCCTTGCATGGGACAGCTTGCCTGGGCTGCTTTTAAGCTTCTGGAGATCTGGAGTACGAGCTGAGGGTGGTCAGTGCTGGAGAGGAGCCAGGGAAAAGGGGAAAGTAGAGGGGTGACTCCCCAAAAGTACAAGTGCCTAGAGACCACACCCAAGCCAGTCCCATGCCCTAAGTCTGTGCTAGTCTCACCTGGTCCTGCCCTTGGCACGCTGACCATCCAAGAGGGAACTTTGGGATCTTGGCCTGGATGTAGGCTTCTTGGAGATGACAATAGTCTTCAGATCCTGCAGGGAGGCCCGAAGCTGATTGTAGATTCGCAGGAAGTGGAATTTCTCATGGGGCAGCACAAAGATGGCAGTAACAAAGCGGTAGCCAACCAGCAGCTCAAGGACATGGCCATCAGCAAAGGCTCCCCGTGGCTGGGTGCAGCTGCGAGTGGGGTCTAACAGCACAGTGGAGAGCGGTACACGGCTAAGCTTGAAGCTATTGCGGTTGCGGCAGTTGTGGGTACCTCGGTTTGGCATGGGGTTGAAGTCGGCCTTGATGACATTGAGATGCTGGGGAGTGAGCAGCAGCCAGTAGGGGATGGCAGCAGACTTGACGGCCTCAGAGGGCGCACAGCAGGAGCGCCGCACTGCGGAACAGAGTGTGCAGCTGGCCCATTCGATGTTGCCTGAGTAGTCCCCAGCAGGTGTCTGGACCATGCGCTTGTCACTGTAGACCAAGTAGACAGGGAAACAGCCCTGGCTGCGCTCCTGAGAGCCACCATCCACCTTGTAGAAGGTGAGCAGCTGGCGTAAGAAATCTTGCAGGCTGGTGTGGCTGCCATAGAGGATGGGGCTGCACAGCATGGCCATGTGCTGAGGTGCAAAGCAGGAGCGCAGGTCAGCATGGAACTCATGCAAGTTGGCAGCATCCGAGATGATGAAGAGTGTGTTCTCACTGTGCCGTACCTTGAGTACCAGGCATAGCTCTGGCATGAGGAAGCCAAACTCAGTGAGGTCGCCATGTGGGAAGCAGAAGACGAAACGCAGGGATGAGAGGATGTGTTGGCTGCTGCCTCGTGACTCTTGGTGTGGGATCTCGAAGACAGCAATGCCGAAGTCAGTGAGCACGAGGCAGGCAGCAAATTGGCGGATGCTGCCCTGTACGTGGATCAGAAAGCACCACAGCACCTTGAGGATGCGAATGTGCTCCAGCAGGAAGTCCTCATCAGCGCCTAGGGCCCACTCGAGAGCCAGACGCTCCTCCTCAGCTTCCTCATCTTCCTCATCCTCATCCTCCTCTTCTCCCTGGCCACTGCCCTCCTCTTCCTCTATGTCTGGGGGTCCCATTTCGAAGTAGCGGTTTTCAGCAACATCCTCCTCTTCCTCTTCTTCCTCCTCCTCACCCTGTTCACCCTGGGCTTCCTCTCGTTGGTTGGCAGCCTCAATCCAGGCAGGGAGCTGCCGTTCAATGGCCTGGCGGATGAGTGTGCTCAGACGCTGGATGAAGTCCTGGTTGGTAGCTGTGTAGCCGATGCAAGTGAAGGGCAGGAAGATGATCTGGCCTGACCCAGGCACCACCTGAACCTCTGGCTCTGCATGTTCTGGGCTGTGCAAGAAGAGACTGAATCAGGGACACAGGAACATCCTATTCCCTAGCCTGCTATAGTACTCTGATCCTGGGAAGCCAATCCATGGTCTCTTAAACCTCTCACAGAGCTGAGCCTGTTCAAGCAGTTGCCACCAGGATGGGTAGCCAGTTTGAGTTCAGGCTTCCCCATACTCAGAGCACAGCTATCCACCACAGCCTGCACACCAACCTAGCTTCCACAACAGAAGTGCTCATAGAGTTCTGTCATTTGCATGTTACCAGGTGTCAATGGGCAATGAAATACTCCAAGGTGTGAATCTCTTTGTTGAAAAATGACTACCTTTAGGGACATTCTGGCTTTCCAGGGCAATAAATCAAGTTGGGTGAGTCCTAGGACCATCACATTTAAATTCCAGCCCCTCCATGACCTCTACAACCCTGCCATGAATAAGAAATTGAAATATACTTCTGTACCCAGGCATGGTGGAGCATGATTTAATCCCAGAACCGGGCAGAAGTCCACTTGGACTTCTGTGAGTTTTGAAGCTAGTCTGTCTACGTGGTGAATCCCAGGCCAGCCAGGGCTATGTAGAGATCCTGCCTCAAAAACAAACAAACAAACAAACTCCTGTAAAGGGCCAAGGAGCTAATACTTTTGGACATATGTGCTAGCCCTATCCATGTAATCTTGTTTAAACAAGAATTTAAGAATGCAATAATCGGTGGCTCAGCAGTTAAATGTACTCAAGAGTTCTCGCAGAGGATCTAAATTTGTTTCTCAGCACCCACACGGTGGCTAATAACCATCTGTAACTCCAGTTGCAGGAGATGTGATGCCCTGTCTTGGCCTTCAAAGGCACCAAGCATACATGTGGTGCATATATATGCAGTTAAACATATACATGCAGGCAAACACTCATAAAATACTTAAAATTAATAAACGATTTTTTTGTTTGTTTTCAGACAGGATCTCTTTATGTAGCACTGGCTGTTCTGGAACTTGCTGTGTAGACCAGACTATCCTGGAACCTATAGAGATGTGTCTGCTTTTGTTTTCTTGAGCGCTGGGATTAAAGAAGTGCATCACCATGCACAGAAAAACAAGCAGATCTTAAAAACATTACCAACAAAAAGAAGCAGCAGCCAGGCAGGGTAGCACAACCTTTAATCCCACCAATAGGAGGCAGAAAAAGGCAGATCTCTGTGAGTTCAAGGCCAGCCTGGTCCACAAACAAGTTCCAGGACAATCTCAAAGGCAAAAAACAAACACAAAACAACAACAGCAACAACAACAAAAATCAAGCAAGGTGGAGTGGTTTATTTCTGTGCCTGACACTCAGGCTGAGAGAGGAGGTGGGTCATGAATTTGAGGTCAGCTTGAGCTACATAGTGAGACCCTATCTCAAAAAACAACAAAAGTTCCACTAGCAAACAGAGAGAGAACACTTATTCTTGGCTCACAGTACAAAACAGACCACGGCCCAAGTTGGCTCTGATTTGCCAACCTCCAGTGTAAGACAATGTCCACTAGACAGCTGAGGAGAAACAGACAGAGCTCCTCTCAACTGTGTTGGAGTAAAGACAGACTTCTACCGACAGGCTACTAACAAAGCCCACTGGGTGTTCAGTCTGCCCGGGACACAAAGCTCTCTTCCTTACCTTGCACCACCAACAGCTCCTGGCACATCCCTTAAGTCTTCAGACGCCACCTGACAGAGGAGAGAAGGTGAGCCTCGGCTGCTGCAGGTAGTTGTTCCTTGGCGCTCACTGGGTGCTGCCTCGCCACCTCTGTCCTCCACTCTGGGTGTGCTCTGGAACTTGGTGAAGTGCTCATTTGGCTATCTTGCTAACATTCAGTAGGGCTGGCTTTCCCACCCATCTGACTTGAGCTTACACACCCAACCGTGGGCCAGAGCCTGTTTCCATGGAGGTCTGGCCCCAGACAGTGACATGATAAAAGGTGGTCCTGGCAAGGTCCCCCAGTGCTGAGACCAGGTCTCTGTCTCTCCTATAACATTAAGGATAGAGTACTGGGGACAAAGCTCTGTGAGCTGTCTTAGCATCTCATGACCATGGCCCTGCTGCATAGGGATCAGGGAACAGGGAGGCCCAGGTGTGGAGCACATAGCACCATGCACTCATTTTTCTCTTCTATTTTCCAGGGACACAGAGATAGGCCCCAGAAGCCTGGACAGCAGTTACAAAAAAGGTATTATAGTCTCACTATTCAGACCACCAAGGTGACGTGAGAAGGGACAGAGTGGCCTCAGGGTGCTAGGCATTAGGGGAGATTCCCCTTGTACAGCCAGCTCATGTGTGTCCAAAGAATGCCACCTTCCTTGTCCCTCAGGGCCCCAGTATTGCTTGTTCCTTGGGGTGGAGGAGGCCAAACTCATATCCTTATGCAACTGGTCTATGAAGAAGACCCAACTAGAGCCACATCTAAGAGAAAGAAATGCATGTCATGCAAAGTACCCCCAGAAGCCCTAGCAACACATGCCATACCCTCACCAGGCCACACCCCACTGTGAAGAATGTTACGCAGCAGCATCATGGTTTGAGAAAATAGTACCCAGGAGCAGGCAAGGGCATTACCTGTCCTGTGGGGATAGATTCCAAGGAGTCGGAACAGTCTTGGGCAATGGGCCGGTCCTCAGGGGGTAAACTGTCGGTGGATGAGAGGCTGCTGGCCAGGGCCTCCTCCTGTACGAACATGATTCCTGCAGAGACGAGGTAGGCAAGTGGGCGGGAAGAGCAGCTGTTCAACAAGAAGCTAAGTCTGGGCACATGGCATGGCCGGGCACTAGCCAGACCCTAAATCATCCATCATACGGGTCACAGAATAAAATGCAGTAATTCAGTAACTCAGGGTCGAGATGTGGCTGCTCTCTACTGTCAGGAAGAGGCTTTCTGAGCAGACAAGCAGGTGAGAGAATCATGAAGACCAAACCCCTAGAGGTGCACTCTACAGACAAAACAACGCACAGAGAAACGCAGAGAAAAATGTGCTCAGAGTATAAACAAAGATCTGTATCTTAAAGATCTTCTTACAGATTACAAAAATGGGGAACGACTTGTTTGAAATCTCCGTGAGAATGCAAAGAATATGAACAGACACTCCATGGAATATAACATGAAACAATGCTTACACAAAGAAAGACAAATTGAAATAGAAGACCACCTTTTCTGTTTCTATGGCATGGTTAGAGCATGCAGCCTGGCCCAGTCTAACTAGAAAGAGGTGGGCACTGGGGTACAAGCTGGTCCACCTGTCAGTGAAGCAATCTGGTGATATACTTGTCAATAGCCTTGGACATATTGGAACAAAGAAAGGACTACACAGACCCTGTGCCCTCATCTGGTATCTCTGCAGGGCTTGCTGAACACAGCTGGAGCCTGAACCCACAGGTTACCTTACCAGGGTGCCCCACTGACTGTCCTAATCGTGTACTTTGAGATGCACCGATTATTTGAGCCATACTAAAGGTCTTCTATGAATAGGCTGCTTGGATCTATTATTTCACTTGAGTTTGCAAGCCAGGTAAGGGAAACCCCTCTTTCCCACTTAAAAAACAACAACCAGAACAAACAAACAACAACAACAAAAATAAAACACCACCACCACCAAAAGGATGGTCTAGAAGAGCCTTGCCTCCACAGCCTGGCTTTGCTGCTGAACAGCCACCATGGCCCAGTTAAATGACTGAACCCTCAGAGCCTGGGACACCTTGTCCAGCTTGACTGTTGCCTAGAACTGAACAACTCAACCAGCCCAGCTTCTCTGCCCAAAGGGTAAGCAGGCAGCCCAAGCTCAGATACTCCCATGAAGCTAAGCTGCAGAGGCTGCGAGGGAGGAAGGGGACAAGCACATAGCCAAGCACCAAGCGTCCCGTCTTTGCTTATATTGTCCCTGCTACTGAAATATCTTAACCCAACCCATCTTTCTGCTACAGTCCTAAACGTATTCCCAAACTGTTCTACCTTGTTCTTCCATGGGTGTAGTCTCTCTCCCCAAGTGGCTCCACGTTCCTAGAGGTACTGCCCTAAAACCCCAACTCAAGATAAAGGAAAGAGTCCCTACTGACCAGTCCTGTTGAGTCTCAGCACTGCTAAGCGCTTCCCCAGCATCAGCTCATGCGCACCTCGTTATTTACCACATTTCATCAAATCTAAGATCTGTGGAGGAGGAGCCATCTTGGTCATAGCAGAAGTCCACGGAAGGATTTCCCACGATTCCATCACGATTACCAGCTGGCTGACAGCAACTAGGGGACGCCACTGACTGAAAGACGCATCTCAATTTCAGAGAAGTCATAGGTGGAAATGTGCATCCTAGAATCGATGAAGTGGGATGGATCCACTTATGGTTGAGAAAACAGAAGAGGCTGCAGAGGTTCCAAGTGCTGCACGGTGCTTGAGATATCATGGCCAGGAGGATGGAACATGAACTCAGCTGCCTGCCTGCTTCTAATCACTTCTACAACAACCTTCTCTCAGGCCCTAGACAGGGCTGGAGAATGGATTCTGGCATCCTGGACACGGCCCCTCTCAGTCACAACAATCCACTGCTCTAATAGCTGTGACGACCAGAGGCCTGGTGTTTTCTCAACAGTTTTTTTCACAAGTGTGTTCTTAGGTTGGGAGCCATCGTGATAAGTCAGTAAAACTGTTCTCACATAGAAAAACTACTGTCCACCCAGGCCAGCTCCAGTAACACATGGTCAAACAAACATATATGTAGGTGCCTCACATTTGTGAGGACAAAAAGAAAAAAAAAGGCATTATGTTCTTGCCACTACCCCTTACCTCCCCACCCCAGCCTTGTTTGGGCATGAGGAAATGCAGACAGGACAGTCTGTCCACTTCCTTCCTGGACCATGGCCTGTACAAACAAGTGGCCAGAAAGGGCCACTCAGCAGATGGGATAGGGGACACCAGCAGTCCTAGACAGGGGTCTGACCTTTGTCATTTCTCGCCCAAAGGAAAGAGATGTGCACACAAAGACATCCACTGGAGTTTATTTACAAGAGGTAAAAATCTGTGACAACATCTCTCAGTGTCCAATAACTGGGAAAAGGGGGACAGACTACAGAGCACCCAGGGGTAAAAGGGCACCAAGGAAGGGGTAGATGAGGCTTGCCCAGGCTGCAGAGACTTCACCACCACAAGGTAGAGGGTTGCTGGCAGTTGCGGCCTGGAGGAGACACTCATGCCTCCTGCCTAGCCAGGATCTGTGCTTAGCCTTGTTCTTCACTTGCCTGTCCACATACGCGCGTGCTCTCTCACTCTCTCTCCGTCTCTCTCTCTCTGTCTCTCTCTCTCTCTCTCTCTCTCACACACACACACACACACACGCACACACGTACTGATTCAACGAATGCTAGAACAGGTTACATCCTGGGCCTTGGGACCTTAGTATGGCCCTGTCCCCAGAAGTCTATGGTTGCTTGCTTTCTATGTGGTATCACTAATACTGTGGGGACCTGAAGAGAGGTTAGAGAAACTTCCTCACAGAGACTCAAACTTTCTTCCTCTTTTATGGAGAAAAAGAAAAAAAAAAAGAATAAATTTTTTTTTTTTTTTGTCAGAGTTTGACAAAGTCAGTGGGCAAATGCTGGCACCGAGCTCTACTGTTGTATTTTCATGGCTTCTCTTCTGCATATCAGTTGTGACTTCAGGCTGTTGAGCATAAGGCTTCTGCCTTAACATGAGCAAGTGCTGTCTTTCTGTACCTCTGGCTTCCCACCCTGAAGGGTTCTGTGTCACAGCTGCCCTTCCCTGCTCTCCTTGTGTGCACGCCACAGTTCACTGCTGCTAGTGGGGTAAACTTCCCCTTCCCCAGGATCTTAGCCCTCTCTAGAAAAGTTTTCTCCAGTGGGGTCACGAGGTCAAGAAATAGAAATGTATTTCTGGCTCTTAAAACCTAGGGCCAAACTAGTTACACAAGACCTCACATCAAGTTCTGTGTCTCCAGGAGCCTGGGCAGGCGGCGTTCTTTCCTGTGTGTCCCAAGCCTCAGCTCCACTTGGGACGGCATACCTGTCCCTCTTCCGTCGGGGCCAGGCTGGCAGCCACGTTCATGGCACCTGGTTCACTCACTCATCTCCGTGGATGCCTGGGTTCAGAGTTGAAAGCCCTTTGAAAATGCTCAGACAATGGGCAGATCAAAGGGGGTGTTCTTCCATGAGTCCATGGGAACAGACAGCCCATCTTGGTCCCATAAATGCAGTATTTGGGGGTTTTGGCCGTACCTTGAGAGTCAGAGGCATCACAATGATAAAAGCAAGCTCTCCACACAGGGATCAAGGGCTCCAGACTCAGTTAAGTAACAAGGCCTGACTGTCTAGGAACTGACCTGCCCACACTGTCTGCAAGGGACAGATCCTCATGAGCCAACAGCCTAATCCTGCTGAAAGGGCAGCCTCAGTTCTCTGTCCAACACCCCAAAAGGGAGAGGGGGTCCTTACTAAGCAAACAACAGTGCTGAAATCAGGCCAGGCACCTCCCTGCTATGTGCCATCCAAGGAGCCAGCCTGCAGAATGTGCCACCCTCCCCGTAGGAAGCAAGTGCCAACCTTTCTCTCTCAAGCCTAACCCTGCCTGCGTCCAGGCAGTGCTGAGCAGCTCAGCTAGGAGCAAGTTCTACTCATGATTACCTTGGTTGGAGTGGATAGGCTGAGGCAGGGAGGCTGAGGTGGGAGCTGCAGTGGGAGGGGAGCTGCTGGGTCTGACGCAGGGAGCAGCTGGGAGCCGGGTGTCCTCACCAACCTGAGGAAGAGTACTGAGTCAGTCCATGCGAGAAAGAAGGACAGGAAGTACAGAAATGCTGAGGCCAGGGACGTGGAGAAGAGTCAACATTCTCCCAACCACAGAATGAACACTCTCATAGAATCGAATAGTAGGTACCACCACTGTACCGCCTGAGGACCCAGCCTGAGGTTTCATGGGGACAGGAGCAGAGTTAATGATCAGAGACCCTAAGGGAGTTCATGGCTCAGTTTCCCCAAGATGAGTTCCATCCTTGGCTGGCCCCCTCTACTCTACCATGTTTACCTTCTTTTCTGTGTTGCTCAGTTTGGACTTGACATCCTTGGCTTTCTGAATGGCTTTCAGTACTTCCACAGTGTCCAGCTCTTTCTCTGTGGTTGCTGCATCATCTAGACAGATCTACAAAATCCAGAAGGTAGCTTACAGCATTGAAACTGGCAAAGAATATTGGGAGAATGGTGAGATTCTGCTTAAGACTGGGTCTGAGCACCCCAATAGGCCCCCAACAAGATTCTGGAGGCTAAGGGAGGCTCTACACCACAACATAAGAAACCTGGAACCACCTTGGAGGGCCCATGGAGGTCCCACATAGTTTAGGACATCTTAGGAGTCCTTCTCTATTAAGAGGGGGCAGCAGCCTCTTGGGGACTGAATATACTGAGTTCCTACTTATAGGCAGAACACAAGCGGAATTGACTGTCAAAGAGCAAGAAGAGAACTTCTGGACAAGGGACTAGTGGGCAGAGATAATAGTAGAGGAAGAAGGCAGGAGTCCCATTCTGGAGAGCTGTGGGCTAGCATGCAAACAGAAAAACCACTTGAAGGATACTCCAAAAGCTTTGGGCAGGTGGAATCAGAAGGCTTCCCAGCTCTGGAGCCAAAAAGGGAAGAACTATTTATTTATTTATTTATTTATTTATTTATTTATTTATTTATTTATTTATTTATTTGAGACAGAGTCTCACTCTGTCACCCAGGTTGGTCTTGAACTCTGGGCAACCCTCTTGCTTCAGAACCTGAATTCTGGAATTACAAGTATAAGCAATTCTCTCCAGCAAGAGATAACATCTTATATAAATTATCTTAGTGACAATGTGGACAAAGTGGCACTTGGTGGGGGTAGAGAAGGGCTGGAGATAGATGCAAACAGAGCCACAGTTATCTTCTGGCCAGGGATCTGGAGAAAATAGGTTACAAGAACTGGTGAGAGAATGGGAATGGAGACAAAGTGGCTGGAGATGGAGGGAAAGGAGTATACCTGGTGGTAAGGACTTTCTTGGTTAGCAGGCACCAGACTGGATTGATTCAGTAAAGGAAAAAAAAATCTCAAGGCCGGTAGTTAGTTAAGTACCAGGGTTACCAGCTGTCCAAAACATTGGTAATTTTAGGAAGCTTACATAAATTAAATAAAAATCTTACACATAATTTTATACATTTTATTTTAGGCCCCTTGTCTAAAATATCTAATGTATTTTTTTTCTTTTTTCTGTTTTGGTTTTTCAAGACAGAGTTTCTCTGTGTAGCCCTGGCTGTTCTGGAACTCACTCTGTAGACCAGGCTGGCTTTGAACTCACAGAGATACACCTGCCTCTGGACTTCCTGAGTGCCGGGACTAAGGGTGTACACCACCACTGCTCAGTTTCCAACGTATGTTTTAAAAGTTGAAGACAATCCCTCTGTGCCTATGTGTTCCTGGAGCCTTCCTGGCCTGAAGATCTGGCACACATGAAGCCTGCTAGGGAACACACAACTGATGGGAGAAGGAGCAGTGGACTTGTAGACCTGATGCAGACGAGGGCCTTGCTTTGCTTATGTAGAACTGGAATTCATCCTGCCAGTCTCTGGGCTCTGTGGGTGGTTCTGGGGCTTACCTCAGAGGCTCGTTCGCCAAACTGGGAGAGCACCTTGGTCCGGTAGTCAGGGATGATGCTCAGAGGGTTGTTCAGTAAGGCCACACGCTCTAGACATGGTAGGCTGCCTATGCTCTTGACCTCCTCCAACTGCAAGACAGAAGTGCCATTTAGCCCCTTCTTTTAACAACTCAGCAACAGACTACACACTTGATGGTTTCTTTTATGTGAACAGAATCCTATTGGTTTTCTTTTTTTAAAGATAACAAACAAGGCCTAGCAATCTCAGAACCCCGAGGGTCCAGGGCTGGGGTTCACCTGCTCAATCCTGTTGTCTCTGAGGTCCAGATTAACCAGAGAGTAGAGTTTGTGCAGGCCACTCAGACTCTCTAGGAAGTTGCCCGCCAGGTTTAGGGTTTTGACATTGCCCAGTTTAGTGTGCACGCCTTCCAGGGAGGAGAGCTTGTTGTAGGACAGGTCAAGGTGGACGAGGTTGTACAGGTGCTGGAATAGCAGGAGAAACACAGTGACAGCACAGGTTAGGCCTCCAGAGAGGCCACTGTGCCCTTTCAGACAAACTGGACCAGTTCTGTGAGGCAGGTTTACAAGTCTTTTGACAACCACTGGGAAGGGAAGTCCCTCTTCCCTCTTTCACATGCCATAGTCTCATGGTATTCCCTGCAGAGAGGTCAGAGGTGGGCACTGAAAACTCAGCTTGCCTATCATCATCACACTCTGCACATACTCAGCTTTTTGAACACTTTGGAACTAAAACAATCAGTGTGTCCCTGGAAGCCCAAGAGGAAGGCCACAGCCCCTATGCTTGCCACCCCCTGGGGTGCAATGCTTCCCCAGTCTTGGACCTATCAGGACAGCAGGGCCCTAGAGAGCTAGTGGGCAGACATTACCTGTAGGTTGTCCACAACTAGCACTCCGTTGTGACTCAGGTCCAGGTACTCAATCTTTGGGATCAGTTTCTTATGAAAGAAAAGAATGTCTAGTGTTACTCAAGGAGGCAGGACCCTAAACAGTCCATGTACCCAGTGGCTAAACACACGCTTCAGGCTGGCTTATCTGCAGGGTCACTGACACCTCCCACTGCCCACTCAACAGAAATCCAAAGGAATCCACTGTTTGGACAGAACAACTGGCTTAAGTAATACACATGGTAACACATGGTAATGTCCTCCAAAACCAAGGGAACCTGTCCTTTTTTACCCTGTCCTCCCCCACAGGATCACAAAAAGAAGCACACTCTTAAGACCATTGGGATGTCGCTCTAACACAGGCACACCTATATTCTAGGCAATGAGTTTTCTGCTATTCCTTAAAAGGAATTATCATTTACCATGGTTTGGTTATATTAAATGCATACATAATTCATATACTTCACTTGGTTTTATGTATTAACTCACCATTTTAAAACATTCTCATTTTGAAATTCAACTTAAAAAGACTACACATAATATGTAGAGCACTTAATATATTTTTTTGGGGGGTGAGCCTTCAGAAAAAGTAAAATATAACAGCTATTCCTCGGGTTTGGAAGGTCTGAAAGCCTTGGGAGGCTGCTGCAAGCATACCACAGATTCGTCGATCTCAGAGATGCTGTTGTGGCTCAGGTCTAGAGTGGTCAATGCTTGCCATGTAGGGATGATAGCAGTCACAGGGCCTTCAAGGGCTGTGCCTTCAGGCTCCCACTCATCAAATTCTGAGGCTTCAGGAACAAGGACTTCCTGCATGAGAACATCTGTTGAGCCCTCACGCAACACTGAGTAGAATACGCTATCGTTGCAAAATTTAAGGAAGCACTAGAGCATATTTAGCATGTGGAAATGAGTTTGCATTAAAAAATGGGATTTGCTTTATGTGTCTTAAAGTGATTGTGAAATAACTGAAAGATGTGGAATATGTTCTGGTCCTGTGACTTCAGGAACAAATGCTAGTCAAGTCCCCCCAGGGCCTCTGCTCTACAACTGATATCTTTTCTGGCTTAAATCTTCAGAAGGTGAAGGTTTGAATTCGTGATGTTGCCGGACAGCCATGCTTTCAGAGTGGTCTCCACTGTGGACAACAAATCCCTTAACCATTACTTCCCAGGGAGAGCAGCAGCACAGGGCGTCAGTCACCACAGGAGAGGGAGACAGTTCTTCTCGGTTGACTTTTGATGTCTATAAGACATCTTATATGGGGTTATCCTGAGTTCCTTCAGCTATCTGGCAAGAAGTACTTCCCAGAGGACAAGACACTATACTCGACTCTCTGCACAGTTTCTTCCTTTGAGTCAGTGGCCTCAAGAGAAAGAATTTTCAACAAACCCAAATCCTGATCATAAGTCACAAAATGAGTCTCTCTCTATACTGAAGGACTTAAATATTATTATAATGGCATCCATATAATGGTAAAAGAAACTCCCTACCTTAACAGCTAGGCTATTTCTGTTACTCAGTCCAAACAGGGTCCAGCCCTTCTGCACCTCACCTTCTTCTGCAAGTCCAGGGAGGATGAGATACAAATGAGGGCTAAGCCAGTGCTTGCTGGGCTCAGAGAAAGTTCCTTGGCTTCACTAACAAAGGCTATGCCCCCCAGGCCAGGCCCCAGCATAAACACAAAGGCAGAGCTCACCTTCATTGAGGTTGCTGAGAATCTGACACTCATTGTGGCTAACGTTGGCTTGGAGGTGACCAGCCCTCGGATATGCTTAGCATCACAATGACTTATCTGGAACAAACAACAGCTGTGTCTCAGAAATGGCATCCTGGCCCCTCAGAAACCCCAGGAACTAGATGTTCATCCCACAGGCAAGCTCAAATCCCTAGATAAAAGATGACTCAAAACTTGGCCTCTTTTATTCCCCAGTGCGTCTCAGTTGCAGATAAACATTTTTTTTAATATTTATTTATTATGTATACAATATTCTGTCTGTGTGTATGCCTGAAGGCCAGAAGAGGGCGCCAGACCTCATTACAGATGGTTGTGAGTCACCATGTGGTTGCTGGGAATTGAACTCAGGACCTTTGGAAGAGCAGGCAATGCTCTTAACCGCTGAGCCATCTCTCCAGCCCCGCAGATAAACATTTTAAGTATCTAGTAAGAAAGGCATCTAGCCAGGCATGCTGGCGTACACCTCTAGACCCCACTCAGGAGGCAGAGGCAGGCAGATCTCTGTGAGTTTGAGGCCAGCCTGATCTTGCCTCAAAAATGGACGCTCAGGTTCCTTATGAGCCACAAATTCCATTTTTGTGGTTAAGGGCTACCGGGAGCTTGCCAAGGAAACAGAAAAGGTAGGATCTGGGAATCAGTGATGGAGAATAAGGGGCATGCAGCCACAGCACATGGAGCATCTCTCCTGCTCACCCAGCCTGACCCTCTGTCCTCAGGCAATACAGGTCAAGGGAAGCAGGCTTCTGGAATTCAAATTCAATATCTTGGCCTAACTTCCTCATTTCCCCAAGCCTCAGTTTCCTCAATTGTAAAATTGAGAACAAAAGTATCCATACTTCACGGAGAAGTTGGGGAGACTTGGTCAAGAATACATGGGCACTGGGTAGAGCTGAAGACAAAAAACAAGTTCAGGAAACATGTGGTTTTATTTTATAAAAAACAGTTTTTATTGTGCATTACTGACTCCCATTTCTTTTTTTTTTTTTTTCCTTTGATTTTTCGAGACAGGGGTTCTCCGTAACTTTTGGTTCCTGTCCTGGAACTTGCTCTTGTAGACCAGGCTGGCCTCGAACTCACAGAGATCTGCCTCTCTCTGCCTCCCGAGTGCTGGGATTAAAGGCGTGCGTCACCACCGCCCGGCTCTCCCCTTTCTTTCTTTCTTTCTTTCTTTCTTTCTTTCTTTCTTTCTTTCTTTCTCTCTCTCTCTCTCTCTCTCTCTCTCTCTCTCTCTCTCTCTCTTTCTTTCTTTCTTTCTTTCTTTCTTTCTTATGTATACAATATTCTGTCTGTATGTATGCCTGCAGGCTAGAAGAGGGCACCAGACCTCATTACAGATGGTTGTAAGCCACCATGTGGTTGCTGGGAATTGAACTCAGAACCTTTGGAAGAGCAGGCAATGCTCTTAACTGCTGAGCCATCTCTCCAGCCCCTCCCCTTTCTTTTTAAAAATGACAACAAAATTAGTGTTAGGAACCAGAATTCAGTAGAAAGTAATATAAAGCATTCTTCTTAGGGATGGGTGCCCTTGACTGGGAAAACAAAGAGTTGGAATTGCCTCTGTCTGGCCTAAGGATGATTTCTGTGACTTCTACCTGAATAACACATGGTCCTGACTCCATGAGAGGTCACAGCGAATTAATGCCTGCAGCTCTGATCTCTAATTCCTCTGCTGCCTACAATAGGGGTGGAGAACTGCAAACCAGCTAAGGACAGAAAAGGCCCCTTTCTGGCTTTCCCCTTTTCTGGCTTGATTTCCTTGGACAGAATCTGCCAACATGTTGCCAAATATGAAAGCAACGGTGCCTTACCACTTGCTATCACAATCATTTCCTGCAAAGAAACAACAGAGCAAGACACTGCTGGGCAGGGTCAGCCCTGCCTGCTGACTAGCAGCCTTGGGCCTTACCTCTACCTGATGAAGAGACTTGAATATAGAAAGATCAAAGGGCAGGAGCTGCTCCTGAATGTTGCTGGTCCCAAAAGGTCCTTCTGTGCCAGAAACCTGAGGTCAAAGATGGATTTATATTAGGAGTGCTGTAGTGAACTCCTGTTCTGCACTCTTGGGTGAATGTGGCCGCAGCTGTCAAACTCAAAGCTCTGACCACTTCAACTGTATTCAGACAATGGGCCACGATGCCCCCTGGCACTCACAGGCAGAAACACAGTATCAACAACACCAGGAGGCTTTCATCCACTGAGAGCCCCAGTCTTGGTCTCCTTCACACACTGCCAGCTGGTGAGCTATGGGACAACTGAGAGACTCTCTACAACTACGCTGCTGTAACTGTACCTTAAGGTACCTAAGGCGACAGGTGAAGTCTAGGATGTGCCCAAGGTCAGTCTTGGCATCACCGCTGGCACAAGTAGGCTTTCCTTGCTGTAGCTGCTCCGTGACAGCATAGAGCTGCAAGGGCCTGATGGCAAAGACCTCACCGGCTCCTAGAAGCTGTTCTCCTGTAACAGTCAAGTTCAAGAGTGAGCGTCCAGCCCCAGTCCAGTCCCAGCCTATTGGACAGCCAGGGGAGACAAGCACCAAGCCAACAGTCAACAAGCATGCAGCAAGCACCTATGACAAGCATCCACCCCACCCACCATGCGAAGCTACAGTCTTAGGTACATAGGAGTGGCCCTTCTGAGCTCACATTGGGCACAGGGCAATCCTGGACACATGATGAGAGAGAAGGGAAGGGCTGTGCAACTGGGGAGCCTCCTGAAGGGCGAGGTGGAGTGGAGAGCTAAGGCACAGAGCCAAGAGGAGGCTGGGAGAGGCAGTACTCTAGGTGTCACAACTACCTCGCACCCTCTAATATGCAGAGACTAAGGTCAGTTATAGACCTAAGATGCCAGTGTTTAGGCCTTAAATTGCTCCTTCTAGCAGGTTTCCGAACCTCTGACCACTAGTACCCTTACCTTTACCCCAGGGAAGGCAGTAAGATGCTAAATGTAAGCCTGATGGCGGGGCGTGCTCATTCTACTACTGTTAATTGTTAATATGAACATGACCCAAGATTGGTTTCTACTTGCGATCTGAACACTTTCAAGCAAGGACAAACCAGGTGCAAGATGGCAGCATGCCAGCCACCTTTCAACACCCCGTGTGACTTGGGAATAGATCCTGAGACATAGGTGAGTCCCAGGCACTCACCTTACACAAGCCTGGCTACCTGAGTTTGATCCCCAGAACCTACATAGAGGCGGAAGGAGAGAACTGACTCTACCAAGCTGTCCTCTATCTCCACATGTGTGCTGTGACACATGTGCCCACATACACATACCCCGCAAAAATAAAATTATAATAGAGAATCTTAAACATGAAGGATCCTCACCTACAGGGCAAGTAGTGGGTAGACTGGGGACCAGGGCCAAGGACTTGACACCCTCAAGGAGGTGGGTAGGATCTAATGTAAACTCAGTGCCACCCTGGGCACTAGGCAATGCCCCCAGCATTTCAAGAGCCCATGGCTACATACCTTTTTCAAAGAGCTCTTCAGCCAGTGCTGCAGTGATGCCATTTATTTCCTGTGGAGACACAGACCCTGCAGTTAGAGGTCCATTTGCCCATCGCTGGGATTGCACAGTCCCTGCTACCCACTCACTTCGCTCCTGCAGGGTCAGCTCTAGATCTCAGGAGTGTCCAATCTTTTGACACTGCAATTAAGACATTGTCACCAACAAAATTCATACTTGAGAACTGCACAATCAAGTAACAACAATACAATCACAAGAAGCATCTCATAATGCTTTAAGTAAGTTTACTGTTTTGTGTTGGGTTGCATTCATAGCTATCTTAGACCACACATAGCCTGCAGGCAACAAGTAGGACACAGCTTCTAGATAGAGAACAACTAAAGGAGGGAGAAAACGTAGAATGAAGGAAGAAGTTTAGAAGGGGGGAGGCTAGAGAAACGGCTCAGAGGTTAAGAGCACTGGCTGCTCTTCCAGAAGTCCTGAGTTCAATTCCCAGCAACTACATGGTGGCTCATACCCATCCTCAGTGAGATCTAGCGCCCTCTTCTGGCGTGCAGGTGTACATGTAGGCTGAACACTGTACACCAAAAATAAATCTTTTAAAAAAAAAGAAGTTTAGAAAGGGAACTGTTTTCAGATATATGGAGAGCTGAGCATTTCCTCAAAAACAACTGCAAGTCTACACAGGCGCTGGCTGAGTGGGCTGCAGCCCAGGGGCCAACAAAGCCTGACTTATGCCAAGGGTTGGCTGGGGGAGTCAGCAGCTTCCTCACTAAGTTTGGGGCTCCCAGGAGAGGGTGTGGCAGGGAAGAAATCCTGATTCTTTTGGGAAAAAAAGAGGCCCTGACTAATAGAATACGTGACTTTGCAGCACCAACTTTCCCTAGGAATGACTATTTCCACCTTCTCTCAGGTCAAATGTTTCTTCAAAGAGTGGAAACTAAGCGGTTATGGCAGCAAACACCTTTAAACCTAGCACCCAGGAGGCAGAGGCAGATGGATCTCTGTGAGTTTGAGGCTAACCTGGTCTGCAAAGCAAGTTCCAGGACAGCCAGGGCTGTTACAGAGAAACCCTATCTCGAAAAACAAACAACAACAACAAAAAAAAAACAAAAAACAAAAAAAAAGGAAGGAAGGAAGAATGTCTTTTTCCTGCGCTCAAGCCTCCCAGATTCACAGCAGCACAACAAAGCCCCAGGGTCACTAGAAAGATACAGCAAGGGTGTTCCAAATGCCACACAAAGCCACAGAGCGCACAGCAAGAACCAGTCCTCCCTCACATTAACAGCTACCACGCTGGCTTTAAGTCACAGCAGACAGTGTCTAAGTACTAGGTAGGTCCTGGCTCACTGACTTCTCCTGCCACCCTATAGATGCCGTTACACAAACAAGCCAACACAGGAGGAAGGTGTTGATGCTCCAGCTTTATGACTATAAACCAGCAGGGCTGGCTACACTCGAGCACTTGATCTTGGTCCTCTCAGAACATAGTCAATTGCTTCTGCACTCAAAACAATTGTGGGGAAAGAGATGGCTCAGTGGTTAAGAACACTTGCTACTCTTCCAGGGAACTTAGGTTTAGATTCACATGGCTCACAACCATTGGTAACTCCAGTTCCAGGGAATTTAACCTCCTCAGGCACCAGCCACAGGCATGGCACACATACATACACGTTAGCAAAACACTCAGACACATGAAATACTAAAAATCTAAAAAGAAAAAAAAAAAGTAACCAAACAATCATGAGGTTTGGAGACACTCGCCAAAACCTTTAGCCCCACCTCCCACAGATAAGAAATTAAACTGACTGACAGCAGTCCACGGGTCTTTTTGTAAGCAAGCCCAGATGGAGGCAGCACATAACTCCTCGCAACTCACAGGACACGCAATCTCTTATGCATTTATGGGACTTAGAAAGCACCAGGTGGCAGAGGACAGGGTGTCCTTTTCCTGTGACCTCATGAGTTGTTTGTCTCTTCCTTATATTTTATACATCACAGCTATCCGCCTCAAATACCAGGAACTAAATCTGGGGCCTCTATCCCTCAACCACAGCAGACAGCCTTTTATTTTGTTTTAACTGGGTGGCTTCAATTTCAGAATCCTTCCGCCTCAGCCTCCCAAGTAGTTGGGAGCTATGAGCCCTTCATCCAGCTCACAATAGCAATCTTTTTTTTTTTTTGGTTTTTCGAGACAGAGTTTCTCTGTGGCTTTGGAGCCTGTCCTGGAACTAGCTCTGTAGACCAGGCTGGTCTCGAACTCACAGAGATCTGCCTACCTCTGCCTCCTGAGTGCTGGGATTAAAGGCGTGCGCCACCACCGCCCGGCTCATGATAGCGATCTTAACAGCTGGAAATATGTAGTGATTGTTTCTTCCAGCCTGCATGTACGCTTGCCCTTTGTTCAAGGTGGTTTTCTTAACATAGTAAGGTTTTTTATTTTTATGTTTAACTTTTAATTCTTTTCCTTTGTGACTATGAGAATGTAAGAATATTATCCCAGTTTTCTCTTGGCCTCATGATCTTTAAAAGCTGTGCTTATACAGTTTGCTTGAAATTCAGTTTATATGTAAGAATTGCTCCTTTCCCACCTCACCAGAGAGAGAAGATAAGCCATTGCACTTCAGCATTAGAGAGCTCAGTGCACAGGTCAAAATGTCAGAGGCTAACAGAGCAACAGGGTTCCAGTAGAGGCTACGGGGTCTCTGAAGCGCAACTTCAGTCTCTTACAACCTCCTAAAGCCCTGAGTTTACCCTGGCAGCTGTGAGGATCCGAAGTCAAGGAAAAGCTTGAAATGGCCTACAAGCAAGCCTCCCACGCACTTCTGAGACACATGGCCTTCTTTCCTATCCTCCTATAGCCAGACCTCCTAGTGCTAAGGTACCAGAGGCTGCCCGTCTACACTTAACCTCAACTCCACAGGCCTCTCAGGCACTGTACAGACACAAGGAGCCTGCTAGAAGGCTCTTGAAAAAAAGGGCTTCCTGCCCTGTCACCACCGCCAGCAGAAATATATCTCCTATGGAACATTTCTTTGGGCAACTGGTGTTGATCTGGACAGAAGGGAAAGTCACGCTGGACGACAGCCCTGCTAAGGGTCAGAGCTGGGGTTCCCAGAAGACCCAGAGAATGCTGCTACCAAGAGGCAAGAGCTTTAACTTCTGAGGAATCTCAAAAGCAAACTCTTAAGTATTTCTTTCCAATCTGTGCTCAGGAAGAGCACACTGTTGGCCTTCCTACTTGGCTTCCTCAGGCTGACCTTCACCTCAGGAGAGAGTCTGAACCAGAGGGATCTAGAAATTTCTTAGTCTGAAAACCTAAAGCACTAGTTTCCTCTGGCCAAGCTGCACCTGAAGGCAAAGGGCACAGAGTCAGACCTCTACCTCAGTTAGGCCTCTTTGGGCTGTACCTCAACACCATATGGACTACTTAGGCTATTTATATCTTTAGCTGCCTACTCACAGAGCCCAGCTGTAAGTGTACCCCCAAATACAGATCTGATGCTCAATTAGACACCCCTCGCTAGTCCTTGCCACCTCTGCTTGGCTCATGCTAAAGCAGTGTGCCTGCCAGTGGACATTCACTGGGCAGGAATTACATGGCACTGAGGCCATTACCCAGGTGTGATCTGGACACACGTGTTAGAAGGGCCTTGCATTTTGTCTACCAGGAGTCAGGCATATTATATGTGATTCAACTTTAAGCAAAATTCCCCACTGAAGGATTCACATATAAATTTTAAAAAGCTTCAAGACTCTAAGTTGAAAAATAAACACACCAAACAGGTTTGTTATCATTCACAACCTCAGCCCTTTGCAACTAAAACAAATTAATTATAAAAATAAAACGGATCTAAAGCCAACACTAAGAGAGTCAACAATTTCATTTCAAATTAAAAAAATTGTTTTCTGGTTACAGTCAAGTGGCTTTAAAATAAGGAAATGATATATACCTCACCTTTGAAGGGAACTCAGTTATCTTTCTTACCAGAGCAGCCCAGCATGGTGACATGTGGTGAGCCCTGACACACCCCTTTTCTAAGCCTCAGATATTCACTGTAAAAGCTCAGGCAGGCTCCAAACAGCCCCCAGACTACCACCTTCAAGATCACAAAACAGAATAAGGCACAGAAAAGTTAAATAACTGAATTGGAATGAACTGGTTGAAACAAGCAGGCCTGGGAGACAGACTGGGCTCTGTCTATTTCCAAGCCAACTGTGATGTGGCCTGCTTCAGGATGATCTTGGTTATGATTATCCATGGGATTGCATTCTGCTGAGTTTGGAACTTCTCTAAACATTCTGGGACAGGGTCTATCACTGTGAGTCCAGGAAGCGAGGAGCACAGCTATCCAGTGGAGGAGGAAACAAAGGCTGCCTCACCCCTGGAATTCCCCAGTTCTGGGTTGGCTGGAGAGGGAAATGCTTTTTCCCTTGTCATTAAAATCCAAATAATGAAAGAATCGAACTGGACTTTATATTTTTTACCATATACAAAGATGAACTTGAAATGGATCAAAGTCCTAAATGTAAAAACAAAACATATAAGAGAAAATATAAATTTTTTGTGATACCAATTAGTCAATGGGTTCTCAGATATGGCATGAAAAATACAAGTGACCAAAATATACAAAAAAATAAACTTTGTCAAAATCTAAAATATGTATGTTTCAAAGAATATTATCAAGGGCTCAGTGGTCAAGAAAACTTGCTGCTCTTACAGAGGACAAGGGTTCAATTCCCAGCACCCACATAGCTAACAACTGTTGATAACTCCAGTGCCAGGGGATCTGACCCGTTTTCTGGCCTCCATAGGCACTGTACACACACGGTCACAGACATATATGCAGGCAAAACACTCATGAACATAATAAAAATAAATAAATATTTTTAAAGGATATTATCAAGTAAAGGAAGCCAAGTGTGGTGGTACATGCCCATAATCACAGTACTCAGGAGGCTGAGGCAGGACGATGGTTGAGTTTGAGGCCAGCTTGTTCTCTAAGGTTCTAAGCCAGCAGGGACTACACAGAGACCATGTCCTAAGAAAGAACAGCAACAACAAACAAAGTGAAAAGCTGTGGGTACAAACCAATGGTAGTCCATGTTTAGGATATAAAAGGCCCGAAGTCTGATCTGTAGCACACACACGAAAGAGAGACAAAGGAAGAAAAAAAGGGAGGAAGGAAAAAAAAGAAAGTAAAAAGTAAAGGGTTAAAAACAAAACAAGCCGGATGGTGGTGGCACATGCCTTTAATCCCAGCACTCAGGAGGCAGAGTCAGGGAATCTCTGTGAGTTTGAGGCCAGCCTGGTCTACAGATAGAGTTTCAGGACAGCCAGGGTTACAGAGAAACCCTGTTTTGAAAAACCAAAAACCAAACCAAAACAAAACAAAAAATGACCTTTGTGGAATATACTAAAAAATTAAAAACAAAATAAAAAACCTTTATAGAACATAAGTTATTTGTATATCACAGTTCTGATAAGGGTTTAGCATCCAGAATATATAAAGAACTCTTACAACTCAACAAAAAGAAATTAAAATTAAAAAAAAAAAAAAGAAAAAGAAAGGGACCATGCTCAGCAGTTACTAGGACTGGCTGCTCTTCCAGAAGACCTGGTTTAATTCCCAGCACCCACATGGCAGCTCTAACCTGTCTGTAACTCCAGTTCTAGGGCTTCTGACACCCTCATACAGACATACATGCAGGCAAAATAACAATGCACACAAAATAAAAATAAATTATAAGCCTGGCAGTGGTGGCACATGCCTTTAATCCCAGTACTTTGGAGGCAGAAGCAGGAGGATCTCTCTAAGTTCGAGGCCAGCCTGGTCTACAAAGCGAGTTCCAGGAGACGCTCCAAAGCTATACAGAGAAACCCTGTCTCAAAAAAACAAAACAAACAACAACAACAACAAAAAATTGTAAAAAAGAAAGACCTAATGTTACACAGACAAGGGATCTAAATCCATTTCTCCAAAGATATAAATGCCTAATAGGCATATTTAAAAAAAAAAAAAAATCTCAGCATCATTAATCATGGCGCAACTGCAAGCGAAAACCACAATGGAACTACTTCACACCTACTATGACATCTAGATAAAACAAAGACAGGTGCAAAGGGGGGTTAGGATGTGGGGAAATGGAACATATGCATTGTGACTAAGAATGGAAAAGAATCTGGTGGTTCCTTAAAAAGCCAAGTTATTATATAACTCACCTTCCTCTTCTGGGTATACCACAAACGTACATAAAACCTGCAGCAGTCTCCCCCAGTTCCGTTTATCCAATTTCATTTTCTGTGGTATTCATGATCAACTACAGTCCAAAGTTGTTAAATGGAAAATACTAGAAGTAAATGATTCCTAAGTTTTAAATTGCACACCATTCTGAGTATCATGAACTCTCCAACCAGCCCACTCTGTCCTACCTGGAGCACGAGTTGTTCCTCTGTTCAGCACATCTATAGAATACACTCAGCACTTAGTAGACTGCTAGTCATTAGCAGCCATCTTGGCTACTATAGTATTGAAACAGAACAGTCTGAACATGAGGGAGTAGAGATGCAGGGATTCCGATATGCCCAAGACAAGTCTTGAAGAGAAAAGATAAAGTTTCTCATTTGATAGGAAAATAAATTAGCTAAGATCACAGTAAAAATGATTCTTCTATCCAGGAAATTGTGAAGAAAATCCTACTAGATTTGCTGTGATACTTCAACTGAAAAGGTTATGGTTAGAACACATAAGTACTCTGACCAGAAATAACAATGGATCTGTACAAGCACATATAGGAAAAAACACAGGTAGGGCTCAGCATGGGGCTTGGCTTTAGCTGTCTTTTGGAGCCCTTACAATGTGTTCATTGTCTTAGATACAGGGATGAAGGATAAACACAAGATGGTATGGCAGTCCCTCCTTAGTCATGGAGGGCACACTCTAAAACCCACGGATGCCCTAAACCATACAGTTCACATACCACTCTTTCCTACAGATGCATACTCATGATAAAGTCTAATCTAAGAGAAGGCAGAGCCAAACATTAATACTCTAAAATTACTAAAATAATATGTTGTTGAGTTCGAGGCCAGCCTGGTCTACAGAGTGAGTTCCAGGACAGGCTCCAAAGCTACAGAGAAACCCTGTCTCGAAAAACAAACAAACAAACAAACAAAAATGTTGTAATAAAAATTATGTAATATGGTCTCTCAAGGTATCTTCTACTTTTACCTTTCCACTTACAGGAAGCACTTCATGGCTACATTCTGGCATACCTGAATTGCAGCATCATGACTCAGGTGCTTTGGGCTATTTATTACCTGGACCTAGTACTGTGACACTCGCTCTGACAACTGAGATGGTGGCCTACTAAGTGATGTATGTACAGTGTGATTCGCCAGACAAAGCTGATCCTGTGAAAGAGCTCTCCACTCTACTCAGAATGGTACGTCTAAAACTCACGGACTGTTTACTTCTGGAGTTTTCCATTTAACATTTTCACACCACGGAATTCAAAATCAGATTAGAAAGGGATTTCTGAATGTACATCCAAAGAATATTTTAGTCATAAAAGGACTAAAAGATTAATGCTACATGAACGGATCCGAGAAATAAATGAAATTGCTATATGTTATATGAACCACTTATGCAAAACATTGAGAACAAGCAAACTCAAAAAGACAGAAAGCAAGGCCCTGAGTGCTGAGGGCTGGGGAAAGGAGGGAACAGGCAGTGACTGCCCTAAACACAGGGCTGGGTTGTGGGTGATGACCTGCAGCAGTGCTCACTTCACACCTTTGTGCATCGGCTGAAAACTACTGAATGATATACTTACAGTGAACTTTATAGTGAGTGAGCTATATCTCAATCTAAAAGTATTTCTCCCCAAACAGAAAAGAACAGCAACAACCACAACAAAACCAGGTGTGTGGGTATCTGCTGTAATTGCAGTACTCAGGAGGAAGAGCAGGGAGGAGTATAACTGCAAGTTCAAGGTCACCGTAGGCTGCGGGGAAAATCTTATGCCAACTCTGTCTATTTAGTCAAAGCCTGTCTCAACTCAACAAAATAAAATGTAAGTAGTCCAAACCATAACCAAGTAGGATTCCCTGGGTACCCCCACTTCATCCAATGTCAGCACGCAGGACAGATGTATCTGCAACAATCCCTAGGTAGATACTGGCTAAGACAAAGATTCCCTGGAGAGCTCCTGCCTGCAGAAAAAAATTGACAGTGCTCTTAAGACTGTGTTGGTTCAAAATTAAACTGAAAGGAAGACCTAGTCCAGAGGGTCTCAGCTGGGTCGTTTTACCCCTTTCCCACCATGAGAAGATGGGCATTGTCTCCTCTAGAAAACAGAATTGGAGTGAATGGGACTGGGAAGGGCAGTGCTAGTCAGACTGGATAGAGGCCAGAGATGCTGCTAAGTAGTGTCCCTCACCATGGCTGAGAAACCCATCTTAATCTAAAGACAAGTTAATTACTTTTAAAATTCTCACATTTATTTAACCTATGCATATATTTTATGTCAATAATGCCAAATATGTCTGAAAAGTTCTGAGGTCATGCTTCAAACCAGAACCACAGAGTTAGGCTTGCCCCAGACCTATGGCAGGTAAGTCTAACTAAAAAGAGTATTCTAGGCCTTTCATGGCTCAGAGTTGGGCAAACCTGCAGTAGCTAGGAAAAACTCCCCAAAGACAGTCTTAAGCAACAAATTATACTTTCAAAGAGATGTTTATCGGGTTTCATTCTTCAGCAGAAAATGGAAGTTTTATGAAGTTTATCTGACAGACACATAGGGAATGAGAATTTTTCTTACTCAAGGAAATGTAAAAAGACATTCACAACAGGAGATGGTATACAGACACATTCTAACTGGTCCCTTCAGCTTGTGACATCACCAAACTCCAAATCTCCAGGCTCTATTTAGTATTCCAAAAAAAGATTCAGGAGTCTTACTCTGTTGTTTCAGAAGAAAGATTTGTTTTAAAGAAGGTACTTCCTATAAGCCAAGGCCATCCTCATCATTTAAGGGAAAAAGAATTAAAAAGTAGATATATGTTATCAGAAAACCTCTCAAAGAGACTATCCCACACAGTTCTTCACAGACAACTACATCAATGTGATCCTTTCTCTTATAAAACTAGAACCCTAATCTATATACTGGGTTGTTTTGGTGTGTGTGGGGGGGCGAGTTTAGCGAGGAGGGGTGTTGAGACAGACTCTCACTATGTAGCCTTGGCTGGCTTGAAGCTTGCTGTGTAGACCAGGCTGGCCTTGAACTCACAAAGATCCACCTGCTGCTGCCTCCCAAGTGCTGGGATTAAAGGCGTGTGCTTGAATAGCAAGGATTTGTTCCTCTCATACATGCATTTTCTAGGGCAGAAGGTCCACAGCTACACCAGCAATATAAGGTCCAGTTGTAAGGCTGACCATTTTTATTTGTTTTGTTTGTCTGTTTGGGGACAGGAGTTTCATCATGTAGCCCTGGTAATTCAAACTCAAGAGATTTGCCTGCTTCTAGCTGCTGGGATAAAGGCCTGTGTCACCATGGAGAATTTTCAAGACCTACAGTCTGGAAAGTGCTGAACTGCAGGTGTGTGCCATCATACCTGGTGTGGCTTGATTTTTTTTTTTTTTTTTTTAAGAAACTTCTTTCCACCATTCTTTGTGTTGTCTTCCATATCTTGCTCCAAATCTTGCAATAACTACCTTTATTCACATACCCTTTTACAGTTGCCTTAGCTTTCCTTAGAATAAATTCTCAGAAGTGAACTGCTCCTGGCTTTTGATATTTTGGCTTCACACTGCTAGACTACCCTTCTTAAGGTCTGACAAGTTAATTATTTTTTACTTTTTATTGTTCTTGAGACACAGTCTTGCTATACAGTTCTGGGCAGCCACATACTGATGAACCCTCTGCTCAGCAGGACTTACTCTGTCAGCGGCAGCATTTCATGGTCTATGCAGAGGAGAGTAGAGCTGCTCCATGAAGCCAGCAGTGGAGCCGTCAACCCTGGGCTATGATGGCATTCATTACTTAAAGATAACTAATTCCAGGCTGGAAGGATGGTTCAGCAGTTAAAAGAGCAAACTGCACGTACAGAGGACCCAGATTCATTTCCCTGGGTGACTCACAACCTCCTGTAACTCGAGCTCCAAGGGACCCAACATCCTCTCTGGTTTACACGGTGCTTACACTGACATGTACACACCCCACCCAAATGTAAAACACTAAAGATAAAATAACCTTAAAATCCAAGAAGAATGACTAATTCCCTCACTGGTGCTGAGCCGCAGTCCAACTCCAACAGTGTATCTAGACCATTGTCCATCCTCACCCATTAGGAGGAAAATCTACCTTAAAAATCAAGAGATGTTTTTGCAAAACAAAATGCCTTGTAGTAGAAGAAAATAAGTGGTCAGTCTGATTTACACAAACCCACCCACAAACATGACCTGCTCTACCTGACTCTGCTCTTCTACGTTCTAACCTAGAGCCAGGGTCCAGTCTGTTTCTCCTCAAAGTTGAGAACCCAAAGGGAACTTACATAGAAGTGGAAATGCAAGAAGTGGGCCAGAACTCTGGGAGCCACATCAGGGAACGTGGCTAGGAGGGTCTGGAGGTACACCTCCAGGTCCTTCTCCCGCTTCTCTACCAAGCTCCGTGAGTTCTTTCCAATTATCTTTTTGGGTGGAAGGAGAGTTCTGTCAATTTTCTTCTCTGCAACAAGCTGCAAGAAAACACAAGCACATCAACCACAGACCAAGTAGCTCTGTATGGATGAAGCCCCGGGCTGCAAGGACCGTATCTTCTACAACCACTCTTGGCAGCAGTGCCAGGGTGAGTGCTCCCAGCTGGGGCACCTGGAATGTGGCCTCTTCCAATCCAAGTGGTACTGGAAATACCAATACAATTCCAAGTGAGAAAGTCCATCTTTGGTCTTTGGGGACACTGGGAAAAGTAGTGCTTATGGCCCCCTGAAGTTCAAAAACCAAAGGAGTCTGTGTTGTATTTCAGTCTCATTGTAAAAAATCCCTCAGAAAAGCAGCTCTGTCTAAGAGCAAAGGAAAAATATAATCTCAATCTGTTATCAAAGAGTAAAAAATATATTTTGTGAAACAAGTTCAAGCCTATGCTCTCCTCAGGAGTTCAGCAATTTTAAAATCAAAATTGAAACATACTAATCTAGACAGTCTCATGCTAGAGTTGGACTCCTAGGCCCAACCAGTTCTTTCGTCCGATGTATTAAGAACTGGTCTGCTATAAAGCCCATGAGAGAGAGGGCTCATCTGCTGAATGCGCTTGCTGTTGAATCTGATGAGCTGAGTTCAAGCCTTGAGGTCGATGTGGCAGAAGGAGAATGACTGCTCACAGGCTACCCTCTGACCTCCACACATGCGCTGTGGCATGTGTGCACCCTCTCCTACCTAAAATAAATACATAAATTATATATATACTTAAATTTTTTAAATTATTATTTCAAGACAGGGTTTCTCTGTGTAACAGCCCTGGCTGTCCTCAAACTCACAGAGATCCTCCTGCCTCTGCCTCTCAAGTGCTAGAATTAAAGGCATGCACCACTATGACCAGTGATAAATAAAATCTTTAAAGATTAGCAAACAATAGATGTGGAGGCAGTTTCACCCTAAAACTAGTGGGTAGCACAATGGAGACTTGGTCGTCAAGCCCCTAGGCCCGAGATACAGGTTCCCAGCTCTTAAGATCACCTTTTCATGCAGGTCATGGAAGTCACTATAGCGGTGCTTGACTGTCCACTCATGGTTGCCGTCAGTAACCTGTATGATATAAACCTAAAGGGAAAAAAGATTCCTTGTGACTAGGGAACCCTGCCCCCACAACAGCTGCAAAGTATTCAGACCCCACTCCCCAAAAACCCAGAGTCAGGCTCCTTGTACATCCAGTGTGCACCTGACCCCTACTGAGCAGTGGTGGCCCAGACTTCCTAGCCTCCACCACAGCCCTGTGAGGTTTGGAGTCAAGCTGTGCTTCGATTATCAGCAAGGAATGGAAATAGGACTGGTTCAAACACTGGTTTACATCCTGCCTCAACCTGAGTGGTAGGCAGGCTGTCCCTTGTAAGGGACACAGAGCAGAGCTGGGTTTGGCAGGGCCGGTGTCTCTGCTATGCACCTTTCCAGGTACCCTGACTCCATCCTAGAAGCAGGTCTTCGGCCAACATTTCCCTCTGGCTGTGGTTTTGAATTCGGCTGCTGAACCAGGAGCTGGAGGCACCACCATGCTCCCAGGGGCAGCAGTGGTCCAATCAGAAGACAATACGGTTTTGGTGGTTAAGAAAACCTGGGTTCAAAAATCTGGCTATCCCATTTCCTGGGTGTGGCTTATGTGCAGCTTATGTAAGTGACTGGGAGCCTAAATTCTCTCTGGGCCTCAATTCCTCCATATTAAAACCTGGTAGGCTTAAGGATCAAGTCAAGCAGTAAGTATGAAATGACTGTGCAGGCCCCAACGCCACACAAAAGACAGGTATGTTAATAACATCCAACGCAGCACACCCAGGGACAAATGATGAACACCACCTTGCTCCCTGTCACTTAGAGGAAGGACAAAGCCCCGAAAAGGAAGAGCTTTTGGGGGGAATGAACCTCTACTGAATGCAGCTAGTCATAGCTGAGTGACCTCATCCCTTAACTAGAGGAGCAAGCTCCATGGTCCTAGCTTCCCACCTCTGCCTGCGTAGCAGGGAAGGGCGAATGGGATCAGTCAAGTCGGCTGATTCCTCTGACCCCCAGAGGCAGCCATTTCTCCAACACCAGCCTGTTGCTCCAGAAGGAGCCACCAGCCAGCATTCCACAGACCCTTCCTTGCTGGGGAAAAAAGAGCTAGAGGAATAGCCCTCAGGATGCGGTATTAGCATGGGAACCAATAGGGTGAGGCATAGGCAGGGCCAAGGCCCTTACCACTGTCCACCCTCCTGGGAACAAAGGACAAGGAGACGGGGAGATGCTTTATGAGCCCCCACAACAGAACGAGTTTTCATCTGGCAGCCTGGCATCCAAACCTATCCAGACGAAGAGGGCTTCTAACATCATCACCAAAACTACTTTCCTTTTCTGTCGGGCCTCCCTTGTAGCCTACAAGGATATGTAAAAGACGCTCACTGTCTCTCTTCCCTAAGCCATGAAGTCCCCTATGGTTTGTAGGTCCTGTACTTCAGCCCTGAGGTAACTTCTCCTTTCCCAACCACTAGGGTCCAATTCTTTCCCCCCAGACTCCCAGGGCCCATTTTCCCATACCCCTTCCTCACTTCGCAGGGCTGATCTGGTCTGCGACAGGCTTGGGTGGGGGTGGGGGTGCAGATCAAGATCCGCCCCCTCTCCTTCACCGCCCGAAGATCCTGGCCCTTTCCTCCGGTTCCATCTATGAGACCACCCCTCTCGAGTCCCCTTTCTTCCAGACTCCCCTAATCAAGATGTCTTAGGCTAGCATCCCTCCTTGCCTGGAGGATCTAGAGGGACTCCATCTCATCTGCACACCCCTTCCTCCCCAGGTCCTCCTTTAGCCTCGGATTCCTCCAGCATGGCTCCTTCCCCCCACAACCCCCTCCACGCGCCCCGCCCTAGAACCTCCTCCGGGACCTATGCGACCCAGCCCCTTCCCCTCAACACCCCATTTTTAGGGCTCCCTCGTCGTTACCGCAGACCCTTCCTCCTCTCACGGACGTGCGACCCTGACCCCCTCCTCGAGCCCCCGACTTGGACTCCGGGTTCCAGGCGCTATGCATGCTTTGGGTGCCCGCGTCCCCCAGCACACCGTGTACGTGTCCACGAGCTCGGAACCCACGACGCGCGCCTCCTTGGCCGGCTCGGCCTCCCGCTCGGGCCCGAAGCTGAGCGCCGCCGCCGCCATGTTGCGGGCTCCGTCGCTGCCGACGCCCGGCGCAGACTGGCAGCAGCAGGGGGCGGGGTCAGCGTCCCGCCGGCCCCCGGCCCCCGCCGCCCCCCGCCCGCTCCCGCGCCGCCATCTTGGCCCCACTGCCTCCTCGCGCCCTCGCCCCGCCCCTCGCCCGTGATTGACGGGCCGGCCAGTGGCACGCATGCGTAGCCCCCTTGTCCAGTGGCCTTTTCTATACCTGTGTAGCTTCTTCTCTGGCGGTTGTGGTTATTATCCGTTGCGCCCTCAGCAACAGAGGCCAGGGGCCTTTTGAACTCCCTGAAGTCAGTCTGCTTCACCCGGCCTACGTTTCCAGAGGGAACATTAATAAGGTCTCTCCTGGCTGTTTTAGGCTCATTCCCTGTGTAGCAAGAGCAAGATGAAGACGATAAGAACTGAACTTAGAGCTGGAGCAAGGACCAGAGTGACTTTCTGATACTCGGGGTCTGTTGCTTCATGTAGTGATGGAGAATTGAATGTGGTAATTTTGCATTGCTCAGCACATCCCCGTTGTGTGCTAGGCTGCAAACTGGTGCGCTCAGAGGGAATGTATATGAAGCAGAGGTGCAGGTGTTGCGGGGGAGGGATCTGTGCTCCCCACATGACATCCTGTAAGAGCTCAAATTGAGGGGAACACAGACTGGCCCTGAACACAAAGCTTCAGTGGTTGAATGAGAAAACCTCACTAGCCAAGGGGAAGACGGAGCCGGAGAAGCGGTGACCCAACTAGAGGAAGAGGAAAGAGAGTCCTGATAGCGATGGGGTTCTTTAGGAATACTTGTTGAATCACAGAGCACACCAGCCTGAAGCCCAAAGTGAATACTGGACAGAAGGTGGGACATAGCAGATCTGGCTGACTCTCCCCTACCAGGTTCATGTTATGCTCTGAACCTCACGTAGGCTTTTCTAGGCAGGGCTTACACTGCCAGTCTCTGGTACATGTACCCACTCCCGAGAGCTGTAAATACGGTGGGGTTTTCTAGTCAGCCTGATCTGAGGCCAGTCACTGTCCACTTGAAAGCTTCTTGCTTCCTTATCTGGAAAATGAGGGTGTTACCACCCACTTCTCTGATTGTGTAGAAGACTGAACTGTTCTTAAGGTCCTGACTGACCTGGAGCCCACTACTTCTAATTTCCTATCTGGGCCTGGATTCCACATTTTCATTCATCCAGGAAACTTTTCCTGGGGCGGTTGAGCTGGCATGTACACACACAAACACACACACACACACACACACACACACACACACCATTTTAGGTGCTTGCTGTCAAGCCTGAGACTTGAGTTCATTCAGTCCTGGGTATCTAGATAGTAGAGAGAAATGGATGCCTCCTACAAGATATCCTCTGACCTCCATGCACACACAAATAAACATAATAAGTTAGGTTTTTTTCTTGAGAATTCACTGTGGAACAGATGGCCAGAGCCCTGGTCCTTGCGGTCCTTCACAGATCCTGGCCCAGGCAGAGGATGCAGGGACTCTGGCCAGCCTGAGATTACAGGGACCAGGGGAGGGGGTGGAGGATATTACAGGCAGTGGTGGGCTGGGCTGGGAATGCAGCAGGAGGTGGAGGGAGGCAGGGCTATTTAAGCCCAGGCTGAGGGCTGGCAGGCTGGCAACCCCAGTAGCCTGTCCTGTGAACTGCCTTCAGCATGGATGACATCTACAAAGCTGCGGTGAGTGCGAGATGAGTCTGAAAAGGGTTGGGGTGGGTAGACCAATTGGGGGTTCACTCAGCTCAGAATGGGAGACCGGTGCCCCATACATCCGTTGCTAAGCCCCTCAAAGGAATAGTGGGGCTGACATTTGGATGGTGCAGAAAAGGAAGGAGTCTCCGGGTCTGGAGAGGGCTCTCAGGGTGGCTAGAGGGTGTGGTCTTAACTTCTAGCATCCAGTGTCCCCCTCTGTTTCTAATGTCCAGTCTGTCGCCATCTTGGCTCCCCCTCTGTATCTGTGTTTCTGTTCTTTAGGTCTTTTGTTCTTTTCCTCAAGGTCTTTCCATCTCTGTTCCTTCCTCATTGTCTCTCCGAGTCCTTGTCTCTCTCAGTTCTGCCTCCCTGCTCCAGGCCCTTAGCTGGCTGAAGAAGCCTTAGAAGATGAGAGACAACTGTGAGGAGGGCTGCAGAGTGTGAATTGTGGGATGGAGAAGGTGCTTACAAGATCCAGGCCTGGGGAGAGGCAGGAGGGGGACGAAAGCTGAAGCCTTGTTGTTATTGTAAGGTCTGGCAGGCTCAGAGCTTTAGGTAGACGTGGATGGTGGTAAGAGTCAGGGCTAGAGGACGTCACCCCAAGACTCTGCAATCTCCGCGGGACCCTGAGGGGCTTTTGCTATAACCTCTACCTTGTTTGCTAGGACAAGAAAATCCTAGCAAACAGCTGTTCGCAGGGAATTCTCCCCCAGCCCCCAAAATACGGCCCCTCTTGTGAGCTGGGAAGGACTGCAGCTGGTTCCTACGGTATCCTTGCCTAACTTGTAGGAGTCCGTGGAGCTGGAGTGGGGGGGTATCCCTCCACCCAGTGCCCATACAAGGCCTGGCGGGGCTGGGGACTAATTTTGGCTCCTGAGGCAGCACCAGTAGGCCAGGGGGGCAGATAACACTGCCCCACCCCCCCACCCCCGCATACCAAAGTCCCCAGAACAATCACCAGGTTTAACTTTGTCCTCTAAAAATAGCCGACTGGCCAGCCACCCTGGTCAGGTTACAGTGGGTGGCTTCCCTCACCCTCACATCAGTTTTATTGTCTCAACCTGAGGGACAGCTGTCTCTAACTAAGGCCATGCAGCTTAGGTTTCATTAGGGTGACCTAAAGGACATGGAATGGTCAATGGGTATTGTTACTCAGGACACCTTGCTCTTGGAAGCGGTGCCCACCAGTCACTTTGGCCTCTAGCCTAGCCTCTGGAAGATCAGCTGGGTCACCTTTGGATTTGGGACCCATGAAAGGACGATGGAGGACTTCCTCTGTAACCTGGGAGTGCATGCCTCCTTCCCGCCTGGAATAGGTCAGTCTCTCCAGCAGTCTTCCCTGAGGCCTGAGTCTGGGTCTTGAGTTGCCTTTTCCTCTCTAGGTAGAGCAGTTGACAGAAGAACAGAAGAATGGTAAGTGTCTCCCACTGAGGAGACAGTGGGGTAGGTGGAGGGGCTGTGGGGATGCCTTTCCAGGAAAGAACCCCGGATTAGAGGCCATAGTCTGTGGGTTCTCTTTGCTGTGACTTCAAAGAACTCTTGGAGGGAAGTGGGCAGTTTGCTGGTGACCCTGGGACTGGATTTCTGGTGTCCTGGCTGCTGATCCTGTTTCCTCACCCTGCCGTTGGACACAGAGTTCAAGGCCGCCTTTGATATCTTTGTCCTGGGTGCGGAGGATGGCTGTATCAGCACCAAGGAGCTGGGCAAGGTGATGAGGATGCTGGGCCAGAACCCCACACCTGAGGAGCTGCAGGAGATGATTGATGAGGTGGACGAGGATGGTAAGCCCCTTCACCCACTCCAATCTTCACACACAGGCCTCCAAATCTTAACCATCTCACCCAGAAACTCGGCAAGTAGCTCATGCCTGTAATCCCAAGAAGGCTGGGAAAGTTTGAAGTCAGTCTGACTGGGTCACATAGGGAGCTCCAGACCAGCTTGGACTATAGAGCAAGCTTCTGCCTCAAATAAGAAGAGAGGGCAAATGAACATTCTAGCCCTATCGTGTTGGCGTGGGAGGGCACTGCCTGGTGCTAACTGTGTCCTCTCTCTGGCCCTGCTGTCTACCCACAGGCAGCGGCACAGTGGACTTCGATGAGTTCCTTGTTATGATGGTTCGGTGCATGAAGGATGACAGCAAAGGGAAGTCTGAGGAGGAGCTGTCGGATCTCTTCCGCATGTTTGACAAGTGAGAATGTGCTTGGCTTCTGTCCTTGACTCAAGTAGAGAGTGGAAAGGGGTAGTCTCAGCCAGGCGGTGGTGGCGCACACCTCTAATCCCAGCACAGCAGAGGCAGGTGAATCTCTGAGTTCAAGGCCAGCCTGGTCTACAGAGTGAGTTCCAGGACATCCAAGGCTACACAGAGCCATAGAGAAACCTTGTCTTGAGGAAACAAAACAAGAGGGGTGGGGGGAAGAAAAGAAGAAAGAAAAAAAGAAAAGAAGGAAGGAGGAGTTTCAGATCCCACGCTAGATACCATGTAGTCTATCTCCCATCCTGCACAGTGTCCCTGCCCTGCCTCCTGGGGTTGTCGGGTGGGGTCCTGCCTTCTCCAGCTTCTCCTGAGCTCTGAGGTTCCCCTGCCCTCCCTGTAGGAATGCTGACGGCTACATTGACTTGGACGAACTGAAGATGATGCTGCAGGCTACGGGCGAGACCATCACAGAAGACGACATTGAAGAGCTCATGAAGGACGGTGACAAGAACAATGATGGCCGCATTGACTATGATGGTGAGTGGGTGGGAGGACCAATCTGCTGCTGTCCACCCTCTGCCCGGGCCTTACCTCTGACCCACACGTGGTCCTCTTTCCACAGAGTTCCTGGAATTCATGAAGGGTGTGGAGTAGACACTGGCTTTGTTCAGAGTTGCCCACGCCTGTGCACCCTCTCCAGACAGATCCTGTGGTACGGGTGCAACTGGGTTCTCTGGACTCTGAACCCGGTTGTGTCCTTTAACGGTGTCCCCCTGACCCCCCCCCCAGACTCTCTCCCCATTCTTGTCCCGGGGGGTGCAAATAAATCCTTGCTCCCCAGAGGCTGGTATCTTGCTCTGATTTTCCTGGGGCCACAGTCTTTTCTCAGGGTTCCCTTCTTCCAGATGACCCCATCCATGTAACGCTAGCTGCAGAACCTGTGTTCTGACTGTTCAAGCCACCTTCTGCCAGAGGTCATCAGGTCAGTGATAGCCCGCTCTGTGCCTTCCAAGTGACTGGGCCCTGTGGCAGCCACAGAATCTGTGTTCTAACAAGCTCGGGTGACACTGATCTTCACTAAATGCTGCCCATTCCCATTTTCCCTGTCTAGCCAGGCTCTGGGATGGGGGTGAGCTGCCTGGGTCAGTCAGCATGGCAGCCAACAGATACCCTCTCAGGGAGCAGTTAGTTCAGTGAGCACTGGATGCTTCCTGGCACAGCAGCCTCTCCATCCTGGTTGGAGCAAAGCTAAATCCCCGTGAGACCCAGCAGGCTTGTGGCGCTAACTATCTTCCCACTGCCTTATATTTCCCACCAGGAATATTGGTTCTTGGCCTCTGATGAGCATATAGTTTACTCCGTAATCTATCATTCATTTTACAGATGAGGACCCAATGACCCAGAGAGCCAAGGTCATCTTGCAAATCTACAATAGGGCTTAGCCACCTTGCAGCCAGCCAAGGACTCTGACAGACTTGGTCAAGTGGACCTACTGTCTAGTTCCTTTGGCCCTCTGAGACTGGCCTCCAGTCACCCATCTGGTCTCTCTTCCTGACAGGAAATGAAGGCCTGAGATCTAGTGATATCACTAGCTTAGTGGGGGTGCCCAGGTCAGAGCTGCAGCCAGAACAGTGACTGGGGAGGGGTAACTGGGGGTTTGCAAGGAAGTAAAGGTGTTGGTAGCAATGCTTTCAGGACAGACAGCTGATAATGACAGCCAGGCTCCAGCCAGAATGTTAGCAGCTGTCCTAGCTCAGCCCTGCTATTGTGCCTGCCTCTGCACCTGTGCCGCAGCCTAAGCCTTTTCCAGACAGGCTGCACATTCCAGAGAGAGTCTTGGAATTCTAGACATGCCTCTGGCCAGGCGAGAGCTGCCAGGAGCTCTCAGTCCCTTCAGAGCAATGGAAGGAGTGGAGATGGGTCCCCACAGGTCTGCCTTTGGGATTGGAAACTGGAGAACTGGGGGTCCTATGAGGACATCCAGAGTGACCCAGCAAGGATGATGTCCAAGAGGAGGAGGAGCTGCAGTGGGTGGTGAAGCCTGGCAGGGCATCATTCAGAGAGCTCACACACATACCCTTTCTGTAGTATGTAAAGATTAGATGCTATGGCACATCAGAGCGAGGCCTCGTTCCTAATCTCAGAATTTCTAGCCATCTGTGGGAAATGAAAAGGCAAAGGTATTCCATGAGGAAAGCAGAATGGTGTGGTGGCCCAACATAAAGTCACGTTGGAATGTCTCCTGGAAGAGGAGGTCTGGAACAGAGCACCAAGGGACCAACTATGGGGCACACGCAGGAAGACTTGAAATGAGCATTGGGACAGAAGCTGAGCCCCAGTTGCCTCAGGGAGAGGTGGGCAGTGCTTGGCCCCCTGTTCTGTGGTACTCAGAGAAGGATCTACAGTTTATAAATGAGCTTATTAAATATGTAGCAAGCAAAAGTAAAAAATAGTCAACGACGGAGAGAAGTGGAAGCTAGCAGCACATCAAGTCATCCAGCAGAGATGCTCTCTCAGTGGGGCTGAGAGCGCGCGCAGAAGGCAATACCATCCAATGGGAGAGTTAGAATCATCCCGCAGAAATCAGCTGGGGCAGCCCTGTTTAGATGACTGTGTCGTGTTCCTGATGCGGGGAGTCATGGTGGAGGAGACCCTCTCAATGAATAGAGGAGCAGATAGATAACTTCGAGTTGGTTCGCTGTAGAAACTGCAGGACAAGCTGAAGCAGCCAGCAGGGCCCAGCTGAGCTTTCTTCCCGGTGCCTTCATCCTTACTGCAGACATTTTTTTCCCATTTTTTTTCTTTTCACTGATTAAATTTTTTTCATTTATTTTACAATCTTTTTTTTTTTTTTTTTTTTTTGGTTTTTCGAGACAGGGTTTCTCTGTGGCTTTGGAGCCTGTCCTGGAACTAGCTCTGTAGACCAGGCTGGTCTCGAACTCACAGAGATCCACCTGCCTCTGCCTCCTGAGTGCTGGGATTAAAGGCGTGCGCCACAATCTTATTGCAGTTTTCCTTCCCTCTTCTCCCATTTCCTCCCTCTGCCTTTCCTTTGCCCCCTCCCCCCTCATCCACTTTTCTGTTTCTGTTCAGAAAAGGGCAGGCCTCCCATGGGTGTCAACAAAGCACAGCATATCACGTGGAGGTAGAACTAGCTCCTCCCCTTGCATTAAGGTTGGGAGAAGCAACCCAGTATGTGGAATAGGTTCCCAAAAGCCAGCCCAAGTGTTAGGGACAGACCCTGGTCCCACCGCTAGGAGTCACACAAAGAGACCAAGCTACACAACTGTCACACACATGCAGAGGACACGTACATCGGTCCCACGCAGGCTCCCCAGCTGTCGGTCCAGAGTCTGTGAGCTCCTATGAGCCCAGGTTAATTGTTTCTGTGGGCTCCCTTGTGATGACCTTGACCCCCACACTACTGCAGACTTTTGTACATCCTAGGATTAAATAGTAGTAATATCAGTTGGAAACAGTTGACCTTCTGGCTGTTCTCAAGGACACACTGTTTTTATTCTTGGACTGTTTTAGTTCTCTCTCTCCTGTTGCAGAGCTAGGGGGCAAGTCTGCCACAAGAGACATTTTGGAAAATATTTAAACATATTGGAGTCTGTTACAAAAGAACTTTCCCTGACTCCCGGGTTCCATTTTTGTTTTGTTTTGTTTTTCGTGACAGGGTTTCTTTTGTAGCTTTGGAGCCTGTCCTGGAACTAGCTCTTGTATACCAGGCAGGCCTCGAACTCACAGAATCTGCCTACCTCTGCCTCCTGAGCGCTGGAGTTAAAGGCGCAGGCTACCACCGCCTGGTTCCAGTTTCCACTTTCTACAAGCTTAAACAACACACAACAATTTAGCGATACAATATACATCACACGCTTTGGAACAGCTCAGCTTATGTACAGAGTGAGGCGTTCTTGGAGCTGCAGAGGGAATAGGGCTGCAAGAGAGAGAGCCAGGAGGCCTGCCAGCAGTGTGTATGTGTATAACGTACACAATGTATGTTAGCTATCCTGGCTCCTTGTCAGACTGTTTCTCAGTCTTTCTTCATCTTTTAAGACCTTGATGATTTGGAAGGGGTACAGGCTCATATGTGTGTGTGTGTGTAGACCAGAGGTCAGCTTCAGGTACTGTCCAGCGTCTTTCCCGAGTGCTATCTCTCAGGTATTGTCCAGCATCTTTCCCAAGTGCTATCTCTCAGGTACTGTCCAGCGTCTTTCACTTACCCTGGGCACTCACGGATGAGGCAGGCTGACCGGGCATTGCACCCCAGGATTGTCCTGACTGCCTTCCCAGTGCTGGGATTACAAGAGCATGCCACCACACCTGTTTTATTGTGTGGGTTCTGGGGTTCCAACTCAGGTCTCCACACTTGCAGAGCAAGCACTAGCCCAAGCAAGTCACCTCTTCAGGCCCCAGACTGGTTCCTTGGTAGACTCTCAGAGTTCGGATTGGTTTCCTCAGGATAAAGGTGGGGCTGTTTTGATGACTGGATGACAGGAAAGATAAAGAATCAACGCTAAGCTGCTGGGACAGGCTGCTGCGAAGATGCACAGATGGGCACTAAAGAGGGGCAGAGTGAGAGTCAGGAACATAAGGGTCAGCACAGCAGGGAACCTTTCCCAGGTTTGTCCACGAATGAGAGTCCCAGAGAAAGCGGCAGAGACTGGCTGCCTGGGCCTGACATGAAAAGTTGGATAGGACACACAGGTAAGAGTCGATGGGTGAAAGAAACAGGCCTAGATGACAGCTAATGGCTCCAGGGGTTTGGAATTAGAGTCCTCTCTCTCCCCCCTCCTCCCCTCCCTCCTCCTCCCTCTAGGCCTTAGCTATCTGTCCCAGGGGGCAGTAGGATGAAAACCAGATTTGAGGGGGCTGAAGAGAGTGAACAGAAGTCAGATGGCGAATGGTGTGGACAACAGCCAAACAGCAGAGGAAGAACAGGGAGGAGGGAAGAAGGATGAAAATAACCGGTCGAGGGTGATGCAGAGGCTGGGTGGCTCGGCCACCATTGTCCAGTGCTGGGCCACAATGCTGGGCCCAAGAGTTTTTTGTTTTGTTTTTTGTTTGTTTGTTTGTTTTGTTTTTTGTTTTTGTTTTTCGAGACAGGGTTTCTCTGTAGCTTTGGAGCCTGTCCTGGAACTAGCTCTTGTAAACCAGGCTGGCCTCGAACACACAGAGATCCACCTGCCTCTGCCTCCTGAGTTCTGGGATTAAAGGCGTGCGCCACCACTGCCCGACTGGAGGGTATGTTCTAAGATGCACACAGAAAGGCATGTCCCTCTTTGTGAGCACTTGAAGAGTGCTGAGGTCTGCGTGGGGAGAGAGGGTGATGAGCAGTGACTGGAGAGGGGACAGAGTCAGGCCCACTATGCTGGAAAGAGGAAGGAGGCCTAGCCTGCTACACAGCTGCCCCTTTGCCTGGGGTTTAGAAGTGAGAACTGTCAGGAAGGAGCTGGAAGGAGAGCAGGAATGTCCCTGCTCACCCTGGCTGTCCTCACCAGCTATCAGAGGTGGGAACCATTCTGGGGGAGATGAAGATCAGGACGCATTCATTGAAGGGAGTTCTAGAAAACGCCATGGGAGTGGAGGACAGAAAAGGGAGCCATTTCTTCCAGGCATTACTGATTCAGAATTGTACCAGGAATGGCTGGGCTATACAACCATGCATGTACCCATCTGGAGGCACCTGCTACCTGAGCACACATGAGTCAACCCAGCCAGCGATCCCAAGCGCCCACCACTTAATGCCATGTCACTGGCATGCATCACTTATTTCTGTCCTCTCTACCGTGGAGTTGTGTCATCCTTTGATTGGATAGGGCTTTCTCCGGGACGCCTCCCTTGATTTTTTTTCCATTAGAAGAACTCACCGGAGCATCTTTTCTGCTTCCGTGGTGTCTTAGGCACCTGAGGCGGTTCCAGCACAAAACCAGACTGGTTCTTTTGATCTATCATGAAGTTCTACCCTTGTCCATTAGATGGCACCAGGTGTCTGTGCGAGGCTCTGATCTGAGCATTCAGGGTACCTTTGGGTCTGCAGCTGGTGGGAAGGGTCCTTTAGGAAAGATAGGTCTCCTGCAGTCTAGACTGGGAAACTGAGGAAGAGAAGGAGAAAGGGTGGGATGGAGAGAGAGCGAGCGAAAGAGTGGGGCACTCGACTGAGTCCACACAGCTGAGGATGGGCCTCCAGACTGTCACAGGTTCTTTCTACCACATGAAGTGCCCCTGCCACCCCAGGTGCCTGCCCTGAAGGCCACAGCTAGGGTCTGGCTGAGTATAGACCTTCGAGGTGGTGGCCCGAGGAGGCACCCAGCTCACAGTCTCAACTTGTTGCGTGTCCAGCTCGATCTCAAGCAAGGCATCAAGCCTCAGCCTGGGCTTTATCACAATGCTTCCCCAGGAAAGTAGAGGCAGAATGTCTCCATCCTACTGAGTTTCCAGGATAGTCGACTCTATCAGTCCCTGTACAGACAAACCATTCTTCAGTGTGTAAGTTCATATCCGGGATGACTGGTCCCTTGGCTTCAGGAGAAGGCAGACCCAGGTTTTAAAGGGCACTGGTTAGGGTTCTTCAGAAGAAACCGAGGCAGGGGTGGGATGGGGGTGGTTGTTAGTGTCTCTGAGAAGCCCCTGGTCTGCTTCCAAGTAAAAATCCCCCACACCGTGTTAATGTTCTAGGGGAATAGGGAGGTGGAATTGTAAGCCATGCATCCTTTTCATGCTGAGCCAAGGGCTAATCTGTTTCCTTTCCAGAGATGAGATAGGGAGGGAAGATAGGGTCCCAGAAGCAAAAGAGGGCCCCAGGGCTGAGCTGAGCCTCTTCTGCTATGATCAGAGTCAGGTACCTCTCTGAACAGCTGCTCCTAAATTTTCTGCCGCCCACCTTCTAGGAGCGCAGGCCTCTCCATCTTAGAGGCCCACCCTACAGGCATTTCTAGAATCCTGGAAGCTCTAACTTTGTAGGTAGTGGATTCTGAAAGGAAGGTGGCCGGTGGGGTGAGGTAGGAGCTGGGGATGTCAGGGACAGAAATGGCTCTGAAATGGTGGCGTGGAGGCTCCCACTTACCCAGATCCAGTTCCTCGCCACATCTCCCCTTGGCTCCTTTCCTGTACTCACCGGAGTTCATGGCAGAACCATGGCATGTAGGACTTGTGGGCTTGGGAAGAACTCTCCACTGACCCACTGTGTTCTGGCCCCTGGGCTTCTGAAATTCTGGGGCCTGAAGGAAGCAAGACAATGGAAGGTCCCCTGGGTTTCCAACAAACCTTGCTCCCACCTCAGAGAAAGCCCGAGCTGAGGTAGAACCTGATAGATTCAGGGTGGGGCTGTGGAGCCTGGGGAAGGCTGTGTAGGTGACCTTAGGCCAGGAGTTCTCAGCCTTCCTTACCTGTAGACCCTTAAATACAGTTCCCCATGTTGTGGTGACCCCCCCAACCATACAGTTATTTTCATTGCTACTTTATAACTGTAATTTCGCTACTGTTATGAATTGGAATAAAAATATTTGTGGTCCCCAACGCCAGACAGGGCTTCTCTGTAACAGCCCTAGCTGTCCTGGAACTAACTGTGCAGATCAGGCTGGCCTCGAACTCACAGAGATCTGCCTGCTTCTGCCTCCCAAGTGCTGGGATTAAAGACGTGCACCTTCACAGCCTGGCTAATTATCTGTGTTTTCTGATGGTCTTACACAACCCTTGTGGAAGAGTCTTTCGACACCAAAGGGGTGCCAACCCTCAGATTGAGAACTACTGCCTTAGCCATTCATTCCTTACCAGTGCAGATCTGAGAAGTGCGGTGAGTTCTTAAGCCCCTGCCAGGATGAGCTGCTTGGGTTGGAAATGAGCTCTCTACCCCAAGCAGCTTCGGCAGTCCATGAGAGCTGGACAGTCAAGTCAGCGGTGTCTCCGGAGAGGCAGGGAGCCAAGGCAGAACCCCCAGTTGACCCTGACCTCTTTTTCAGGTTGTCTTGCCCCTTTGCCACAAGGAGCCTGGGTACTTGCCTTCGTGAGTGTCCATCATTTAAACTATCCGCACCTCAGCTAGGAGGGAGTCTTCTAAGAGAGGAACAGGCTGGCTTCCCGCACAGGCACTGAATGGGCCAAATGGGGTGGCTGGAGAAACTGCAGGTAGATGGCAGCCTTGGAGCTCCTCTGCTTCCCTCGGTCTCCCCGCCCTCCCACCCAGCACTGGGTGGAGCCACCGCCTTATAAGTAGCAGGCCTGGTGGCAGCAGCGCAAACACATCCAGAAGCTGGATCAGAGCTTGGGTCCCAGCATGGTCCCCTCGACTTGGGCCATCTGCTGCCTCCTGGGGAGCCTCTTGCTCCATGGGGGCAGCCCCAGTCCCGGTCCCAGCCCCAGTGTACCCCGTCTGCGGCTCTCCTACAGAGGTACTGGCCAGTGCTGCCCTGTTCGTGTGTGTGCATGTTGTGTTTGTCTGTGAATGTCTGTGGTTGTAGGACATCCCTCGGCCAGCCAGCGGCAGCAGCGGTAGAGCCAGGCTCTGTAGATCCCTTGGTCAGCCCCTGGATGGTGCTAAGGATGACTGTGCGAGGAAAGAGAGACACATTCTGGGAGCCACGGCCAAAGTGGGAGACTAATGCAGGGTAGAAACTGAGGAGGCTGCTGCAAGGGGAGGGAGGGAGATGGAAATCCTGAGAGACCTCCGTAGGGATGAGCACAGAGCTGGGAGGGGGACAGAGGGACAGGCAGAAGGGAGTGTATAGAGAGGGTCTGGGTGGACATCAAGGGTGTGGATAGAAGTCAGCCCTTGTCCTGAGCCACAGGGAAGGGAGAAGCCTCTTCTACCTCTTGCAGCCTGTCCTGACTTATCATCCAAGCTCACCTTATCATCCCCTCTCCACCTATGGTCCAGGAGAGCCTCTACTTCCCTCTGCCATCCAGCATGGTGTGTGTGTGCACGTGTGTGCAGAGGGAGGCCTCCCATTCTAATCTAGCAGTGTGGGTACCGTCTCCTTTGACGGTCTATGGGGAAAGATGCTTAAGACTAAGATTTCATTACAGATTCTTCTTCACCAAAAATGTATCACATTTATTTATTTATTCATTTTGAGAGAGGGAGAGGGAGAGAGACAGGGAAAGGGAGAGGAAGAGAGAGAGAAAGAGAGAGAGAGGGAGGGAGGGAGGGAGGGAGAGGGGGAGAGGGAGAGGGAGAGAGAGAGAGAGAGAGAGAGAGAGAGAGAGAGAGAGAGAGAGAGAATGTGTTGTCCAGGTGCACATGTGGAGGTCAGAAGACAAGTTGCAGAATTGAGGCCCCAAGGGATCAAACTCAGGTTGTCAGGTTTGGTACCAAGGGTCTTAGCTCGCTGAGCCATCTCACCAGCCCTGCTGACTGCCCTTGTCGGGGAAGAATCACCCTCCTCTGGGAACCTCAGTTAGAAGGTGGAAGGTCCAAGCTTGCTGTGGAGACCAACGGGGAGCTGCGGTATTGAGGGGAGATCAGGCTGCTAGAAATGACCTGCAAGACGGAAGTAAAGAGTCCATATTAACCAAGGAGGGCTTCCCGAAGAGGCCACCAATGAGTCTGGGGATGGCATGGAGTGCCGGAGGAGCTCTAGGCTATGGGTTGCTCTGGGCCTTCCCAAGAGTGCCAAGTCCACCAGCTCTTTGCTGAGGTGTCACTCCTACCTCCCCAGGGAACTATATCAAGACCCACAACTCTTGGGGCCCTCGATCCCTCCATCTCTGGGGTCAGCTGGCAGGGCAGTGTCTGTGAGGGAGAATGTATTTGTCCACCACTCTGAGGCTGGAGTTCTGTCTGGCTGTGCCTAACCTGCCCTGTGCCGTGTTGTTCCCTCTGCCCGGACCTGTCCACCTTCCTGGCGGAGCCCGTCTTGCAGATGTTCGCACTCTACCACCTTCCTCCTGACTCTCCAAGCTCTTTGTCAAGCTTGTTGACATAATTTCTGTTGGTGGGGCTGTCTTCCCCGGGCGCTTAGCAAGGTACAGATAGGATCCGGGGAAGTGGTCAGCTGAAAGATCAAGAGTCTGAAGAATGAAGGAGGGAGGGTAACTGGGAATTTGCTTTGGGGTAGAAAGCTTGGGTGTTGAACGTGATGGAAGGTGGCCCTAAGTCTAATCTCCAGGACCACTTTAAAATAAAAAGAATGAAGGTAAATTGGGCTAGATTGGGTGGGAGCTGAGAGCTGTTTATACTCTTTGCCCCAAGAACCATGTCCCAAAAGCCTTCCAGCAACCCTGTACACGTGTGTGGAGTGTGTACAGCTGGGATCCCCATTTGCACTATCTGACTGGGGAAGTAGGTTGGGTAGCAGACCCTAACCTCCCCTCCCTGATCTCTGCTAGATCTCCTGTCTGCCAACCGCTCTGCCGTCTTTCTGGGCCCACGGGGCTCCCTAGACCTCCAAGTCATGTACCTGGACGAGTATCGGGATCGCCTCTTTCTTGGAGCCCGTGATGCCGTCTACTCTTTGAGGCTGGATCAGGCATGGCCAGACCCCCGGGAGGTGAGTGGGACCGATGGGGGCAAAAGTGGGGCACCTCCAGATGGGAGGCCAGAGGGAGACTCGAGACTACGCGTGGGAGGACACTGAGGCACCGGCTGTATTTCAGGTCCTGTGGCTGCCACAGCCAGGACAGAGGGCAGAGTGTGTCCGGAAGGGAAGAGATCCTTCGGTGAGTGTTGTTGACAAGAGCCTTTCCAGCTACCCACTGCCAGGCCATGGCCTGCAGCCACTCCCCTGGTGCCTCTGCTTGGAGCCTTTGGAGCAGATCCTGAGTGTTTGGGAGGCCTGGGAAGAGTGTGACCTTCACCCAAGTCCTCAAAGCCGATATGAAGCAGGGCTGAGCCTTAGAACCCAAGGGTATGGTGCACTTCTTCCTCACTCTTGGGCGCCTCCCTTCTGCAGACAGAGTGTGCCAACTTTGTGCGCATCTTACAACCCCATAACCGGACCCACCTGCTGGCCTGCGGCACTGGCGCCTTCCAGCCCATCTGCACCCTCATCACAGTGGGACATCGTGGGGAGGTGAGCCTGGGCCTGGCCCCATGAGAGACTGGGAAGCAGTGACATTTCCTCCCTGCTGTCTGAACGCTTCCCATTGAACCAGGGTAAGACAGAGGGGGTAGGGGCTTGAAAGGCGCCTTTGTGCTGGGGTGCTGACCCCATCAGAGAGGCCTTGGATGAGGATTTCTTCCCCCACCCCCACCCTATGCTCCAGTTGCATGCCAGGGTCACTGCCTGGGTAGAGGCCTGCTTCTCTCCCAGGTGACACCCTTCTGTGCCCTTTTCCTGCCTCTAGCATGTGCTCCACCTGGAACCTAGCACTGTGGAAAATGGAAGGGGACGTTGCCCACACGAGCCAAGCCGTCCCTTCGCCAGCACCTTTGTAGGTGGGTGACACCAAGCCAGAGTGGGCCGGGAGGGTGAGAGTTGGCCTCTGGCACTGGGGAGGGATGGGCTGGTTGCTGGGCCTGGCCCTCTCTCCTGACTCTGGCCCCTTCTAGGTGGTGAGTTGTACACAGGCCTCACTGCTGATTTCCTTGGACGTGAGGCCATGATTTTCCGAAGTGGAGGTACCAGACCAGCCCTGCGTTCTGACTCTGACCAGAGCATCCTGCATGGTGAGGCCCCCTGAAGGCAAGGCTGCCTGGGATCCATCCCTCTGGGTGACGGAAGATAGCAAGAAGGTGGCACAAGATGGACAGGCCACACCTCCAGCTCCTGGGGTGGGGGAGTCATGTGGCTTCCCCAGTCACATCACTGCCCTGTCACTCTCCCAGACCCCCGGTTTGTGATGGCTGCTCGGATCCCGGATAACTCTGACCGGGATGATGACAAGGTGTACTTCTTCTTCTCTGAGACTGTCCCATCACCAGATGGTGGCCCAGGTCACGTCACCATCAGCCGCGTGGGCCGCGTCTGTGTGGTAAGCGCTGTGGTGGGGTGGTGAGGTTCAAGATCCCTGTCGTGACCTCCTTCCTAGACTGTCCCTCCACAGTAGAGAAACCGAGGCAAGGACGCAGCGCTGAAATCCATCCCTCTCCCTATGGTTGGGGTGGAGGAACAGGAAGTGGGGCCCACCCTCATGGGGCATAAAGCCAACTCCAGCCTCCCATTCCCCAGAATGATGCTGGCGGCCAGCGGGTGCTGGTGAACAAGTGGAGTACCTTCCTCAAGGCCAGGCTGGTATGCTCTGTGCCTGGCCCCGGTGGGGCTGAGACTCACTTTGACCAACTGGGTAAGGGAATGGCCAACCAGGACTGGGTTCTGGGGGTAGGGAGGGCCCTAGCAGGTAAGTCAGAACCCTGGCAGCTGCTTTGATGTTGACACCTCTCTCTGTGTCCCAGAGGATGTGTTCCTGCTGTGGCCCAAGGCAGGGAAGAACCTTGAGGTGTACGCGCTGTTCAGCACCGTCAGGTGGGCACGCTTTACGCCCCGCACCCAGCCACCCCAGTCTGGCTTCTCTATTGAGCCTTTGCCCTCACGCCACAGTCTTTCCGTGGTTCTTCTCCCTGATTTGGTGATGCTGTGACTATTCTCTCATCTTATCTTGGTTTTGTCACTGTCTCTGTGTTCTGCGTTCCAGTCTTTGTTTTCACTAGACACTGTCATCTTCCCTATCACCTTCTGAGCCAGTTTGTATCACCTGCAACTCCCTTGGCCTGGCCTGATTGTCTCTGTTTGTCCTTGGCAGTGCTGTGTTCCAGGGCTTTGCCGTCTGTGTGTACCACATGGTAGACATCTGGGAGGTCTTCAATGGGCCCTTTGCCCATCGAGATGGTCCTCAGCATCAGTGGGGACCTTATGGGGGCAAGGTGCCCTTCCCCCGTCCTGGAGTAGTAAGTAACTGCTTGGGACCAGGCAAAGGAGTCCTAAGTAGATGATGCAGGTGGTAGGGGTGGGGGAGCTCCTCTGTAGGAAAAGCTTCCGGTTTACATCCATCCCATGATAGTTGTGGGCCGGGTCTCCAGAGGGCTTGGGAGGAGAGCCTCTGCTATGTGCTCCCCTGCCTGGAGGTGGAAAGAGGCCTGGCAGTGCCATCCTGGGGACTATAAGTGTCCCCTTTGTTGCCTTGCAGTGCCCTAGCAAGATGACCGCACAGCCTGGGCGACCCTTTGGCAGCACCAAGGACTCCCCAGATGAGGTGCTGCAGTTTGTCCGAGACCACCCACTCATGTTCCAGCCTGTGAGGCCCAGGCGTGGACGCCCTGTCCTGGTCAAAACTCACTTGTCTCAGCAGCTGCGCCAGATTGTGGTGGACCGAGTGGAGGCCGAGGATGGGGTCTACGATGTCATCTTCCTAGGGACCGGTAGGAGAGCGAACAGAGGTAGCCAGGTTTGTGGGGATAGGGTAGTTCCTTCCTTCTTGACTCACTAACCCTTGTTCCCCTGCTCCAGATTCAGGGTCTGTGCTCAAAGTCATGGCCCTCCATGCTAATGGCTTGACTGAGCCTGAAGAAGTGGTCCTGGAGGAGCTCCAGGTGTTTAAGGTGAGCACCCTTGGGCCCGGGGTAGGTTCCAGGGGGAGTGAACCCAGGGGAGAAGCTCAAAATATGGCACACACTGCTGGAGCGGCCCTGGGGTGCTTCTAAATTATTGGGAGAGCTAAGGTAGCAAGTGGACTGTAGACTCAAATGCCTGGTGCTTTCTGGGGAGGGAAAACCTTATCAGGTTCAACCTGCAGTGATAAAGTGAGTGAGACGCCAAGTCCCCAAGAGTTCTCCTCCCCACATATATCTGGAAGGGGTTGTCTCTGTTTGGGAGGCTGTTCTGATTCTGGACATGAGGCAAATGATTTAGGGCAGTTGGTTCATGGCTAGGGAACATTGTGGGAAGGGATGCTGGGCCTCTGTGCCGAGTCTCCCGCTTGACCTGTAGGCCAGCCAGGGTGAGGGGACATTTCCGGATGTCAGGAAAAGACTACCCAGCTGTATATTTATTTATCTGTCTGCACTCAAACTCAGAGAAGTCTACCTGCCTCTGCCTGCTGTGTGCTAGGACTAAAGGCGTTCACCACCGTACCCGGCATTTGCTTTCATTTCAGGGATCACGTGTCTCTATGTAGCTTAGCTTAGACTGAGACTTACTGTATAGAGCAGGCTGGCTTTGACTTCTCTGTCTTCTTGCCTTGACTGTTCAAGTGCTGAAATTACAGGCAAGCATCACCTTTCCCCAACCCCACCCATCCTTTGCTGCCAGGAGGTACAGTGATCAGGTGGAGGGTAACTGGCTCCCACACTGGTTTGGGGGGATGTTGAAAGCAGGGGTGCTGGGCACAGTCTTCACCAGCCCATCCTAAGACCCCATCCCTTCTGCAGGTACCAACACCCATCACCCAGATGGAGATCTCTGTCAAAAGGGTAAGGCCCACCCCTTCCCCATGTCCCCTCTCCTAAACTTGCTTTGGATTCTATTGGAGAGCTGGGCCCATCAGATTTGATTAGGTCTCGCAGCTAAGGCCAAGTCCAACAGGGAGCAGAGTGTCATGTGTTCAGATAAAGCCGCAGAAGCCCCTGGGGGAGCCTTGGAAATAAAATCCAGATTTCTAATCAAACAAGGTTATTCCATTTAGTAGTATGCTGTATGCCCTTAGCCGTGTGTGTGTGCGTGTGTGTGTGTGTCTGTCTGTCTGTCTGCCTATAGGCTAGAGGATCTATCTCCTTAGTGTCATTCTTCGGGAGCTGCTCACTTTTCTTTGAGACAACCCGTTGGCCTGGAGCTTGCCGATTAGGCTTAGAGTGGCTGGCCAGCCATCTCCAGAGCCACATGTCTCTGCTTCCTCAGCCTGGAGTTGCAAGCGGGGCCACCGTACCCTGCTTTTTCACATGTAGTTTCTGAAGACTGAGCTTGGGTCCTTGTGCCTCCCCAGCCTCTGAGAGCAAACCCCAACTTCTTAAACCTTTAAAAACTATCCTGCCAAGCTCGTGTTGCAGAGAGCAGGAGACTGTGTCTACAGGACCCTGAACATTGTCGTGGTAAATTATGAACTAACTTTAAAACACGAGTTGGTTTTTCCCTCCCCTAGTTTTTTTTTTTTTTTGATAACTCAGTTGCTCATACATGAACTTTGCAGATGACAGTGTTATATCACAATGTCAGAAGTTTGGCCATGCCTGCAAGGTACAATTCTGAAGTCAGAGGTCAATCAGCCAAAGTCCCTTAGGCTAGCCAGCAAAGGTTGACAGCAAAGAAGGCCCAAAAACGTGCCCCCCCTCCCCCGAGACAGGGTTTGGAGCCTGTCCTGGAACTAGCTCTTATATACCAGGCTGGCCTCAAACTCACAGAGATCCTCCTGCCTCTGCCTCCCGAGTGCTGGGATTAAAGGCATGGGCCACCACCACTCGGCTTCGAAGAAGTCTTACAGAAAAGCCACCAGGCCACCACCCTCCATTCAGAGCCTAGCACATGGGGTCTGGAGAACATTCATCATCTCTAGTCTGGAAGTCTTCCTGAAACTGATGGGTCTTGGGAAAATCTGGGCGTTGAGAGCCTGTTGGTGAAGCCTAGCTCACCGCGGCTCTTCTTGTGTTCCTTTCCCAGCAAACGCTGTACGTGGGCTCTCCGCTGGGCGTGGCCCGGCTGCAGTTGCACCAGTGTGAGACTTACGGCAGTGCCTGTGCTGAGTGTTGCCTGGCCCGGGACCCATACTGTGCTTGGGATGGCTTGTCTTGTACCCGCTACCGTCCGAGTTTAGGCAAGCGCCGGTTTCGGAGGCAGGACATCCGGCATGGCAACCCTGCTCTGCAGTGTCTGGACCAGGGCCAGAACCATGGCAGTGAGTGGTGGGCTGGGGATGTGGGTTAACCTGTGAGCTGGACTTCATCCCTGGGAAGTGTGGGCTTAGAAAAGTCCCATTGTCGTAAAGTCCCCGGTTTCCCTATTGTGGGGCTACACTCTTCTCGCACTGAGAATGGCTTGCGGGTGATGAATGTCTAAGTCCTCATCACACGGGTATCTGATGCCAATTAGTTTGTGGTCCTCAGAGCTGGGGTCCCTGAGTTCCCATGCCGACCTGACCTGGTCCTCTCTACAGAGGAAGCTTCAGGACTGGCAACCAGAGTCTTTGGCACAGAGTACAACAGCACCTTCCTTGAGTGTCTGCCCAAGTCTCCCCAGGCTGCAGTGCGCTGGTTCTTACAGAGACCGGGGGATGAGGGGACCGACCAGGTGAGTGGAGACCCCGCCTTGAGATCTGCTTCCCTCCATGAACTCCAAACCCTAAACTCTAGAAAGGGGCTCTGGGGTGAACTGGCAAAGATCATCCTGAGAAAAATTATACCCCAGGGTACCTATAAAGACCTCTCCATATTTCTGCTTCTGGGAGTACCTAGGCTGGATGTAGCTGCAGTCAGTCTCTCTAGCCTGTGAGGGGCGTGGCAGAGGTTGGAGAGAGGGAATGGGGTCCAAGGTGGTCTGCAAGTTGTTGTGCTAACACATGGCTCAGCTTCGAAGGGTCTCTTCCCCAGAGTTTAATTCTTCTCTGCCTCAGCCCTGGTCCCTGACCACTATGTTACCTTCTGTTGCTAGCTGTACAGGCCTACCTGGACTGTACAGCCTGCCTACCACAAGTCGGTTCGTGAGTTGGGGAAGGGGCTGGAGATTGAAACACACATGTGTGCACGCATGCACACAGAGAGACACGGGTCATCCTTGAAACAAGAATGCCAAGAATGCCAACTTTATTTTGTTCCAGGGCAGCTTATATAGTGCCTTCCCTGACCAATGGTCACGCCCTGGCTCTTGGGATCCTTCAGCTACAAGCCCACCAGAAACCATTCCCCTGCCATCAGGAAGGTCTCATGCTCAGAGCAGCTATAAGCATAGGAAAACAAGTTGTTTACTCCGGCAGGCAAGGGGTCATAGAGAATTCGGAGTCTGAGGATCCACAGTCCCTAACACCTAGCCCTAAGCTTCTTCCTCAGAAGCCAGTTGTCTGGCCAAGCCCTCATCTGGTCCCAACTGGAAAGGTCCATCCATCCCCAAGATGGCTTTAGTCTGGGGTGTGAGGCAGAGCAGAGTTGGGAAGGGTTTTCCCATGGGGAGGGAAAAAAGGAGGGGTTTAATTACAAGAGGGGCTCTTCCTCCAGCTTGGGAGCCATGGAGGGCAAGTCTGGGACCAGCTGCAGGGCTGGGCACTGAGGAGTTTCCCTGGAGTAGGGGGAGCAACAAGATGAGGTTACACAATACTAACCACCCAGGCGGTTTACCCTCAGTGTGCAGATGCACAGACCAAAGCCCAGACGGGGTTAGTTAGTAGAAGAGCTTGGGCTCAGAGCCAGCTCTTGCCTCCCACACTCGAGTGGGCACTTAGCCCACCCCAGGCTTGAGCTGTGGGTCTCACACTGTGGGGACGTGAACAGGACAGACTGAGACAGGGAAGGGCCAGCATGACCGCTCGTGTGTGTGTGTGTGTGTGTGTGTGTGTGTGTATGTGTGTGTGTGTGTGAATATGTGCGTGTTTGTAGAATTTTCCTTAGCTCAGAGTAAAACCTCACTAGACACACACCTAAGGATGGTAAATGTGGAAAAGCAGGGCAAAGAAAATGAGATGAATGTCCTCCCCAACTCCTTGCTAATGTCTTCTGTGCCCTCCTACCCACCCTGTAGGTGAAGACGGACGAGCGAGTCGTGCAAACAGAGCAGGGGCTGCTGTTCCGGAGGCTCAGCCGCCTGGATGCAGGGAACTATACCTGCACCACACTGGAGCATGGCTTCTCCCAGACTGTGGTTCGTTTTTCCCTGGAGGTGATTGCAGCTGTGCAGCTGGACAGCCTGTTCCTTCGGGAGCCAAGGCTGGAGGAACCCTCAGCCTGGAGAGGCCTGGTCTCCGCCTCACCCAAGTCGTGGTATAAGGACATCCTTCAGCTCGCTGGTTTTGCAAACCTGCCCCGTGTGGATGAGTACTGTGAACGTCTATGGTGTAGGGGTTTGGGGGAGCGCACAGGCTCCTCCCGGGGCAGGGGAAAGCAGGCTAAGGGCAAGACCTGGGCAGGGCTGGAGTTGGGCAAGAAGGTGAAGAGTCGGGTGCTGGCTGAGCACAACAGGACACCCCGGGAGGTAGAAGCCGCATAGAAGATGGCTAAGTAGGGGGTGGACAGGAGCTGGGGGACTCAACACCATCTCCCTCCCACCCAGTTAGAGCAGAGGAGGCCAGGGCACCTGGTTATCTCTTAGAGATGGAATTCTCTACCACCTACAGCAAAGACTAGAGGCTGGTGGGAGGGACCGTGCACCTCAGCCTCCCCCTGCCCTTCTCTGTGTTCTCAGTCCCAGGCTGGAGCTGGCACCCCTTGATTATATGTCCCAAGGGGCCTGCTATTTGTTCTCAGAGATGGCGTGGCTTCCGGAGCACATTTCCCGTTGTGCCCAGAGGCAAGACGGTTGGGTGGTTCTTTCTCAGCTTGCAGAACAATGGCCATTCTGAGTGGGTGTATGGGTGGCTCTGAGGGGTGTATTGGCAGTTCACCAGAGGAGGGGAAAGCAGCCTCATAAGATGGCACTCACGAAGAAGCTCTTGCCCCAACAGAGGTGTGAGAGAAGGTGACAGAGTGAGGAGGGAGGGGAGCGCTCTTTACCCGCCTCAGTGGTTGGTATCTAGACGTTTCTCTGCCTCAGCCCATCACCCTCTCATACTTACAGAGGAAGGGATTGCTGGAGTTTGGAGGTGGCCTGGCTCCACACCACCATGGTACCCATTTACCCGGTCCCAAACTGTCAGGCCACGTTTGTGGGGTGCCCGCACCTCATCATCAGGAGGAGGTCTGTCGGGTGGAGAGAGAAGAAGAAAGCAGCTGCAGGAGGCATGGGCTACTTTCTAACGGTGAAGTAGGCACATTCAGGCCTGTGAGGTTATAAGTGGGCTCCCTGAGAACTGCAGCCAGTGGGCAGGGCCAGCATGCTGGGCTTTGTCTAGGGTCACAAAGAACTAGAGAGGGGTGGGTCCCTGACAGGTCCATGACAGGTATCCTCAAGAATCAAAGTGACATCAATTGGTTCAGGAGTTACTGGGTAGGCCAGACATTGCCAACCCTGAGTCTCTATTTTCTGCTAGACATAGGGTGGTCATGATGGCTCATTTATACGACTCCTGTTTTTCGTGGTACTTAGGGTTGAACCCAGGGCCTCACGCATGCTGGACAAGTGCTCTGCCGCTGAGTTATAGCCCAGCTCTCATTCTCTCTTTTTAATGGGAGACCATGGAGAAGAAACTGGTGGAGTGGCAGTCCTGCTGTTTTAGGAGAGGCTGAGTAGCAAGGGCACATCTGGCCCAGGCTGGAGGGGAGGGGCTTTGCCATCAGCTGTCTTTCCAGCTGGGGAGCAGAATGGGGGAGGAGGACAATTAAATGAAAAGCTATTCCCAGCCCGAGGGTGAACAAGTTAGTGACGCACAAGATGGACAAGAGGGCAAGTGTGAGATCCCTCCTTTGAAAAGAAGGAAAAGAGAGGGTGGGGGGAGGAGATGAAAAAGCAAGATAGAGGTTCTTGTTTTATTGAAGTCCAAACCTTGGGTTTATTTCCTTTATCTGCCTCCCCCCCCCCCCTAGTGCTGGGATCTGAATGTGCACCCCTTCTCCACTTTGCTCATCTGGCAAACAGCCCTGAAATCCACCCGCCCAAACCCAGATTCCCTTCTACTTGTGGGTGCCACCCCTTGGATATTGGTTGATTAAACAAGAGGCTAGAGGAGTGGGTGGAACCTGGGGGAAAGAAGGGATGTGGAGACAGAGGAAATGAAGGGGGTAGGCCCTTTAGAAGGAGGAGGCCCTAAGAAGACAGAAAGTGGCAACCTCGCCCTCAGTGGCCTTTGGACCAAGTCTACTTTGCCAAGCTCTGGGTAGGATCCTCTGGAGAAATGGCCCTGGAAAACATAGGGAGAAAGAACTTGACATCCCGAACAATGTTCCCCTCTGCTTGGGAATAGGACAGCTCCTGTCGACAGCCGCCCTCACCATGGTACCGTGGTACGAGCACCTAGGAACACTGCGTGAACTGTGTTTGAGCTAGTGTTTTGAAACGGGCCTTTTGGCTTCTCGGTCTTCCAAGCATACTTACTGAAATTGCTGTTGATATTTTTATTGTCTTGGTTACTTTTGAGCTCTGATGAGGGACGCAGAGCCATAAAGGGATGAAAAAAATATTTATATCACCCAATTACATCATGACTGTATCTGTGTGCTTTTGTACTAAACTGATGGATGTGTGCTACCAATGAGGAAGGAAGAACACTATGTGTTCCCGGAAATGGTCAGCAGAGATGGCATTTTCTAGCAGACAGGCAGTGTACAACAGCGGAAGAAGTCAGAGGGTTTTGCTCATAAAGCAAAGATTACTCAATACACAAGGAAAATCCTGTCCTGAGGGCTTATAAAATTGACCTTTCTGGAACTTCAGAAGATTTTGAGGGGGCAGGAGAAGCTGGCAAAGGGCAGACAGGCACGTGGGCGGCTCTGTTCCTTTTTCACAACTCTTGACATTTGTAACACTGCCTCTTAGCCTGGTACTGCCTTCATTACAAGCCATACACTAATGTATATTAAGGCCACCGAAATCATGCCCGGGCCATGCTAGACTACAGCTTCTGTGGAGGAGGGGAGGCCTTGAGAGTGAGCTACTGGGCCTGTTCAGAAGACTTTCTGACCACGATCCCCATTGCTCCAGTGACATTCTTCCCAAAGTCCATACTGATGCTAGGGGAAGATGGGAAAAAACTACACACACATTTCAAAACAGATGGGGACAGCAGCCTACCTCCCCAGGAAACTGGCTGTGACATCTAGCCTGGATAGGTCCCTTGGAGAGTAGCAAAACAGGTCAGCCATTGATCTCATCTTGTAGGTTGACCCTGGAGCCAGGTCCTCTTTTTAACCTGGGCCCCCTCTGTAGACACCTAGGCTTCACTGAACCTGACGCTCCGTTGCCCCACTTCAAACCATCATCCTTACTGTCTAGAGACATCGCCATTGCATTTACTTGGTACTGGCCCAGCAAAGAGTACAGATGTGGCCTCCTTAGCCCCCCTCTCCCCTTGGCCACACCATGCAGCCCCTGCTCCCAGCTGTCACTGCCACCCACATTCCCGGAGTCATCACCCATCTTCCCTCCCCTTACTTCTTAGCTCAAGCCCAATTTCCGGCCTCAGTAACTTCACCTTCTCTCTATCTTCCTCTTGCAGCTTTTTCCTCTGACTCTCATACTTCCTCTGCTGTCCAGACCCCTGGTTCCTGATTTCCCAAACAGGTTTAGAGCTAAAAGGAGGTGTAGACAAAGAGACTAACTAGTCAAGTGTTGCCAAAATTGTGTCCTGTGAGAACTGCCAATCCCAGGAAACCCTCCATGACCTCCTGGTTTCCATGGTCTGTCAGATTGCAGGATTTCTCTGTTCATGGTTGCCCCGTGCCTGGGGGCTACTCCTCTGTGGACTCCTGCAATGGCCTCTCACCCACCTCCTCTTTACTGTGGCATGGCCATGGCCTTTGTCTCTTGTTTTTTTTTTTTTTTTTTTTTTCAGGGCTGCTAACATCTTGCTTCTAATGTTCTGAAGAGCACATTTTTTAAAAGTGCTGATTAGATTAATTCCTTCCCTTTACACATGAGATTAATTTGTTAATCGTTGCCTCCCAAGTTGGTAAACACTGGAGGTCCTGACTCCCAGATGTCAGTTGGTCTCCACTTCCTTCGCCCTGAAGGCAGAGCTGTAAACCCACCAGCAGAGGAACTGTGGGTCTGGGGTCTTTCCTGCTCTGCCTTCCATTCTCCTACCCTCAGCCTCTTCTGCCTCTTCCAGTGTCTTGTATGGTTGTCTTTGGGGGGGGGGGACAGGACAGAGAGGCTGTGACTGTCCTGAACTGAGCAGAGAGATTTCTCAGGGAGGGTGGGGAACTTGTCAGGCTGAGGGAGCAGCCTCTCTGCCATCTCAAATGGCTTCTATGCTTCTCTTTGATTTAGTTAAGCTTGGGTCAGGTCCTAGACATTCCAAGAATCTTGGGGAGTGAACATATAGAAGTTACCAAGAGACTGTCTCCTTTAAGACAATCCTCACCGGGCGGTGGTGGTGTACGCCTTTAATCCCAGGACTCGGGAGGCAGAGGCAGGCGGATCTCTGTGAGTTGGAGGCCAGCCTGGACTACAAGAGCTAGTTCCAGGACAGGAACCAAAAGCTACGGAGAAACCCTGTCTCGAAAAATAAAAAAAAAAAAAAAAAAAAAAAAAAAAAAGACAGTCCTCTCTGTGGCTGGCAGCAGCCTGGCTCCTTGGAAGAACAATTTGCACACTTATGTCAGCCCAGGAAATGGAGGCTTCTCTAGGTAGCACCATGTTTTTTTTTTGTTTGTTTGTTTGTTTTTAGTTTTTCAAAACTGTATCTATGACTGTCCTGGAACTCACTCTGTCGACCAGGCTGGCCTTGAATTCACGGAGATCCACCTGCCTCTGCCTCCCAAGAGCTGGCATTAAAAGCATGTACCACCACCACCCGGGCACCATTTTCTTAAAAGTAGGAGAGAGGTACTCAGAAATACTTCAGTTTTCACTGAAATAATGACTCAACCCAGCCCCACTTGAGTCCTGGGCTCAGGGGTGCACTCCATGAGGAGAAGCTTGAGCACACACCAGAAACCAATTTCCATGTTTTTCTAAGACTGCAAACTTAGGATTCCAGGGCCAGATTTGGACACGATATCTGATAAGCTCAGGGACTGTTGGGGTCCCACCCGGCTTCTTTTCCGGACTCACCTTCCTCTCTGGTCTATTGGAGACGAGGAAAGCGGCAATGGCCCCGCGCCCACTTACCCCCACCCAGTCTGTTCACCTTGGCCCCCTTTTCTCCAAGGCTGCCTTATAATGAAGCCTTTCACTTTCTTTGATGGAGTTTCATTAAGGAAATTTCTAGTTCCTCAACCTTTCTCTGTCGGAGGTAAGAACTGCTGCGAAGTCTCCAGGGAGGCTTATAAGGGATACTGGGATTTCTTCCTAGAGGCCTCCAGCCAGCTGGTAGCCTGTCCCTCTGAGGGGATTGCTAGGAGGAATAGGCTCCAAGGCTCTAATCTAACAATGGTATCTGTTTCCCATGAGTATACCACTGGACAGAGAGGAACAATCAGGGCCATCAGAAAGCTGTGACCTGATTAGGATTCCAAGGTGAATTAAAAAAAAGTTCTGGAACAGAATCCAAGTTTCTACCTTCAAATAAAAGGGACTGTACTAGGGACACCTGAAGTCTGGATTGGCCTGTTGGGAGGTCAAGGCAGCTCTGCTCCACAGACAGATGTAGAGGAATGCCCTGTCAGAACGGCGGCTTGCTCAGTGGACATGATCTCATTGTGCCTACCACCTCCACCCGCCTCAGCTGATAAGAATCTGGGCCGTTTCCTGTAGTCCAAGGGTCTAGGACAATAGTGTGAACGGCTGTTCCAAATGGAAAGGACATTGTTCAGGGGAGAAAAAACAACACCCCAACACAAAGCCAGGGCAGGATCTGTCTAGATGTAAGAACATGTTTACAAATCCACCATTTCCAAGGAGCGGAACACAATGGGGGATTGTTTCCTTGAGGATGGTGTCCATTCAAGTCTGATCCTGATGGCCAGGGATGGCTTTGATGGCCCAGACGGGTTTCAGATGCACACTGATGGCGCGGATGCCTTCCTGTTTATCAGGCATGCAGTCAGGCTAGGGTCAAAAGCCAGGGTCAAGGGGGAGGGGCTGTCAGGCTTCACTCCTCCATCTGGGCCTCATGATGTCTGATCCTTTAAAATGGGGTTTCCTTGCTTAGTCAAAAAGGAGTCTTTTTACATCTGGGGGCCTCCATGATGCCAGATGGGTGCTGACATCAGGGTCAGTGGAGATGTGACCTCACAGCATCTCTTGTCTTGCCCACGCAATCACAGACTAGTTGTGTGGGTGTCTGCCTGTGTGCACGTGTGTATGTATATGAGGTAGAAAGGCAATGCAGAAGAGCAATAGAATCATATTAAATATTCTTGGGACTGGATATTCCGACTAGTGGTGGGGGAGGCAAGCCAGGGTTAGGAAGGCCACTTTGAGTCTAGAGGAACTATACAAGTAGTGTGACCTGAATGGTAGTGTCATTGTTAGCTTTAATATTCATCGCTAACACTAACATAATACACCTCATAAATAAATTTGAACTAATGTGTTTAGAACAAGTGAGGCGCATTAATTAAAATTAAGTATAATTCCCCAAACAGAAGGAAGCTTTTCATAATCTCATTCCTCAACGCGCTAACACTGACCTCTGGTGTTTAATACCAGAACAACATAATCAAAACCCAGTGAGAGTAGATAGCTACCTTCCTCGGGAGGTGGCTGGGCCAGGCACCACCAACAAGAAAGGCCAAGTTAAGAGCACCGACTGCTCTTCCGGAGGTCCTGAGTTCCATTCGCAGCGTCCACATGATGGCCAGGCATACATGTAGACAGAATACTGTATACTTAATAAATAAATCTTAAAAAAAAAAAAAAAAAAAAAAAAAAAAAACGGCTAGCAAAACAGGTCTCTGCCTGCAAGAGGCTTCCACTCCAGCAGGAGAGACAGACCCAGAACTGTAGGACTGACAGAGGACACGGGCTGCAAGACCAGAAATGAGAATTCAATGACGAAGAGGTGGCCATTGCATTCAGTTCACCATGCTTAGGAGGAAAGTTAGGGGACCTGAGGCAGTTCGGAAAAGAACAGGGCAGAACGCCCGTGGGTGGGGCACTGTGTGGGTGTGGGAGATGCAGGCCTGTCTGTGAAAGGCCACAGATACTAATCTTAAGCAAAAGGCTACCAGGTGTTATACTGTGACTGATAGGAGGAAGGGTGGGTCTGAGCTGAACACCGGCAATGGCATAGGGGAGGGCAAAAATGTGAAAAACAGATGCACTGACAAGAAAGGAGGTTGATCAGGGAGGAGACAAAATAAAGCCCTGAGGTTTCTGGACCCAGTAAAGGGAAGAAGCATGGGGGGACATGTGCATTGGAGAATTCCACTGAACATTTATTTCTGTCCTTCACGAAGGAATCATCTGTTGAGGGACTCAGTTATGAAACAGTCATGAATTGAATAGGTACATCTACTACTAATTTGTTCCAATAGACTGTTATGAAAAAAGTATTTATTTATTTATTTATTTATTTATTTTGTTTTTCGAGACACGGTTTCTCTGTGGTTTTGGAGCCTGTCCTGGAACTAGCTCTTGTAGACCAGGCTGGCCTCGAACTCACAGAGATCCGCCTGCCTCTGCCTCCCGAGTGCTGGGATTAAAGGCGTGCACCACCACCGCCCGGCTGTTGTTTTTTAATATATATATTTTATTGATATTTATTGAGCTCTACATTTTTCTCTGCTCCCCTCCCTGCCTCTCTCCTCCCCCCTTCAACCCTCCTCCAAGGTCCCCATGCTCCCAATTTACTCAGGAGATCTTGTCTTTTTCTACTTTATACTTCCCATATAGATTAGATCTATGTAAGTCTCTCTTAGTGTCCTCATTGTTGTTCTCTGGGATTGTGGTTTGTAGGCTGGCTTTCTTTGCTTTATGTTTAAAAACCACATATAAGTGAGTACATATGATCATTGTCTTTCTGTGTCTGGGTTACCTCACTCAAAATAATGTTTTCTAGCTCCATCCATTTTCCTGCAAAATTCAAGCTGTCGTTATTTTTTCTGCTGTGTAGTACTCCATTGTGTAAATGTACCACATTTTCCTTTTCCATTCTTCAATCAAGGGACATTTATGTTGTGTCCAGGTTCTGGCTATGACAAACAAAACTGCTATGAACATAGTTGAGCACATGTCCTTGTGGCACGATTGAACATCCTTTGAATATATAACCAAAAGTGGTATTACTGGGTCTTGAGGAAGGTTGTTTCCTAATTTTCTGAGAAATCGCCACACTGACATCCAAAGGGGTTGTACCAGCTTGCATTCCCACCAGCAATGCAGAAGTGTTCCTTTTTCCCCACAGCCTCTCCAGCATAAGTTGTCATCAGTGTTTTTGATCTTCGCCATTCTTACAGGTGTAAGATGGAATCTCAGAGTTGTTTTGATTTGCATTTCTCTGATGACTAAGGATGTTGAACATTTCCTTAAGTGTCTTTCAGCCATTTTAGATTCCTCTGTTGAGAGTTCTCTGTTTAGGTCTGTACTCCATTTTTTTTTATTAGATTATGTGTTCTTTTGGTGTCCAATTTCTTGAGTTTTTTGTATATTTTGGAGATCAGACCTCTGTCTGATGTGGGGTTAATGAAGATCTTTTAACATTCTGTAGGCTGTTGTTTTGTCTTGTTGACCATGTTACAGAAGCTTTTCAGTTTCAGGAGGTCCCATTTATTAATTGTTCCTCTCAGTGTCTGTGCTGCTGAAGTTATATTTAGGAAGTAGTTCCCTGTGCCAATGTGTTCAAGTGTACTTCCCACTTTCTCTTCTATAAGGTTCAGTGTGGCCGGCTTTATGTTGAGGTCTTTGATCCATTTGGACTTGAGTTTTGTGCATGGTGATAGATATGGGTCTATTTTCATTTTTCTACATGTTGATATCTAGTTATGCCAGCACCACTTGTTAAATATGCTTTCTTTTTTCCATTTGTTATTTTTTGCTTCCTTGTCAAAAATCAGGTGTTCAAAGATGTATGGATTGATATCCAGGTCTTCTATTTGGTTCCATTGGTCCTCCTGTCTGTTCTTATGCCAATACCAAAAAAAGCATTTCAAATATACAAGATAGTCTTGGGACACAGTAAATTCCAGAAGTTAGGGATGTATTAAAAAAACAAAACAAAACGCAATGATAGAGATGTTTGAAAAGAACACAGAAGTGCTTAAAAGCCAAGACTTGAACAATCTAGACAAGAAAAATCATATTGAACTGAAACCCATAGTATAATATACACATTTCCAAGCCCATGGTGATATTAGTGATAAAATGAAAAATACACATTAAAATATAAACAATAAAAATGATTGAGTAAATAAATAAGTGGGAGAAAATAGGTAAATTTATGCAGAAGAATGCCACCTATGTTCTCAAGGAAAAGGGTGTGTAAGTCCCCACACATTGTGGGCTGCACGCAAAGGGGTACAGCTGACAAGCGCTGCCTTGGATCATGCTGACAGCATGGAACTTCATGTGATAAAATGCACTTTACCTCTGTGTTCTTCAAAATTCATAACTCCAATCTAATCATGATAAAAGTCATGAGCTTAACCCTCTTTAGGGATACTATATAAAATACCCCATATTACTCTGCAAAACTGTCACAGAATAATATGACTATTACCTCCAAGAGGAACCTGAAAATGATTCAAGGTGGCGGGGCATGTGGCACCTGTCTTTAATTCCAGAACTCAGGAGGCAGAGGCAGGTGGATCTAGGGCTAGGGAAACATAGTGAGACCTTGTCTCAAAAAACAAAAAACAAGACAAAAAGATGAGTTGGTGCTATGGAAGTATCCTGGGTAGACATCAGAAATAAAACATAAGAAAAATACAGGAAAAAAAAAAACAAGAAAAGCTGAATAATGTGTGGCCTGTAGTGAATTATTATGTATGAGCACTGGTTTATTTGCTGTGAGGAATTTACCACACGAAGCTAAGACAACAGCAAGAAGAAGCCCTGGGTTTGGATATGTGAGAATTCTCTCCCCATCTTCACTTTTCCCCTGTAAACTGTTTTAAAATTAAAATTTTCTTTAAGGAGCTAGAGAGATGTTTCAGGGGTTAAGAATGTTTCTTGGGGGGGGGGCTGGAGAGATGGCTCAGTGGTTAAGAGCATTGCCTGCTCTTCCAAAGGTCCTGAGTTCATTTCCCGGCAACCACATGGTGGCTCACAACCATCTGTAATGAGGTCTGGTTCCCTTTTCTGGCCTGCAGACATACACACAGACAGAACACTGTATACATAATAAGTAAATAAATATTTTTTTTTAAAAAAAATGTTTGTTGGTCTTCTAGAGGACCCAGAATTCACATAGAGGCTTACAACCATCTGTATGTAACTCTGGTTCCAAGGGGATCCTACTCAGTTCTGACTTCCCTGGGGCAGTGCACAGACATTCATTCAGGCAAAACATTCATATATATAAAATAAATCTTTTAAAAATTTGTTAAAACTGGGCAGTAGTGGTACATGCCTTTAATCCTAGCACTTGGGAGGCAGAAGCAGGCTGATCTCTGTGAGTTCGAGGTCAGCCTGGTCTACAGAGTGAGTTCCAGGACAGCCAGGGCTACACAGTGAAACCTTGTCTCAACAAAACAAAACAGAACAAAAACTCACCTACCATAATAGTGGCTCAAACCTGTCATTTCAGCACTTGAGGGGCTCAGGTCAGCCTAGAGAGTTTAGGGCCAGCCTAGGCTACAGTGAGTTCCAGGCCAGAACAAGACAAGTTCCAGGTCAGGAACAAGACACATCCTGCCCATCAAACCTATGAAGTAGAAAATGAAGAAAAAGGGTCTAGTTCCAGGAACCCCTAGGATAGTAGCTGTTCAGAAGGCCCAGGGGCAGCCAGCTTAGGCTGGCTATAGAAGGCGGGCCTCCCAGAAACGAGGTACAGCGACAATGATATACTATCTGAAGTTAGCAATAGGTACAGAGTGAATAAAAGAGGCAGTTTATTCAATGGCAGCACTCTAGAGGCAGAGGGATGCAGACCTCTGTGTGTTCAAGGCCACCCTGGTCTACCTATAGCAAGTGCTAGGCCAGCCAGGGCTACTACACATCAAGATACTGCTTCAAAACAAGACAATCCTTTTCCACCCATACTCCCAAACCCAAAGGAAAGCAAAAAACGGCAGTTACTAATTTAGGGGGAGAAAAGTTAAACCATAATGTATTGTCTGGATCAATAGTAAATCATATTATTATCGTCATGATAATATAAATTATCACAGAAGACTGAAAATGGGAATTTCCTAAGGTGCTAAGCCCACTGTAACATAAGAAGTTAATAATTTCTAATACTACTAAATCAAGAAACTGCTTTAAAATGGCAGTAGTTGCCATTAGGAAGTGGGACTAGAAATAGAGAAGGGTGAGCTAGGAGTGGTTTTCATTATTATCCTTTTAGGCCTTACTAGTCTAATGACTTTCATAAGTATGCAAGTGCTGGATGGTGAGTCGTGCCAGAACCTGGCACATGGCAAGCATGTGTCCTACCACTGAACTCCACTCCTAGGAACTGCAGATTTTTAAATGAATTTATTACAGATTTAAAAATACATACCTTTACATATTAAAAATATATTACTTTCCTGTTTATTTTGATAGTAACAAAACAATGCTTATGATTTCAAGTGAATCTAGTCAAATCTGAGGGCAATTACCATATACATCGTGGATCTAAGTCTGCAAGATTTAGCAATATTTGAAATGAGAGCACTGTCCTCCACTGTTAGTGACAATGACTCACTGGAACCTTGGGAATTCAGTATGTAGCAATGCTGAGTTTCTCCCACTAACCCAAGCCCCATGAAATCATTAAAAAACATACAAATATAAGATAGGCTCTATTCAGTTTCTCCCCAGGCTCTCTGCCAGATTCCCATCCGAGCTGCCTTGCCTAATGTGGATGTTGTGGTATGCAAGTTCTCGTTATACTAGTCAGAAGTGCTCCTGCCACCAGGCAGTGGGGCTTTGAGTGGCTCGCTCTAGCTACAGAGCTGAGACCACACTGGCTAGGATGATTGGAAGCCTTCTGCCCCACATAAGCATGTTGAGTGCAGGGACCCCAGCCTTGCCACAGGGGCCTGTTCTCAGACCCAAGTGGATTGCCAAACTGGCTCATTGTCTGGAACTTCATCTCAGCTTATTTGCTTGAGGGCACACTCTGTGCCCCTAGGATCCCACTTACTCTGCAAGCTGATTCCTTCCCAAAGAACATCTATGCTCTACGTCCAATAGTTCAGTGACTCATTTTGGGGACCAGAAAGCTGAGTTCTCTTATTCCTTTACTCTGTTCTCCAGATTCCTTAGTGTACTAGATAGATTCCAGAGCAAACTCACAAGGAGCCATCACTGGAGAGACAACTTTATTTGTAAATAACAAACAAGTGAAGCAGGAGGAGGCACATGCAAACCATCTAGGGCGGAAGAGTCTTTGCGAAGGGAGAAAAGAACCGGGAGAAAGAGCAGAGGTGCCCTTATGCTCAGCTGTTGGCATGCAGACTTACTCCGTTCTGCTCCCAGCCTCCCTTGAGAGCCCTTCTCTTGGCTACTGATCTCACTGCTGTCCCCTTTGTCCCATGGTTTCAAAGTGCTACCTCTCCAAATTGATGCAGCAGTGCTGTCTGGTACTCCACCGTCCTTGGCAGCAGCTCCTCTGAAGCTTTACTTGGACTTTTTGCAGTTCTTAGTGACTCTGACTCCTTTGGATCTCCAGGAACGTCTTCTTCTGCCACCAGAGGACTCAGGCTTTTCTGACAGGGAAGGTCGTATCCACTCAGTCCAAGAAGAGCCTGCACTCTCTTCCAGGTCGGTGGCCCTGGAGAAATGCTCCTGGGGCTGGAAGGCACTGCTGCAGCAGGGGACGTCAGCTGAGTCTTCAGATACATAATCTGTGGTGAAAAAAAGATAGAGGAGGGAAGGGAAACTCAACTTTTGTTTCTCCTGTGTATAGGTCCTTCCACCCCTTACCAGCCGCTTCCCTTCCAAAGCTACAGTGCCCATCCAAAGCTCCCCTCTGTGACATGCTTTCTCCATTCCCAGGTAGGACAAGTTCCCATCCCCATCCGAGGGTTTCTCTGTGTCATGGAACTCAATTTGTAGACCAGGCTAGCCTTGAACTTGAGTGTTGCAATGAAAGATGTGTACCACATCCACCACCACCTCCTAGGTCCCACCCCTGTTCTTACCCATGGTTGAATCAGGTGAGCACTCTCTGCACTCCCATTTCTTGCTGTTGGGTCTCACTGAGGAGCACTCTCGGTGGGTTCCATGGGATCCACATGTAGCACACAGAATGAGGCGCCACTGACTACAGAAGAGTCATGGAGAGGTGTATGGTCAATCAGGACACCAACTGTCACTTTGGAATGTTACCTACCATCCAGCCTCAGCCATGAGGAGAACTTCCTGGGAAATTTATTTTTATGTGTTTTTGTGTTTTGCCTGCATGCATCTATATGTACCACGTGCATACATTGCCAAAGAAGGTGTCAGATCCCCTGGGACTGGGATTGTAGACCGCTGGGAGCTGCTATGAGAATGGTGAGAATAGAGCCTGGGTCTTTTGGAGGAGCAGTTGGTGCTCTTAACTACTAAGTCATTCTCCAACCCCAAGGGCACTTTAAATTAGTTTAATTTTACTATACTCATTTACTACACCCTATGGCCCTGGGAGGCGACAGGTAGGCACAGGTGCCTCTCCAGTGGACACAAACAGCAAACCCTGCAGAGGAGCCCTGCCCGTCTGTTCATGAGTAAGTCAAAGGCTGGTCTAAAATGGAACTTGGCAACTGGGTTTATCCAGAGGGTGGGCAAGAGCAGAGCCCTGCTTTAGTAACACTGCCAAGACCTAAGATGGCACTGCCCCGGAGCTTCTTCCTACCCTTCATCCTCAAAGCTGTCTCTGCCCTGTTGGTACAGACAGATGGGAGCATCACAATGCTTATAGCGCTGATAGAGTTCCGAGAAAGCCCCTGGCTCCAGTTCCCAGGCAGCATCTCTGCAGGAGGAGAAGAAGTTGTAAGGGACACATAATCCCCTGGTGACCCTTGAGAATCCAAGCTAAGCACAACAAGAGTTCAAAGGCTGCCCAGCACTGCCAACAAGGTTGGGGGTGATCTGGCTGTGGGCAGAGGTCCTTAGCTCCACCCTGGAGTTCACACTCCCCATCCCTAGAGATTTCTGTTCTGTTTTAAAGCACCTTTTCTGGACTATACCTCCTGTCCACTTCCCCCTCCCTTTTCTTGGATGATTGAAAAGCACTCTTCTTACTTCACCGCACACCAGCGCCCAGCTGCTGCCAGACTCTGAACTACCCTTGCAACCCACTCCCTGGCTCAGGCCCTCTGTACAGACTTTCTGCTACCTGTCTGGAATGTGAATCCCCATCCTCAGCATCTCTCGGGGAAACTCTTCTCTGTTGTTGCACTGGGGGCACTTGAAGAAGTGCTTCGCTGACGTGTGGGCATATTTCTGTAAGAGAAGAAGGCATTTGTGAAAACCATCAGGCCACCTCAGGGGAGTTCAGGAAGGGCAGTTTGGGTGTGCTAGGTGATGCATCAGGTGTCAGGCCTGTGGCCAGAACACTTTTGAAGAGTGCCCAGGAGTGCCTCGGTTGTCATTTCTGGCTAGGGTCTCAGCAGTGCTGACTCAGCAGGGGTCAGGTGCTGGATACATTCACTTTTCTTTCGTCCCAGCAGTGAGGCTGATTTTGAGCTCTTTGACTCACTCTTGGAAATACCTATTTGCTTTTGGCAATCCTGATGATTTTGCCTAGTCTAAATCTTTTTTTTTGGGGGGGGGGGATTTTTCGAGACAGGGTTTCTCCATAGCTTTTGGTTCCTGTCCTGGAACTAGCTCTTGTAGACCAGGCTGGCCTCGAACTCACAGAGATCCGCCTGTCTCTGCCTCCCGAGTGCTGGGACTAAAGGCGTGCACCACCACCGCCCGGCCCTAGTTTAAATCTTATCATGAATGAGGCCCTAGGCCAAGGATAACCAGAGACTGGGCTGATTATTCCCTAACTGACCAGGAAGCAGTTCCTGTATACAGGCCTGCAGTGTGTAGTTCTGAAAGTTAGACATGCCTGAGCATTTCCAGGTTGCCTTGGTTCCAAGCACAGGGCCAGGGCAATCATGAGAGGTCCCCCTAGAGCAAAGGAAGCCCACCTGGATACACTTTCGGTGGTAGATAGCTTGACTACAACATGGGCTCCGGATATTCTCAACACTTGTTTTGGATAAGTCTTCGCAACACAAGACACAGCTTTCCTCCCCCAGATTCCCCTGTTGGATGTTCTGTGTTGGGCGATGTTTTCCACAAAATGATCTGTGGTGGGTAAACGGATTTGGTTTCTGGTTTGTCACTGATGCAGATTCCCTGCTGCCTGACCTAGGAAGGGCAATCAGCTATTTTCTTGGTGTCTAGTGAATGGCTAGACCCTCAGAAAAGCAGGTGAAGACCCTCTAGATGACTTCTCATGGCTGCTTACCCAGTGAGCAAAGCTCTGCCGACTGTCTCCATGGCTTCCCATTACTTCAAGCCCTATTTAGTTATGCGCAGCTGTCTAAGAACCCCAGCTGTTTGTAATTTAAGGAGGGGGCAGGAAGCAAGAAGAAACCCCTGTGAAACTTCCAAGTCAAGACACTGTTTCCCATTATTAAGTGGAGGGACAGATTTGTTGGAGAATCAACAGTCTCGTGAGAACTAGGTTCTGATTTCAGTGGTGTCTAAACAGCAGGTTACAAAAGGGCACCCCAACTTTCTCCTTCCTCACTTACTTGTACTCTCCAAAAAATTGTGAAAGGCAACCCCTTTCTTGGCCACAAGGCAGATGGAAGCTTCTGGCACACTGGCCATTCTGGCATTTGATAGCAGCTCCCTTTTTCTTGCACACAAAGCAGATCTGCAAATGAGATTCCAGAAAATGTTTTGTGATCCGAGAAAGACAAACAGAGGTTGTGGTTCTTCTTTCTACTGACTGGGAATTCTGGGAAGCAACAGCTATCCTCTTTCCCTCAGTGGTCCAGGGTACTCTAGAGCTGAACGTCAGGAAGCACTGATTCCTCTTGATTTCTCAGGATGCTGCTTCCTCTCTTTACTTAGGAAACATCCCAGAAGAGATGGGGCATAAGAGGACTGGGGCTAGGGGTGTAACTCAGTGGTAAAGTGCTTGCTTATCATACTCTGGTCCTGGGTTTGACTCCCAGGGACAGACAGACACACAAACACACACACAGATTCTGAAACATGTATGAGAAGAGGCCTACCCACTCCAGGGTCCCCGTTTCAAGGGATTCTAACCTTCTTAGAAGCCCGGGCTGCTTCCTTTCTGATGTCTTTGGGCATAAATCCATGGAGACCTCTGTTGGGTTGGCCCTTCTGAGGCAACTTGCTAGATAGGATCTAGAGGAGAAGAACCGGGCTGTCAATGTAAGATTGTCAGTGAAATGGTACAGTGGGGTGACGGTGACCAAAGAAATGGAGCTCGGTGGAACACACTGGTGTATAAGGGACAATTCATTTAATGAAGTCTGATAGTGGTATGTATCAGATACTCCAGCACTTTCTAATCATTAACTCTTTGGACACCCAATGTGGAAAAACATACCTTGGTAAAGGCCACTGGGCTTCAGAACCAGTACCTTTACGCAGTGCTATTCCGCCCCTCATTTGCTAAGGGCTGCTCCTGCCACTCTGTGACCAGAGGGGACATGTGCTCGCTAGACTGACTCACTTCATGCTTGTAACAAATGCACGACACAGAAGCTATTGTGGCTTTAATTTCAGAGGAGGCCACTGAAGCATGATGTGGCAAGTGACATGGCTGCAATCGCATGGCAAGGAATGACAAAACTGACATTCACACTTGGCCTACAGAGCACACAGTCTTACCCTATTTAGTACAGTATTTTTTTAAGAATATTTTTCTCAGCTGGGCGGTGGTGGCGCACGCCTTTAATCTCAGCACTTGGGAGGCAGAGGCAGGCAGATCTCTGTGAGTTCGAGACCAGCCCGGTCTACAAGAGCTAGTTCCAGGACAGGCTCCAAAACCACAGAGAAACCCTGTCTCGAAAAACCAAAAAAAAAAAAAAAAAAAAGAATATTTTTCTCAGAGTATAGCAGGAAGATAAATGGAATTTTAAAATCCCCTCTTTAATGGCCATTCTGCATTAACAGGAAAAGGTTAGGAGTTGCACCCCCCCTTTCTTTTTTGGGTTTTTGAGACAGGGTTTCTCTGTGTAACAGTCCTAGCTGTCCTGATTACCTAGATCCATAAATATATGGCCAATTGATTTTGATAAAGGGATCTAGGTACTTCAGTGGTATTTAAGTACCACTTAGGACACACAAAAAGTGCTAACCACAAAAGAAAAACTGATAAATACAACATCAAAATTTAAAAGAAATTTCAAAGCACTATTAGAAATAATATATTTTAAAAAGGATTTGTATCCAGAATATATAAATAATTCTTACAATCCAACAAGACAAAAGAATCCAGTTTCTTTTCTTCTTCTTCCTTGTCCTTCTTTCAAGATAGGATTTCTCCGTGTAACAGCCCTCATTTTGTGGACTAGGCAGGCCTTGAACTCACAGAGGTTCATCTGCCTCTGCCACCCAAGTGGTGGGATTAAAGGTGTGTACCACCCATGCCTGGTTTATAATCCAGTTTCTTTTGTTTTATTTATTTACTTATTTATTTATTTTGTTTTTCGAGACAGGGTTTCTCTGTAGCTTTGCTTTGGAGCCTGTCCTGGAACTATCTCTTGTAGCCCAGGCTAGCCTTGAACTCACAGAGATCTGACTGCCTCTGCCTCCCAAGTGCTGGGATTAAAGGCGTGCGCCACCACCGCCCGGCTAATCCAGTTTCTTTTAATGGACAAAAATATTCAAACAGATTTGTTAGAGCCGGTGTGGCTCCAACACAGATAACTCTTTTCCTTAACTGGATTGGTACGGAGTCGCAAGGAATAATCAGACACAGCTTACAGGGTCATCACGAAAGGGCATCTCAGGCTTCTTCTTTCCTGAAGATCTCCTTCATTTATTATCCAAACAGCTTATATATAATCACATAAATATCTCAGAGACTACCTTAATTTAAACCTGTCTTTTTTTTTTTTTAGTTGAAGCTGTGCTGCAGGGCAGGGGGTAGGACATAGCTTACTTTGTCTGTTAGACTGCCTTCCCGAGCTCTGGTGGGCGGATTTTTAACTATCTTTTTTATTTTAACTTGTAAATCATAAAATTAGGAGAATTTTTGAATCCTCTCCTGTTTTATAGACTCTGTGAGGTTAAATTTGTTCTCTAAACTTATTTTTGTTTCTGTTTGTCTTTTACCCGCAGCTGGGTTGATTAGCTGGCTACTGTGCATACGTGGCTACTCAATCTCAGTGGTAACTTGATGATTCTTGGGCCAAAAGTCAGCTTTCCTTTATCTTTTCTATTCATTTAGCAAGCAATAAAAGTTGCAATTTTGTGTCTATCACACTTATAGATTTTCAATAACTCTGTCATTGTTTCTGCTCCATTCTCATTTAAGTTACCAACATATATAACTGAATACTTTTTTCTTATCCCATATATATAACTTATTTATAAATTTTTACTCCCGATTTAAGTTTTGTCCCGCTTTTCTACATTTTTTTCTCTATTTTACATCTCTATTTCTGAGCACTTGCTACTCACATATCCCCCGATTTCTTCTTACGGGCTCCTCACATTTGTTCACCTCTTCCTTGCTTTTTGGGGTGTGCAGATCAGCCTCATGTTCTCCTCTCTCCTTTTTCCCATTTCTCTTGGGGTTCAGCGGACAGCATTCACGGTCTTTCATCTTGACCTTTTTCCGGCTTTTCACAGAGTTTGGCGGTCAGCACCATGTTGTCTTTTTTGTACTTCTTGTTTTTTCTCCAGCATTCGCCTCGGGATTCAGTGGCCAGCACCACGTTTCTCTTTAATCTCAGAGTTTAGTGGTGCCCCACGTTGGGCACCATTATGTTAGAGCCCGTGTGGCTCCAACACAGATAACTCTTTTCCTTAACTGGACTGGTACTGAGTTGCGAGGAATAATCAGACACAGCTTACAGGGTCATCACGGAAGGGCATCTCAGGCTTCTCTCTTGAAGATCTCCTTCATTTATTATCCAAACAGCTTATATACCATCACATAAATTGAGGGGGGGGGATACATTAGATTCGTCTCCTAGGTAACCAGGTGAATGGCCTTTTGTGTCCACATCTACCTGTCTGCTGAGTATGCTAGCTGTCAGGTAGGCCTGAATTAGCATCTCTATAAGACATCCTCCAAATTACAAAGGAAGGAGCACCAAACATCCTGACCATTGTTAGGCAGAGACAGCTTGTCTGCAGAGCTATGTGACCCCCTCGGATGAGGCCTATGGCTTTGTTGCCTGGCTGCCACACCATACAGAAATATTGGCCTACAAGATTTAAAAGGAGATATGTGAATTAGAACATGAAAACCTCAACATCTTTATTGCTCAAAGAAGCACAAATTAAGAGCACAGTTAAATGCCAGCAGCATCCAGTAGGAAGGCTGAAATGAAAGACTGACAATAACAAGTTTTGGTAAAAAATTGTCAGCTGCAACTCTCCTAAATTGTTAATGAGTGTGCAAACTGGTACAACAACTTTGGAAAGATGACTTGGCAACTTCACACATGTATACTTAGATGTACTCAATAATCCTACTGCTAGGCATCTGCCCAGAGAAGGAGAATGCATGTCACAGAAAGACTTCCACACGAATGTTTTTATCAGCTTTATTCACAAAAGTCCACTTAACTAAAGCAAATCAAATTTCCACCAACTGTCGAAAAGATAACTTTTAACATGTTCAAGCATTGTTGGGGGAAAAAAACATTTCAGCACCAGATGTAAGCCAGGTTTATGGACTCTCTGAGTTTGAGGAGGGAAGAAGATTAGAGGAGGCAGGAAAGAGGAGCTAATATGAGTCTGATAAGAATCCATGGTTAGTTCAGGCTCTGGCAGGCAAAGTAAACATGGAGAAAGACCAAGTCAGAAGGGAAACAATTCAAAAGAGAGCCGTCCTTAAAAGGGCAGCAGTATAGAATTGACAGGGGCAGAAGGCGGCAGGGTGGAGGGGGCGGGATTTACAAAAGGGGGCTGAAATAGCAATCTTGCCAGGGGGAGGATTTCAATATCATAGGAATGGAGATACAGGGAGGGCGGAAGAGAGGGGTAAATGTCATAGGACAGACAGAATCTCAATGTGAAGACATCCTCAGGGCATCAAGACTTGTCAGAGAGATGCCCAGGATTAGTGGACAGGTATCCTTTTTCCACACTGATGGGGAGCACAGGAGGGTGTGGGAAGCTAGTCCGGCATACCAGTATGACTTTTGTATTGAGCTCCAGCGGGTCAGGGCCGGAGCAGGCAGCTTGGAGAGGATACTAACCCGAAAGATAGTGACTAGAGGAGGTGGAGGAGGAAATGGCTGGAGAGGCAGACTCTGAACTTTGTAGTCAAACACGGTAGGTGCAGGAGTCAGAAGAAGCAAGTGATTTGTACCCAGGAGGGCCAAATCAACAGTTTGGTCAGAAGAGGCATAGCCCCTTTAGGGTGGGACCCAATGTTTCTTCTCGCTTCTGCACTAGATATAAGCGTGGGTGCAGTGAAACGACCAAATCAGACCATTCGATGGGTGCAGAGAAATGTTTATTGAAAATATCAGACTGCTGCATGGCTATCTCTCGTGTGATAGAGAACAGCCAGTGATGAAGAGCTGTGGTTTCGGCGAGCTGGCTGCAACAGCCTGGAACTAGCACAGGGCTCTTGTCTGCAGGAGGCTTGCTCCAGTTAACAGGGAACTAGATGCCCTTTCCGGAGGTAGGAGGCTGCGGGGAGGGGTGTGCAGCTAAGGGAAGCAATGGCTTTTCTTGACAAACAGAAACCTACTTTACAAGGTTTCTGAGGAATGCTGATTTCAAGTAACAATCCTTTTGTTTACCTGGTCAGAGTCCAGCCTGAGCTGGACCTAGACTGTCAATTTGGGGGTTGGGACCTAATAGAAAAATATAAACTGTATGGTTTAATTTATATGGAGTAAAATAATAGGCAAATTAATCTCTTGATCCTTCTAATGACTGCCTCTGGTGGCACTGACTAGAAGAGGGCGTGAGGTATATTTTCTGAGATGACTGAAAGGTTATTTATTTTAATGTGGATGGTGATTACACAAGGATATACAATTTATCAAAAATCAAGGGCTAGAGATGGGGCTCAGCAGTGAAGAGCACTAGTTGTTCTTGGGCAGGACAAGGGTTTGAGTTCCAGTTATCCACATGGCAGCTCACAACTGTCTGTAACTCCATTCCTAGGGAATCTGAAGCTCTCTTCTGGCCTCTAAGGGCACTACACATGCATGGTGCACTGACATATACAGGCAAAACAATAAAATAGGGGCTGGAGAGATGGCTCAGAGGTTAAGAGCATTGCCTGCTCTTCCAAAGGTCCTGAGTTCAATTCCCAGCAACCACATGGTGGCTCACAACCATCTGAAATGGGGTCTGGTGCCCTCTTCTGGCCTGCAGGCATACATACAGACAGAATATTGTATACATAATAAATAAAATAAATAAAAAAATGCAAATAAAAAAAAAACAATAAAATAAAAATAAATCTTTAAAAAATTCATCCAACTGTACACTTAAGATTGGTTCATTTTATAGTATTCAGGTTACATTTATTAAAAAAGCATATTGGGGAAAATCAACTAGAAAGATGATCCAAGTGAGCATTGGTTTCTGGGAGGCAGAGAGGAAGAGGGAACATGATTTAAGGAAGAGGGCCTTTATGCTTTATATTGTCAGGATTTTAGATCATGTCATTTATTATTTTAAAAAGTAATTTTAAAAAGATTAAAAACTAGGAAAAACAAGCAGTTGTAAATTTGAGGCTAGACGCAGAAGTACTTGTCTAACAAAAGCTGTAAGACACATAGGGCAGAGAGGGCCTTAATACTCACAAGACAGAAATAGTGCACACAAAGACTGTCTTTCTGAAGAAAGTCTCCTAGTTTTTCAGGATCACCAGGTTCTTGAAGGCATAGCAGGCAAACTGGAAGAGTAAACATTAAGAATAAAGGCTTGATTCAAGTTGATATTAAGAACAGAAAGGTGGCCGGAGGGCACGCCTTTAATCCCAGCACTGGGGAAGAAGAGGCAGGCGGATCTCTGTGAGTTCGAGGCCAGCCTGGTCTACAAGAGCTAGTTCTAGGACAGGCTCCAAAGCAAAGCTACAGAGAAACCCTGTCTCAAAAAAAAAAAAAACAAAAAAAAAAACAAAAAAAAAAAAACAAAAAAAAAAACCAAAAAACCAAAAACAAAACAAAAAAAACCCCCAAAACCCAGAAAAGTGGGCCTAATCATCTAAGTGTCTAGCGGCTCCTTTACTTATAAAGGATTTTTGAAAACACCCTAAGTTGGAAGTGCGTTTACTACGTGTAGCCTATGGAGCACTATAGCTTAGCAGCACAGTACACTGCAAATAGTTGGTTTTCTTTTACTGGGCTTACCAGGAGCTGTGCCTTGCTGCCACTGCCCAGCACTGCAAGAGAATACTGTACTAGATATCATTAGCTTGGGAAGCCATCAAGACCCCAAACATGAAAAAACATGAAGTATGGTTTCTATTGATGCGCGTCACTTTTGCATCACCTTAATGCAAAAACAAAGCAGAAGTTAAAGCACTATAGCCAGGGAGCATCTCTCCCGGGAACAGGGGAATTCTGGCAAGGACAGAGGTTAATTCTTGTTAGGTATCAGGCCTTGATATAATTTTGGTCACACTGAAAGCATAAGCTGAGACTAACACTTTATACTGTTTTGTTCCCAACTGGCTTTAACTAAGTTCTTTCTTGAACTTCAGATATGAAACCTTAAAACTACAGACACTGAATTCTTTTCTTTTCTTTCTCTTTTTTTTTTTTTTTTTTGGGTTTTTTGAGACAAGGTTACTCTGTCTAACAGTCCTTGCTGTCCTGGAACTAGCTCTTGAAGACCAGCTGTCCTTGAACTCATGGAGATCCCACCTGCCTCTGCCCCCAAGTGCAAAGGTGTGCCCCACCACCTCCCAGAGTCAGACACTGAATTCTTTAGGATCTTAATCTCAAGAGAATCTGGGGAAGAAGTAGGGGTTGATAATGAAAGGAGCGAGTTCACTGCCCCATTGGAGTGGCCTTCTTTGCTGAAGGCTGGAAGCAACTGAACATCATCTCATTTCTCTTACCAGGGCCCGAAGATAGCGTCTTCGGGGTGACCTTCTTAGTCCTGGCAGCTCTTCTATGTAAGAGAAAAACGTGTAAGACCACTTGGATGATGCTACTGACAGACTTCTGACGTTCCCTTAAAATGCCACTATAATCTGATTAGGGACCAAATTCTCTAAAGGCTTTTCATATTTCGTTTTTAAAGTATAAAATATACTAAATTATTTGAGGATAGTGTGTATACTGCCTGGGGAACAAATTCAAGAGTAACCTTCCTTTTATTTTCTTCTGCCAATTACCCACAGCACTGAAATGAGGCTGAAGTCGACTGTTTCCCAGCGGTAGGCACTATTTTTGGTACTTTACCATGAATTAGTTCAACAGATCTGCAGAGCATTCTACCAAGGGAGTACTATTATAAAGCATGCTTTTGAGATGAGTAAATTGAGGCATGTGATTTGTCTCAGGCCTTGCAGTTAACAAGCAGCATAGGTGTGATAGAGATTTAAGTAGTAACGGCCCCACAGTTGTCACTCTGCCACTGGGGACAGCACTGGGAAGGCGGGGAGGGCTACTTTTTTTGGGGGGGGATGACGACTGGTGTATGCTTTGATACTGACTAACCCTAGCCAAAGGGAACAGACAATGCAACATGTATCAATGGCCACTGTAATTTCCACCAACTCTTCCAGGTCACCTACTCTACCTCAATATTGGACATTCTTTTGTTTCTTTTACAGTCTTCATTCGCTTCTTTCTCTCCTTCCTATCTAGAATTCTTCCGTACTATTATGAAGACAGCACAGGTTTTTCCAGCTATAAATATAAATAAGGTAGATTAGTAATTTGATTATACATTTGGTTATCAAGTTCATCAAGATCAAAGCAATAGTGCACTTTTCAACTCATTCAATAAAAGGGGTATATTCAATATTAATGCCGGTAACGGCCAAAAAGATTAAAGCGCGCCAAGAACTATTGTAGGCACTTAGCACACACTGAGGCACAATTATCACCCTTATTTTCAAGTTGAGGGAACTGAGGTATAGTGAGAAAAACATCTTGGCCAAGGTCAGAATCAGTGATCCAAAGTAAGACTTGAAGTTAAATGGTTCTGTTTCAACTACGTGCATGGGACAACACTCAAGAAAAATGTAACTTCTGGATCCAAGTGTGGGCTCCTTTTCTACCCAGTTAGATACAGTAGCTCTTTCCTAGCAAGGGCTCTGAGAGACTTGGAAGCTTACAAGCCACGACTCCATCTAGCTGAGGGAGAAGTAACAGTAAAGACCACCCCCTTGGCTCTCATCCACTTTACCAGGTTAAACTGGTCATTGAGGTTTGGCCTGCCCATCCTTGTCTAGATGTAACCTAGTAAAATGCCACCCACTCCTGTCACCAGTGTAAAAAGGCTACAAAGTTATCCAGGTTTCACTGGTCATTACAAAGTCTCCAGAGGATTAAGAGGGGTCAGGGGAGTCACCCCATGAAGGGCTATGTCTAGTAAGGGAAAGGAGGGTAACATTTCTTAAAGAGTTCAGTAAATTAGGTCATTCTAGAGACATATTATACTTCATGACCCAAAGCCTCAAGTCAAGATTGGGGCTAATATCTTCATGAACGTCTAACTATTGGATATAAATGCTAGCTACTACAAGGCATTGAAACTTCAGGCTAGGTTTTCCCAACACAGGAGATGCAGTCACAGACTTTGTTTTCTTACTAAAAGTGGACAGGCTGGAGTGAGATGTGACTCTAACCTTGCTATTTCCCTGGGGCGAGGGGTGGGGTGTGGGGGGGTGGGGATCTACTTTAACCACTTAATAGTTGTTGACGCTAAACCCAACCGAGTTAGAATAGAGATAAACCTTGAGACTTCAGTCCTTTGCATCGCTGGACCACGACGTAACTTGAGTAGAAGTCTGTGCACACTGGTAGTTGTAAGATGGGACAATCTTCAAAAAACAGTTGAGGATGGATGTGGTAAAAACAAGCTGCTCAGTCCGTGACTTCCTAATCCGGCGGATGCTCTCTCAAAACGCTTACCAAATTGTTTCACCGTTTGAAAGTGTTGGGTAAATGCTTGCTGAGAAAATTAAACTTATAGTAACGTGTTCGGTCCCGCCGCCGCAAGAATAAACGATTTATTTGGAAAATACGTGTCGGTGTGGCCACAACCGTCCCCCGAAGGTAACAGCCAGAAGAGGGGCTCAAGGAGCATTCCGCGCATGCCAGACCAGGCTCAGGTCACGCCTGCCGGGCAGCTGGTGCGGGGCCAGGCTGGAGGTTGCTTCCGCCTCTCGCTCCCCACGAAAGCTACGAGTCACCACTGCCAGCCCAGGCTGCCCACCCAGCTATCGCCGAGGGCGCCGCTGTCCCGGAGCTTTATTCGTTGACACAAGCCGTGGTAGCTACTTCACGGGCGGCCGCCCCGCGTGGTGACTGCGCTGTCGGAGGAGACGAACGCGCTAACGGGGGCTGGGTCACGTGGACGATGTGGCTCGCGAAGACCTCAGCGTTGCGGACAGTTGTCAAAACGAGCACCGCTAACGGCCGCGCGCCCGACCCTGCCCCCCGCGCGCGCATGCTTGCCTCTGTGCGCATGCTCGCCTCTGTGCGCGCGAGCCCGCCTCTACGGGTCTGCGGGCGGAAGGCCAGTCCCGGGCCAGGGTCGTCGCGTAGTGATGACGTCGTATTCCCGGCGCGGGCCAGTGACGCGGCGCGGCCCGTTGTCTGTGTGGGGCTGAGGAGCCCCGAGTGCAGTGGGCGCTCCCACTGGGAGCGGCGTGGGGTTGGCAGGGCCTGGACATGGCGCTGAGGGGCCGCTCCGCGGGAAGATGAATAAGGGCTGGCTGGAGCTGGAGAGTGACCCGGGTACGGAGGGGCCCCGGCGGGCCGGGGGCTGGGGAGGCCGGATGGGCCCCGGACGCTCCTGCCTGACAATCCCTCCTCCTCTTGTCCCACCCAGGCCTCTTCACCCTCCTGGTGGAAGATTTCGGTAAGAGCAGCCTCTGACCATTGGGACCTGGCTGTTAGGGGGCGTGTGTGTATGTGCCCCCTGAGTTCTCCCTGCAGAGCCTGGGGCTGCCTTGCCGACTTTTTCTTTCCTGATCATAGGTGTCAAAGGGGTGCAAGTGGAGGAGATCTATGATCTTCAGAGTAAATGCCAGGGGTGAGTGGCTGGGCCCTTACCTCCCGGGGGGGCTGGGAGAGGGCAGGGGAATAGTACCCATTCAAGGGAGGCAGTAGTAGTATAAAATGTCACATAAGAAAACTTCGCTCTTTGTGGGTGCCCTCCTTGGACTTTCGTTTTTGTGTTTAATTCCCAGTCTTCCCTCAGCGCTTCCCCTCAGGAAGTAGTAACCCACCTTTTAACCCTAACCACTCTTGGAGTACAGTTCGGCTGCCTTTTCTGGTGTTGCAGCTAGAAGCCTCTGGCTGCACAGCGCCTTTTTTTTTTAATAAGTGTATAGTCCGTTAATTACATGACCACGTGTGCTGTGCCTTCCATCACCACGCAGAATTTGTCCTGACCAGGAGTGGTGGTGTGCTCATTTAATCCCAGGTCTCGGAAGGCAGAGGCAGGCAGATGTCTTGAGTTTGAGGCCAGCCTAAGCTACATCGTGAGACTATGTCTCCAAACTAAACGAAGTTGGCCTGCATTGATTGGTTGGTGTGACCCGGCCCTTTTCAGGGACTTAAACTCGGGTTCTAGTTTTGGTTATCTGTAGAATAGAGGAGCTTGCTGACAGGAATGATCCGAGAAGTTCACTTTTATTTCCTAGAAGTGAAGGGACTGGTTCTGAAGTACATACGCTTCCCCGGTTTTGGGGCTTGAGGCTAAGGTCCACAAATGAGAGCTGGTGGGAACTCATCAGAGTTTCCGTGCCTTATATTGTGTTTCCACCTTGGTGCACCCTGGACCACCGGTTCCAGATTTCCTTCTCTTGCCCAGATTTCATAATGTGACTGAGTGGGCTTTCAGAGCATGAAGCTCACACTTGACTGCCTGGGAGAGGCTTCTGGGTATGACATCTCAGGCTCATGTTGGATTCAGTCTTGATAAGAGTGAGGGGCTCAGAGCACTAGCCCCCCCCCACCCCCAGTGCAGACTTAGGGAGAGAAAGAAGGGGATACTGACTGTTACTTGCCTCTTCCTTCTCTAGGCCTGTATATGGATTTATCTTCCTGTTCAAATGGATCGAAGAACGCAGGTCCCGCCGCAAAGTTTCTACATTCGTGGATGATACATCTGTGATTGATGACGATATTGTGAATAACATGTTCTTTGCCCACCAGGTCTGCTGAGTTCTGAGCTAGTTCGAAGGGCAGGATGCTGGTTTTTGGTTTTGGTTGTTAATTGGTTTTGTGTGGAAAGTGACAGTGGGGGAAGCAGGAAGAAGAGCTAGATTGGTACCAGGAGTAGTTGTTGTGGAAACCCCATGGCAAACCAGAACTAGCTCTTTTTCATTGAAGGGAATACCTTTAGAGTAGATGGTATCTCAGGATATTCTCTACGTCCCTAGATACTTGGTACTTAGTTGGTTTGTATTGTATGAGGAAAGACTGAGCGAGACAAAGGAAACCGATGAGGGTTGCTGGCATCGTTTTGTAATCTTCTCAGTGAATGTGGGCTTGGGGAAGCTTACGGTAAAGAGTGTGTGAGGGGTATATGAGTGACTATTTTTGATTTACAGCTAATTCCCAACTCTTGCGCCACTCATGCCTTGCTGAGCGTGCTCCTGAACTGCAACAGTGTGGATCTGGGGCCCACCCTGAGTCGAATGAAGGATTTCACCAAAGGCTTCAGCCCAGAGGTATGCTGTAGTGCCTTAAATCACGGCTCACAGAGCCTTTGGTAATGCTACTACATGAGATTTGGTACTATTTGGCCATTTCTTTTTCAAATGATAATTAACATCTATTTGACTCATAAGTTATGTGGAAGGTGGTTGGTTTTAGACTTTGCTGTTAAGGAGATGATAGTAGAGAAGGAGAAACTCAAGTCACCTACGTCAGGACTTTTTCTCCTGTAACTTTTGTAGCAGGCTGTGTTGCTCCCCAGTAGTCACTGATTACTGTGCAAAGCCAGTATGGCCCCTCCCTTTGGGAGGTCCTGTGCTCTCATCTGCCACCACTAGCCCTTTAGGAAAGTTACCTGTGCTGCTTGAGATTCCTGGAATGCCTCTAAGCCTGCTCTCTGGAACTCTGCCCTCACCCAGAGGCTCACTTAAGAATCTGTTCGCATGTAGTCTTATTTTCTTCTTAGAGCAAAGGATACGCAATTGGAAATGCTCCTGAGCTGGCCAAGGCACATAATAGCCATGCCAGGTAGGTGAGAGCTGTGGTTGCTGATATGGGGGAGGGGCAGCGGAGGATGTCTCTGACTTTGTCCTTTTCCAGGCCGGAACCACGTCATCTTCCCGAGAAGCAGAATGGCCTCAGTGCAGTGCGGACCATGGAGGCTTTCCATTTCGTCAGCTACGTGCCTATCACAGGGCGGCTCTTTGAGTTGGATGGGTTGAAAGTCTACCCTATTGATCACGGTAGGCATACTGAGGAAGTGGCTTACTGGATTTTTCACGCTTTCTTCTGGTTATCTGGGTCTCAGGGCCCTTAGGTTCTTGAGACTCAGTAGCATGAACTGGGTGGGTACCAAAGACATCTAACTGACCAAGACTTAATCTTGCTCCAAGTTACATGACCAGCTTGTACCTGGCTCAACCACAGTAATTTGTTTTCCTTGTTATCCCTGGTCACACCATCTCAGGATTGCCTACTTGCTGATTCCTCATCTTGTTCTCTCCTAGGGCCCTGGGGAGAGGATGAGGAGTGGACCGATAAAGCCCGGCGGGTCATCATGGAACGAATTGGCCTTGCTACTGCAGGGTAAAGACCCTCAGTTTGCCCTGTTGTGCCCTTCTGGAACTGTGTCTCCTTTAGGAGGGAAAGAGAGGTGCCAGATGCTCTGTAAACTGTAAGGCCATGTGGTGTGTCTGGCAAGATCAGGCTTGGGTCTTGGGTTTCCAATCCTTTGTCTTCCTACCTAGGCTGCCTGTGGCCTGCTCTGGGCTGGGCTAGAGGAAGGGCAAGCCTTGCGGGGTGACTGGGTGGCACAAGTGTGCTAATTTACTTCCTGACAGGCCCCTCACATAGTTCATGGAAGGTACATCTCAGGTTTCTGAGTATGTGACTGGCTGCTGCCTGCCTATAGGATTAGAACCTGTACCTTCAACTACAAGATACTTGCCTTAGTCTGTCGGCATGGCTGGGGTAGAAACTGCTCTGATGGCTTTCACTGTGACTACAGGGAACCATACCATGACATCCGCTTCAACCTGATGGCTGTGGTACCTGACCGCAGGATCAAGTATGAGGCCAGGTTACATGTATTGAAGGTGAACCGACAAACAGTCCTGGAGGCCCTGCAGCAGGTGAGTGGGTCTCCTGCCTCGCCATACCAGCCATACACTCTGCTCCCTGTCTCTCCAACACTGTAGTGTCTGTCTCTAATTCCCAGATCATGGTATCTTGTAGATTCAGGGTTAACTGACCATTTCTTTCCTTTGCAGGGGTGGCAAAACTTAGGGGGGGAAGCTTCTAAAAAGAAGTGTGGTTTGACCTTTTTATCTTCTAGCAAATAAATGAGTAGGGTCAGAGCCCTTAGCTGTCTGAGATGGAAACCTGGCTCTACCCCTTCTCCTCTAAGCTTTGAGTTGTGTTTTAAGCTGATTAGAGTAACACAGCCGGAGCTGATTCAGACCCACAAATCTCAAGAGTCACAACTGCCCGAGGAGACCAAGCCAGCAAGCAGCAAGTCCCCCCTCAGGCTGGAGGCAGGCAGAGCCCCAGCGGCTTCTGAGTGCACTCACACAGGTACTTGAGGGACTTGGGGCCTCAGCCATTTGGATAGCTTGACATGGGAGGCCCAAGCACTTTAAGAAAGTACTTGGGCAGTGGTGTAGGGGCTTCAGCAGGAGGTCCGAAATTCCCCCTCAAAACACTGAGGGAGAGTAGAGTGAGCTTTTCTTAAAGGACACCTGTAGGGTAAGGGCTGTCATGACCTTAGACCCCTGCCCCTCCGTATTGCCCCTATCCTCCTCCCCCGCCCTCCAGTATTTTCTCTAAAGGCTGCCTTTCTTGTTGCCTTGTTTTTTCCCTATCTCATTGTGGAACCATGACTTAGAGCTTAGTGCCTGTCCTGTTAGCCACCTTCACTGGGGAAACAACTCACTAGACTGGGGAGACTGCTGTAAAGTTCTCTTAAGGATCCACCTGAATGTCCTATCTACTCTGCCATGTCTCAGATGGTGCAGAGGAGGTGGCTGGTTCATGCCCACAAGTTCCGACCCACAGTCCTCCCAGCAAATCTAAGCTGGTGGTGAAGCCTCCAGGGAGTCTCAATGGGGTTCCCCCAAACCCTGCCCCTATTGTTCAGCGACTGCCAGCCTTTCTAGACAATCACAATTATGCCAAATCGCCTATGCAGGTAAGATGAAAGCACCTTGGCAAGTTTTCTTATGAGAGGCAACAGTGTTGGGTTCCCGGTAATTATTCTTTGGCTCTGCTTGGGCCTTGATGACTGTTCTCTGACACTCATAGTCCTCACCATAGCACAATAGCATGACCTTAAGGTGGCCAAGAGAGCTCCTTTGGCTTTAAATCCATTTTGTGAGCTATACATAGGTGCTTAGTCCTTGGTTCATTATGGGATGGTTTCTTCTGGTAACAAAAGCATATGGCAGGGCATCCTGTTTCTTTTAGAAGTACTTTGCACAGCTGAGAGCCAAGTTACCTTCTTCCCTAGCTGCAATGCCCAGTCTAGGTGAGTAGCCTTCCTCGATACTGTGATTGTCTGCCCTAGGAGGAGGAAGACCTGGCGGCCGGTGTGGGCCGCAGCCGCGGTCCGGTCCGACCACCCCAACAGTACTCTGATGATGAGGATGACTATGAGGATGAGGAGGAAGAGGTGCAGAACACCAGCTCTGCCATCAGGTCAGTCCCAGCTCCAAAACGCTTTGGGTGCCTCGGGTCCTGTTCTGTGTATTCCACCCTGTATCTGAGAAGGCATTTTCACAGAGAACACTAGGCACTTAGAGAATGCAAGACCTTGGAGGAGGCTAGGAGGCTGGCCTGAAGGGCAAAACCCCAAGTCTTCAGGAACTTGTGGGTTTAGGGGGGACATAAGTATCTTACCATATATCAAGACATGTCTTGTTGAGGTGATCGTTTAGCTGGACTTCAAAGACTTGGGGTAGCAGAAGAGGTTGGAGAGTTAAGTAGGATGGCATTGGAAGATTAGAAGTGAGCCAGCTAGAATAGAGGAAGTCCTTTGAGGCCTGTCTGTACTGTGGCACTTAGGGTGCCATTGCTAGGTCAGATTGCTTGGACCAAGTGTAGGAGCTTCCAGATTGGCTTGGGGAGAAGAGGATATATTTGAGCCATTCTGGACATTGCTGGGTATGGTCACTTGGTCCATTCCCTCTTTTTACCTCTTATTGGACCCCACAGATACAAGCGGAAGGGGACAGGGAAGCCAGGATCGTTGAGCAGTTCTTCAGATGGGCAACTGTCAGTGCTGCAGCCCAACACCATCAATGTCTTAACTGAGAAGCTTCAGGAGTCTCAGAAAGACCTTTCAATTCCTCTGTCCATCAAGACTAGCAGTGGGGCTGGGAGTCCAGCTGTGGCTGTGCCCACACACTCGCAGCCTTCACCCACTCCTAGCAATGAGAGCACGGACACAGCCTCTGAGATTGGCAGTGCTTTCAACTCACCCTTGCGCTCGCCCATCCGCTCGGCTAACCCCACACGGCCCTCTAGCCCTGTCACCTCTCACATCTCCAAGGTGCTCTTTGGAGAGGATGACAGCCTTCTGCGTGTTGACTGCATACGCTACAACCGTGCTGTCCGTGACCTGGGTCCTATCATTAGCACAGGCCTGTTGCACCTTGCTGAAGATGGTGTACTGAGTCCCTTGGCACTCACAGGTGGGCCTTGGGTGCCTCACTGACCACTAGGTGTACCCGAGGAGAAGGGGGGAGGTGGTCAGGTGACTACTAAAGTATCATGTACTCTGATGCATATTTTTATGTCCTCTCCCAGAGGGTGGGAAGGCTTCCTCACCTTCTACTAGATCAAGCCAAGGCAACCAGGGGTCCAGCAGCCTAGAGGAGAAGGAGGTGGTGGAAGCCACAGATAGCAGAGACAAGTCTGTGCTGAACAGGCCCAGTGAGCCCTTGAGTGGAGAGAAGTACTCACCTAAGGTGAGTCTCTCTTTGAGCTTTCTTTTCATGGTAGAGACTGCACTGCCTAGGTACTGGGTCCTTTTTTTCGAGATGGGATTTCTCTTATGTAGGAGCTTTTGTTGTCCTCGAACTTGCTTTACAAAGCAAGGCTGGCCTTGAACTCACAAAGATCTGCCTACTGTGATTAAAGGCGTGAGCCACCATGCCCAGCTGGTATTGGGTTCTTGATTAGAATTTTGTTGTGAAAGTTGGTGGCTAGAGCCACCCAGGTGCCTGATAGCCTTTTTGGGTTGGGTGACCTCAATAGCCCCTTGGACTATGACTGTACACCCTTGCTTCTAGTTGCTTTTTGGTAATGGAGCTTTGGTGCCAGTCAGACCCTTAAGGTAAAATGTTGGGTTCTGGCAGGAGCTGCTAGCACTACTAAAGTGTGTGGAAGCTGAGATTGCAAACTATGAGGCTTGTCTCAAGGAGGAAGTGGAGAAAAGGAAGAAGTTCAAGGTGAGTGATCCCTCTACTGCCTGTCCTTCTGTCTTCTCCCAAGGACAGTTGCTCTGAGGAGCTCTGGTGCCCTCATGTACTTTCTTTCCTACAGATTGATGACCAGCGAAGGACCCACAACTATGACGAGTTTATCTGTACTTTCATTTCCATGCTGGCTCAGGAAGGTGAGGGGGCTTATAGTGTCTTCATTGTCCTCCCCTGCTGAGTGTCATGTCCCTCAGCTCCCCATGCACACCCCGCAAGAATTCTTTTGAGGCTGATCAGACTAAAGCACATGGAACCTGGAAGCCAGCCACCTACTTAGGAGTTTCTGCTTTCCACAGGTATGCTGGCCAACCTAGTGGAACAGAACATCTCAGTGCGGCGCCGCCAAGGGGTCAGCATCGGTCGGCTTCACAAACAGCGGAAGCCTGACCGGCGGAAACGCTCTCGCCCCTACAAGGCCAAACGCCAGTGAGGACCTCTGGCCCTAACTGCAGCCTCTCTTGCCACAAAGCCCTTACCAGGGCCCTCCCTGCCCCACTCTTCTTTTCCCAGTATTAATAGTTCAGTGAGGGCCCAGGCCCTGGGAGTGGGAATGAGCTGTGTGTCCTGCATTGTGCTCTCGGGCCTGGCAGGGCAAGTCAGCCCCATGGTGCGTAGGAAGCAGCAGTTGGAATTGGAGGGTGCTATGGCCTCCACAACCATCCATGGAGCAGCAGGATATACATTTTACCTATTGGAAATGTCTGGGTTTCTTTGGCTCCTGCTCTTCCTGCCACTATATTATCATGGCCAGCTTTCTGACTCTGCTTTCTCTCCCAGCAGCTGTCATCCTGCTGGGGATGACACCAGGGCTCCAGCTGGGAAATTGAGAAGGCCTTGGCCCTGGTGCTCTAGCCCCAGCTACTAGCCTGTCTTTGTTGTGAATTCCTCTTGGGAGAGAGCCAAACTCAGGGACCAGGCTGCTGAGCTGGAATGGGCATGGAGTGTCTTAGTAGGATGCACAGCCTACCGGGGTCCCACAGCTATAGCGGAGAGAAGTGTTGAATTGTCCTAGTGGCATGCAGACTGTTCTGGTTCCATCCACACTTGCTAATTCTGTCAAAGCAAGGCTCTGGGGCTCTTTGCCTTTAGTGTTGTGGCCCTGACTATGGGCCGACCTTGGGCTCCTAATCTCTGTCTCTGGGGTCAGATGAGCCTCTACCTAAGCCCCTCAGTATTACCATGTCTCCCTCCTCTTAGGGATATCAGAGACAGGGCTGCTTGAACGAAACTGGCACTACTCAGTTCTCCTTACTGTGTCAGCTTCCTTGGCCTCTTGCAGGGTACTCAGGGTAGGGGACAGGGTCAAGATGGGTTAGAACTCCAGTGTTCCCATAGGGTTTGATGACAGTGGGTCATAAGCTCAGCACTGCTTCAAGCTCCAGCCCCAAACAGCTCTGTGCTCTGCTAGATTGGGTGATCCAAGCAGGCCCTTTTCTGTAGATCGTGACTGTGGGGGAGATGGTGCGGCAGCCCTGCCCTGCAGTCCTGCCCTGCAGTTCTGTAAATACTGGTCAGTGAGTGAATAAAAGTGTGCCGAGATGGCCCTCTGCTTGCCGTCCTGAGGTCTGTGGGCGGGGCTAGGGGAATGAGACTGCAGCCCCGAAGCTCTGCTGATAGCCAGGAATGACTGCTTGTGATGGTAGGTTTGGGGTGGTGTTTCAGATGGGCTGTGGACAAGGTAGGGTACTGAGGTGAGAATGCTTGGCTCTCACCAGATCTGATGTCTGAAAAGGTCCTGGGGCTCTGCACCAAGAGCTGCCCATAGATCTAACCGGTGAATTCTTGGAGAGGAACTGGGACCTGAGAAGCTGCATGTCTCATCCCTTATTGCGTTTGGGCAGGTACAGCAGACCAGAGCTGCCTCGTAACCCCCCCCCAATCCCTTACTGACAATTCTCTGCTGTGACTGCTATATCCCTTTCCCCCTACAGTGGTCCTGTAGATGAGGCCTCGTGTACACAGCCAAGGCACAACGGGACTTACTGAAACACTTTAATGGCCCTGGCCCTGGCCCTTCTATCTGGGTCTAGTAATCCAGGGCACAGATGAGGGCTACACCACGCTTTATCCAGTGTCGCTGAGGCTTGTTGGTAGGGATCTCCACAGCAATAACATAGTTGGTTGAGTGGCCTGTGGTTGATAATGTTCCTGAAGCAGGCAAGAAAGAGGGACGGTTAGGTTCTACCCTTTCACCACTGGGTTAGGGGGGAAGAACATGAACAATGAGTTTGACAGACTTGAGTTGGGAATAGGAAGGGACCAGGGCCCAAAAGTCAGGCTCCTTAGTGACTTGATCTGATGAGGGCTCAGGCCTCCCTAGAGTTAAGGCACTGAGGATGAAGTTGCCACCACCACTACATTCCCTGTTTTCTTTCTCTGAGCCCCTGGTGGAAGTTGGGCCCATAGACTCCTAGGATGCATGATAGATTACTAAGGAGGGCAAGCAAGCAGGGAATTACTGAAGCACCGGCCCAGACTTCCATCAGCTCTCCCAGGCGGCTATCCTGGGTCCGTGTAAACTGACTATAGACTTTTACCTGTAGTGTGAATGGCCTGCTTGGGTTACCTTACCAGCGCGGGTCAGAGTCTTGTAGATGGGGCACAGGTAGAAGTCCTGGGTCTCAACCTTTCGGTTGGCTACTGGCATGAGCCAGATAACAGCCATCTCTGTATACAGCTCTTTGGGCCGTGACTCAGCCAGCCGGAAATCCAATGGGTCCCAGCGAGCACCTTCCAGGAACAGTCCATGAATATAGCACCCTATTTGAGGCCTTTCGTCAATTTCTAACGGGGTTCTGGACAACACCTGTGGTGGGCACACAGACACCAACATTGAAGCAAGGTTAGGATTTGTATCAGAAGGCACAAATTCCCTCTTGAAAGCTGCTGTCTGCCCATCACCTATCTGCCATTTTAGTCTGTGACCTGTAGTCTGCCCTTCCCCTCTGAATATCTCTAGGGCTCTTGACCTGGGTCTTTTCATCTCCTATTCAGGATTGCTTCAAACTTAGATAATTATGACTGTAGTGCACCACCCCCTCTTGTGTTCATACCTTGAAATCAAAGGCGATAGTGTCAATAGAAATGACGAACTTTCGGGCAAAGTTCTGCAGCGTGCCCGTTAGGAAAGCTTGAGGGAAGAAGAAGCCGCTGATCCAGAAGACAGGGGGGATGCCATTTTCGATCCAAGACTGTATAAAGTTCAGGCGCTCTAGCAGGTCCATGATCCAAGAAGCCAGTGGTTTGAGTGATGGGTAGGCCTTGGTTTTCCAGAGCTCAGGCACAGCATTGTTGTACAGGCTGGTGGACATCAGCTCCAGCTCTAAGGACATTACCACTAGTCCCTTGAGTGCCTTGAGCATGTCACTAAGTGTCTGTGTGATCACCACTAGGAGCTTGTTGTACCTGTAGGGTCAGTGGCAAGGTATTAGTGGGCTGGGGTTCTGTGGCAATCTCTGTGCCCTTCCATCTGTGCCCATAGACAATGACAGAATACAAGTTAAATGCGGAACTGGGTGAGGCATTCTGAGTACAATCCCAGCTTTGGCCCTTAGTAAATATGTGACTTAAGACAGTCAATCTTAGACCTTAGTTTATTCATCTATAAAATGAAAATAAGCAGCCAAATTAGAAGACAGATGTTTAGTTAGCACTTAGCATGACAGCTGGCTAATAGCAATACCTGTTGTTATTCTTATTATAGCACAGTGGCTCTTGACTGGTTGGCTAAGGTGTGGCAAGAAATTACCTAATGACTTCTTGTACCAGCACTGTGTTCATTGACTCCTCATATAGCACAGGGAATTTGCTTATCACCTCTTCTAAGTGAACAGGCCCAGGGATCTGGAAGAGAATGTCCTCAGCCACATCTTCTACTAACTGCAGGGAACGAGAAGATGAGAGGACTGAACTGGCTACCTCGAAGAGTTTACTCGCAGGTGCAGGCAGGATGGGGCAGTCTGGCCTTGTCCAGACCTTGACCCTTTCCCTCCACTACTACCCACCTCCTCCCTGCTCTGGCCGCCCACCGAGGATGATTTGGGCTGCAGCTGGAGAATGGCACCGAATAGAGCAAAAGTCTCATTCTGGGCAAAGGTAATGTTGGCATTGTCATGCAAACCGAAGATCTCAGGCATGTCATTGAGTGGAAGGCTCTTGATGTAGGAGAGATAGCCCTAGGAAACAAGAGGGCTGAAACTGAAGGCCTTGGCTTGTTCTCACCAGCCTTTGGAGTTGCTGTCACCCTCCCTGGTTCACCTTCCTGTTGTTTCCAGAGCTGCAATGGTCTCTGTGATGCTGTACTGTGGCTCTTGCCTTCCTCTCAGCCATTTATTGCCATCCCTCTACTTGTTTCTGTAGCTGCTCAAACCTGACATGCACCCTCTTGCTCACCCAACCCAACTTCAGTTCAGGATACTTCCCCCATCACCCTAGAAGTATGTCCTCAGGGAGTGTCTACCCCACACATAGCCTGCATGAACACCCACTAGTGATACGTGGAATAGATGAGGAGGGTTTGCCTACCCCCACAGAAGCCTGTCTCCACTAGGTGTGACTGTCTCTGCTGTGGGTGGGATTTTCCTAGAAAGGTATTCTGGAAGGCAGGGCTATACCTCCTTTCTCCTGTGCTCTTTTGCGTCAGGGTTCCATGGGACCCCAGAAGCCCCGCTGGCCCCCTCCTGTGGACTCACATTGAGGTCATAGGTAGGTGGGATCTGGTGGTAGATGCCGGAGGCACTGTAACTGTGCTCAGAAGAGAGCACAGCAGGGTTGTAGAAATCTTCTAGGATGTTCATGACACAGCGACGGTCCCAGTCATCAGTCACACGACCGCCATAGTTGATCTCTCCGGCAGTGTACTTGAGAACCTGTGTGGTGGGTGGGTAAGGGTCCTTAGTAAAAGTGCCCAAGTCAGTGGCCCCCAACCTGCCCCCTGCCTACCTTATAGGGGATGTCATCATATTCATCGAGGAACATCTTGAGCTGGCTGATGCAGATGCGCAGGTCTCCATCTGTGAACTCATAAGGGATGTTGAAGCCCAGGGGCCCAAATTTACGGCGTTCAAGTGCATTCCCATGGAACAAGCACAGAGATAGCAGTAGTGACTTGAATTCTACAACCTGCAGGACAGAAAGGGACAGGGTCATAAGACGAAGGGGTGGGACAGGTAGGTGGGAGCTTAGAATGTACCTCACTTAAAAAAATAGAAAATTATTTTTAATTATGTGTATGAGTATGTGGGTATGTGCACATGAGTGCTGTTGCTCACAGAGGCCAAAGGTGTCAAATCCCCATGGAGCTAGAGCCCCAGGTCATTGTCAACTGCCTGGTGTGGATGCTGGGCTTGAACTAAGTCCTCTGGAAGAGCTGCTAGTGCTCTTAGCCCCAGAGCCATCACCTTTTGACAGGAGTGGAGGAAGTCATCACTGAGACTGTTGTAGGACTTGAGCAGGTTAGCTTTGACACCACGTGGTGGTTCAATAGTCATTTTGGAGCCATTTTGCAGGATGGACACTGGGAACTTGTTGCTGGGCAGGCTGGTGAGCCATAGGCGGAAGTCCCGATGTACCTGGTGGTCACAACACCTCATAAACACAAAGACCTCAGCGAAGGTTCCTTCCTATCCAGAAACACCCTCTTGCTCTGACTTACTCCTCCCCTGAGTTGGTTAGGATATATGGCTATATGGACAACTGGCTAAGAACAGGACTTAGCAAATTCTAGGGTCACCATTCTATGCTGGGCAGCCTTAGGGAAGTCACCAATCCCCTGAGACTCAGTAATTTGGAGGGACAATAATAATCTAGTTAATAATCCAGAATAGGCATGGGTGGCCCACACTTTTAATTCCAGCACTTGGGAGGCAGAGGCAGGTGGTTCTTAGTTTGAGACCAGCCTGGCCTACAGAGTGAGTTTCAGGACAGCCGTGGCTGTCCTGTCTTGAAAAACAAAGACAACAGCAGAAGTGCAGATTAATCTAGTTGCATCATACACATGCTTTGCATCTGGGTTTGGGCTGCATGCTTTGTGGGACTGTCTCATTTAAGCAGCCTCAGTCGTTGATGGGTGGTTTAATTACTTCTTTCACTGAGAAAGACCCAATGACAGGCAGCACAGTGCACCTTGTCAGGATTGATGTGCTCGATGAGACGCTCCAGGGCTGGCATCCAGCTTGGTGCCAAATGGCAGTTCTGAAAGAAGACCCACTTGCCCCTCTCTATGGAGCTGCGCATCATGGCTTCTGCCCGAGGGCCCTAGAGAACAGGAACATTGCGTAGGTGACAGCTGCTTATCCTCCCCAGCCTGCTCCTCCTCTGCCTTACCCTTACCTGCCCCTGACCCAGAGAGATGGCAGAGAGCTTCTTGGAGAACTTCATTTCTTCTGCAAATTTGTAGAGGTCAGCAGCAGGGTCAGTGCCGGGTGACAGCACAAAGATGAGGGGGGTCGTGGAGTTGGACTCTTTGAACACCGCAGACAGATTGGCTGTCTGGAAGGACGGGGAGATATGCTGAGACCACATGGGGTTGATAAGAGGAGGGTTCAGGGCAAGGGCAAGGACTCCTGAGGTTCCTGGAGCAGTTCCAGAAGGGCCTTCTGAGTCCTAGAACGTCCCTATTCAAGAGTTCTAGCCTGGACAGAGCTGGAAGGTAGTCCTCAAGGCCGTCATATCCTTGAGACCAGCACTTACCTGGGGCTCAATGAAACGGGGTTCCAGGTGGTTGGCCACAAAGTCCTGCATGGCATTAGTAACCTTGTCCCCACGCAGGCAACGGAGAACAAGCAGTTTCTGGAAATCATCCAGGTATGTGTTCCAGATGCCAGGCAAGAGCTCCCTGCAACAAAGCCCACATCTCCCTGAGAGCCAGCCCATGAACTTTGCCTTCAGAACATGGGGTTTCCCAGGAGAACAGGGCTAGAGGCACAGGGAGACATTCCTATGGATGCAAGGCAGTACTAAGTAATATTTCAGATAAGGCCTCTGGGCAAGCCTGTTCCTGGGGTCTTCTCTTGTGTTCCTGGTAGCCTAGTCTGGGATCCAGCTCACCGGTGAGGCTCAGCACTGTCAAAGATGGCCTGGAATTTTCGGAGGTGGCTCACAAAGTCAGATGAGAACATGGCAAAAGCTGGCAGGTTTGAAAGTGCCAAGATGTCTCTCCAGGCCCTGTCCGATAGCCAGTGTGGTGCAGGGTTTTCAGTCATGGTCTGGATGGAGCCTCCAGACAGGAGGTAGCGCCACTCAGCCTAGCAGAGTACAGGTCAGGTTGGTGCCTACACCCTGTAGCCAGCTCCTTTGTGTCCTTAGGCCCCTTACCCGAGAAACTGGGTTACTCCTAGTGTCTACTCTTCTGTCCTTTCTTGGCTATGAGGCCCATGAGAGCTCCCGACTAAACAAGTGTGGGAGGCTCAGAACAGTTTGTCCCTGGGACAATCTCTGCTCAGCAGCACATTTAAGGCTCTTAGAAGGCCCGTGTTTGCAGGACAATGGTGGCACACACCTTTAATCCCAGCACTTGGGAGGCAGAGGCAGAGGCAGGCGGATCTCTGTGAGTTCGAGGTCAGCCTGGTCTACAAGAGCTAGTTCCAGGACAGGCACCAAAGCTACAGAGTGACCCCGTCTCGAAAAACAAAGCAAAACAAAACAAAATAACTATTGTTCAGAGCATCATTTGGGCCATAATAACCCAGAATTCCCTGTTGTGTTTAAGCAAGGAATTGTGCTTCCAAAGACCTTTGTCCCCTTTACTTGTGCTATGCCTTTATTCCTAGCTTTCCTGTAATACCTATGCTGAGTTCTCAGGCCCACAATAGGGTAACCCTCAGACAGACAGGCCCTGAGCCACCTGCCGGCTTCTGCACCTGGTTGATCTTGCCCTCATTCATCATAATACGGGCACACAGCAGGAAGGCGAACATCAGCTTGTGCTTCTCAAAGAGGCTGCGGCAGACATTGCTATAGAGGCTGTAGGTTAGGTAGCGGTTGATGTTGCTGATACGCTTCTTCAGGTTGTCTACGGGGTAGGAGAAGCGGTGACAGAGCATGGGGAAATTGGAGAGAGAATCTCAGGGTCTAGCCCAGCCTCAAAAGTCCCCCAGCAGCTTTCAGGGTATTCTGTGCATCTCCCTAGACAGCTAGTGTTTCCAGAAAAGGGCTCTAAGTAGGGTAGGGATGGAAGGTGGTGTCTTTTCCGGGATCATGAGTGTATGATATAAAGGTGAACAGAGATGAGGGTTCCTATGTGTGCTCCACTACAGAAATGTGCCCACAAGTGTTGCATCCATTTTAGAGTGGGCCTGTTGTGCCAGTGTAACAGAGCTACCTGCCCTCTCTGAGTTGGCAATGCCTGAGAGGAAGATGTTGAGGAACCACTCCAGGGAGTACTGGTACATGGGGTCCACGTTAGCCAGGTCTGACACACAGAAGAAGAGGATCTGGGTGCGGACAGCCACAGGTATGTACTCCATGCGTGTGAGGTCAATGTCCTTCTCTGTCTGCTCTGCAATCCTGACCTTAGCCTGGGGAGAGGGGAAAAAGGAAAGGTGTTAGGTCCAGGGAGGCTATAAAGAGCAATAGGTCAAAAATGTAGGTTGAAGCAGGTTTGGGGCAAGTGGGGGGAGGGGTTCAGGTTGGCGAAGGCAGTTTCCAACCTGGATCTCAGCAGCCTTCATCTTGGAAGCCTCCAGCACCTTGATAAGTTCCATATCATCTACAGGGTTACCCTCAGAGGAGCTGAGGCGGTACAGTATCTGGTCTTCAATGTCCTTCAACTCCTGGCGCATCTTGGCATTACTGACAATCAGCTGGTTCTTGGCCTCTTCTAGATCAGGTCGTTCCTCAGCCACGACCTGGCCTAGTAGCTGGTCCTCTAGGCCACTACCAGGGTGGAAGACCATGTTTGTAGTACCTAGGGAACTCTAGGGCTCAATGTAAGCCCACATTTAGCTCAGCATCACTGCCACTGTCAGCCTGGGAGGCCTACCCTCAATCTGTAGGATTGATGCTGGGCTGCTTTCAAACCAATGGCTGTCAGCAAGACCTTGAATAGCAGGGGCTGGCCAGCTAGATCCTGAGTTCTTTGGCAAAAGGGGCTATGAATGATCAAGTAAGATAAGGCTTAAGAGTGCCTGTTTTGGGGCTGGAGCGATGGCTCAGTGGTTAAAAGCACTGACTGCTCTTCCAGAGGACCTGGGTTCAATTCCCATACCCACATGGGGGCTCACAACTGTCTGTAGCTCCAGTTCTAGGAGACCCGCCACTTTCACACAGACATGCATGCACGCAAAACACCAATGCACAAAAAATAAAGGGGACAGTTTCCCCTCCCACTGCTTGTAGCTACTCAAATGGAGGCTTTAGTATGCAACAGGCCTGTATGTGCCTGTGTTGTGTGTAGGGGGAGAGGAACACTGTTAGGTGGAAATGAAGTAAGAGGGGCCCATGGAGGGTCTGCACTTTGGGATACCAGAGTAACTGGGAGGAAGTTGATGGGGCCACTAAGCAGGAAAGACAGACCTCTTGAGTCCCTGCAGCTTAGGGATAGCCAAGAGATGGCCAAGGGTCAGATGGCAGGAAGGGACAGCTGGCGCTTTGTTCTTCCGGGTGGAGGCTCACCTGGGTGACAGTGTAAAGTTGATGAGGGTGAGCTTGGTGGAAACCTCTGGCGTGTAGTGAGGGTTAGGCAGCTTGGTGGTGATGTACATCCTGAAGTCCTCATGGTAGGGGATCACTGTATCTCCCAACTTCAACACTGTGTTCCCTTGCTGCTTGTATGTCTGTGGCAGGCAGGATGAGCAGGCACTGTGGTCGGAGTGTCTGGACCTGCAGTCCATAGCTCCCCCTTCCCCAACAGGCCTACCTGCTTGAGCAGCACGGGCTCTAGTGCTGGATCCAGCTCCTCACCCACATTTTCTAGAAGGCATGGCTTGCCAAAGCGGATAGCATTCTCCATGCTGCGCAGGAAGTCACGGTCACTCAACTTGAACACATCTAGCCCATTGTCCTTCTCCTACAGGGGAAGGTGGGGTTATGGGAGCTTAGAGCCAGCCCAAGGCTCAGTTGCTTCCCTAGAATTGGCTGAGCCTGTGTAGACCGCCTTGACGGGTTACTTTGTCTAGGGTTTGTAACCCGCCTGGCTGGTCAGTTATTCCAGGGTCACGGAGAGGCACCACCTGAAAGACATAGGCTGATTAAGAGGAATGAGGCTAGGCAGATTTGTCGAAGCCTCTGTTTATTAGAGTCATGGTTACAGCTTATATAGCCCCTGGATGAGGAGCTTGGGGGGGCTGGGGCACGGGATCTTGCCATGTGGTCCATGCCCGTCACGTAGGCCAAGAGGTTACGATCGGTCAGGTCACGATTCCTTGGTCGGGAAGTCACAAGTTGACCCACCTAGTTCTCTAGATAGTTTGGAATGTGAGGTGGGTTCCGCTAACAGATAGCTCTCTATTAACAGTTAATTTGGGTGTGGGATAGGCTTGGTCAATAAGACTATTCTCAATACAATTGAGAAGTAAAGCCCTCTGCAAAACTTCTCAAGGCGGTGATTCCTATAATAATTTGGGGGGACATGGCTCCTGACAAGCCTGTCTGACGAGGCAGCATTAGTGGGTCTGCTTACCATGTTCTTGATCCATTTGTTAGCCTGACTCTGAGGGTCAATGAAGTGGGTCCAGCGTTGGGAGTATTGATTGATGACCCCATTCTCCACTGACAGAGTATCATTGGGGAGGCCAGCAATCTGTGGGAATCCAGGTGCCATGCTGGGTCAGGGTTCTTATATGAGCTTAGGTGGCTGGGACATTAGCTACTCTCACTACCCTCTTGCTACACCCAGGAGGGCAGAGAGGAGGCATCCATGAGTTAGTTGGTAAAGGGGGTAGAAAGGAGGCAGGAGGCTCTCAGCCCAGCTCCATATCCTGACATCTCCTGAGAGTTACCTGCCAGGAACGGATCTTCACCGGGTTTCCCAGGGTTGCAATCAGTGTGGGCTTGGAGGTGTGCGGGACTTGGTGAATTGTGAGCTGCCTGACCCACTGATCATAGAGTGATGTACGGTACTGGCCCTGGAGAGATGTAAAACCTGAGACCACCACACCAGACACACAGGATCCTCCTCACCTCTAGCTACAACACTGCTTGGTAAAGGCATGCAGAAGTCAAAGCTCAGTGCATTAGCTAACGTGAACTAGACATTACAGACAATTCAGGCCTGCTTGGATCCTACAAACCACAGACCCTTGTCTATGAAAGGGGTCACACCTACAGTGCCTGCCCTAAAGATGGCTGTGAGAATTAAATGGGACACTGAGAGCAGCATCTGGCACAGGTGACATGTGCGAGCCTTTTTATACTCCAAGGGGGACTCTTCTGACCTGGGTCACAACTTGAACCTGCTCAGAATCAGCATGCTACATGCGGGAGGGAAGGAGAGGCACTCCACAGGTTGCCCTCACAGAGAGAAGGCCTCTAGGGAGGGTCTCCTTGTGGGATGGATAAAGCTGGTCCGGGGTAGGGTGGGGACTCTTTACCGTGAAGGGGCCCAGGTAGGCCACAAAGCCGGCAGCCACCAGTACATCACCAGAGATGTTGTCGAGCATGTTCACCAGATTCTCCACAGTCTCCTGCCAGCGAACCTTCTCATCTGATAGTCCATTGATGAGCTGTAAAAACAGTCTTATGGTATGGGCTCTGGGAGGCTGGGCTGAGGCCTGGGGCTGGCTCTGCCCACTCTGGCCCGGGCCATCAGCTGCTAAGAAGGGGATAGGGAGAGCCCAGGGGAAGAAGCTCTTCTCTTCCTGACGGTCCTGCCTGTAGGCTCTGTCGGAGAGGGGCACATACCTTGTCAGCTCGGCCTAGGCGCTGCTCACACTGCTCACACTTCATTTCCAGCTCCTCCTTCTTGGCCACACACTCTCGATACTTGGCCTGCAGTGTGGCGATGCCATCTTCCACTTCACGCAGGTGCTGCTTTGCTTCTTCTAGGATCCTTTGTGTCACTTCCAGGTCATCCTGGGCTTCCCGCAAGGCTTGCTGCAGACAAGAAGAGGGCCAGCTCGTAGCCAGTACCTGGTAGGGGAGCTGGCCCCTTCTAGCTCTGAATAGTCCTTACCCGTTTGGGCTCTACGGCCTTGGCCACGAAGTGGTACTTGTGCATGGCGCGCACCCACTGGCAGATAGATGTGCAGGCCTTGGACACCTTGGCAATGGCAGCTGGCTGGAACTCCTCGTTGTCGATATATGGTTGGATGGCTTTGATAACTGCCTCCCCAATGTTGTCCTAGGGTGGAAATCATGGGTCTCAGGACACTGCTTCCTTGCATCTTAGGTGCCTGCCAGAGAGCCTCCCACATCCGTGCTGTTCCCACCATTGTTGACCATGGGCCTGGGAGCTGAGCTGCTGGCAGGCTCTTCAAGGATCAGAGCTAAGGCAAGCCTAGGGGAGTCAGAGCTCAGGCTGTGAGCCCTCATGGACTGAGTGCCTCTCTGTAGAAGGGTGTCTGGTTTCTCATCTAATGGAACAGTAGGAGGAGGCCTATGGAAGCTGTGAGGGAGTCCAGTTGCTGTGACACTGGTCACTGCCTTATGATGTGTGATGGCAGGGGGTAGCCCATGTAGGCCAGGCAACTGGCATTCAGTGAACTTCTGGACTGGAGAGGGGTTCACTGAAGGGGTTGTGGGCTTCATCCTGAGAGAGCAGATACCCATGGACACTGAAAAGTCCCAGATGGACAGTGCAGAGGATCTAGCGATAACCAGAGCAAGCTGAAGCTTAGGGAGGGAGACAACATAGAACAGGCGGTGAACCTCTTGACTATGACCAGTGGGGGTGGGGATCTCCAGGCTGTGAAGCCTTGGAGTGACTGTGGGCAACATCCTACTGGCCTGATCCCAGTTTCTTCAGACATCTGTTGGGGAGGGAGAGGCTGTCATTCCACCTGACAGCTACTTGGGGTAGGGGTGGGACAGCTCTATTCCCATGGTCCCAGACACCTCTATGTCCCCCAGGGGTATGTGTGCTGCAGCTGGTGGCAGGACAGGTAGAGGAAGAACAAGACCACAGTACCTGAAGATACTGGTGTGGCAGGCACTTCTCCATCCTACTCCATCCTACCCATGGGCTTACCCTTATGCTTAGCATGGTTACCTTGTCAAACTTGAAGAGGCTTTCAAGGAAGCGGCCTGGGTCTTGCAGCAGCCCCTTGCCTGGCTCCCAGTAGTCATCCACTTTGGAGCCTGGCTTCTCTCCAGGTACCTTCTTGGGCTTGATGCCCTTCATGATGCACACAGCCTCTATGACCAGCTTCACTCCTGGGGGTGGGCGCTGCATGGCACGTACCTATGGACCATGTCAAGAGGTGTAGAAGGGAAGGTCCTACCCTTGGGCGAGGTGGGTCCCACCAACCAAGTCTTTACTGCCATAGGTCCTGGAGCCTTGGGACCGACTGGGGATGGCACAAGGCAAGTGGAACAAGAAGGTAGTATCTGGCCCTCATTCTGCCCTTACCTATTGGTACAGTTACCAAAAGATATGTGGGGGTGGGGGTGGGGGGCTTGGGGACACCATAGGACCCAAGAGGACCAGAAAGAGACATGATAGTGTGAGAAGATGGGCAGCTGCCCACCTCTGTCACGTCATTCTTGTTGAGGTTTCGAAGGCTGGCCAGGGCTGCATCCAGGGCCGGCAATGCCTCGTCCAGATCCTTCTGTGCGTCATCAGCAATAGCTTGGGCCTTGCTGGCCTTCTCATTGGCCTTAATCTCCTCTGCTTGCACTGATTTCCGGGTTTCTTCGGCTATGGCTGTGTCCACCTGGGAATGGGAGACGGGGGATCCAGTTAGTGGCCAGTGGCAAGGACAGAAATCTCCCCTTTCTGAGGGCTGAGATGGCCACCTTTTCTCTCTTAGTTGCAATAGGTTGTAGAGACCTGGGAAGGCCAGGAGTTCCTTCTGTATCTTGAGTGCCTACATCAGGGCTTAGGAGTTTCTAGGTTTGGGTGTCCCAGCCCAGTTGGCCCACATGGCCATCACGTACGATGCAAAGATGTACCTCCCCATTTCTTCGGGAAACATTTTGTAACACTCTGACTCTAGAGAGCAGGACACTTAAATATGGGCAGAAAGCTGGTATGGTAATAATGGTGAGACGTGCTGGGAGGACTGAACCCTTACTGTAAACCCTGATTCTGTGCAGAATCTGCCGGTGGTGGTCCTGCCACTCAGTCTGAGATGTGCTCATCAGCATTGCTTGACCTATCTGGATTCATCTGCCTTGCTCTTCATAGAACCCCTGCCAAGGGCATGCCTGGCTTAGAGTATTAATAGTTCTGCCTAAGTATTTGTCAAAAAAAACAAGATCTTCTGAGTAAATTGGGAGCATGGGGACCTTGAGGGAGGTCTGAAGGGGGGAGGGGAGAGACAGGGAGAGGAGCAGAGAAAAATGTAGAGCTCAATAAATATCAATAAAAATGCAATTAAAAAAAAGAAAATGGACAACTGGTGAATGAGGAAAATGAAGTAGACAAAGGCTAGAGGACGTGTGAAAGCCAGGGACTAGCCATCTGATGTTTTGAGAGGTTGAGCATCCTCAGACAGGATCAGAGAGGAGGTGGGTCCAGGAACAAACACCCCAACCTTAATCTGCTCCATAGTGAGCAAGGTGTCCTTGGCAGCCTCTTCCAGCAGGGGGCGCATAATCTCCAGCTCCTCCTGCATCTTGGCCACATCCTCAGAAGTACGTAACAGCTGAGGTAGGGGAGAGCAGAGAAGACAAGACAAAACAAAACAACAGGTCTTACAGGGACTAGAGAGAGGCCAAGTTGTGAGGAGGGGGCCCTGTTGGATTACTGTCATTCACGGCCCCCACGTCATTTGGTGGTTACCAGTGGAGGAGGCCTTGCTCCCTGAGAAGCTGCGGGCACCACTGCTTGCCCTCTCTCTCCACGCTTAATTTCCATTCTTTCGCTGAGAAGGAAATCATCCTCTGCAGCACTTCAGGCTACAGTCTAAAATTCTGGGTCACCTTGGCATCCAAGACTGCTGTGCCCAGCAGGAAGAACCCCCAGTTGCTAGCCAGGCCTACCTTGTCAAGACCGCTCTTCATGCGGTTTTTGGCCGTCTTCAGCTCCATTTTCTTTTGTCCGATGAGGATGGAGAAAATATTGAGCAGCTCCAGATAGCTCTTGGGGGTCACATAGTTATGGCGGGTCAGCTCTGCCAGGTACTCAATACATTTCTTGGCCACAGACTGGTGGATATATACACAAACTTGAATCTGTGAAAGGTAGACCAGGGATACTGTGGGACTTCAGCAAAGACCAGGTACTGGAGACCCACAAAGCCACTGTGTTTTGGTCCCTAGGAAAGGGCCACAACAGAACGCCTCTACCTCAGATTCACTGTTTCCTAAGGTCCTCGAAACCCCCATGTCAAGGTAACCCTTTATGCAGATGGAAAGCCCAAGGCCCATACTAGTCAAGAACAGAGCTGGCTTTGACCATGGGCCCAGAGCCCTTGCCACAGCTCCCTGAGCCTACCTCTTTCTGAAAGCCCTAAGATGGCATCCCTTCAGAAGCTGGGTCTAAGATAGGGAAATGTTGGGTTCGTCTTAGTTCTTGGCCCTCAGAAGGCCAATGTTCTCTGAGACTCAAGCCGACAAATCTGGCTTAACCTGTTTGTGCGATCAGTCTGTGAAGGGCGTCAGGGGGCTCTTGGAAGAAAGGGGGGTGCTAGCCATTTGTAGAACACTAGGTCCCCATATGATTCAAGGCCTCATTTCACAGATGGGGAAAATGAGGCATAGACAGGCAATGCCATCTCACTAAAGCTTTGCTGCCAGCAGCAGGGCTCTTATCTAGGCCTCAGTGACCCCAAGCCTCTACCCGAAGGGAAACATTTCTCCCCAAGAGACTGCTTCTCACCAAGACACCTACCAGCCCTTGAATGACTTCAAAGGAAGATTCCAGTTCTGGGATCTCGTTCAGGAACATGGTGGCCACAGATTGCAGGGCTTCTGCTGGCCACTCGTTAAACCAGTCAATGGTGCAGCAGTTGACGAGAGAGGGGAACTGCCTTAAGCGAGCTCGGAAGATCTCTCCGATGGGACTGAGGGAGAAGGATCCACATGAGGCTCAGAACACTGACCTGGGCACTCAGAACTCAGAGCCCATCTATAGATCGGTGGCACAGCAGCCAGACCAGCTTAGTAGTTTGGTCTGAATGGCATGGTGGCCAGGCCTGGGGCCACCTTTGGTTTCATAAGACCCTTCTAGCATCCCCGAGGCCCCAGCGTGACCTAGTGACAACTGCATGTACCTCATGCACAGCACCATGTGGATGTTGCTGCGCACACGTCCAGTATAGGCGGCCATGAGGTTGGCTTTGGTGGGCTGCAGGCCCTGTTCTTGTATGTAGGGCCGCATAGTGTTGACAATCTGATCTTGCTCATCTGCACTGTAGATGTTAGGGATGTCACCCGAGTTCAGGACGTTGTTTATATCCTCTAGGAAGGACTCATTCTTGATCTGGAGGGCAAGGGGAAGGAGTTAAGCCTTTACGGCTGTGTACCACAGTGCACGAACAGTCTTCCTGGACCTTTGTAACAGCCCCATATACAGACCTAGGCCAAGGTCACTCAAGTGGCTTATAATCCCTGGACTTGTATTCAGATCTGGCCCATTGTGGAATATCTGAATATAACCTGTGTGCTGTGGCAGGGCCCCAGGTCCTGGGTGGTGGTGTAACATCTTCCTGATCTCCTCTGGCTTTCCTCCAGGCCTTATTTTACCACGGGAAGAAACCATGACAACTGTTCTTGACCTTATGAAGGGGTTGGATGGGTCTAGGAGGGGAGGGACTTGTCTAGGGTTGGAGTATGATCTTGGAGCCTAGGTTCCTTGGTACTTGTACTGAAAACCAGGCTGGAGTGCTACAATGTTTGTCTTGTGGCCTCTACTCAGAGACCAGGAAAGAGGACTTATAAGGCCTTATATACCCCAAAGAGTGGAACTATGGGACCCCATCCCTCAGGAGCAAACTTGTGGTCCTTAGCGTAGGAAGTCTCTGCTTGTGGGTGGTATGCTATATTGTGCCAGGGTACCTTTTTATGCTTAGAGCATAAATAATGACTTCCACGTTCCCTGAGCCCCTGGGGGCTGGGTTTGGTTCCTCTCTTGACCAATCCAATCATAATCCCACCTGGTCCTGATGTATAGGGAGTTGAGCGGATTGGACTGACCACTTATAGGATACCACTTGGGAACACTCTGTTCAGCCTACCCTGAGCCCTGCCCACTGCTGTGTGGCTGTACCTGGGTGTCTGAGAACAGGAAGGTGATGGGCAGGTTCTGCAGGCCAGCCTTGAGCAGAACCTTCTTGACATCCTCACGCCACTCAGACATGCCGTAGTTCTTGGACAGCTCGATCTGGAAGCACTCATACTCAGCCCTGGAGGCAGGAGTTTGGGTCAAGGTGCGTCAGAGGCCCGAGGCCAGGCACTGATGGATGGTGGGTGCTCATACCTCACCTGGCTACCTGACATCTTGTTCCTATTCAGGGTGGACTTGCAGGTTCTCTAGGTCCTGCACCCCTTCTCTTATTTACTGACCTTTGCCTACTATTCCTATAGCCTGTCCCTTTAATCCCCAACCCTCCACACTCTGATTCCGATAGCAGGCCCATGGATACTTCTCCTAGGCATCCTTCTGGGATACTTGCTTCTAACCTCCGTCCACATCAACAAAGGGCACTGTTGCTGCCTTTTCTTGGGGTCCAGGTCCCATTTGCAGAAGTTCACATGCTGAGGTTTGTGTTGGAGCCACACCAGGATTCTCCCATGGTGGAGAAGCATCTGTTCTAAATAGTCTGCCACATGCCACCCACTGCCCACTATCATCCCTTACATGTGGGAGGCAAGTCGAGTGAGGGAGCTGCGGCCACTGCCACCCACGCCCAGCAGCAGGGCATTGCCCAATGCCTGGCGCAGAGTACGACTGATGCGGCAGATGTGACTCATGGCATCCACGAAGAGGACCAGCTTCAGCTTGGCTGTGTTGATCTGGTTGTAGTCTTCCATGTACTCCTCAATCACCTGCATCATCTGGGGACAGGGAGACAGTGGGGGATGTCAGGTTCTCCACTGTGGAAGGGTCCCCCAGTTCCCTCCTGCTCTCTGTTCAGACCCAGAACTGTGAGTGATTGAGAACTCTATGATATGGCAAGTTGCGGATTTTCTCCTGGGGGCTAGAAGTCAGTCTTGTGCCTTATATATCTTTAGGTGCTGATAAACTAGCCCTGATTGTTGCTGGAATGCTGGAAGGACCCTAGGCAGATGCTAGTTCTGCCCCTAGCCAAGTCTCTACACTCTCTAGAACAGACCCTAGCCAAGTCTCTACACTCTCTAGAACAGACCCTAGCCAAGTCTCTACACTCTCTAGAACAGACCCTAGCCAAGTCTCTACACTCTCTAGAACAGACCCTAGCCAAGTCTCTACACTCTCTAGAACAGACCCTAGCCAAGTCTCTACACTCTCTAGAACAGACCCTAGCCAAGTCTCTACACTCTCTAGAACAGACCCTAGCCAAGTATCTACACTCTCTACAACAGACCCTAGCCAAGTCTCTACACTCTCTAGGACAGACCCTAGCCAAGTCTCTACACTCTCTAGAACAGACCCTAGCCAAGTCTCTACACTCTCTAGAACAGACCCTAGCCAAGTCTCTACACTCTCTAGAACAGACCCTAGCCAAGTCTCTACACTCTCTAGAACAGACCCTAGCCAAGTCTCTACACTGTGACAGCCCCAGCACCCACCCTCAATGTGGAATACTAGGATAGCTTGTCTCACCGTGCTTCACGAGGAATCTGTGACTCTCTGTATTCATAAAGTCCCAACAGATGCTTTGGGTTCACCCACTAGTGCTGCTTTCTTTGGAATCTAGTCAGTTCCACCTTGGAAGTGTTTGGGGAGGCCCTTATAGAAATTCCCTGCCACTGTTTTTGTGGCAGTTCTAGCTTACATAGGTTCGGTGGTTGGAACATTGGAATGATGTGTGCCAGGCCCTCTTTGATAGAAAGCTGACCCCTCCCATGGCTAGTTCTGCTCCTTCTGTGTGTGGAGGGAATGTCAGGTCTGCCTATGGGACACACCAGTCTGAAGCAGCCCTGGTGAGATCACTGGGAACTAGGAGAGGATGTCTATGGGGAAACCACCAGGCGGTCCACCTCAGCATCGCAGCTTTGAGGCCACTGGTGGAGGCCACTAAACCTCAACCTTGTCTCCCAAGGTGCTAACTGGGTTATAGCACTAAAACCCTCCTGCCCCTCTGTGAGTGAGAACGACAGCATCTCAAGTGGGCACAGTATGTCAAGTTTGCAGATGTGTCCAGATGAGAACGACATCTCTAATGGGCACAGTATGTCAAGTTTGCAGATGTGTCCAGATGAACTCAGGCTTGTTCTCACAGATGGGCTGCCTCACTAAACCCGCAAGGGGGAAACGGGGACTCAGAGAAGCCAACTGCTGTTTTGAAGCTCTAGCCTAGTACAACGATTCAGTAATGGTGATAAGAGAGGGTCTGAGGTCTTCAACTCATCCTCTGTAGACTTTTGGACTCTCTAGGCACTACCCATGGGGCCCCTGGACCTACCAGAGCAGACTATCAACTCACCTTGTTCTCGCTGGTGATGAGCTCATAGGACTTCACATCTGAGCCTGGAGACATGAAGTCCCCATAAAGAATGGGTTGGAAGGGGCAGACTTTGTTGAAGGCCACCCCTAACTCCTCCATGTGGGTCTCAAGGAGCTCGTCAAACCAGCTGCGGTCTTCCTCATTCACCAGTCGGTCCCGGAACACACGGCAGTTCTCGTGGTACCACAGCCGCAGCAACTGCACCTTGTCCTGTGAGTGCCCGGTGTCAGTGACTGCCTTGTCCCAGGCCCAGAGAACCAGGGGGAGAGATAGAGGGTAGGGACATGCTTCTTGGGACTAGAGCTGTTGGAAGATGTGCCTCTGGCCAACTGAAGACCAAGTGAATTGCAGAGTGCTGCTTGGGCCACCCTATCCCTAGCTCCCAGTGTCCACCAGACACCCAGTACTAGTAGCTGGTCATGGGCATCCTAAAGTTATCACTTCTCTTTCTTTAAACCTCCAATCTCCATGCCTGGGAAGAATACTTCATTCCCCTGATACCTTCTCAACACCCCGCATCTAACTGCTCGGCAAGCTCCGCCTATCTCTCTCTCTGTTTGGATCCATTGCTCACTGTTCCACTTCAATGCCCCTCAGGGTAAGTGGGCACACTAAGGAAGTTCCAGGTTTGCTATGAACCCGGCAAGGCCAGAACCAACCTTTGTCTTATCCACCCCACCTCCTAAGGCTAGCTGCACTTTGGCTGTTTAGCCAGTGGCTCCATGTGGCTCCCCATCTGAGCTTCCTACTGGACCCATAGTCTTCCCACTGTGACTCCTGTGCATTCCACTGCCTGCTCCTTACACCTGCACGTTTAATTCTCAGAGGCGCCTTGTTCTCCTCTCCCCACGTCTTCCCGCACGTACGGCCTCGACTAGAAATTGTCCTACCCCCTTGCCTTCTCCTGGCTTGTTCTCGGCAAGACCTCACCATGGTCACAATTTTGGACATGAGTTTGACTAACGAGATGGGCTTAGTTGTGCTAAGGTCTGGCTCTGGTGGGCCTGACCCTTTGTATCCCAGTTCTTCAGGGCCCAGATAGATCATGGCTGGGGACTGTTTAGGTAGAAAGGCCTAAAGTCGGGAGAGGTCTGGGGAGGATGGTAAGGGAACCTTGGGCGTGGGAGAGGGGCCTGGCAGATCCTCACCTCAACCTTGGCTGGCTCAGCCATGAGCATTCCCTGGAAGACTTTGGAGAGGTCCCGCAGGTTGAAGGTGTAGTGGGACTTGGCTGGAGTGGGCAACAGCTGGGAGGTGATGGTAGCATATACCCTGATGGTAGCTTCCACGAGGGGCTCCGTCAAATGGACGATGTTGGGGGCCCCAGCTGTGGGTCACACAGACAGTAGTGCCCCAGTGCAGGTTCTACAGGTCCTAACTGTGCCCCTTCGGCTCCCCCAGCACCCATCCACTAGCCTTAGGTTTGGATGCTGCGACCTCTCCTGAGATAGTTCCTCTATTGCAAAGCCTTCCTGCTGTGCCTAACTTGGAACGGAGATCTCTTGTTCTGTGCACCCTAAATATTGACATCCATATTCCTGACAACCAGCTGTGTGAGGGCGCTGAGATGCAATCACAGAATTGTGGGTGTCAGTGGGCTCGGTACCGGCTGGGTCCTTCCTCCTTGCTGAGCCTATGCTAAGACCTGAACACAGCAGTGCTGAGTCACATATGGGCAAGGATCATTTGGCCTACAAGGCTTCGGTGGTGGGCTCGATGGTATGCATAGGGCGACCTGGGGCTGGGCTCGATGGTGGGCAGAGGGCGACCTGGGGCTCACCAGCCTCTGTGGAGCCCCTGAATTCCATCTTGCTTTTCTTCGCTATCATACCCATGTGTTTGTTCTATGAAAAACACCCGTCTCCACCCGGAACTGAACTCTGAGGGTGGGAACTTGGGGTACAGGAAGAACTTAGAACTGGCAGAAGGAAAGGGTCAGATGAGCAAACGTATCCTAGGTGATGAACATAGAGGTTGACCCAAACAGACATCTCTCACCCTTAACAAGCACTGTTTTGGGAACGGATCGATGGAGAGAGCAAATGCTATTGAGAGACTTGCAGCAAAACAAAGTTTGGGGAAGCTCAAAGTTAGGCTTCGGTGTGATTACAGAAATGCTGCGTGATATCACACTGAGAAGGGAGACATTCAAGCTGAGATCAAGAAGTGAGATTGCAAGCATGTACATCGCTGGAGAAGAAGTGTTCTGGGCAGAGGGGCCAACAAGAACAGCACCCTGGGGATAGGAAGTAAAAGACCAACGAGGGGAGGCTGAGTGGGAGACGCCATGGCGGATGTGAAGCATGGACAGTGTTTCCTGGCACTGTTGTGACCTGGACTACTGCTTGCCCAAGATGGCTGAGTGGAAGAAAATCATAACATTATTATATTCTTGGTTTTGTATATTTTTTGAGACAGAGTGTTGCTCAGGCTAGCCTACTTTAGCTTCCTAAGTAGCTGGGACAACAGGCAGGCTCCAGAACACCCAGCTTGATCTAATGTTTTTGTTTGTTTGTTTGATTTTTATTTGGTTTTGTTTTTGCTGAGACAGGGTTTCTCTGTGTATCCCTGACTGTCCTGGAATTCACTCTGTAGACCAGGCTGGCCTCAAACTCACAGAGATATGCCTGTCTCTGCTTCCTGAGTGCTGGGATCAAAGGCATGCACCACCACCTCCTGGCTTGGTTTAATGTTTTAACAGGTCCCTGTAGCAGCAAAAGGAGGACAGATCACTGGTAAGTGAAGGCAGAGTTGGTAGACCAGGGATGGGGCTGTCCCAATGAGGAGGTGAATGAGGAGAGGCTGGTGAGTTGATTGACGACAGCCTCTCTGGCGATAGCCAATAGATTTTCTGACAGTTGTCATATGGTTTGAGAAGAGTATGATGGGGAAGATCTTGTTGGGAGCATCTGGAAGGATGGAGCTGTCACCACCAAAGTGAGGGGACAGAGAAGGGGACTGACGAAGCATCTGGGAATTTGGGTTTGGACAGGTTTGGTCTGAGATACACAGTTGACATCTGAGAAATGTGGAATTTTTATGGAGAAATCTGAGCTGAGGGTGTGAACTTGGATGCTGGCCACATAAAGATGACTCTACTTTTGAGCCAGGGTAAGACTGTCTGAGAACAGTATATTTAGGAGGTTAAAATCTAGTTAGTCCAGGATGGGGAGCCTTGTATGACTGTGTGTGTTTGAAGTGCGCCCCCTGCAAATGCCTATGATTTAAAGCTTGGGTCCCCAGCTGGTGGATCCAACCACTGGGGGATGATTGCATCATGAGCACACTAACCTCGTCAGTCGGCTAATTAATTGATGAATGCTTACCAAATGGGGCCCATAATGAATATGTGAAGGAAGCAGGCCGGGCTGGAGGAAGAAGATTGTGTGGGCAGCATTTTTAAAGAGTATACATTGCCCTGAAATCCTCTCGCCTGCCTCCACTTCTTGGCTGCCACGCAGTGAACAACTTTGCCGTACCATGTCCTCCTGGTGCCATGGTGTTTTCCTCACCACAGGTCCAGAGCAAAGAGCGAGCCAATCATGGGTGAAGCTTTGGAACGATGAGCAAAAAGAAACTGTTCCTTCCTTAGGCTAGTTTATCAGAGAGAGCAGCACAAAGCCGACTGGTCCACCCAGGGAGGGCCTGGGAGACACTGCTGGAAGAATGGCTGTTCTCAGAGTAGATGAGGCCTGAGGTTTGACTACTGATATGGCTGCACTCTTGTTACTACTGACAAGAGGTAACTGGATGGAAGATAGGGAGGATAGGGACGCGCCAGTGGGAGGAGAGCTCTTCAGTTTTTTATAAAGCTGAGCGGAGAGGCGAGACAATGATGAAGGGATCTGGCTGGTGTAGATAATTTTGTGTTTTGGTTAAGACAAAAGAAATTGGGACATGCTTATAAGTTTTTGTTTTGTTTTTAGATAGGGTCTCACTATGTGGCTCTGGCTATCTTCAAGCCCACTATATAGACCAGCAGATCAGACTGGCTTCAAAGTCACATCAGCCTCTTGAGCGTTGAGATGAAAGGCACAGCACCAGGTTCACATCTTTGTATGTTGACAGAGTGGCCCAGGAGAAGAGGGAAAACTGCGATTGGGGATGTGTGACTCATCCTTCCCCAGGTCAAAGAGGAGGAGTCTGGTCTGCATTAGTCTAGGAAGTTCTCTCCTAGTCAAGGTGACAGGAGCCATGACTGACAGGTTAGAGCTGCTTGAGGCTGCCACAGAGGGATGCTTGCCTCCTAACTTCAAACTGCCTGCTTTCCTGCTCACGCCTGCTCCTTGGAGAAGGCTGGCTTTTCTTTGATGATGGTTCTTTTCGACAGATTTCACTGGACTCTTTTCTTTGTCTACTTGTCTTCCATTTCCTGCTACCAGTGTGACACTAACTAGGCACCGAGGGATAGCACGGCTCTAAGACAGGCAGAGGAACCCGAGGGGCAGTCGGTGCCAATGCTGACTCGAGCTCTAGCTCCATGTGAGCCCCAGGAGGGCCTGCCCTGGTCCTTGATCCCAGTGTTAACACACCAGCTAGAACCGGAGCCCAGGGTTGTCCCTTTCCTTCCACACCCGCCCAGGCCCAGGCCACACTCACGCACGGGCTCGCGATAGCTTTTCTCTCCAAGGAGTCCATCTGCGGGGTTGAGGGACAGATACAGGTTCAGAATTAGGTGGAAGCTCCTGCTGGAAGCTCCTCAAGCAGCTGCCTCCCATCCCTTCTCAGAGCCACGCGCCCCTTGCCCCAGTCGTATATGAAGGAGAGCCCTGACCTATTGCTCTGGCAGGGTGGCCCAGGCCAGATGGACGGCTTGACTTGTCACACTCTCTGCCCATCATGGTGCCAAGTGGCATTCCATGGTGGGGTGTGCTGGGTGGGAGGTGGGCTATTGGAGAAACTGCATCCTGGGTGGACTTTTTCCAAGCCCCAGGATGGAGCAGGGCTACTTTGTCCCTTTGGTCTTTATGGGTTTTCCTGTTCTACAAAAGTTACAGTCATTCCATGTGAGCTTCTGGGCAAACACTAGCACATGTATCTATGTCAGTGGATGCATATATGGATGTATGTATCACATGTGCAATATGCAGAATTGCTCCATGGCTTTATATTAGGTGCTATGTGCCATACCTTAACTCTCAAGACTTGGAGGGGTAGGTATTAATATTAGCACCCATTGGTAAAGAAGCAGAGGTTCAGAGAGGTTCGTGAACTTGCCAGCCGTAACTGCCGACTAAAAGAGGAAAGCTGGGGCTGCACTTAGTGGCTCGGTGCCTTTTTCCTGCCCAGTGCTATCCTGCTGTCTTTGTGGTGTGACAGCTACCCTGGGTCTCTGCCTTTGTCCATGGCCTCTCCTGCCCTGACCCTATACTCACTCATCCAGCATCCCAGGATTGTAGAGAAGATGCGTTTCTTGCTGACTTCATCCATCTCGATGAAAGACAGGTAGTTGAAGTGGCGTGTCAGCCTTGGCGTGATAGCATTCCTGCCTCCCCCTGGGGGACCCATGGCACAGACAAAGTTGATGTCCACCAGGTTCTTAAAGGCTCCTAAGTGGGAGTAGGAAGTCAGTCAGGGGTCTACCCAGAATGACATGACTTCTGTGGGCCCCTTGCCCATGGTAAGAATGTATGTTAAAACTGTAATTTATGGTGTTGGGGACATGGCTCCGAAGAGTTACATGCCAGCACCCACATAAAAGCCAGGTAGGTGTGACAGTGTGTCTGTAATCTCAGCAGTTTAGGAGGTAGAGACAGGGGTAAGGTGGCTAGCTAGACATGCTGAGTCAGAAAGTTCTGAATTCAGTGAGAGACCCTCCTTCAGCTAAGTGGACAGCGATCAAGGGAAAGACTCATCACAAAGCCACCCAAATGTGCCCACACTTGTGCAAACACACATACACATATGTATCCAAAAATGCAATGTACAGCAGAGCTGATATGAATGTGTTAACGGGCACGGAAACTTTTCTTTGACCTCCAGCTTCAAGGGGAATTAAAATATTTTGGGGGGCCTCTGAAATGGTCTCCGCCCTGCACCCACTGTACTCTTCACCCAGCACATGCAGCCCACTCCCTGCTGTCCCGCAACAGCACGCACCGATGATCTTTCGGTCATACCAGCCACCATGGTCCATCCACTGGCGCAGCAGCTCGATAGGTGGCTGGGCACCGTATGTCTCCAGGGCTGGCATGTTCAGGTCATCAATGAAGAAGATGAAGTTGCGCCCTAGCGGTGGCCCGAACACACCCTTTCGCCTGTGGGAGGGGCTGTGTGAGCCCAGCACCCATGGGCACCAGGTCTTCTAAGAATCCAAGAGGCAACTGAATGGCACCTTACTAAATGTTAGCCTTCTCTAAATTGCCAAACTTCATGACCAGCCCTCTGCCTTGGGACATTTGGAACCAGCTGATCTGTATCTGAGGTCTTTAAGAAGCGTTCTACTTCTGAGAAAGGTAGATAACTATCTCTAAGGCCATTCACAGCCCTGCCTTAGTGGCCAGTAAAAGCCCCACAGAAAGACTAGGAGGATCCCGAAAGAGGCAAGGAGAGATCAGAAAGGCACCCTAGGACCCCTAGTGGGATTTCTGGCTTCTACTGGGTCATTTCAGGCAAAGCCAGGAGCAGAATTTGGTGGGAGAGGTGAGGCAGCTGGTTCAGTTAGGCTGGGGAAGGAACCAGAGGTGTCCTGCCTCTTGTCCAGCTTGCTATCAATGAGGTCCTGGGTCTGGTTGGCGGAAGTGCGGGCTGAGAAGGTGAGGAAGTGGCTGATATACTCCAGTGGCAGGTTCTTGAGAAGCTTGTTGGAGATGGTGAGTGTCTTCCCTGTGCCTGTCGGCCCAATGCACAGCACCTGGGAGAGTAGCGATAGGGAAGGTGGGGCACATACAGGGCGAATGCAGAGGGAACTACCACCTAGTTGGTGTGGAAGACTAGCCATGCCCTAACCCGAGCCTTGGGTGGGCTGGGGACAGGGCATGATGGGGTAACTTACAGGCTTATTGTTGGTGATCAGCATGCCCAGCAGGTAGGACATCTGCATGGTATCCATGGTGGGCACGATGATGTTGCAGTAGTTGGTGTCTGGCATCATGGTGAAGGGAGCTGAGGAGTCCATCCACTTTACCCAGGCAACCTGGAACCACATCTGGTTCAGGCTGGGTCTGAAATCCCTTCCCATTCCACTCTGGACTGTGGCCCCATTGCTAAGTACAGCAGGAGAACGAGGTATTGTCCTTCTGGGTCTTGGCAAGGACATCTATGGGAAGGGCTACTGCTGAGAGAGATAGGAATTACTCTGGTCTGCTCTTTGTATGGGCTGGGAGGCTCCCAACACAAACCACCAGAAATAGAGGTTCTTTGAACACAGCTGAGCAGGTGTGGACTCCCTGACTGCAGCTGCTGAGTTGATGTGGGATGTCCTTCTGTATATGTGTTGCTTTTACTGGTTAATGAACAAAACTTCTTTGGCCTATGTCAGGGCAGAATATAGCCAGGCTGGAAGGGATATATATAGAAAGGGTAGGCAGAGTCAGAGAGATGCCATATAACGGCTGAGGGAGGCAGACACCATGTAGCTGTCCAAGAAGAGGTAACAAACCACGAGCCTCATGGTAAAATATAAAATAATAGAAATGGGTTAATTTAAGACGTAAGAGTTAGTTAATAAGAAGCCTGAGCTAATAGGCTAAGCAGTGTTGTAATTAAAATAGTTGCTGTGTGATTATTTGGGTCTGGGCGACCGGGAATGAACAAGCAGTCTCTGTTTACACTGAGTGATGGTGTTCCATACACAGCCAGTCCCTAGGTCTTGGCAAGAAGATGCTCTGGGAATTGATTAACCCAGGGATGCAAAGGTGCTCACTGTTTATTTTATGCTAATAGAGCGGGGACACCAGAACTCAGGGCACTGACAGCTGGATGAGGAGGGGCCACCTCACCCCATCTCCTCGCTGTTCTTGCTTCATGACTTCCCTTGTCCATGGCCCTTGCAAAACCCCTTTGGTGAAGGGCTCACTTTGGCCAGACCAACATGGCCCACTGGTGGCAGTTCTGACCTTAGACCCAAATCTACCCTGAAGTTCCACAGCAGGACGCTACTTAGTGACTTTCTGTCAACTCCCTGGAATAATAGTGGACTCAGAAGCTCTGATTGGCTAACAGTTAAGATGGGGACCCTAAAGCTGGATATCAGGCATGCTCCTGGGCCCTTAGGGAGCTTGCTTCTAGGGAAAATGGGGGCTGCTAACTAGAAAAGTGGGCTGGTCCTTGGACTCAGCACCAATGCGGGAGAAACGTTTGTATGGGAAGTGGGCACTCTGGAGCTTCCGAACTCCATGCTCAGGTTCAGCTCTGCCACTGCCCAGCTGTTAGGACTATTTTGTGTTTCAATTCCCATGTCTTTAAGATGAACACAATAGTGAACACCCTGTTAAGTTTGGGACGGCGACAGAAACAGCCAATGGCCTCAGACCTGGTGACCCTCAATGTGGCTTTCTCGAAGGGGCCATTATTCATTGAGGGTCTGGGGTTCTACCCTCCCCCATTCCTGGGCAGGCCCATGGCCACCTGTTTGCCCTCCTCCTCTTCATCGTCCTCATCCTCGGTGCTGCTGATCCCAGCGTCATCCAGTCTGTAATCGAACACCAGCCCATCTTCTGGGAAAAGTAGTTTCATCTATCAAGACACAGGGAGGCGGCCTCGTGAGTCTCGGTGAGTGGCCTGCCATTGTCCCCAGAGGCCTGGCCTGGGCCTACCTGCTTCTCACCTGTTCTATCATCATCTTCATCCTTAGCCACTGGCTGAAGTTGAGGCGGCTGAGGTAGTCCCCTGTGGCGCCTACACTCCAGATCAGCGCGAAGATGAACCAGGGTTCTATCAGCTCTGGGATATGATTCAGCTTTTCAGAGGGTATCTTCTTGAGGCCCTGGGAACAAAGGGAACAGCATCAGGCTGAGTTGGGGGCAGTAGTGGGAAGCGTTAGTGGGAATATCATGTAGTTTGCTCCCCTACAACGCAGTAGATGGGGTGGGCTCATGATCTGTGGGGAGTCAATCCTGTTCTTCCAGGAAGCTGGTGGTGATATTCATAGGCTCTTTGCAGCCCAAGCAAGGAGAACAGGGGCTGGGAGGAACCAATCCTGCAGCCTCACTGTTTGGACTATACCTCTCTGGGTAGGAAAGGTCTGAAGAAGCAGTCCAGTAGTTTGAGGAGACTCATGGTCAGATTGCTGTTGGTTGAGGCAATCACTTCCTTCCCTGTGGCTCGAATGAAGGCGATGGAACTCTGTTGGGAACAAGCATCAGGCTCTCATGGCTAGCGGTGACCAATACTTTACCCCTTTGGCTGAGCGACTTCACCTACCTCCAGAAACTTGACAAAGAGGATATTGAAATATTCCTCATAGGGCTTTAGTATGGAAGGGAGACGTTTTAGCCAGCACTCAACGAATGGCATGAGCCCCAGGATGCTGGGCTCCAGGTACACCATTCCACAACGGGATACTGTGGCGGGTGAGGCCACTGCCAGGTCCTGTACCTCAAACATCATGGTCATTGCCTGGTGTCAAGATACAACATGTTAAGTGGACCAGCTACCTGCCTTCAAGTAAGGGGAAGGGACATGGGGCTTTGGGAAGCTGTCTGTCCACCCTGCCAGCAGGTTCTGTGGGCAGTAGTTGGATGGAACAGGGTTGGGGCTGCGGTTCAGGGATCCCTGGATCCTCATCTGGTAATGTGGGCATCCATAGAGTCCTGAGGGAGAGCTGGAGTTGGGGAGTCCTGGACTTTCTGGCCAGTGTGAAATTCCTCGCAGCCTGGGACCCCATAGGACTACATATGGCCTCTGTTTCTGAGCTCCTGTCACACATGGGTTCACATAAGCTGCCACAGGTTCTCAGGAGTCAGAGCATTCTGAAATGCTCTCATAGCCAGGCCATTGCTGGCCATAGCTTTCTCAGGGCTGAGCTACACAGAACAAGCAGGTCCCTGTGGCCAGGTTTGTGCTACCAAGTCCCCAGCCCCTTCATACATTGCTAGAACTGGGTTAATACATAGTGCAGATGGGGTAGACAAGGCCAAAAGTGGAGTGGACCTGGGAGGCTTGCAGTAGCATAATCCAGGGGACAGTAGGGCAACTGTCGTGGCCTTACGCCTTAAACACCACAGGAAGCAGGTCTTCTGAAAGATAGCTGCATAGGACAAGGCTTAGAGGAGGGAATTCAGGGTTGGGAGGGGTGTGCTGCCATCCAGGTTCCTCGGTGAAGTAGGGATGGAGTGGGATGAGGCCTGGCCAGCCTGGTGCAATCTCCAGACCCAACTGGCTGCAGAAAAGACTGGGTGGGTGGGCAGCCAGCACACCTCTGTGAGTTTGATGATCTCCCCAGAGCTGAGGCACAGCTTCTTGTTGTCGTCCAGCACTGTGTTCATGTTCTCTATCCAGACAGCATCCACTGGCCCATCAAACATGTACCATTTCTTGTTGGTGTCATTAGCAATGGCCCCGGCTCGGATGAGGGAGGAGAAAATCCCGTCCGTCCTGTAACCATCGAGGAGAGAGCTGTAGGTACCAGGGACTCAGGGTGTGGGCACAAATGGCTCCCAGGAAAACCTGGTCACCCAGTTGGCTCTTACCTTAAAAAAATTTTATTAGCATATATTAGTTACGTTTAATAATGGGTTTCATCATATTGTCTTCATACACTGGTATGATGTAGTTTTTGATGTGTTTGCTAAGCAGTTACTGAAGCATTGGTCAATTTTGAAAAAAACAAACAAGCAAGTTTCTTACTTAAAAACATTGGTTTATCTTCAAGAGCTATATTCCAAGATCCTCCCCTACCCCTACACTGTGGCTATCTGAAACTGTGTATAGTACATAATACTATATATAAGCTGTTTTATCCTACTATAAATATGTATGAGAAAGTTGATTTATAATTTAGGTACATTAACGAACAGAACAGAACAGGATACTGTAGTAAAAATTCACACTATGGGGCATAGTTAAAATAGGGGTTATTTAAATCTAAGGAGAGCGACCATGAGTCAGTGTGATAACTGATGTGCCTAACAAGTGCTAACAGGGAGACAGTGCACCCGGCGTGGCCATGCTGGACAAAGGCTGAGTCACTTCCCGTGGTGGGTGGAATGGTTCAGTACAAGATTTCTTCCCACTACCCAGAATCACGTACAATTTAAAATGCATTCTGCATATCTGGAACTTTCCAGTTAATATTTACAGATTGCGCTTGACCTCAGGGAACTGAATCTACAGAAAGCAAAATGTCTGATGGCGTGGGGTGGGGACAGTCAGGGTTCTACTGTGTTTTGAATAAAACTCTAAAGTCACATATAGATACAAATGTATTTACAAATCTATGACCTGCCAATTGATTTCCTTAAAGCTATCTTTAATTTTTTTTGGATATTACTTATATATAATGTGTTGTGATCATTGGGTTTCATCTTTTTAACACTTTCCTATCTCTACTTATTCAAAAATTACAATGAGAAAACTGGGTTTTTAGTGTAACATGGTATAATGAAAACATGTTTCGGGGGCTGGAGAGATGGCTCAGAGGTTAAGAGCGCTGACTGCTCTTCCAGAGGTCTTGAGTTCAATTCCCAGCAACCACATGGTGGCTCACAACCATCTGCAATGAGATCTGGTGCCCTCTTCTGGTGTACAAGCATACACCCGGGCAAAACACTGTATACATAATAAAAGAAAAATAAACAAAAAACAAAACAAAACATGTTTCTACCCCTCCCTTCTTGCTGAGGTCCCATAGAAGTCACATTAAATGGGAGTCAGTGGTGGTGACCCAATGGTGGGGGACAACAGCAGAGGTGGGGGTACATTTAGTTCTGGGAGGTGGGAAGAACAGGAGAAGGGCCAAGTGTGCTTTCAGAATCCAAGAAAGGCTTAGTTTTCAGAAGGTCTATATGATAGAGAGTCTATGTGCACCGTCCATAAACTCTGCCTGAGCAGCCAGCCCTGCTAAGTCACCTAGACAAGGCCTTACCCCACACACTTGCCCACCTCAACACCTGTTCGCATTCCCCATCCCTCTCCTTCTCCAGGTGAGGTCTGACCACTTGGTCCATCTATGGATCCTGTGAGGTCAGCTTAGTCAGAAACACCCTTCCCCATCATGTGCCCTCTTAGAATACTGGTAGGAACACTGGCCCATGCTGTGTTTGGAGCTGAGCCTGTTCTGTCCCCTACCCTGAGATGATGCCCCAGCAGTCCCTATAGTTATGGCCATGGTCCTGAATAAAAGGTTCAATAACCTTTTGTCTTCGATGGGGCATTTTCCTGGGCTCATCTGTGGACCCCACTGCCACTCACATGAGTCTGGGGTAGGCATGGGAAAGACCATTGCACAGAACTGGGGAAGTGGAGCAAGTGCACACAGGAAAAGGAAGAGACTCTAAGAGACTCTCCTCGTTAGCGCCCACCCCTTACCGGGCTGATGGAGCACTACAGCTAAGGAGATACTTCCAGCAGGAGAGTGGTGGCTTTGGAGAAACAGAATGGAAAAGATGCTCAGGACTTTTGGTTGTTTGTGGTTTTTTTTTTTTTTTTTTTTTTTAAGATCCTCAGGTTTTAGCATTCAAGGAGGTTTCCATTCAGCTGCCCTTTGCCCAAGCCCACTCCTCTCCCTAAAAATACATGCCCTAGCCTGGGAGCAAGGCCTGGATGACCTCTTCACCTCTCTCAGGGTAAAGACAGCCATCTGCTGAGGGTCCATCCATGCCAACCACCGTCCTGGCACATTCCATGTGTCAGGTTCCTTTCCTTCCACAGCAACACTGCCATTATTGTCCCCACTGTGCAAATGACGTCACCGAGGAAAGTCGCTGAGGGAGGAAGTGCGATGCTGGCTCTCACCCCAGGCTTTCTGCTGAGAGCTTAATTCCCAATGGCCACTGCAGGCAGCCTGAGAGTGCATCCCTGGAGCAACTTGGGGGCCACTCACCACTCATGGGTGAGCAGGTCAAACTCCCCGTAGAGCTGGCCCATTGTGATGGACTTGGGGTTGAGCACATGGTAGTTGACAGCTTCATACACACCGCCACTAATGGACGGCTTCCCTTTCAGCGACGTCATGGCAGCTGCCAGGACCCTGTAGCACTGTGGAGTCACCACCAGAAAGTGAAACTCCTGGCTTCTCAGAGGGCAGGGAGGCAGAGGCCGATGGGGTACAGGCGGAGGCTGATGCCCTTGTTGGAGACACCCTCCCAGGCCCTCTGCTTACGTTACTCTTGCCAGAGCCTGTGGGCCCGACAAGCATGAGGCCGTGCCGTACCACCGTGGTTTCATAGAGCTGGATGCACTTGATCAGGAAGCCTAGAGGACAAGGCGGGGGAACATGGCTTAGAGGATGGGACTGAATTGTGTCTTTGAGGCCAGCTTGTGTGGCCTTAGGTGTGCCACTTGACCCCCTGAGTCTCAGTGTCTTCTTTTGCAAAGTGGGGAAAGCAGTAACACCTGTGCTCTAGGTAGGGGCATGGGCAGCTCCAAGCACAGGGCTTACAGGGCACACAGAAGAACCTCTCTAGAGGCCAGCCAGTATTATCATTGCTACCATTGCCTAACATCATCCAGTTGGGTGGTCAGCCATTTGGGCCTCAGAATGAACTTCTTCCCTGAAGTGACTACCCAGCCTTCTGAGAGCACCGGCCTGAGCAAGTGCTTTCCAGTGCGAGGTGAACTGCAAGGGTCAGAATCCCAGTCGGTTGGAGCCTTCAGAAAGAGCACAATGCTTTCCCCAAGGTGTTGGGGTGGTTGTGGCTCTGTCAGGTCCAGGGGTTTCTGCCAAGGGGACAGGCTGCAAACAATGGGGGCTGGCCCAAGGTTGTGGGGGGAGAGAAGAGCCCAGGGCTTGATTTAACAAGCTTGCTGCACCTAAGTGCAGGAGGTGGCTGGGGAAGGGAGTTGTGCTACACAAGGAAGAGAAAGCCACAGGAAGCACTGAGGTAGGGGCCCTGGAGGGCTGAGACGAGAACATCAGCTGGTCAAGACCCTAGTGGAGAGCTGTGTGGCCAGACATGCTTTCCTTAGAGGGTCCCCACCTCTAAGGATCTTCTGGGAGGTACTGGGAGGAGAAGGAGCAACTGTGCCAGGAAACTGTAGGGATCAAGAATACAAGCTGCATAGAAATGTGGTGACCAGGCTGGGGTGTCCTCCTGCACCAGCAGCCAAGCTGGTGGGGGACGGACAGCCTCAACCAGCATGCATCAGCTTGACACAAGCTAGGGTCATTTGGCAAGAGGGAAACTCAACTGAGAAAAGTTCCCATCATATTGGCCTGTGGGCAAGTGTGTGGTACATTAATGACTGATGTAGGAGGATCTAGATCACTGTGGGTAGTGTCCTGGGTGCTGTAAAAAAGCAAGCCTGAGGCCAGGTGGGCACTGGTAGTGCACACCTTTAATCTCAACACTCTGGAGGCAGAGGCAGGTGGATGTCTGAGTTCAAGGCCAGTTCTCATCTACAGAGTGAGTTCTAGGACAGTCAGGGCTACACTGAGAAACCCTGTCTCGAATAACAAAAGAAACAAACAAAAGCAGGCTGAGCAAGCCACAGGAGCAGGCCAGTAAGCAGCACCCGCCATGGCCTTTTCTTCAGTTTCTGCATTCAGGTGCTTGCCCTAACTTCCTGAGAATTATAAGATGAAATAAACCCTTTTCTCCCCAAATTGTTTTGGTCACATTGCTTTGTCAGAGCAATAGAAATCCTAACTAAGACAGTCAGCAAACATTCACTTCTGGACGAGGCAAGGCTAGAGAGGGGACTTTGGGTTGGGATGGCTCCTGCCATGGGCAGAGGACCTAAATTATGGGGTGTCGGTAAGGAAGCATGCTGCCCATCACCTGGAGAGCACTAGTAAAGACAAGTCCAGGGGCACCTTGGTCAGTGGTGAGGGACCCTGAGACAGCACCGCTCTGTCCCTGTCTCTGAACCCTGGACTCCAAGGTGGCTGGAGCCAGGACTTTCTCAGACTGGAACGCCAGGGTCTGCAGGAATTCCCGGACTGGAGCTCACCCTCCACATCCTTGAGGTTGTTCTTCACACAGGCCTTGCGGATGGCCTGGTCCAGGATGCCATAGTCAGTCTCTTCTTCCTTGATGGTAGGAAACAGGTCAGACACAATCCCTGCAAAGAGCTTGAGGTCTTCCTGCAGGAACTTGGGCACATTCACATCCCGGATGGCCCGAAGGCAGATCAGCTCCTGTAGGAGGGGATGGTAAGGGCTTCAGGGTGGTGGGCTGTGTGCTTCTCCAGGGCTAGGACCCTCCTGAAGCCCTCTCAAGCCATGGGAGCTCTGTGGAGAGAGCTCACCTCATTCATGGTGGGGTTTTCTCTCTTGAGGTTCCCAGCTGCTGAGATGACAGTCTTTACAGCTCTCATCCCAAAGTCATAGTGATCCTGCCGGCACCACAGGAAAGGGCACGTGTGGGTGATGTCCTTCTCGGTGTTCTGCCTTGTCGTCAGCATTCCGCCCACATGGAACCTGGCCATGCCTCATCTCCTGTCTTGTAGCTGAGATGTCCTTTTCCTCACAGGTCTGCACATGGAGCCTGCGCTAGGTGCCCCTTCTTTGCACTGCCGTGGCGCCTTCTACTTCATCAGCCCTACAAGCCCCTGGCATATAGGAGTGCCCATTCTGAATCTCTCCCTCACAGAAGGTGAATTTGGAACAGCTCTGGAGGTTGGAGTAGATGGCAATGCTTCAGCCTGAGATTGTGGAACTAACCAGGGCCTTACCTGGGAGCTGAGCTGCTCGGAGGACAGCTTGAAGGTGGTGGTGATCTTCTTAGCTAGTACATTGGCCTCATTGAAGCCAAAGGAGTAGAGAGAGATCTCAGCAATCATGGCATAATCGGGGACCATCATGGCCACAGGTCGGAAGAGAGCCTGGACGTATAACACACATGTAAAAGGCAGACAGATCACAGCCCACCCAGGGACTTGGTCCTTCTCTGGACTATCTGATCCATAGCCAGGATTCTCCTCTGTGCCACACCTGCCGCACCGAGGCTTCCTCTCTACAGTGGCTGTGCGGTGCTTACTACTAGAAATGACAGCTGGGCAGTGGTGGTGCATGCTGCCACCTTTAATTCCAGCACTGGGGAAGCAGAGGCAGGAGGATCTCTGTGAGTTTGAGGCCAGCCTGGTCTACAAGAGCTAGTTCCAGGGCAGGCTCCAAAGCTACAGAGAAACCCTTTCTCGAAAAACCAAAAAAAAAAAACAAAAACGAAAAGAAAAGAAAAATGACTGCTTTGTATGGATGAATACCTTCTCCGTGGCACTTCTAGGAGAGGGTCCCTCTGTCTTCCCACTTTTCTCACACATCCACCTTAGCACCTTCTGTCAGATGCTCTGCCCCCTACCCCAAAGGAATCCCAGACTTCCCCCACGCCCCGAAGACAAGCCCAGGGCCCCCACTCTGTAGCTGGGTATGGTCCAATGGGTTCCCGGGACAGTAGCGCCACCACAGAGAATCCCAGTTCCTCATGCCAGGCAGCTAGCTATGTGCTCTTGAACCAGAGGCTAGGGGGCGTCCAGGCTAGAGCACTGTTACCTTCTGCTCACCCCGGGGCCTGAACTTGCCTTCAGGTTGTCAGGCAGCTCTGTGCGGCCGGCATATCCTGGGTTCATGGTGATAAACACTGCACAGGATGGTACAAGGGGGATTTCAACACCCTCAAACATGAAGCGCTCTACCTGTAGGTGGGGTTCAGGGGTTGGCCCATGTTAAAGAGATTAAAGATGCGCAGACCTTCCCCTCCTCTGACTGGGCTTCTCCCACATGCCACTGACCTGGTTAGATCTCCTGGGATCTGGCCTAAGACCTTAGGTCTCAATGACTCCCATGGGCTCCTAGGGCCTGGCCCCATTCCTCAAGGGTTTCCACACAGTTGCTCGTTCCCCACATCCACTATTCAGTTATGACTGGCCCCTTAAGATTTACTTAAATTGACCTAGATTCAACCCAGAACAGAACCTAGGGCATGACTTCAAGAGGGGTGTGTCAGCTTCTCAGCTCTTGTCCCTTGGGCAAGATCCTTGGCTACCTGAACAAGGCTGGGCCCTGGACTTTCCATACGAGCCAGGGTGTAGGACAGGGCTCCCTTTACCTCACCACAGGCTGAGGTAAGGAGATGGGGTTTGGAACTGACTATAAAACCCTTCTAGACAAAGCACTCTGGGCAGTGGGGGGCAGTGCCATCCCTCTAGGGTGCCCAATGCTCACCCGTTGCTGCTGTGCCTTCTGGATGGTGGTGATCTGCTGTGCCACCACAGACAACACCTCGATGTCAATCCGATTAAACTCGTCAAAGCAGGCCCAGGCCCCAGCACTAAGCCAAACAAGGCATTTAGGTAGGGCATGCGCTCAGTGCACACTTGGTACCTCCTTCCAACAACCCTCTGATCTCACTGGGGAGGAAGCTCAATTATACTCAGCTGCACCAACCCTAGCCCGCTGAGCTGATCCTCTGACTCCTGCTACTTCACCCTGTCCCTTGTGAGCTCCTCTTAGCCAGTGTTCTCCCATGCTGTTCCCTGTGCCTTCTTGTACCCAGTCTCACCTGGCCAGACCCTTGAAGAACTTGCCCATGGCCATGAAGTCGAGCTGGTCAGAGCAGTTGAACACAACTGTCTGTATGGCCAAGGCCTTTCCCAGGTCCTTCGTGGTCTCTGTTTTCCCTGTGCCAGCTGGGCCAGCTGGTGCACCTCCAAACTTGAGGTGCAAGGCTCCAGTCAGGGTCAGATAGCACCTGTGGGAGTGAAAGGAGGTGGGCACAGGCCACACCCATCCTGGGTGATTCCCTTCCTGGGCTGTTCCACAGACCTGAAGCACTCCCCCCTCTCGCTCCTCTCTCAGGGCCAGGTGTGCCAGCCCTGACTGCCAGGGGTCAGGACTGGAGCCTGGGGCTGCTACCTGTGTAGTTCCCCTGTCTTATTGCTACACCTGGCCACGCTTTGTTCAGAGACCCCATGGGTGGGCTGACCCGGGGCTATCCATTTCCCTTACTCAAAGCCCAGCTGGGGAGGGGCCTTCACCTGTCAGTGAGGGGTGTGATCACCAGCCTCCCACTGTTGCCTAGGTACTCGTAGCCGTAGATAAACTCAGCATTCACAGCGCGGATGTACAGGTCATTATTTGCCCAGTAGTACCTGGCAAGGCAGAGACATGGATTTCTGGACATGGAGCCAAAGGCCATTGAGGAGGTATACAGTTAAAAAGAGGGGGTGATTTTAGAGAATAAAGACACAAAAGTACCCCTGTTTATTTTATCTCTGCTTCGAGGGCAGGGACACATGTCGTGTGATTGCCAGCGTTCCCACCCCAGCCTCGCCCATTCTGGCCCTCACCTGAGCTGAGAGATCCACTCAAAGTCATGTACACTGACTATGTTCTCACTGATCAGCTTGCTCACTACGTCTTTGGCATGGACCTCAATGACAATGAGTGCCGAAAGTACTGCCCGCTGCATGCGCGACAGCTTCCCCCGCACCAGAGCCACCAGGTCACTGAGCTGAAAGAACGAGGAAATCACTACAGAGATCTGAGATCTAAAGGGAGCCCCTCGGCCACAGGCAGCTTCTATATTCCGGGAGTTGTGCTGGTCTGGGATGGAAGGAGAGCAAGGACTGCAGCTGTGATGTGCAGTGCCGTCAGTGTGTTCAGGGCTGGGAAGGGAGACTGGAGTATGGTGAGAAGCATGGAGCACGGGTCGTCCAAGGGACGGTACAGGCAAAGCCTAGTGCTGGCCTCACAGGCCGTTAGGAGAGAGGCAGTGCCCAGTCTCGGAGCCCTCCTTAGGTCCCTTCTTGCTGGAGCCACAGAATCTGATCTGCGCTGTGGACCTCACCTTTCCCCTCCTTCCAGGATGAAGAACTGGTATTGGGCGTTGGGATGTGGGGGACACCGATCTTCATCAACCCTACCTGTTTGGCAAGCTGGGGGAACAGCTTGCTACTGATGTTGCCAGCCTCCAGCGCCTGGGATACCTCCATTGTCCAGTATGTCTGGCAGCCAGCAATGGTCACCTGGCCTGGCCAGTTCAGAACCCACTCAGTTCTGGCCATCTGCAAAGACAATATCCGTCGCCTGGCTCAGGCACTGCCAGCCCTGCCCCCGTCCTCATCCTCGCGTGAATTGTTGTCTATGCCTTGGCCTGTCAAGCTCTGGATTCCAGTGTTCCCTCAGGAAGGCAGTAGCTATTAAGCGCCGAGCCTCTGCAGGTGGAGGTGGGCTGGGGCAGAGAGGCAGAGGGAGCACTCTGGAGGCTGTTGAGCACGAAGGCTGCACTCACAGTGGGGTAGGCCTTGATGGCCTGCTCAATGATGTCATGCACGCTGGCCTTCATGCTGCCCTCCACCTCCAGCAGCCAGACCTCCACGTTGTTGGAGGGGTAAATGGAGAAGGACAGCTGCACCTCTTCGCCCTCTGCTGAATACATGTGTGTGATCTCCAAGTCCTCCTGAAAGAGCAGCTGAGGGCAATGGGGGTGGGTAGGAGTGGGTTACTCTGATGTGCCAGAGGGCTTGGCCTCAGCCCTAGGCTGACCTGACCAGACCCTTGCCCCTTCGTGGAGCTGATCCTGCCTCTGCAGGGGAACCCCTAGTGTTTGGCCCTCACTGGGCCTTCTCCAACAGCAATTTCACAGGTTGTGTTTAAGCCTTTGGGGATGAAGCTAGGCTTCTCTCTGCATTTCCACCCCTCAGAGATCTCAGGATTTTGAAGGACAGGAGCTGCTGGCTGAGTTAGGGCCACAGGGCTCCCAGATTCAAGGGGAGAGGTGGGTTCTTTAGCTATAACCTCCCTCCCACAAGCCCCAGGTATGTCTCTGAGGATCAGGGTCACTCTTGCCATCTTATCTCTAAGAGGGGTTGGCACGAGAGGAGAGATGTCTCCTCCAGAGAGTACCCTAGTGCACTGACCAAGCCTCGGGCCGAGCTACACACCCGAGCAATATTCTCGAAGCACTTGCGCAGGTGGGGCTGCACAGCTGTGGGGTCCTTTGTCTGTGACAAGATCTCCAGTAGTTCATCATCTGACAGGAAGTAGAATCTTCCAGGGGAACAGGGGTGATGAGAAAGGTCAGGTGGACTTGCTGGGCCCTGGCCGCCCCAATAGCCTGATTCGGTGCTGACTGGCTTGGGGGAGCACTAGCAGGCCCACCAAGTGATTTAGGCTGTGGTGTTTACCTGGGGAAGGCACTCCGCTTGGTCTCCAGATACTCGCTGAGGCCCTTCTGTACCAGGTCCAGCAACTTGTTGCAGTCCCTCAGGCTGTCCAGCAGCCTCTGGTCAGGGCACACATTGATCACCTGCAGGAACCAGAGCCAGCCGGGGAGAGAGTAGGAGTGAGCAGGATGGGCTCAGTAGATAGCACCCATGCCAGCCAGGCACCGTCAGGAAGGGTAGGGGGCAGGAAATGGATCCCTGGGCTAGTGATTGCCTCCATCAGCCTGGGAACCATGCTGGAGTAAAAAAAGAAGAGTAATAAGGGTAAGGAGTTGTCTTGCTGCATGACATGGTCTAAAATGCTAAGACCTCTGTTTCTGAGGGGCATCTGTGGTACCAGGAGTCCACTTCCAAGAACATGAGTCACAACCGAAGCCTTCAGATTGGTCCTTAATTCTTGTTTAGGGAGGAAAAGACCAAGAAGTACCCAGCAATGTGATTAGGCTCCCCTAGGGGTGCTAGCTGCCCTCCCAGTCCCCTGGGGCTCACCTCCCGGTTTTCATAGGCATTCCTCATGATCTTCCTCCAGATGCGTTCCATGGTCTGGTAGCGCTTGCTCTCCACAGGCAGCTGCCGGGTGATGTCCTCAGAGCTGAAGATGGGCTCCAGGTAGAGCCAGGACCGCTGACAGTTCAGCCACTCCTCCAGCACTTCCTGGAAAGATGGGGCAGGGTGTGCACTGTCAGAGCTGGGGGCTCTAGCTGGGGTTAGTATCCGTGATGGAGGCACTTCGCCCCATTAGGAGTGCAGGGCAGAGCCCCACACCAGAGCCAGTGTCTGCTGGATGACGTCACACGGAGCCGTTTCCTACCTCATCTTCTCCCATCAGCGCAGACTGATTCATTCAGCTCTGCTCATGAGAGACGGATGATTAGCACCTTGGTTAGCTCTGGCTCAGGCCCCTGCCAGGCTTAAATGGGCACCAAGATCAGGGCAAGTGGACAGGGCCTTCTGTTCTTGAGGAATACACCAGTGGTCATTCTGCTCCTGGATCACTACGGTCCAGTATGTGGGAAGCCCCATTAAAGGGGCACTGAGCAAGGGTCTCATTGGAAATACCCTGTAGGCTGGTGTGGATGAGTCGGACACGGGAGGTGGAGCTGGAATTACAGGTGTGTGTGGGGGGCACTGTGAGCACAGCAGGGAGGCCAGTGATCAATGCTGTATAGATAGTCTCCCTTCACCTGACTTGACTTCTGCCCTTCACCGGCATATGTACAACATCCAAGAAGGACGGAAGGAAAAGGCTGTGTGGGACACACAGTCAGGCCTACTCTCTAGGGCTCTGTGGGAAGCCCCTGCCCCTGGTCTTGAAAGCCTGAGAGAGCTGTAGTCCCAAGCAGCCTGGCCCCTCTCCTCAAAGTATCACAAACGGGATGGAAATGGGAGGCTCAGGACAGACTGGAAGAGGATCCTGAGGTGCCTGGGGGCCTCACAGTGTCCATGCATGAAGTTCCAATGACCAGACTGTCCCAAACTTAGGCAGCCACCTTGTTTAATTAAGCTTCACTCTTTCCACAGCCTCGATGTCACTTGCAGTAGCTAGACCTGTACATGGATGGAGCTCTCCTGGCACCCTCTTTCAGATGGAGGCTTGTCCGAGCGAGCGAGCCAGGACCTGGAGGAGCAGGTGCAATGGGTTCTACCCAAATAAGTTTACTGCCACTTGGTGAACAGTGTTCCTCTGTGGGGGGACCAGAGGAAGAAGGCCCACCTGGGTCAGCTTTAGTTTGTTCTCCCAGGAGTTGATGCGCTGCTCAAAGGGCTTCTTGTATGGCGAGAAGGACATGCTCTGGGTCATGACAATGTGGTCGTCGAGAAGCTGGGAGGCCTCGTCTGGGCTCTTGAGAATGTAGGTGTCTGTCTCCTTGTAGGGTAACACATTGAACAGGATGGAGGACCATTCCTTCTCCATCTTGTCTAGAGCCTGAGGTAGGGAAGAGTCAGAGTTGTGTACTGAGAGGGCTGGCGGCTATGCTGTCTGACTAGCACTGGGCAGGGAATCGCGGACTCTGCCAGGCCATGCCTTTGTATGGGCCCCACTGGCAAATCAGCAAGTTCCCAGTGGGCCTCTGCTGGAATTCAGGGTTGATTCAAGCTCATACAGCTGCAGGCAGCATGGGAGGCAGCTGGGTGCCAGTTAGGAATGTGGTCACTTCTAAAGAATGTGTTACTTTGGCCACTGTTGGATTTCCCTGAGCCTTAACGTTTTGTAATTAATTAATTTAGTTAATTTTAGCAGTGTGGGGAATTAAACTTATGCATCAAGCCTGGCTACATTCTTGACTTCTGTGCTCATCTGTTAAATGATAATGCTATTAACTCCTTGCTACTCCCAAGAGGGAAACTGAGCACTGTAGCAATGGTGGGTATTATGAGTACTGTAGCAGTGGGTATTATGAGCACTGTAGCAGTGGTGGGTATTATGAGCACTGTAGCAGTGGTGGGTATTATGAGCACTGTAGCAGTGGGTATTATGAGCACTGTAGCAGTGGGTATTATGAGCACTGTAGCAGTGGTGGGTATTATGAGCACTGTAGCAGTGGGTATTATGAGCACTGTAGCAGTGGGTATTATGAGCACTGTAGCAGTGGTGGGTATTATGAGCACTGTAGCAGTGGGTATTATGAGCACTGTAGCAGTGGGTATTATGAGCACTGTAGCAGTGGTGGGTATTATGAGCACTGTAGCAGTGGGTATTATGAGCACTGTAGCAGTGGTGGGTATTATGAGCACTGTAGCAGTGGGTATTATGAGCACTGTAGCAGTGGGTATTATGAGCACTGTAGCAGTGGGTATTATGAGCACTGTAGCAGTGGTGGGTATTATGAGCACTGTAGCAGTGGTGGGTATTATGAGCACTGTAGCAGTGGTGGGTATTATGAGCACTGTAGCAGTGGTGGGTATTATGAGCACTGTAGCAGTGGGTATTATGAGCACTGTAGCAGTGGGTATTATGAGCACTGTAGCAGTGGTGGGTATTATGAGCACTGTAGCAGTGGGTATTATGAGCACTGTAGCAGTGGGTATTATGAGCACTATAGCAGTGGTGGGTATTATGAGCACTGTAGCAGTGGGTATTATGAGCACTGTAGCAGTGGGTATTATGAGCACTGTAGCAGTGGTGGGTATTATGAGCACTGTAGCAGTGGTGGGTATTATGAGCACTGTAGCAGTGGTGGGTATTATGAGCACTGTAGCAGTGGGTATTATGAGCACTGTAGCAGTGGGTATTATGAGCACTGTAGCAGTGGGTATTATGAGCACTGTAGCAGTGGGTATTATGAGCACTGTAGCAGTGGTTGGTATTATGAGCACTGTAGCAGTGGGTATTATGAACACTGTACCAGTGGTTGGTATTATGAGCACTGTAGCAGTGGGTATTATAAGTACTGTAGCAGTGGTGGGTATTATGCCAAGCCCTCCACCGGTATTATTAACCTTCAATAAGATGTACCCTCACCCTAGGGATGGAGCCATTGCTGTTATACTTCAAATGGCTGTCATTGCAAGAACTCAAGACCGGCTTGTTTAGCAGGGGCCAGATGGGATTAGGCCTGCTGGTGGTTGAGTACCCACCTGTTCAATAGCATACTCCTTGCCAGCTACCTCAGCCACCTTGCTGATGCTCTCAATATGGTCCTGAAGGTTCATCTCGAGGCAGCGGGCAAAGGTCAAGTTGGCTTTGGGCCTGACATTGATGTTGATCTCATTGGACAGTATCTCCCAGTGCCGGTTCCGCATACCAGGGTTGCGCAGTCCTTGGATCAGTGGGATGTATGGCTTGAACTCCTCTATACGCGCCCGGATGTCCAAAGCCACATCCTGGCAAGCTGTGGGGTGGGCGGGAGGGCATGTAAGTTAGCCAGTCTAGGGAAGCAGATAGGTTGGCGGGGGCTCTGGGGAAGGCTGGATATCATGCCATCTGACCAGCCTTGGGCAGGGAAGAACAAACCCTATCAAGCCCTGACTGGCCAATGTTCTCAGATACCTGGAATGTCCTTGAACTGCTTCACACACTTGTGCATGGTCTTGAAGGACTCAACGACGTTCTTCTCCAGCTGCTCGGCATCGATGGCTGACAGCGGGTCATTCATCCAGCTCTCAGACCAGCGCAGCCAGTCCGAGGCTGTGGTCCAGAGGTCTAGGTACGGTTGGAATTCCTTCACCATTCTTGTAAGCTTGTCGTACTACAGGGACAGAGGGTAGGGCTGTCAGGGTGTCACAGGGCTTCCTCCACACCATCTCTACCAGTCAGGTCCTCCTCGCTTTGTTCTTGGCTGTTTTCCCATTCTTGTACCACGGACCCAGTCCCTTCTCTTGCCAAATCTAGGCTTTGGATGCTGAGCTCCGAGGCCTAGGACGACCTTCAGAAGCCCGCTGCTTGTTTCTACTGGCTCTCCCATCCTGAGAGCCAAGGAAGGTTACTGTTATCCCTTGGCCAGCTCAGTTCTACCCCAGCACGCCCGAGGATTGCCCTAGAGCAGTTGGGCTCTGCTATGGCTGCAGATCTAAGTTGCTTCCTGAAACCTTGGGAAGTGGGGCAAGGCGCCCACAGTAGGCCTACGTTGGTGATCGGCAAGCCGAAGATGCGCTCGCGGTTGTTGTAGAGCATTGCCAGCTGCTGGCAGTCCTTCAGCTGCTTCTTGACTCGCCGCACCTCGTTGGCAATCTCGTGTGCTCGTGCAATCTCCACGTGGGTGGAGAAGCCAGCCACCACCAGCTGTGGGTCAAGGAGCAAAGGTCAAATGCATCTGAGTCCTACCACGAGCATGTACTCCACATACCCAGGGTATTGACTCCTGGCCCAGAGCATTTGTTTTGTGCTGAGCCACTTGCCAGAGTCACAGGCTGGCTGTTACAAGGCTGGGGAACAAACGTGGTTCTGTGAACACTGTGCTCACTGCCCACTGGGATGCCAGTCATACAATCAAGAACATTGTGTCCATTATTGCTAAATTTCCTGAATGTTCTATTCAGGCATCTCTGCCTTTCAGTTCATTCTCCCAGCCCTTTTGCAAATCTGTCTATCCAGTCGTCCATCATATACTGACATGGCATCTCCTAAATGCAAGACGTATGACAACTGCGTGTGCGTACATGCATGCACGTGTGCGTGTGTGTGTGCATGCGTGCGTGTGTGTGTGCATGCGTGTGTGTGTGTGTGTGATGGGGAGCAGGTCCTAACAGAGCCCTAAGCCAAGCCCCACCTGCAGTCCTTCCAGCTTTTCCTGGAAGTTGTTCTGGTCCATGAGCTGGATTTTGCGAAACTTTTCTTCATCCTCAATGTGCTGCTGCCGCACCATCTCTATCTGCCCAAGGATCTTAGAGGGCCAGTTGCTGGCAGCCCACCTGGCAGGGAAGAGGATTAGGACTTGGGAAAATGCCATGGCTGGAGTGATAGGATAGAAAGAAAGGGTGCCCAGGCCCCAAATCTAAGCAGCTAGAGTGTGAGCAGGGGTGGGTGTGAGCTGGGGTAGGTGTGAGCAGGGGTAGGTGTGAGCAGGGGTGGGTGTGAGCTGGGGTAGGTGTGAGCAGGGGTAGGTGTGAGCAGGGGTAGGTGTGAGCAGGGGTAGGTGTGAGCAGGGGTAGGTGTGAGCTGGGGTAGGTGTGAGCTGAGGTAGGTGTGAGCTGGGGTAGGTGTGAGCTGGGGTAGGTGTGAGCAGGGGTAGGTGTGAGCAGGGGTAGGTGTGAGCAGGGGTAGGTGTGAGCAGGGGTAGGTGTGAGCTGGGGTAGGTGTGAGCTGAGGTAGGTGTGAGCTGGGGTAGGTGTGAGCAGGGGTGGGTGTGAGCTGGGGTAGGTGTGAGCAGGGGTAGGTGTGAGCTGGGGTAGGTGTGAGCAGGGGTAGGTGTGAGCAGGGGTAGGATGAAAGAAAGAAACATGCTCTCAGCTGGATCTGTCTTGACCTGGGGCACTGGGATGGCTACCAGCTCAGCTGCTCCTGCTGCCCACCCAGCCTCCAGGGTAGGGAACAACGTTCCCAGCTCACTTGTCATTGAAGTCGTCTGTGGTAAGGTTGTACAAGAACTCGTCCATGACTTCGTAGTCAGACATGATCTTTACAATCCGCTCCTGCATGAGCAGGGGATGATGAACTGTGCTGGGGAGGGGCTACTTGGAGTGGCCGGGGTGGGGCAGGGAAAAGGTGCTTTCTTCAAGAGGGCAAGCTTCAACAGATTTTAAAGCCAGGCCCAGGGCTCCAAGAGCCATGGCCACCATATCTCTGGTTCCCATCCTCTGACCTCTATGTCTTCAGACCTCCTGACTGCCCAAATCTCCACAGAAACCCCAACATAACCCTTGGCTCCTACCAGTTCCTGGATACCTGCTTTACCTCACTACCTGGCTCTGCTCCCCCAGCCTCTGCCTGTCCTAGCCCCCAAGTTCTGATCAATAGTTTTAGGCAACCAGCCCCTGGGCCCCTAATGCATCACCCAATCCCAGCTTCCTGGCCAGCCAGCACTGGGGGCCTGCCTTACCTCCAGCACTACCAGCTTCTCGGGAATGCCCTTCATCCAGTCTCGGAGCTCAGCAAGCTCCTCTATGCTGTTGGGCTTCTCGTAGATCTTGCGGCTGATGCTGCGGAACTCCTCACAGATCTGGTGGGCGAGGGTTGGAGGGCTCTAGGGACAGTTTTGTGCCCTGCCTACCTTGGGGCCTGTTTCTCTTCAAGGACCCTAGGACCTGGAAGTCAGTCGTTCTGGCATGGCCATACTCTGCCGTGCTTCCAAGAGCGAGGCTCCTGGCCAGTTGTTACTTACATTGTCCACTTCCTTGTGTAAGTTCTTGGCTAGGATGTCCAGCATAGAAGTGGCCAGGGCCTTGCGCTTTTTGGACAGGCTCTGCTTCACATTGTCCACATTGATGTAGAATGGCCCAATGACGATGCTGCTGGGCAGCGAGTTGTCTAGGATCTCTTTCTCCTGCAGGTGGGTGATTACCACTTCCCGAACTTCCTCTGCCGACGGACACTGGATTTGATAGGTCCTGAAGGTAGAAAGCACATGCAGAGAGCAGAGGGTGGTTAACAGGATGGGAGGAGATGCATGCACAAACAGACAGACAGACACACGCACACCTGCATACATGCACACTGACATACGCATACACACATTGACACATGCTCACACATACACACTGACACATGCACTCATGCACATACTTGAGGAAGGTGGTAATGTCATTGTTGTTCAGTTCCAGGTACTTCCTGTACTCCTTAGCGTAGGCCTGCAGTGGGATCATGGCCTTGCGCATGGCATTGGTGATGCTAGCCCGTAGCTCCTCTACTAGTGGCTCATGAAGCCCCACTGACTCCAGCAGAGGGTCGCCACTGATAAAGATGTCCTCCATCACCAGCTTTAAGGAAAAAGACAAGAAAAAGCAGAGCTGAATGAGCCCTGGAGTGGGTGGCAGAGTGGTCTAAAGACGGAATGGGCACCAGTGTGGGCAAGCACAGGAGTGAGGTGAGGGCTTGCAATGACATGTCTGAGGAATGACTATGGATGAAAACAAACGCAGAAGCTACCGTGAGACCATATCCTCTCTTCCTGGCCTGACTCAGACTTGCCAAGGATAGGAGCAAATGAGGCAACCAGGCTGCTGATGGCACTAACCGACGCTAGGAGGTACAGAAGGGGACTTGGGTTACAGAGGCTCTCGGGCCTGGAGAGTGGGCTGTGTGCAGCTTGCTGTGCAGCTGTGGTGACTTGAGACTTGGATACTAGCTGTGTGTGGAACTCCATCTGGCTTGACACTCGAGGTGGAGAAGACCGAGGGTTGGATACAGGGCAGATGTGGCTGGGGCGGGATTACTCCAGTGAGTGTAAGAACCAAACTGATGTCCTAATACTTAGTTGCCTGGTAAAGTAGGTTTAACTTGTTTAATCTTTCCAGGTCTACAAGGCAGCAATGTTTGTAGTTCCATTTGTGGTGAGAATGGAAGGAGATATTTATGAATTTCAGAGCCACAGTTACTGCCCGTGGGGACAAACTACTCTGGTCCTTGTGAACGCACTGTGGCTCCCAGCGGCTAGGCTAGGCCTAGCCTGCAGCACATACCTTCTCTAGTTGGGGTACAGCGTGGGTGGCCAGGATACCCTTGTCAAAGAGGTTGAGCAGAGTCATTTCAAACTGCTCTAGGGGTGTGCTGTAGTGTACCCCTGAGGTGTCCAGCACCAAGTCTACGATGAACAGGGGATTCTTCCGAGGCCTGCAGGCAAGAATTGGGCTCACTGAGAAGGCCTGACCTTCCTGCCAGAACTGGGATCTCAAGCTCCTTTTACGTAATATTGTTCCTCTTTCCCTACAGAAACCCCCAATGAACTAGAAAGAAAGCTTGGGGCTGGTTAGAGCCACTACAGAGGTGACAACATCCTATCTTGGTCTTGAGGTCATTGGACAGGTTGGCCAGGCCTAGGCATTTGCTAGAGCCCCCATGCTCTTCCTGAGAGCCCGCTACCCTCGGCTTCAGAAGTTTGAGGCACATCAAAGCCTTGCTGACCCACTGAGGGCTCTGTTGATAGCTTCCAACTTACTAAAACTAAATCCAGTCCCCACTACTGAACCCAGGAAGCTCTTGGTGATCTAGACTGGTCCCTCTGGCCTGTCCCATTTCCTCTTACCAGGCCTATCTCCTTTTCCGTATTCCAGCCACACTTGCTAGCCTGTCTTTCCTCAGCTGTCCCAAGTCTTTTCTATTCCTGGTGCTTTTGTTTCAGTTACCTCTAGTGTCCTCATGCCTCAGATGCTACTTCCTCCCTGACCCCAGGCAAAGGCCCTTCCCCCAGAGTACATCATAAAACTGGCAATGATAGTAACTACTAGATACCTTGCTATGCCTGCCTTCCGCTGAAGTAAGATACAGTGAACAATGCATCTCAGAGTCCCCTAAAACCAACATCTGGTTCACTGCAAGGGTTTAGTATTATCAAAGCAACTCAAAGAGTGACTGCATGAATGAGCGTCACAAAAATGTAAGCCAGAGCTTACAGGGTAACACTTCTGTGTAACCTAGAGAGGTCAAACTCTGATGTCAAGAACCTGGTGTGTTGGGTACCCAGCCACTGGTTGCCCAACGAAGTCATTTCCCAGTGCCTCTGCCCACCTGGACCCACCTGTAGGGGCTGTTGACAAGGTCTTCACCCCAGGGCATGTCATCTGTGCAGTCAAGCACACTGCAGCAAGCATCGCCAATGAACTGTGAGAAGCTGCTCAGTGAGTCCTGCACCAGGAAGCGTAGCGTGTCCTGTAGCATGTACTTGATGAGCTCCATCAGCTTGCGCAGCTTTGACATGAGATAGACCTCCCAGTTGGTCTCATAAAGGTTGTACCAGCCCTTGCTCATGTCTCGGAGGCTGCTTCGCATGGCTACTTTCAGTGTGCTGACCCAGCTATCCTTGAGGAACATCTGCACCTGAAGTAGACACAAATGCCATCAAAAAGCCACCCCAGGGATCCATCGTCCACAACTACTATGCTCAAAGGTTACTCGAGACCCATATGACAATGGAGGGGAATCCCCTACAGCTTGTGGCCAAACTCTGTGGACCAATACCCTCAGTGTGACATCTGGGGTCCAGAGCTGCTTGGAGGGACTCAGATACAGCCGTGGGAAAGAGGCAGACACAAAGAAGAGGAGGAGGCAGAGCGGGAGAACACAGACGTGAAAAGGAAGATGGAACTGAGTGGAGAGAGGCTGCTGCCACTCCCTCCAAAACTGGGGTGTCCTGCTCTCCCTTAAGATAGGAGGTCTGTCCCAAGGCCACCAGGACTGGCTCAGAGGGACTGGGACAGAAGCCCACCCTGATTCTCCTTGCCTTGCAAGACGAGCTCTACCCTTGCTCCACCCTTGCCCCACTCCAGCAGGCCCTGATGCTTGTGTTGCTCCCATAAGGGCTTGAGGCCCCATCCTCCATGCTCTGATGCCTAGGTACCTGGGAGAAGGTTTGAGACTGGATCTGCTCAAATTCCTCCAGGCGGCTGTACTTGGAGAGGCTCGAATGGAACAGGGACATGGAGGTCACCTTGTTGCATTCAGCCCGCACCTTGCTCAGAGCGGTGATGACTTCTGGCCGAGTGAGCAGGGACACAAAAGTGAAATCCTCTTTTTGCTCCCGGAAGGGGTACTTGGGGATACTCACCAGCCCTGCAGAAGTGGGGGCAAAAGCCAGCATCAGACCTGCCTGGAACACACTGAGGACAGGACTTATCTAGACTGCTTGATGGAGGGGACACAACCGCTTCCTTCCCAGGAGAGTCACTTCATTCCCAGAACCAGTCTTTTCCTGCTCTATCTAGCCTTTGGGAGTAGCCCCGAGGCCCACAGTGAGTCACCTGCCCTGAGAGTCACTCCCTATCTTCTATCCATGCTATATGAAGCCAGAGGCTGGTCTGGAGCCTACCCTGGGACCCCAAAGAGGGAATATATTGACTGCTATCCACATCCCAGCCTGTATCTTAGGCACAACACACACAAGAACTGGTGACCAGGAAATGTACTCTGCATGTATGGTTGGGCTCAAAGCAAGGAGAACTCTTGGGTTTGTTCTGAGACTTGATCTTCTACATGTCCATGGAGCCGTAGCAATGCCAACTCTATTCTTGTTACTGAAGGAAGAAAGGCTTATATACTGTTGGGATCTGACTATCATGATCCTAATGTCTACTTTTGACAATGGCTTCCTGGTACAGATTTACCTTGTGGCTTCTGCATTATTGGGAAACATGTACACACACACACACACACACACACACACACAATTCCTTGGACAAGATTTTCCTGGGTATCTGGCAAAAAAAAGGTATAAAGTCTAGGGACAGGGTGGGCACAAGGGAATACCAGGTTTATGAGGCCCTTAGTGGCTGAACAGAAAGAGAGGCAGGGGTGGGCAAGCAGGCCAGGTGGGCAGCCAGAGTCTGCTGGCTCTCACCTTGATCTGGTACCTTCTCTTCCTCTTTCTGGGGAAGAGTCACATAGGAAAACGTGTCTGGCTTAGAAGAGACAATCTGGTCAAAGTTGATCTTGTTCATGCTTCGCTCATAGTCCAGGCTCACTTCTCTGGCCAGGCTGCTCAGGTGCTCCAGGACCCTGCCACAGACAGGGTTCATACACTCCGCTGAATTATATTATGAATGAAAATATAGTTTATATGTAGGAGAAACAAACTAAGGGCCAGTGGGAAGGCTTGGGGGGTGAAGGTGTTTGTCACCAAACCTGATGACTTGCATTTGATTCCCAGAATCCACATAGCAGGAGAGAACAGACACCCAAAAGTCATCTGGTGACCCCTATATGTACTGTGGCATGTACACATCTCTTTCTCTCTCTCCAAATATAATTTTAAAATCGTAACTTAAAAAATTAAACTAATCGAGCCAAACTACATCTCATAAGATATATAAATATCCTATTGGTGAGAAAGATTCAAATCAAATCAGCTTTGAACACAATACTTTGACTATATTCTCCCATCCTAAAGAGAAAAAAGGATACAAGTGCCAGAATGTCTTTTGAGAAGCTGGGAGTGATGGCCCATGTCTTAACCCCAGTGCTGTAGTGATCGCCTATGCCTGTAACCCCAGGACTGGAGTGATGGCCCATGCCTGTAACCCCAGGACTGGAGTGATGGCCCATGCCTGTAACCCCAGTGCTGGAGTATTGATGGACCATGCCTGTAATCCCAGAACTGGAGTAATGGCCCATGCCTATAACCCCAGGACTGGAGTGATGGCCCGTGCCTGTAATCCCAGGACTGCGGTGATGTCCCATGCCTGTAACCCCAGTTCTGGAGTGCTTGTAGAAGAAGGATGATGAGTTCAGGACTGTCTCAAAACAGAACAAATGAAATTTAGAAACTGTACCGAGTTTATTTTTTTCTAACTGGCACGACCTATTCAAAGCTACTATTGGTGTAGTCAAGGACGGACCATATAAGGCAATGTGTGTTGAACAATGGGAACTGATTTTCTTCAGGTGAAGAAAGTCACAAGTATGTCAAAGTGAGAATGAGCCGTGTGGCATCAGAATCAGTCTGGAGGTATCATTGGGCTCATGCTCGAAGAAAACAGATCGACACAGAGAAAACAAGGAGAGGTAGAGGTGCTAGATATAAGATTAATTGTGTCCAGAAAAACATTTCCCCTTGACCCTGTCTGCTCTAAGGAACTTGCGGCAATACATTTAATGCCTAAGTCCTGGCTTCTGAACTCCCCACTAAAAGCAACTGGGGCTTCTTGGAGAAAGAGCCTATTTGGGAACCTGGGTTCACTTCCCAGGACTCACATGGCAGCTCACAACTGTCTGTAACTCTGGTTCCCACGTGTGGCCCCACCAGGCACACACATGTTGCATAGCATAGGAACAGGAACTCACACACACAAAAACAACACTTAAAAGGTTTTTCTTTTAAAAGGCAGTTTCAAGACTGGATATGGGAATATACAAATTAAGCCCGGGACTTCCTGCTATGCCAGGAAGTAGGAGCATACTCAAAGAATGATAGGGCATAGCAAAAAGTCACAGGGTTAGCCTGAGGAGGCCATGCCTCAGAGGCATCAGGGTGCTCCAACCTTTTCAACATCACAAGAATTCATGAGTCCGTCAGGCTCTATCTACAGTGAGGGAAGTGGACAGCAAGTCACCTTTGCCAACTTGATACAAGCTAGGGATATTTTCAAAGAGAAACCTCAATTGAAGAATGCCTCCATCAGATTGCCTGTTGGCAAGGTCTGTAGGATGTTTTCTTTTTGGTTTTTTGAGACAGGGTTTCTCCGTAGCTTTTGGAACCTGTCCTAGAACTGGCTTTTGTAGACCGGGCTGGACTCGAACTCACAGAGATCTGCCCGCCTCTGCCTCCAGAGTACTGGGATTAAAAGCGTGCACCACCACCACCCGGCTTAGGATGTTTTCTTGATTAATGATTGCTGTGAGTAAATTTAGCCCACCCATGAACAAGTGGTCCTAAGCTGTATAAAAAAATCAGGTTGAGCAAGCCAATGAGGAGCAAGCCAGGAAGCAGCAATCTTGCCTCCGGATTCCTGTTCCTGCCTTGACTTCCCTCAGTGATGGGCCCAGAAGGACAAGATGAAATAAACCTTTTCCTCTCCAAGTTGCTTTTGGTCATGGTGTTTCACCCCAGCAACAGAAGCCCCAACTAAGACATCACCCCGCAGAGATGTGTCAGCGGTTGCTCTGTACCCTGGCAACACTACCCAAATAGAAACGTTCAAGGAGGATGCAGCACCCGGACTCACTGCGGCCCTTTGCGCATGCGCGGTGTGCTCAAAGCCCATTGCTTTATCTTGCTCAGACTCTGCTCGTTGATGACCCGCTGGCCCTCGGTCGGCATGCAGTCCACATACAGGTTGTACAGTAACAGCGCCTCTGTGTTCTTGCGCAGAGCATTGGCCTGGACCACGCGCTGTGTGAACACGCGAGGATCTTCAGCACAGAAGAGCAGCTGGATTCGCGGCACCCAGTACTGAGAGACCAGAAGAGGTGGCCTTCCTGGGGGTGGGTGGGAAGGTGAAAGGGACACATAGTTAGGCACTCTGGGCTGGAGTACTGGGTTCTGGTTGGCTCTGCCTCAGCTGTTGCCTCTGAGCAAGTTGTCATTGTTATCTCAGGGTGTGGTGCTCCTCGCAGTCAAATGCCGTTTCCTGCTCTGCCCACTTCATAAGGTATAATGTAGAATGTGAAAATACTTTGTAAATTGTAAAGAGCTATGCCCTGGCAGGAGTTACACAGGGGTGGCCATCCAGGTGGCTATTCCCTTCTTCCATGCTCCAGAGCAAACATGACTAACTTCGTTTCCTTTATGATACCACACTGAAAGGCACGGGGCCAGCTACTCACAGCCCACAGGCTAGTGAGTGGCCCTCTGCCTTCTCCAGGTCCTCTGCTTCAAACTGGTCAGGGGACAGGACCTGGCTAATAAACTCAGCTAGGTAGAATTCAGAACTGAGATGGTGGGGTTGGGCTGTAGTCACAGGCTGGGCCACGCTTGAGCTGGGATCTACCCGGGAAAGGGATGGAGCTTGTACCTTTGGGGGTGACACCTCCGTTCACGATGGGCATCCCCATCTCATCACGCACCAAGCCTCTCTTGTCAGTTTTCTGCACCAAGTATAGTTTCTTTTCTTCATCGTAGTCAAGGACGCCAACATCACACCACTTATAGTCCAGGTTCTGATTCTTGGGGTCCTCTAAAACAGAGGGGTTTCTGAGTGAGGCAGCCAGTGTTGTAAATAGAGCTCAGAGGTGATCTCTTTTCCCAGGACACCCCTTTCTGGCTCCAGCTTTCATGTGCTTCCTCTCAGATGAGCTGACCTCTGAGAAAGCCTCAGTCACAGGATGACCCAGAAAGACTAGGCCTTGGGGTACAACCCTCACCAGAGCAGAGAAAGACACAGGTGAATGGGGAACCATGAAAGGTGTGGCCAAACAAAAACCTGCCCTGTGGAGTGCAGAGCCTGGTGGCACTCTGGGGCACACTGGCATGCCAAAGGTTCAGGGCCAGACTGGGCTACAATGTGAGTGCAAGGATGGTGTGGCAACTCGGTTACACCCTGTCTCAAAATGAAAAGCTTTTTAAAGGGGTTGGGGGCTGGAGAGATGGCTCAGCAGTCAAGAGCACTGGCTGCTCTTCCAGAGGATTGAGGTTTAATTCCCAGGACCCACATGACAACTCTCAACTGTCTGTAACTCTGATTTCAGGGGATCTGACACGCTTTTCTGGCCTCTAAGGGCACCAGGTACATATGCATGGTGCACAGATATTCATGGAGGCAAAATATCCATAAAGAAAACAAAACAAAAATCAAAAATAAAACTGTTGAGGACCACAAGTGGTCATCACGGGTGAAGTTAGATGACCTTTTTAAGGTGACCGAGACACCTCTGGATATAGAGCCACTGACCACTATGGGACATGACAGGACAGGACAGGACAGGGCAGGGTCAAGAACATCTTTTCTGCTCATATACCGTGTGTCTGCCTATCCGTGTAACTTCTGGGCTTGCTCTGGCTCAGGCCCTTTGCACCGGCCATGACTGCAGCCTGATGATTTGTCCCTGGAGAAGCATCTCTGCTGCACATAGCATCTTTGTCCGACGTGCTCTCTAACCTGCTATTCTTGGTCATGCTGTTGTCTGTTCCCCAAGGCCAGGAGCCACTTTTGTCCCACCTTAAGCACAGCTGAAGACTTGGACTCAGGACAGAGATTGGAGCATAGTTGGTATTAAATACGTTATTGAAGAAGTAAGATGCACACACAGTAGCCTGCAGAGAACTTCTCCACATGGAATGGCTTAAAATAAGCTGATGGGTTCTCCAGCTTGGGTTAAGGAAGGAAGGGCTGGAATTCCAGAAAGATGGTGCCTGCCTCTGACATCAGATAGTCAAAGAAGCCACCGCCGTGTGCCCTTCACCTCTCTGGTTCTACTTTGCTTTTCTATCTTCCTGGGATGTTTCCTTTTTGAAAAAATAATCTTCATCTTGGCTCAACTTATAGGATAATATGTCCCAAGAGACTACCAGACAAAATACAAGGTCCCTGACAGATGCTCCCTGTGAGCCCCTCTTTGCTCTAGGGTACCTGGCTCAAGGCCAGGGCCTCAGTGAAGCGAGGAGGCTGGAATTCAGCACATTTAAGGTTAATGTGTTCCATTCTCTATGGTTTAATTGCCAGGAACTGGAGAACTGGGATCAATTTAGTTAACCATTTCTGTAGTTTAAGCATTAAGTAAAGGAAACACTCTGGGCTTCTTGTCTGCTTCAGATAAATTGATTCCAGTATTAATGTATTTTTCAAATGAAACATATTTGTGGCCTGCTCAGAGAACTGTCATGGGCCTCCCAGAGGATACACACTTTTAGCCCTGTTCTTGCTTATCTAGTCCTGTCTTCCACCTGATGACTGGATAACTGGAACTACTCTCTCCACACATCGCCATCCACCCCAGAGAGGGGACAGAGCAGCCTGAGGAACCTTCCTATGAAGGCTGCACAGAACCAGTCATGCAGGCCACAGTGCACTTATGTTCACCCTGTCACTGCTCCTAACAGCAGGCAACTGAAGAGAATTTCTGTGCCCATTGGGCCACAGATCAGAGGCCAATGGAGGTACCATAGGCATTTTGTAAACAGATGTGTGGTGTGGGGCAATTGTCTATATTATGTCAATTATATTTTAAATAAACACTGATTGGCCAGTAGCCAGGCAGGAAGTATAGGTGGGACAACCAGACAGGAAGTAGGGGCAGGTCAATGAGAACAGGAGAATTCTGGAAAGGAGGAAGCCCATTCCTCCCCAGTCCTGTCCAGACACTGAAGAAGCAAGAAGTGACTATGCTGCTGAAAAAGGTACTGAGCCGTGTGGCTAACACCCATAAGAATAATGGGCTAATGTAAGTTATAAGAGTTAATAAGAAGCCTGAGCTAACAGGCCCATCAGTTTATCATTAATATAGACCTCTATGTGATTTCTTTGGGACTTAATGACTGTGGGAACCGAACAGAAACTCAGTAAACAGATGTGGGTGGCATCTGATGGATATATGATAGAAAGGGTGTGTCAGTTGTGGTAGACGTGTAACAGTGAGGTAGACACATGAGGACACGTGGAGGATGTGACACTGGGGTAGACACATGAGGACACGTGGAGGATGTGTGACAGTGTGGTGGAAATATGTTTGAATACAACAACATGCCAGGAAGTGGGATGGCGTGTGACATAGTGAACGTGACCATGGATGTATGTGACAAACTGTGTACGCATGCCTCTTTGAGCAACTCTGTGACAGTGTACTGTTCATGCAAGAGAAAGAGCAGAAACTGGGTGGTGGTGCACACCTTTAATCCCAGCTCTTGGGAGCCAGAGATAAGTGGATCTATGATTGTTAGGCCAGCCTGATTTATAGAGTGACTTCCAGGGCATCTAGGGCTACACAGAGAGACCTTGTTTCAAAAACCCAGGAGGGAAAGAGAAGTCGTTGAGAGCAGAACAATGATTTCAGGGAGGATGGATGGAAGGTCTGTAACTATGCCCTTAAACATTTCTCTGTGTGTGTGTGTGTGTGCACGCGCGCGCGCGTGTGTGTGTGTGTGTGTGCGCGAGGGACAGAGGTACCTTCCTCTGTTGCTTTCTGCCTGCTCCCTTGATAGCAGATATCTCACTGAACCCAGAACTCACCATGTCTTGGTCAGGTTGGCACTAGCAAGCCCATGTGATCTCCCCGTCTTTACCCACATCCCTAGTACTGTGGTTATAGATGTGCCTACCACACTTTGCTTTTTACCTGAATTCTGAAACAGGTCCTCATGCTTGGGCAACAAACACTCTTACCCACCGAGCCATCTTCCTAACCTCCCAAAGTTAGTTTCTTTGTTGTCTTGTCCCCAGTCCTCCTGACAGCACTGTCCTTGGTCTTTGCGTCCAGATTCTTGGACTGGGCCACAGCTGGGGAACTTCAGCAGATACTTTAGCTCTCCTGGTCCCTGGTCCCGGGGAGACTGAGTGTCTTGGCAAGGGGTTGCTGGGACAAGACAGTTTTCCCAACTCCAGGGTCGTCCTACTTACCATGGCCCAGAATGTCATCGGTGGGAAGAAGGGCTTTTCCAGGGACAGGCTTCCTGTTTTCAGATCCTGGCTCCAAGCCCATATTGAGCCACTCTTTGGGAGTTCGGCAATCAAACTCTTCATTATCAAACACCTTAGCAAAAACAGACAACTGTCCAATGAAGCAGTTCCCCTAGTGCCCAAGCAAAATTGAGCATTGCCAGAGGCTTCTGCAGCCTCAGTAGCTAGCTACAGGCAGTACTAGACTGATCTGTAAGACCTCTGCTGCTTCCACTGACCCCCAGTGTTTGAACGAGGGGTGTTGCCCTGGATATATGTCTAGCCAAGTCACTCAAGGCTCAATGCAGGGGTGACCAGGGTCTCAGAGGAGGACTTGGGCTCTCTTGACTCCTGTGGGCCCAAGGGGACATATAGCCCTGGATTTCCTGAGAAATCCATGCTGATCAGAAACAACAGAGACTCAGTGCTCTCAGAGGGTGACCTTGGTATAGTCACACTCATCTGGGTTCAGCTCTGCTTCCCACAGGGGCTCTAGCCAAGGGATACACAGGGTCACAGAGGAAGGGAGGAGAAGACATCAAGAGCCTGGGCCTGGCTATGCTCCCTCTTTCTCCTCCCCAGATTCAGCTCCCCAGTTTGTACCTTGAGAAAGCGGTACCAAATCCCTCCTACATCCTCCTCTCCTCATTTCATAAGCTCCCATCATCAGGGGCTCTAGTCAGGGGGTCAGGATCCTACTACACACTTCATCCTGACTGCATACAGATGCCTGTGGCCAGGGCTGGGGTACAGAGCAGGCGCATGGGCTGTAAACAATTCCAGGGAAGAAGTGGGGAAATGATGACTTGTGTGGGGGCTACGTCTGCTTCAACCCAGGATCTACAAACACCTGGGGTGTTTGTGATTATTCCATCATGTGAGAAATGAGTGCCTATGGCTGAAGTGGGAGTCCCCTTTGTCATGTGACTCCTTGAGCTTCCCCTGGGGTTCAGGACCACCACCTATCAGCAATCATGGCAGTACAGCTCACCTTCAATGGGAGATATATGGGGAAGAGTGGGTCATGGCCCTGTTCGATGGTCTGCGGGTTCTGCAGGTCTGGATGTCTGGGCATGAGCTTGTTGGGGTCGATGCCCTCATCGGCCAACAGTTGCTCAATGTCCAGGCGCAAGTATTGTTGTTTCCTCCTAGCCAGAGCAGGGAGAGCCATGGGATGGCGTCTTATGAGGTAGCTTCAGGGATGTCAGTAAAGACCCAGGGCCCCAATTATCCTTTCTAGCCTGTCCTGGCAGCCTCATTTCATTGACTTAATTGCTGCCCTCCCAAATTCCACAGCAAGGAAAACCATTTGTTCATATATACCATTTGTTCATATATATATATATATATATATATATATATATATATTTTAAAAAGAGTTGTTCGCACACTTACACATGCCCTTCTGTGGGCTTGTCACCTCATGGTCTGCAGTGCCCCACCCCCGGAGCCTGGCGGATGCTGCCCCCCCCCCCCCGCCTCCGGGGCAGGTTCTCCTCTGCAGCCCTCACGGCATACCTTTCGATCTCAGTCTTCCGAGGGCACTGGCCAGGCAGCACATGGAATGGAACCTGCACCTTGGGTTCATAGGCCTGGAGCGGGAAGTCCGTCTGAGTGTGCAGCCGTGTGGTGGTGCCAATGCGCTGCTGCTCCACAAGCTCCTGGAAGTCCTCAGGAACCTTGAACGATTCAACTGTGGGTAGAGGAGACACGAGCAGCTGAGGGTTCAGGCCAGGACCAACAGCTCTACTCTGAGCCACCCCATAAGGCATGTTCTCAGACAGGATGCAGGGCGGCATGTCCCGCGATGTGGAGCGCTTAGGTTTGCCTGGTGCTTGGCAGGATCGGGAGAAATGAGAAACCGTGGGCTGTTATGCCAGTCCAAGGTCAGCATTGCCCATTCCCTCACAAGCTACCAATTATTCTGATACCGGGGACCAATGCTTAACCTGCAACACTAGTGACAGTCATGACTGGACAGGAAGATAAAGTGGGGTCCCTTCCTGCTACTCAATCCCAGACACCCACGGTGTGTTACATGTCAGAGTCTGAACCCCACATGTTCTTTGGACTTGTTTCTAGGACTGAGGCATTTTGGATACTGTAGAAGTGGCTTATGGGACCCTTATGCCACCAAATGGTTGCTGTCCCTAATTAGACAATGACAGACAGAGGCTTCCATTCTAATTCTGGGAGAGGGAGACAGTGGGAAGAGAGTCATATGTAGGATGGCCTATCATACTAGCCAGGACAGGGGTATTCTGAGATACAGATGAACCAAGACCATATAGGTAAAGAAAGGGGGTGTGGGACTATGCTGTAGAACACCATGTGTTACTACTATGTTCTATGTAACCCTGTGATCCCCTCCTGGGACCCCACCTTCTCTCTGGAGTAAAAAAGCAGTTAGAGGCATGAGCTAATTTTAGGGGTATCCTTTGGAATCACACAGAAGCCTGGCCTAGTGTCTGAGATTTTGCTGAGGCCTTGAGTCACTGCACAGACTTCTATCAGTGCCCGACAACACCCTGGGCCTGTTGGGATGTTTCTCCTTCTGCGAGTAGGCTGCTGAGCCACTGGCCTTCCCTATGGCCCACCTCTGCCATGGATGGGAGGGGCACCATTCACATCCTTTGCAGGCTGAGACCCAGGTTCAGTGCCATTTCCTGAATCCTAAGTGCTTGTGAGATGGTCGAGAACCAGCTAGACCCTTGCACAAACACACATTATGTTCATGGTGGTGATATTTTCTGGGACATTTTAAGGGGTTCACAGACTTGGGGACTGACAGAGCTATTTTGAAAAGTGTTAGGAAGTAGCAAAGCCTTTCTTGGGGTAGGCATAGGAATGGATGCCTGGGACCATGGGGTATATTGGTCCGATGGAAGGGTTATAGTCTGTTGAAGGAGGAAAACAATGGGGGCAAATTCCTTCTTATAACCTGGACTCTGCTAAGGCCATCTTCTCCCTGCTTCCAGGCATGCTCTGAGGATTGCCATGAAGCCCACAGACAGTCCTCTCTCCATTAGGAAAGATCTCTCAGTCATCTACCTGTGCCAGGTTCCGTTTCAGATACAGTTCAAACATGATCTTGGCTTCCCGACAGTCATATTCTGAGGGATAAGGAAAACTCAAACCCTACTGAGCCTAGACCAGTAGAGAGAATTATGACCCTCAAGAGCCCAAGGCCAGGCTCTCACTCAGTTCCTTTGAGGGTCAGGACAAAGCACTACTGTGAACTGGGTCTTTGCAAAGCTCCCTAATTCACTAATATTATTTCACCCTTGAAGAAGCTGAGACTTTCTGCAGGAAGAGGCCATTTCCCCGAGGCCTGAGATAGTCTGAATGTCCATTAACACTATATGCCCAAACCTCCCAGAACTGACCTTTGGGGGTAAACTTGTCAAGGTCAGCTTTACGAATCAAATTCTGGGACATGTAGGGGCCACGGCACACATTCTGAAACAAAGCACAAAACCTTGAGTGTGTACAAACATCCCACAGACAGGACCCAGGGATGATTCTAAGGCTGGGTGTTTCCCAACTGCCCACCAGAGAACACCCCAGAAGTATGGGGGTGAGCTTATACACATTGTTCAAACTCTATGGTGGATGACAAACTGAGGTCACCTGGGGCACCCCTGGCTGCCCTGTTTGAGTCCAGCATAGTTTCCTTCCAGAGAACACCCCAGCATGTGTCCGAAACTGTAAAGCCAGGAGTTGTCTCTAGCTATTTCCTTTCCCAGGGGCCACTCTGGCACTACTGGTGAGCCGGGTACCAGTGCATCCTCACTGCTTCTCCAGTCTTTCCCCTGCCTAAAATCTCCCTAAGGCTGCTTGGAACCTACAGGGCTCTGGGAAGCCACCTCTAGCTTCCTTCCTGTCTCCCTCCGGGCCCCAGCATCATCCCTTGATCTCTCTGTTTACATTCTACTTCTTTACCCGGGCCGCGCCTTCTCTCGGGATCCCAGGGTCTTCCAACCTGCATTTCTCCCTGCTTGACATGTTCTTCAGCCCCTATCTTATCCAGCAAGTAAATCGCTAGCTTTTAGATGTCAGCAGAATGCTGCCTCGTCCACACACCCCTTCTTAACCAGAGCTGGTACTGGGGGGACTTCCGAAGGCCATCACAGCGGGGATATGAATGTCTTATCTTTACTCTGTCTCCAGTGCTCAGCCCTGGGTCCGGCACATAGAAAGAGCATAGCAATGAACTGACAAATGGTGACCTGAAGCATGGATAAGCTAGGTGGGTGGTAGGGCAAATGAACGATGGACAGATACATAGATACAGTCAGGTAGCTAAGTGGACCAATGGATGGACACTGAGTGGGACAAAAAGATGGGTGAATGGAACCCATCTGGAAGGGATTAAAGCTGGCAAGGAACATCTGCCACACTCACCCCAAGCTGGTCTAAGGTTCCGGGACTAAGGATGTCAGAGTAGAACCCACGCTGCTTCATTATGGGGTACTTCTTATCAGTGCTTGTCAGAGGTGACTTCCGGGGCTGCCCTAAATCTGAGAGGGGTAAAGGTGGGGGTTTGGGTTCAGGAATGGGAGATATTCTTTCTAAACTATGAGATGATTCTTGGAGTATCTTCTGCAGGTTATATTCTGGTTTTCCATGAGCCGGTACTGGGCAGCACCCTGAGCCCTGAGAGCTCCTTCCTGGTCGTTCTCTATCACACCGTTCCATGCTGCTCTTCAGAGAGTTGCCCCGGCTAGAGCGCCTACGAAAAGAAAAGCATCCTTCACACTTTGATAACCTATGTCTCGGCCCAGGTAACACTGTGATTCATGGATTGACAGACTGCCTCTCTACATCAAGTCCACGTCAGAGGACAGCTTTCGGGAGTCATTTTTGTCCTTCCACCATGTAGGTTCTGGGGATTGAATTCAGGTCATCAGTTTTGGTGACAAATACTTGCTAAGGCATTTTATAGGCCACATTATTACTATTATTGAGTTTTCAAAACAGGGTTTCTTTTGTGTAACTTTAGAGACTGTCCTGGAACTAGCTCTTGTAGACCAGTCTGGCCTCGAACTCACAGAGATCCACCTGCCTCTGCCACCTCAGTGCTGGGATTAAAGATGTGCGCCACCACTGCGGGCCCAAATTATTATTTTTTAGACAAGGTCTCTCATGAAACCTCGAGGACACCAGTTCAGCTAGGCTAGCAGGTCAATGAGCTCCCAGAATCCACCAGTCTCTGCTACCCGCTAGTGCCGGACTTACGAGTATGTGTCACTGCACCTGGCTTTTCCATGCGTCCTCGGGATCTGAACTCAGGTCCTCAGGCCTGTGCCACAAGCGCTTTACCCACTGAGACATCTCCCCAAAAACCAGAGGGCTGAGCTGGCAAGCCTTCATCGCATTTCCTCAGCTCCTCTTAACACAGGGATGTTTTGGGGGTCTTCCATTCTCAGTGGGACTGTCTGGCATCTCCTTATACACAGTAGCAGAGGGTCTCATCTACACTACCATGGGGAATGGGATGGGACTATACGGACCAAAGTTGCACAGCAGCCCAGAAGACAATTGCATTAGCTGAACACTTCCTAAGCAGAAGATGGTGAGTTGGAAGGCCATTTGAAGGACAAATAAAGGCAGGTGGGACTCTGGTAGAAGCCCCAGATACCCACAGCTTCTTGCACCATTGGCCATAGTCAGAAATTATATGGTGCTGTGCTCTCTCATGTCTGTCGAATGGAGATTCAAGTAACACTGATCTATGCAAACAAGGTGCTCACCCTGAGATGGTCACTGGCTTGGTACACAGTCCCCAGAATGCACTTGCTGAATTATTGTGCAAACCAATAAATACCTGGATGGGGTTTGTAAAGGAAGGAGTAGAGTCGATCTCTACAAGAACTCTGTGGTCAGGTAAGGAGAGAGAATGGTGTCTTGTGAGGCCCAGAATTTTGTTTCTTTCCTTGCAGGAATTCTAGCAGGAGCCTGCCACAGGGAGGAGGGCAATGAGTCGCACTCCCTTCACAGGGGTGGGATCCGCACCCCAAACGGTGTGCTAAGTACAGAACTTAACAGCAAGGCTGGTTAACGTGCCATCTCCTATAGCCTGTCGTCTCAGCTCCGACCCGCAAAGGCTCGGTAAGGGACCCACACTTGAGGGAGGGAACGGTGATCTTAAGTGGGCAAAAGTGCCTTCTCCGTGTCCACTCACTTGTGTGCCTTTTTGAATATTCCCCGACCCAATCATCCCGCCGCCTCACGGACCTACCGGCTCCCCTATACAGCAAAGTCGTCTGTCGCGCCTGTCTCTAGGCAGGGACGCTGAGCCCGTTGCGAGGGGGCGGGACCATCCGGCACCGCGGAGCGGGAGCTTCCGGCTACGAACTTTTCACCCGAGAGAAGTCTGATTCTTCAAGGCTAGTCACAGCAGAGACCATTTACACTACGCCGAGCTGGAGGTGGGCATCTAGTTCTCAAATCCAAACTCCGTCCCCTATTTCCCCCTTTAGGGCTCTCTGACAAAACAACAAAATGCAGCGTGGAAACTTTGAATAATGGGTAGCGAACTGGGGGTGAAAACGCACAGGCAAGGTCATCCTCGAATACCTAGCAAGTTTGATGTCAACCTGGGCTACCCGAAACCTTGTTACAAACAAAGCCATTGGGGCTGCAGATTAACTCAGATGGTAGAGTGTTGGCCTGTCTGCAGACTAGTGGAGCACATTTGTTATCCCTGCAGTGGGGAGGTGGATGAGAGTTGACCAGAAGTTCAAGGTCATTCCCCGGCTGTGGATGCAAGAGACCACATCTCAAACAACAACAACAAAAACAAAACACCATCAACAATAACTAAATATCAACGAAAAGGATGTGAGATTATGAATTGGATTTTGGCGTTCAAGCCATAGCTTCAGACAGATGGTCACAGGGCACCGTGCACACAACACTGGTTCTGGGTCTCTGGAGGCTCAGCTGGTCACCTCCCTCCTCTGACCCCATTCCCAGCCCCAGCTTGCTACTGCATCTGCCTCCTGTGGCTGCACTTGCCTCACCCTCCCTGATAGTAGGTCACTGTCTAGTGTCTGCATCGGCTTCAAACTGGGCATGGGTTCAGATTGTTCCCTGACCTGTTCTAAATACTGAATAGTTTTTGTTTGTTTCAGACAAGGTCTCACTTTGTAGCTCTGGCTGGCTTGGAACTCACCACCTAGACCAGGCTGGATCCACCTGCCTCTGCCTCCCAAGTGCTGGGATTAAAGGCGTGCACAATTATGGTCACAGGTTTCTTTCTCCCCACTCTACAGTGGCATTTCAATTGTATTTTAATAAATAAAGCCTGCCTGAAGATCAGAGAGTAAAACAGCCCCACTGATCAGCCTTACAGACCAGGTAATGGTAACACACACCTTTGATCCCAGGAGCCACACTAGTTGCCATAGAAATCGGGCAGTACATGCCTTTAATCATGATGGTGCACGCCTTTAATCCCAGCCCTAGAGAGGATTGTAAAACAGGAGGAGGAAACAACTCTCAACACACAGTCTGATTCTGAGATTCCTGGAGGCAGTATATTGTATACAAATTTTGTATATTGATACAAATTTGAGATTAATTTTGTTAAGGCATACTGTACATACTTTTCTAATTTTGTTCAAAGTATTGTACCTATGTAACTCATTTAGCAATGTAATGCAAATTTCTAGTCCTTGAAAATTATTATTACCAACTGTTGAGGATAATAAGGAAATATGAATATTATAAATAAGGTTAGTAGTTAATCACCTAGTATAATTGAACTTGTAGTCACATTAGGTATGTTTTCAAGGTCAAACAAAGATATATTTTAGATAGAAAGGTCATCTTCAAACACTTCAAAGATCTACAGAACCCCTCCACTTTTTTTGAGGTGAGTCTCACTGTGTGGCCCTGACTGACTCAGAACTCACAAAGATCTGCAGGCTTCTGTCTGCCCATTGCTGGAGTTAAAGGCAATGTGCTTTCATACCTGGTGATTTGTTTTATTTAATGTGACAGTAGTTATTGTGATATATAGGGGATTGTCATTGTTTTTTTCTTTTTAATGACATTAAAAAGATTTATTTATTTTTATTTTATGTGTATGAGCATTTAGCCTACATGTATGTATGTGCAACATGTGGGTGCCTATTGTCTAGGGAGACCAGAAGAAGATGCTGGAACCACTGGACCTGGAATTATAGCCAGTTCTAATTCACAAGTGACTTTACCAGTAGATTTGAAAAACATTTTGGAGAAACAGTTTTCAAAATCTTCCAGAGCCGTACACCACGATTTTGCTAACATCATGAAAATGTTGAGAAGCTTAATTCAGGATGTGTACACAGCCTTGTTAGAGCAGCGCTGCCGCAGCGCAGCCCAGGCCTTTACAGAGTTGTGGAGTGGTTTAGATCCTCAGACAATCAGGCAATTGAACCTGGCCATGATTAATTCCATACTAGTAGTCTATGGACTTGCTATTTCTCTCCTTGGAATAGGATGGCCTGAGGAGCTGTCAGAAGCAGAAAACCGGTTCAAAAGGATCATCGAGCACTACCCCAATGAGGGGCTTGACTGCTTGGCCTACTGTGGAATAGGAAAAGTGTATCTGAAGAAAAACAGGAAGCATGGTGGCATGCAGGCAGACATGGTGCTGCAGAAAGAGCTGAGAGTTCTGCATCTGGATCTGCAGTTTCTCCCCTGTACCTGTTCTGGTGGAGATTGGTCGCTGGCTCAGTCCTGATCCACCCATGTCCCAGGACTGGGTTTGCTCCTGGTTTCTGCTCCTGGTAGAGTTTGTTCTCTCTGTCCTAGGTAGCTGTTCAGTCCCACTCCCGGGGTTCCGGTTCTGGTGGAGATCACAGACTCAGTCAGGTCATTGGTTCAATCCTGGTTTGACTTTTAACTACGGCTCCAGGGAAACTGCTATCTCCTTCTTCTGACCTCTGAAAGTAACCACATGTACCTGGCACACACAAAAAAATCTTAAACCAGCACCGATTTGTGATTTTTAATACGCCCTTTGAATAATTTTAATATTCTGTGATATGAATTTTAGTTCTATCTTGTGAAATTTGTGATAAACTCCAAATGCAAGAGATGCACTGGGTGATATTCGAGATAATCATGCTAGTGCTCATCGGTCCTTGATTGACGTGGAGTTGGTCTGTACAGTCATGGTAGTGCTCCCAGTCCCGAGTCAAACTATTCAGAAGGTAAGAGATGTACCATGGAGCTAGGGCTGGTTACAAGGTCATGGGCCAATTATGCTCTTGGAAGGACAGTTGTCTAATTAGATCTAAATAGATTACAAAGCATGGGAACTTTGAAATCCGAAGATTATAAAACACAGGAAGAACTAAATGTTACAATGTTGCTGTGAGGATCAGCCCTCAGCAGCTCAGGAGTTGTTGGGGAGCCATGAAGATTGGGGACTAACCACTCAGATGAGTTTCTCTTCTGAGGGAGTAAAACTTAATTTTCTGGGGCCAGTAGTCAGGGTGAAATTTAACTCTCTGGAGCTGGTGAAAAGGGAAACACACACACACACACACACACACACACACACACACCTCCCCCAACACGTCAGGATCTCACCTAGGGAGATGATGAATGGAAAGCCTTCAACAGGTCAGAGAAACGGAAGAGGAGATGTGGAGATACTGGACAGACAGAAGACACACGAGGACTTTTCTGAGGGTCAAAGCTTAGTCCTTTATTTTATTATTCTTACTGTCACTTGTTCTATTCTTTTTCTCTTCTGTTCTACTACCCGGATGTTTCCCTTTTTCTTCTTTCCTGATGTCTTCCTTCTGTGTGTATTTATTTTTTCCTTATACCTTATATACCCTAACAAAATCTGTCAAGCAATATAAAATTACAATATGGTTACATTTTATTTTTATTGCATTTATTTATTTATGTAAAAAACAATCTTTTCTCATCTTACATACTAATCCCAGTTTCCACTTCCTCCCCTTCTCCTGCTCCTCAGAGAGGGTAAACTTTTCCATGGGAGTCAACAAAGTCTGGCACATCACTCTGAGGCAGGACCAAGCCTCCCCCGCCCCCCCCCCCCACACACTATATCTAGACTGAGCAAGGTATCCCTCCATAGGGAATGGGCTTCAAAAAGCTAGTTCATGCACTAGGGATAAATCCTTATCCTACTGCCAGTGGCCCCACAGACTGCCCAAGACACAAAACTGTCACCTACATTTAGAGGACATTGTGGCCCCCGAATGAAATGACAAAAAGGAAAACCTTTATTTATTAAAACAGAACCTACAAGCAACGCTCTAGAGTCCTTCTGAAGGGCAGCGAGTGGCCAATGCTTGGAAGGGAAGGGGTTTAAACCAAAGACACAGCCAATACCACTCTGTATTTGCCAACCATGGGAGTGGAGCAAGTCAGATGAGAGGAAGCAAACACTGCTGGAAAGGGGAGATAGGAAAGAAGGATTACCTAACCGCCATGTCTTCAGTTTTCTGCATCAGGGAACTCACTCTCATTATTATATCAGTGATTTTCATCTGGAGAGAATCTCTTTTAAATATTAAAGAAATTACTCAATCAGACCCTGGACTTGGGAACTTTCAAGGTGACCCCGGCTGTGGACTGCACAGTCTACTTGAGAATTAGAGAAGTGGGCAAGGCACCCCCATTCTCGTCACCGATCTCATTTAGGGATGTGGGGAAAGAGAAAACCAAAGGCACACACACTCGCTGCACATTTAGACTCTTATCTAAGGGCTCCTTCTGCAGGAAAACGCGCTGAAGTGCTAAATTCACCAACCTTCCTTTTGTATCCCACACAATCACCACCTAGCCTGTGCCAATCTGTTGGCCTCAGAGTTCCAAAATTAATCTCCATGTTCATTTATAAAATCACTCATTTCTTTCCCAAACTAAGAACTGTTATCTCCCAAACTGAAGAGCAATTTTTTGGGGTGGGGTGCAGACATAAACTTGAAACGATTAAATAACCAATGTCTTCTTGGTATTCCCCTTCAATACTCTAACTTCCAAATTTGTCCCCTTCTTTTTCTGATTTTCCCGGTTTAAGTATCTTCTCTGAGATATACCACTTCAGAACAACTCAACAGCAAAACATTTCATAGAATCATTTATTTTTTATTTACATTTAACTTTATTATTAAATTTGTGTGTATGTGCATGTGGTGTGGGGGGGGAGGGAGAAGTTGAGAGAGAGAGAGGTGGGGGCATGTGGAGGTCAGATTACAACTTTTGGGAGTCAGTTCTCTTCTTCCACCATCTGGAGATGGAAATTGGGTCACCAGGCTTGCAGAGAAATCACTGCTGTCCATGGAGGAGCCATCTTGCTGGTCCTACATCCTTTATGTTAAAAGCTTTAAAACAAAACCCAATTCTCGACAATCTTTGCTTTGCTGAGCTTCATTTGCTACCAAAAATTTGTGAGAATGCATTTGAAGAAAAATCTTTTCCCTTAACAAATTTGCTGTTTTCACAAATGTTTGCTATGAAGAAATTGAATAGAGCTGTGGCCGCTAAAATTTCCTCTCTCGGAGCTGGAGCGATGGCTCCCTTGTTAAGGTGTTTTCCATGCGAACACAAAGCCTTGAGTTTGGACCCCAGCACCCGTGTAAAAAGTGGGGTGTGACTGCGAGTGTCTGTCGTCCCGGTACTGGAATGGCCTGTCGACATGATCCCTGGGACTTGCTGGTTGGCTAATCTAGTCGGATTGGTGAACTCCAAATTCAATTAGAGATGTAGTCTCAAAAATTAAAGTGGGGGTGGGTTAGTGAAATGACTCCACAGCTAACAGCACTGGCGCACTGCCTGGCGACCTGGGCACGATCGCTAGGAACCCATGTGAGGGGAGAAGGGAAGAACTGACTCCACAAGGTTGTCTTCTGACCTTCACACATGTACTATGGCATGCACAGCCCTAAATACATATAATAATAATAATAATAATAATAATAATAATAATAATAATAATAAATGTGAGGATGGAATGAAGATGTCACTGATATCAGCATCTAATCTATACCTGCATATGCAGCCCCCACACACAAATGCACAAGCATGACATGTATACACACACAGCATCAATATTTTAAGTAATGCCTTTGATGACTGACCCATTTCAAAGTATTTTCATCCAGTAAATTTTGAGCTTCTGTATGTAGAAAATGGAGCCGTGTGCCACTGTTAGAAGTGCATTGGGAATGGAATTGAATGATTTTACCTCTGTTCTTGCTTCGCTATCTGCTCTGTGTTCAAGCAGTTGGTTAGCTAGCCATGTGTTTCCCATCCACACACCACAGTGGAGGGTTGTGTTCCCACGGGAATCCACGGCTCTGGATCCGCACCAGGCTTCAGGAATATGGCCACACATCCCTTCTACCATCTTACCGGGCGGCCTGTAGGTATTTTTACAAAGAAACACATTATCGATTCAAGGAGGTTGAGACAAACATTCCAAAAATTTCACTGAATAGTTACCTTTAAATGAGATAAATTTCTGTGCTATATGGATATTACCCTCTCCTTTTGAGACAGGGTGTCTTGATGTAGCTCACATGTCCTAAATTAAAAATCTCCCCGTCTCAGCCTCCCAACGCTAGTATCACAGTTGTGTACTACCACACCAAGATATTCTAAGCATCAAAATCAAATCCATCTCAACTGAAGCTGTCGTCCACGATCTACTTTAATTAGAGACGTGAAGTAGCCGTCATCACGGGCAGTATGTTACATTGCTTCTCTGTCAGAAGTCACCACATCTGGGTGGTCATAGGTGCAGGAAATGCAGAACAGTCCTGAGAAAATAAAGGCACATTTTAGGAAATGACAGAATGCTGCATCAAAGAATATTAGCTATTAGGATGTAATTCATTTTCTTCAAAGAACGAGGACATGCTAGGATAGATTTCTTTCTCTATTCATGTGCTTCATTTGCAGTGCTAGAGGTATCTCACACAGCTGTCCCATTCAAGGCAAGCGCCTATCAGTGAGCTACATCCCAGCTCAGAGCAGCTGACTGAGTGAAAGGAACATGGCCCTTAGAGTTAATTCACCTTGGATTTGAATCCTGTCATCTGTTACCTGCCAGTGACTCTTTAGGCTCAGCAACTCAGTTTCCTCATCTGTACAATGCGGATTAGAAATACTTGTTATGGGACTGGAGCAATGGCTTACCAATCTTGCAGAGGACCTGAGTTCAGCTCCCAGCACCCACATCTGGTGACTCACAACTGCCTGAAACTGTAGCTCTAGGGGATTTGATGGCTTTCGCCTTCACAGTGTGCATATAGCCCTCCCTGACACACATCCACAGTAGTTATGCCACCCAGATCGCTTTAAAGCTACCAATAAAGTGCTCTAAAGGAGGAAGAGCAGGTGGTGTATTTGAAAACCAGGGGGAAAGTTTTATTTCTCATAAAGATATCTTGAATGCTACATGGTATGTAAGTTCCAGGTGCCTGGAAGACTGAGGCAGGAAGAAAGCCCAACATCCTTTCCCCTATCTCAGAAGCTCCCAGAAGGTAATGCTTCTCCCATGCTGCCCCTGCCTGTCCCCAATAACTGCTGCTTCTCCTACTCCTCACTCGTCCTAGACCCTCCACCCGTCTGTCTCTTTTGTCTGTCACCAATGTTATATTCTTGGAATGTGAGGGAGCGCTCCACGGTTGCCCCAGCACCAACACCTAGCAATCTTGTGGAGCAATCCCACAGCGGTGTAACTGGTGAGGTACCTTGGCACTGGATGACTGTCACCACTAGCACACCTGAAGCCCAAGTAGGTGGTTTCACTACTTTGAGGACTGAGAGCCACCTTGAATCTGGACATCAGAGTTAACATCTTCTATTGATCAGGCCAAGGGCCTCCTAGGTTCCTTCCCTGCCTCTTTCAACCCTAGGCCTTTGAAGGTAAGTCAATTCTCCCTCTGCTCTTCAAAGAACATCCTATTCCCAGAAAGACGGTGGTTCCTTACCTGTCAGTGCATTTTGTTACCTAGAATCATGGCTAAACACAGTAGACTTGTGCACAACTCTAAGTGGTTCAGTACTTGACAGTGCTCTATTTCACGGCCAAGCCACGGCATTGATGTGTTCACCACAGGTGCTCATATGCGTGCCTCAGACACTGGAGACAGGAGCCTAGCCAAATGAGCACAGGCTATGCACAAAGCCTGCTTGCAAATGCATCTCTGGAGCACACACCTGGAGCAGGTGATGGTCCAGATAACAGACTGTGAACACAATTTCCTGGGGTGCCTGTGTTTGGATCCTGCAAGGTCCCATTTTTCCGGACTGATGCTGAGCCACAATTCGGATTGCTTACTTTCTTTTCTTAGTATTTTTGGCATTTAGTAGGTGTTGCTCATCTGTCCAAACCCCCTCTCAGGTCATTCCCACCGCCTTAAGTTAAAGATTGGCATCTCCCCGTTATTTGTTTTACTTGGATTCTTAGGAGCACACGTGTTCTCTCTCTCTCTCTCTCTCTCTCTCTCTCTCTCTCTCTCTCTCTCTCTCTCACACACACACACACACATACACACACACACACATCTTCATTGGTGTTTAATTAAAACCTTACCTTCCTCAACTCTTGGCTGTGTCCATGCTTTGAAAAATTCTATGGACATTAAAGAGTTTGACAGTTTGCAACTAAATGTTCCTCAATGATTGCTCTTTCTTTCATTTTTGAGATTTTACTTATTTTTTTTATTTTATGTGGATATTTTTTCTGCATGCTTCTCTGTGCACCACATGTGTACCTGGTGCATATGGAAAAAAAGGGTGTCAGATCCCCTAGAACTTGAGTTACACACAGTTGTGGTCATTGTCAACTGTCATGTGGGTGCTGGGAACTGAACTCCAGTCCTCTGGAAGAACAGCTAGCACTCTTAACCAGAGAGACTTCTCTCTGTTCCCTCTTTCTTTTTGATGATATTTGGAATGTACTTTAAGTTACTTTCAGGTGTGTTCATTGATAATGTTCAGAAACACAGTTCATATTTATGCCTTGACCTCATAGCCTATAGTATGTTGAACTTCTTATTTTATATGTTCTGCAGAATTTCCTTTATTATACACTATTATGTCTTGGGTATTAAGACAAAACTTTACAGTAACAAGCTTTTTCTTTTAGGCCACCAACCAGCTCCCAAGTCATGACATGGAGACTTATTATTTGTTTGGAATGCTCAGCCTATCTTATACATGTTCCTGGATAGCTCTTTTAACTGAAATTAACCTGTTTCTTTTTATCTACCTTTTGCCTTGGGGCTTTTTATATCTTTCTTCCTTCTGTATATCTTTCTTTATTTTTATTATTATTACTTTAAAAAATACCAATCCAAATTTCCACTTCCTCCCTTCCTCCCTCTCCTTCCAATCCTAAGAGAGGGCAAGGCACCCTGCCCTGTGGAAAGTCCAAGGCCCTCCCTACTACATCCAGGTTGAGCAAGGTATACATCCAAAGAGAATAGGATCCCAAAAAGCCAGTTCATGCAGTAGAGACAAATCCCAGTGCCATTGTCATTGGTCCCCCAGTCTGTCCCAACTGTCAACCACATTCAGAGGGACTAGTTTGATCCCATGCTCGTTCATTCCCAGTCCAGTTGGAGTTGGTGAGCTCCCATTAACTCAGGCACATTGTCTCAGTAGGTGAACCAACCCCTCGTGGTCCTGACTTCCTTGCTCATATTCTCCCTCCTTCCGCTCTTCAACTGGACCTTGGAAGCTCAGTCCAGTGCTCTGATGTGGGTCTCTGCCTCTGTTTCCATCTGTTGTTGGACAAAAGTTCTATGGTTATATTTAAGATAATCATCAGATAAACTACAGGGCAAGGCCAGTTCAGGTACCCTCTCCTCTATTGTTTAGGGTCTTAGGTGGGGTCATCCTTGTGGATTCCTGGGAATTTTTCTAGAGCCAGGTTTCTTGCTGACCCCTAAATGGCTCCCTCAATCAAGATATCTCTTTCCTTGCTCTCATACCTGTCCTTCCTCCATTTCAACCATCCCATTCCCTCAAGCTTTCCCCAACCCCCTTCTCCCCTTCCTTCTACCCCCGCCCCCAGTCTCCCAAATTTTGTCAGGTGATCTTGTCTGCTTCCAATTTCCAGGTGGATCTATATGTAGGGTTAGCCCTGCCCATTTGGAGGCATGTTTGCCTTGGGCTAATGTTTACGTATAATTCTGGCGAGCGTGAGCCCCGCCGCTCTCCTTTCTGTATTTCCTGCTCATCGCTGGATCCCTGGTGTTGTAAGCTATCCCTTCATTAAAATTTGCTGTTTCATATTAAGCTAGCCTGGTTATTACGTCGTTACAATTTGGCGCCCAACGTGAGGCTTTTCGGATACCTGCCCCAAATCAAAACCTCCTGGGTCCCGTAGGATAGTTCTAAAAAAGTTCTTTGCCTTTAATAATGGTATGTCAGTTATGTTAGGCCTTAGCCAAAGTTGGTTGACTCAACATTACAAACAAGACTTTGGGTGATTGCCCAGGTAGTCAGTTGTTTCTGTCATTTGTTACACATTTTGGATATCTCTCGTTTGTTAAGTAATATTAATTCCCTTCTCAGATCTTTAACGGAGTTAAAAATTATATAATTATAGTTACTCTCTACATTATTTAGACTCCTTGAAATATATTTATTATTTGTTACTATTGTATATAGTTGTATTTGGTTTAGTTCTGTCTTATTTAGACAAAAAGGGGAGATGTAGGGTTAGCCCTGCCCATTTGGGGGCATGTTCACCTCGGGCTAATGTTTACATATAAATCTGGCGAGCATGAACCCCGCTGCTCTCTTTTTTGTATTTCCTGCTCATTGCTGGATCCCTGGTGTTGTAAGCTATTCCTTCATTAAAATTTGCTGTTTCATATTAAGCTAGCCTGGTTATTACATCGTTACATCTATATATGTATTTCTTTGGGTTCACCTTATTACTTAGCTTCTCTATGATCATGAACTATAGGCTCAATGTCCTTTGTTTATGGCTAGAATCCACCCATGAGTGAGTACATACCATATTCATATTTTTGGGTCTGGGTTATGTCACTCAGGATAGTGTTTCCTAATTCCATCCATTTGCATGCAAAATTCAAGATGTCATTGTTGTTAACTTTCACTGCTTCTCTATGTTTGTCTGTCTGGCATCCGCCTGGCTTCTTATCCCAGGCTTGTCCCTTATTCTCTCCTTTTGTTTTTCTCTTCTCCTTCCTTTAGAGCCTAGATTTCTCTTGTTTATTCTCTTTGCTGCCAGCCATGCCTATCCTTTCTCCTGTCTTGCTATTGGCATTCATCTATTTATTAGACCAATCAGGTACCTTAGGCAGGCAAAGAGTAACAAATGCAGCAATCTTTTCATAATTCAACAAATGCAGCACAAACAAGTATAACACATCCTTACACCATTAAACAAATGCAGTATAAACAAATATAACACACCTTTACCAAGTTAAAATAATATTCTCCAACACTTCACTCTTTTAATATGTTGTTTTTTCCTTACAGGATTTATTTAGCAAAATCCTAGAGTACAATGTCGAATACATGAATATCTGTGTTTGGCTTCCATATTTGGTGGGGAGGGGGATGTAGGCAGAGTCCGCTCGTTTGTTCCTGGCTGCCCAGACCTGAAATAATCACACAGAAACTATATTAATTACATCACTGCTTGGCCTAGTAGCTCAGGCTTCTTATTAACTAACTCTTACATCTTAAATGAAATTAACCCTTTTCTATTATTTTATATTTTACTGCGAGGCTCGTGATTTGCCGGTAAGGTTTCGGTGCATCTGTATCCTTCAGTGGCTACATGGCATCTCTCTGACTCCACATTCTTTCCTCCTCTGTCTGCTTGGAATTCCTGCCTTACTCCATTCTGCCCTGCCATAGGCCAAAGCATCTTTATTCATTAACCAATAAAAGCAACACGTATACAGAAGGACTTCCCACAGCAGGGGAATTGTCTTTCTATGATGCTTACTATAGGTTTTCTATTGATACCTGCTGTGTGAATTTCCTGGGAAAGTCACAAACAAACAGTAAACAGTCTGCCTCCAGACTGAGATGCTGCCCACAGCTGAAGAATGTCTTGGAGAAATGTAGCTTGGCAAGCGCCGTGTTTATGATCAGCTATTTTCAGAGTAATATGAGTGCAAGTATGGAAGCTGCCATCGTCCTCCACCACACTTCAGGCGGCTACTTTAAGTCTGCTGAGGGATGTGCACAAGCCTGACTTACATCACTGCCTAGTGTTCAACAGCAGATGTGACCACGCACTCCGATAACATAGAGCACGAATAAAACCAGACTGAAAGCTACGTGTTTATATGGCCCCTGTCTAGTTCTTATCAAAGGTTCTGATGGCCCCAGCAAACTTTCAGACAATGGAAGGAAGTATTTATAATGATACAGTCTAGAATGTGGACACAATATACAGACAACAGCCAAGTGGCTGCTTTCTGTAGAGTGAAATTATTCCAGCTAGGGTACAGAGGACTAGATTTCTTAAGTGTACTTCAGTAGAGTGTGGAAATTCTCTTTAATTCTTATTTTTCTTAGTTCTTAATTGTAGATAGATCTAGTACATTGTTATTTCTTATCACATCCATACTCTCCCTTATTTTATTAATATTACATGATATAATTATTTTTTATACAGAAATTATAATTTGATATACAGAAAGTTACATATTTAATAGACTTGACTTAAGTTCTTAAAATATTTGTTTTTATTTCATGTGTGGATGTTTTGCTGGAATGTATGTCTGGTGCCACTGGAGGTCAGAAGAGGGTGTTGGATCCTCTCGGACTGGAGTTATAGACAGTTATGAGCCACCATGTGGGTTTTTGAAATGGAAAACAGGTCTTCTGGAAAAGCATCTTTTGATCTTAAATACTAAGCCATTTCTCCAGTCCCTATAAGTTTCTTGATCATACTTATAATATAGTACCACTTAACCAACCATCCAGGTTATGTGCTTACCCCAACACACACACACACACATACATACACATACATCATACACATACACACCACACACATATACACACACATATATATACACACAGCATACACACACATACACACACTACACAAATATACATACATACACGCATAGACACATATACACATATATAAAACACACATACACACATACATACACACCACACAATACACACACATACTCACATATACACATCACACACATATATACACACACCACATACATACGCACACGTACACATACACATAGACACACACATACACACATACAAACATACAGACACATACACACATACAAACATATAGACACACACTACACACATACACATACATATATACATATACACACACCACATACACATACACACATACAAACATACAAACATACACAGACACATGCATATATACCTACCACACACACATACACACATGTACACACACATACACATACGTACACAAACATACACACACACCAGGAAATTTGGAAGTACAGATATGATGGACACACCTGTACTACTTTAGATATTAAGTCACACATCATGGTACAACCACACTCTGTCATGATATAGATGTGTTTTATGTTACTATGTTCAGTTTGATAGTATTACATTGACTACATCTTTGTCTACATTCAAGAAAGCAGTTACTCTGAGATCTTAGTTTCTTTTGATACTTTTTCATAGTTTTGTGTAGTGACAATCTAATCTACAGAAAATGTCACCATAAAAATCCACCATTATGTATATTAATATACGCTAACAATACATACCAATACATATAAAGCTCTTTTATCTAGCATGTTACTTCAATTGGAACCTTTATAATACAAGTTACATTTTAATTATAAACTACATTGGGGATCTTTCCCCATGTGGTAAAATATACTATTATTTCATCATTACTGAATAATCTCAAACTACATTCTAAAACCTATTAAAATAGACTTCAGTAATTGGAGACTGAGGCAAGACAATTATGAATTCAAAGACAGCCTGTTATAAATGAGACCCTATTTCAAAAAATTTACAAAAACAATTAAATAGCAAACCAGAAGGTAGAATGAATATGTAAATAAAATAATTTTTTTTTTTTTTGTTTTTTTTTTGTTTTTCGAGACAGGGTTTCTCTGTGGTTTTGGAGCCTGTCCTGGAACTAGCTCTTGTAGACCAGGCTGGTCTCGAACTCACAGAGATCCACCTGCCTCTGCCTCCCAAGTGCTGGGATTAAAGGCGTGCGCCACCACCGCCCGGCTAATAAAATAATTATTATGGTGGCTCACACCTTTAATTTCCAGTACTTGCTAGGCAGAGGCAATAGGACTGCATAAGTTTCAAGGACATCCAGGGCCTTATACCAAGACCTCATCAGGAAAGAAGCAAGGAAAGGAAAGAAAAGAAAGAAGGAAGCAGGGAGGGAGTAGTTACTGCTTTCCTGGAGTTATCATAAACCTTGAGCACCAATGTCTCCAAGATTCAGTTTCCTGTCCCTGTAAAATGGGAGCATTTGTTGTGGAATATTACTTTAATTATGTAAAGGTGTGTTACATTTGTTTATGTTGTAGACTATTACTTTATGTAAAGGTATGTTATATTTGCTTATGTTGTGGAGTATTTAACTCTGTAAATGTGTGTTACATTTGTTTATGTTGTGGACTATTACTTTAACTACATAAAGGTGTGTTACATTTGTTTATGTTGTGGACTATTTAACTACATAAAGGTGTGTTACATTTGTTTATGTTGTGGACTATTTAACTACATAAAGGTGTGTTACATTTGTTTATGTTGTGGACTATTACTTTAACTATATAAAGGTGTGTTACATTTGTTTATGTTGTGGACTATTACTTTAACTACATAAAGGTGTGTTACATTTGTTTATGTTGTGGACTATTACTTTAACTACATAAAGGTGTGTTACATTTGTTTATGTTGTGGACTATTACTTTAACTATATAAAGGTGTGTTACATTTGTTTATGTTGTGGACTATTACTTTAACTACATAAAGGTGTGTTACATTTGTTTATGTTGTGGACTATTTAACTATATAAAGGTGTGTTACATTTGTTTATGTTGTGGGCTATTTAACTATATAAAGGTGTGTTACATTTGTTTATGTTGTGGGCTATTTAACTATGTACAGAGAGTAAAAGAAAGGTAAAAAGTCCTGATGCAAAGCAGATGAAGAGAAACAGGTTAATTTAAGTTATAAGAGCTGGTGGGACAAGCATTAAGCTAAGGCTAAGCATTTATAACAAATAAGAAGTCTCAGTGTCATGATTTGGGAGCAGGTTGGTGGCCCAAAAGAAAGCCTGCTGCAGACATTAGTCTTACTACATAAGGTCTTATGACTAAGCAAGAAAATGCTGGAAATGCACAGTGCCTGGAACATATAGACAAGATTAAATTCTGTAATAGTATGGTCCTTGCTCTCCTGCTTATTTCAGGGATGATTCATCAATGCAAAGTCAGAAGAAATGCATGGTGGTCTAGCTTTCTCTCATTGGCTGCTGAACTTTGATTCCATGTCCTGAAGTCTGACCATCTTGGAAGACACAACCAACAGCAGTGTCCAAGAGCTGGGACTATGGATGTGAGTATTCATAGGTTTCCTTTCCCACAGACGATACTGTGGAATATTCCTCTACAAAGTGAGATGTTTCACTCTGAATGGTTTAAAAAGCTGAACGGCCAATAGCTAGGCAGATTTCCTGGAAGAGAGGATGCTGGGAAGAAGGCAGAGTCACCAGTCAAACTTGGAAAAAGCAGGACGGGCAAATGAAGGTGAGGTTAAAGAGTGTGTGAAGCCGGGTGGTGGTGGCGCACGCCTTTAATCCCAGCACTCGGGAGGCAGAGACAGGAGGATCTCTGTGAGTTCGAGGCCAGCCTGGTCTACAAGAGCTAGTTCCAGGACAGGCTCCAAAACCACAGAGAAACCCTGTCTCGAAAAACCAAAAAAAAAAAAAAAAGTGTGTGAAAAAATGTATATGAAAAATTATGGAGTTAATTTAAGTTATAAGAGCTAGTTAGAAACAAGCCTAAGCTATTGGTTGAGCTTTCATAATAACTAAAAATTTCCATGTTGGCTTTTTGTGTGTATGTGTAAGCTGGTGGCCCGAAGAAAAATCTGCCTACAGGATTATGTGTTGAAAGCAGGTTTACAAATCTTTGTCGAATCCTTGGTGCAAATTTGCAACTCACAAAGACTGACTACCCTGTGGTAGGACTGTATCCTGACAAGGAACCAGGAGCACTTCCAGATGAATGCAAGTGACACTAAATGGAATATAAAGATATATACCCAATCAAATTTCAAATTGTTTATATGCTATCCCCCATGTTCATTCCCCTCTTCCCCTTTTTGGAGAAAGGTCTCAAGTTGTCCAGGTTAGCCTCAAACTCTCTATGTGAAGCTGAGGGTGACCTTGACATCCTGATTCTCTTGCTTTCGCCCTTCAAGTGCTGGAATCATAGTTGTGGCCACCACAGTCCTCTTGATTTTCTTGAAGACTTCTTCTGTAGTGAGAATTCCAGGTCTGCACATTGGGTGTGTTTGTGAGCCGATTTCTTAACCCTTTAATTCAATCAAAGACAGTAATGTTCAGAGTTGGTCACTACCCCCAAACACACAGCCAAGTCACCTTACTCCTGCCCCGAGTCTGATTTATATGACAAGATCCTGGACTTGAATCCGATACTTTCATAGTTTGAGATCCAGGAGTTCTGAGAGTGTATCTGGATCTTTTAATGGTTTGCAGGCGAACTGTAACACCTTTCAAAAGGATATATAACTATGAATATTTCCAAAGAGAACCTGGACTGCCTTCCCACCAGGAGGTATATCAGGGGAATTGGGGAATGCTGATTGGGTTATTCACATAGGTATTAGAGTTACCTACTGTTCTGCCTGGTTGACCAAATAGAAACGTAGAGGACAACTATGTGCCAGTTATCCTTCATAAATTTGGAGAAGTGGAGTTCAGGACATGATGTGACAAAAACGAGTGGTATATGTCACCGAGAAAGCCAGGGGAGGAGAGCAGGAATGATACAGCTTCCTGGTCAAGCCTAGGAGACAGCTCCAATAACCCAGGCTAGAAATAACAATGCTGTTCTCACACTTCTCCTTTGTCTACAGTGGTGCTCGCTTCCTCTGTTTCTGATAAACCTCTCTTCTCTGAAAGCACTTGAAAATGAGGGTGACCACTTCAAACCGACACCTGCGGTAAACAGGGACAGTGAGCTATGTCTTTAGAATTCAGCACAGAAGAGAACGTAAAGTGCTGTGGTTTTTGTATTAGTTGAGACGAACCATTTTCCAAGATACAGGGTTAAACATATATTTTGAATTATATTTCAAAAACCAGTTTCTCTTGCTTTACCTCCTCTGTGTGTGGCAATGTATATTTACACAATCAATGTATACGATTGTCGGCACATATGATGAAGTACATATGTGGAGACCAGAGGAAAACCTTGGGGGTTGATCTTAGCCTTCCACTTTGTCTGAGACAAGGTTTTTTTTTCCCCAATGCGTGTGCCCAGCTCGCAGCCATGGCTTTTAGGGACTCTCTTGTCTACATCTCCCATCTCTCCACTCACATCCAGTTTTTACTGGGATCCTGGGTCCTCACACTTCTGCCAGAGTGCATTTACCTACTAAACCATATCCTCATCATTTTTTGTTTCCTTTAAAATAATGTGTCTATGGGAGTAGAGGCAGGGGAATTGCTGCTAAATCAAAGTCAGGCAAATCTAGGTATTGAGTTCTAGGCCAGACAATGAGACTCTTGTCTTAAACAAGTAGAATAACAGACAATAAAATGTTTCCTAGGAAATTTACAACTAATGTGGCTCACATTACATTCCCACTGGCATCAGGATTCTTAGATAAACATACTGTGTCCACCCACATGTTATAGACTGTAGCATTTGCTCTTTAGTCGAGATCTTGATGGTATTCTGTTGTCGCACACTAGGATCTCAGGAAATCATATGCTAAAATGGAGTCAGGAGTCTAAAGAGACTGTTAAGAACAGCACCTGGGAAAGGAAATGGGAGGAAGACAGAACGGAAGGCAGCTAGGGTCATTAGGCAGACCCGACAGTATGCACCTTCCAGACTGATGAGTAGCTTGTCCTCTCATGGTGACCCTCTTTGGGCAGAAATGCCTGGCCCATGTATCATTGTCTTGATCAATTATCAGTTGGGAGTTGGCTGTCTTAATTTATTTGTGGTACAATTCCCCAAAATACTTTCTGGGCTAACTTAGAAACAAAAGAAACTTACTTCTCACAGTTCTGAAGATTGGGGGTCCAAGATCAAAGCACTCGTACTGACCCCAGTAAGGTGACTTGTTGCCGTGTTCTCATATGGCAGAGGAGACCGGCTCAGAAGGGCCAGAGGCTGAGTGAAGCCTCTTGTACAAGTCGTTTCCACCCTCAAGACGTAACCTCTGCTCCTCACACTTTCACGCTGGAGATTAGCTTCCAGTCTGAACTTTGGAGGGACACCTTCAGACCATGGCAGGAGTATCTAAGAAGAGAGTGCCTTCTACTTGAAGGCAGAAAGAGACTAGGAAGAGGCCAGCAGCTGGCCACATCATCCTCAGGCAGGCGGTGAGTTCTCTCTTGTACAGGGACCACCTATGTCTAAACATACCACAAACACACATGCTTATTAAATTCTAATAAGCATTTAATGATGTATATCTAAAATAATTTACATTTCTATGTACTTATTAAAACATATCAAAATTAAAATATATAATAAAACAGTTCCAACATCCCAGTTGCCCCCTTTTGTCTTCTCCTAGATAGTATTAACCAGATATAACCATTATTTCAACTTTCTCACTTAGATCAGCTTTACCAGATCTAGTTTCGTATAACTGAAATCATAGGTACATACCACTTTGGCCTGGATTTTTTAAAAACATAATTCTTTATTGATTCTTTGAAAAATTTCATATCATGCATCCCCATCCCGCTCAACTCCCAATCCTCCCATATCTGCCCCCAACCCATGTAACATCCTCCCTTAAATTAATTAAAAACAAACAAGAAAATTCCTCGATCTTCATCATCCTATTGCCTCTCCATTCATCCTAGCGGCATTGGGAACTGCAATGTGTCAGGCAGTATAACCTTCTGTTCAATCAGTTCCACCCACAAAATGTTCCTTGCAGTGAGTCGTTGGTCTGGCTCAAGGGCTCTGGCACACCATCACCACTGGGCCCTTACTGAAACTCCTCTCGGATCCCCTGCTGTTTCCCAGAGTCATGGAGATTGTGCAGTTATTCTACAGGACCAGTCCCGGCATGCACTCCAGCAGGTCAGAGATGGGGTAGATGTTATAGTGGACCAACCCAAGGTTCAAGATTGTAGGTCTGGCTGGTGAGGGTTGGAGTGAGGGGTGGGGCCATCTCTTCTCATCGAATGGGGAGGGAGTGGGGAGGGTGTTCTCCCATGGGGGGTGGGCCAGTTCTCCTAGGCCCATGGAACCATCTCTGTGAGTGTGGGGAAGGTGGCAATTCTCCTGCTGCAATGTCCAGTGAGGGCAGGACAGCTATCCCAGAGCCAGGGAAGACCTGGCTGGCCCAACACAGCCCTTGGATTTCAACATACATGGTTTCTATTACCTCCGGCGTTTACATGGGCCTTGGACATAATCACAGACCCCAGCTGTAGTAGGAACATAAACCCAGACATGGCCCACAGCAGCAGCTGAGGCCTGAACACAATGGCCCTGTGTGGCAGTGTAGACCAACCAGACTGGCATGGCCCCAGTGGCAGCACAGCCATCAGATACTAACATGGCCACAGGCTGTGGCCCAGACCCCTGGTGGTCCCATAGACCATGGACCATGGACATCAACACAGAACTTAGCTATGGTAGGACCCGAGACCCAGGCTTGGGTGTCATGTCACCATGGCCCCACACCACAGTGCAAGCCACTCAGATTGTCATGGTCCCTGTGGCAGCATTTGGCCTGGATTCTTTAATTCCTCATGTCTTTGAGATTCATCCTGTTTTTCTCTTTTTCATTCTAATGTCCCTTTAAAACTTGTAGCCAGGCAGTGGTGGATTTAATTCCTTTAATCGTAGCACTTGGGAGGCAGAGACAGGCGGATCTCTGTGAGTTTGAGGCCAGCCTGGTCTACAGAGCTAGTGTCAGGACAAACTCCAAAACTACACAGATAAACTGTCTCAAAAAAAAAAAAAAAAAAACAGAGCAAAAGAAAATGAGATCTAGGCTGCCTTTCTTAAAAGGAGGAGGAAGAGGAAGAAACAAAAAAGATTAATAACACTCTGGAGGCAGAGATAGGCAGATCTCTGTGAGTTCGAGTCCAGCTTGGTCTACAGAGGGATTTCGAGGACAGTCAAGGCTACACAGAGCAACCCTATTCCAAAAAAACAAACTAAACCCAAACCAAAATAAAACAAAAACCTTCTTATGTGCTATTCAATCACCTAAATATGACTTCATTCACCTACCCATTCTATTCTTTTAAAACTTTTTTAGATTTTAATTTTATTTTATGTGTATGGGTGTTTTGCCTGCATGCATGTCTATGTATCATATGAGTGTCTGATACCTGTAGTCAGAGGAAGATGTTGAGTCCATTGGAACTGGAGTCATAGACAGTTGTTAGTGCTCTAACTGATGAGCCATCTCTCCAGCCCCGAGCCATTCTGATCATTTCCAGTCTCAAGAGTAAAGTTGAGGAAAGCATATTTATGTCTCACGGTGGATATGTACAGTCATTTCTCCTGCATATGGGTCTGGAAATGGAGCTACTGAATCAGAAGCTATGCTTCTTTTAACACAATAAGCAGCTATCAAACCATTTTCCAAGTGGTTGCTCTAGTTTATATACCCACCAGCATAGACTCAGTGCTGATTCAGCTGCTGTTCCTGAGGCTCTCCCAGCCCCGACAGCTTTCTCATTAATCACCCAGAGGTGCTGCCACCTGTTGGCTGGTGCGGGTCAGCAGGTCACCTTGCCTTAACACCCAGCGTATTTATTGAATGAAGTAATAAATTACCACTGCCTGGCTAGGAGTAGTAATGAAATAACTGGTAAGTCACTTCACATTCATGAAGTCCTTCCTATGATCATTTTTATATTTAAAAACCAACTTTACTAGGGTGAAATTTTTTATACTCATATAAAACACTAACACTTTGAGAGCTCAGTGATCCTTCCCCATCAACCACTCTGCCCCACAGTTCTTGGTACACGCTGACATACCTTCTGTCATGATAATTTAGTTTTATGTTTTCTTGAGTGTTAGAGATATAGGGTCAGAGAACATACTCCTTTGTCCTTGCTTTCTTTGCTCAGAATAATATTTTTGAGATTCATCCACATTAGAATGTGTCAGTAATGAAGCCGAGCTGAATTTCATTGTGTAGATATATCACGACTTTTTTTTTTATCTGCGCTTTGAATTATTTCTAGTTTTTGGTTAGTAAGAATAAGACTAGATGCATTTGTTGGCTCAATTTAACCTTTCAAAAATATTTTAAGGCAGCATCTTATACACCATGGATATGTATATTTACTAATTACAAGATAAATGTAAAAATAAAGTCACTATGAACATTCATGGCTTTTTGTGAAAAAGTACTCCTTTAAAAAATTATGTTTAGATTTATTTATTTTATGTACACAAATATTTTGTTTGAATGTAGTCTGGTGTGTGGCTGATGTCCTAAGATGTTAGCAGAGGACATCGAAACCAGAATTACAGATATTGTGAGCCACTAGGTGGATGCTGGGAATCCCTCCAGAGTCCTCTGCAGGTGAACCATCTATCTCTCCAGCCCTGGGGAAAAAAGTATTTACTCTTAAAAGCACTTCTTGCCTTTTAGGTTCATGAACATCCTTTTTGAGCTTCGCGAAACCTGGGAGATTTGACAGGTAAGGAAGGATCTGGCATGTGTGAGAATAAGTAAATATTTCTCAATTGATGAACAAATATACAAATGTGTAATTACCCACCTGAAACATGATTTGTCTGTCTCATCACTGTGCATTTGTGATGGACCATCCAAGACTAAGCCTCAGCCTAGAGCTTCCCTAGGAGATGACATGGAACAAAAGCCCTGGACCCATGCCTCTGAGGGGCTGGTGTGGAGAAAATCCTAACGCTGGGGCTTGAGACAGTAAGAAGGGAAGGAAGAGACGACAATCATAGCTGGAACAAGGAAGGTGAAAGGTCCAGGTATTCATGATGGACAGGGATGCTAAGCACAGCCTATTTAGCTGGACACTGACTAGTTCTAGTAGCTAGTATCCACGTGGTTGTGACCTTGATAATGAACTTCCTGAACCACCAGCATTGGTGTTACTAGGGAGTCTTTCTTGAGTTTGTGGACAGCAGACACCACTCTGGACTGGATCACAATCAACTTTTTTTTCTTCTATGTGACAAGGTTTCTCTTTGTATCCCTGACTGTCCTGGGATATGCTCTGAAGATCAAGCTGGCCTCAAATTCAGGGCTCTGCGTGCCTCTGCTTATGTCTCCTGAGTGCTGGGATTAAAGGCATTCATCACTACGCTCAGCTCACAATGAACTCTGAACAAGATATCCAGGTGACGTGTGTTCGTGTTTGCATGGGGAAGCAGTGCACTATGACAGACATACGCTTCCTGGGGTTGTTCAGGGTTTTTTGCTGTGTAAAATGTGCTGGGCTAGTCCCCTTACCTCAACCTCCAGAATGCTGGCTTCCCGGCATGTGTGACCACTTGCTGCTCTAACGTTTCTTATTAGTAGAGTCACACTACAGTATATAATTTTGTCAAGACCTGCTACTTCAACGCAGCATGAATTTTGAATTTTATCCAAGTTCTATACTCCCCTATTAGTTTATTTTTTTTTATCACCGCTGAATTCAAACTTTTAAAAGGACAGAAAAAGGCAATTAAAATATCATATATTTAATTACAACGTTAAACCTGTCTAAAGATATACAGTAAAAATACATCATCTGGTTCGTAGACAATTCAAACACTACCACACTTAGGTGTGTACCGTGGGGCGTCATATAAGGTCATGTTTTAGTTTGTGAAAATGAACACAATCTCAAGATCACGCAACAGACCAACTCAAGAGCACGTCCTAGCCTCACTTCATATCTCTGATTTATCCCTAATTAATCCAGTTGGCGACGGGAGGTGCTACTGATTGTTTCTTTCCGCCTACCTGACACTTAGTGGATGAAAGGCTCTAAAGCGCATGCTCGTTTTAAGCAAAACCGGAACCGTCTGCAACAACCGCACCCGCGTTGCCGCCTCGGCGTCGACTTGGCACCTGCTTCTTCTCGCCCAATCCCACGGAACACCGTTTAGGCCCCGCCCACCTGCGGCGCCTTTAGCCCCGCCCTCTCCGGAGGGAGCGCCTTGGGGCCGAGTGCGCCTGCGCAATGCCGCCAGTGGGCGGAGCGAGGACGCGAGGAGGGGAGGATGTGAGGAGGGGCGACCGCGAGGGCTCCGAAGCGAAGCTGTTCAGCGCTAGCAGGCGTCCTGGCCGGTCTGAGGGAGTAGAGGCTCCGTCTTCCCTTCCTCCGCCCTCGAAAGTCAACTTCACCGCTCCGTCTGCGGGCGGCGCGGGCCGGCGTCAGGGCTTGTCTGCCTCCTCCGGCGTGGGGCCTGGGCGCCATGGACGCGACGGCGCTGGAGCGGGACGCCGTGCAGTTCGCGCGGCTGGCGGTGCAGCGCGACCACGAAGGCCGCTACTCTGAGGCGGTGTTCTACTACAAGGTAAGGCCAGGCGGCGGGCGGGCTCGGGCCGGCTCCCCGGAGCGAGCGCTGGCGGAGCCCGAGGCGGAGGGGCGGGGTCCTGCTGCCCAGGCCGCGGTCTAGCTGGCAGATGCCCTCGGCTCGGCAGGCGGCGGGCGGGGAGTGGACGGCCTCTTCGCTGTACCTTGGCCCTGATCTGTGGCCAGCCGTGGATGATCTGTCATAATATGCCAAGAGGGCATGTTCGATGTAGAAAAGAAAATGTAAATTAGAAAAGAAATTCATCTCTTACCAGCATTTGATGTATATGTTAATGGTTGTTTCCTAAACGTTTGTGTGCACAGATTTTTTCACTCCGAAACTTGAATCCTATCGTTTATACTATTTTAACACCTCACTTCTGCATTGTTCTAGATAATATTTTGTTGCTTTCATGTGCCACACTTGCAGCCTATTCCGTAGTTTGGTTGTTGTCTAGCAATGTAATGAATCGGGTTCCTTAGTGCTAAATTTTTGGGCATTTGTGATACTTCTTTTGGATGAATGACTGGGAGCACAATTGCTAAACCAAAGGATCATTCGCTTCCGCAGCTTATCCTGAGGGTTTGCAAACACACCCCTCCAGTTACAGCTTCATGATGTAGTCATCCTTGATTATACAGAATAGTAACACCCCCCCCACACACACACATATGTGCTATCAATAAAGAAAGCATGGTTTGCTTTCCCTTAATATTTTATTGCTTTTATCTTAAGATCTACTGTACACTTAGAGACTTTTGGTGTGTTTTAGGATCATTCATTTTCAATTTTCTAATTTTAGATTTTACATCCCCTGTGTGTGTGTGTCTGTGTATCCGTCCGTCCCCATGTGTGTCTGTGTGTCCGTGACCCTCTATCTCTGGGATCTAGCTGTATAGTGGAGGCTGGTCCTCTCCTTGCCGTAGCCTCCCCAGTGCTGAGATTTCAGGAATGTGCCACCATGCCTGACTACCAGTTGATAGTTCCTAAAAAGAAAATTCCGTTTTAGTTTTGTGAAACGACTTCCCAACTACTAAACCAGTGAAACACTGCCACGTAGCCTAATGAAGTAGCACCTGCTTATTTGCTTGTAATCCCAAAGAGGTGAGAGCATCACTGTGTTCAGGCCAGCTTGGACTGCACTGTAAGACTTTGTCTCAAAAACAAAACCCAATAGTACAGTATAAAAATTGTACTATTTTTTTAAACAAAAGAAACCCTTGAGCCATTTTCTTTTAGAAGAAGTTGTAATTTAAGATTTAAATTCATTCTTTGAGGAGGGCTGTGGCTCTCCAGTGCTTCATAAAAACTGGAGTCAGGAGGATCAGCTTAGGGCATATGAGACCCTGTGTGTGTGTGGGGGGGGGTTGGTCAGGGGACAGAGGGAGAGAGATCGAGAGTCCTTTTACCCACGTGTAGTCCCCAGCACTTGGGAGGTAGAGACTGGTGGGTCTCTGTAAGTTTAAGGCTACCCTGGTCTTCATCCCAGTTTCCAGGCTAACCAAAGTTACATAGTGAAACTGTGTCTTTAATTAAGGGGGGGAGGGGTTTGAACTTTGCCCCTGATTATGTTTTCACTTTTGAATATAAGTGAAATGAGTAAAATAAGATTGATAGTTGTTTGACTTTTTAAAAAGCAAGGTGATTATTTGAAAATCAGTACTTAATGTGAAGGGTAAACTATTTTCAGGTTACTATTTAATTTTGAGAATTAATATTTAATTTATATACAAGGGGTTCAGTTCATTGAAGTTTAATGTATTTTAATAATTATGATAAATATATAAGATTAGATATTTAATGTTTGTATGGAAAATTATTTTTTCTCCCTTGAAATACCTGCTTTATGGACCCTGAAGAAATGTTTTCTACCCCATCTGGCTTTTATGGCTGAATTTCTCATGGGTTGTAAACTTCATTTACTGACTTTGTAGGATTCAGTTAAACAGTTTCTGTTTAAAATCTAGTTTGCAAAGTGAAGCTCAGTGGTAGCTGCTTTGGAAACAGCATGAGGCCTCTGATTATAGCACACAGTTTACCTTAGAACAGTGATGGGAAAAGTAGAAGCTCTGTCTCCCTTGCTATCCATAGTACAACTGACTATGGAAGTTAGGGAAAACTGGAAGGCAAATTAGGGTTTCTTAAATTTGTTTTATAAAACTGAAATCTACTTTATGTTTATATTCTGCTGTGAGACTTTTAACCTTTACAGTTTAAGACTTTTTTAATTGATAATTTGTTTTGGTGATGGTTTTAATTATTTGGTTTTGGTTTTGATGGTTCTGGATATTGAACACAGTGCCTTTCTTCCACATGCCAGGCAACTGCTGTACATAGCTAAGCCCTACATCTGTTTTCATGCTTTTAAGACTCGGTGTGCCTTTCCACAGTTGTACAGATTACACATAAAAAACACAGAAAACATGTAAGTCGTTCAGTGTCTTTTCAGAGTATACAGTTTACACATAAGGAACACAGAAAACATGTAAGTCATTCGGTGTCTTTTCAAGTATACAATTTACACATAAGGAACACAGAAAACATGTAAGTCACAACTATTCTGAAGAAATGTTTAATAATTGGGTTCTTCAATTTTAAGCAGAATATAAAAAGGATATTGAAAATGGAAAGAAAGATACTAAACTTTTTAACTTACTTGCTGTATTAAAAGAATTTGTAGATGCTTTTGTTTTGTTTTGAAATGACTAGAAAATTAGAAAGTAGTAATTAAAATTTGTACTGTGAAAGTCTTTTGAATTCTTTATATTATTTTTTTTTTAAGGAAGCTGCACAAGCCTTAATTTATGCTGAGATGGCAGGATCCAGCCTAGAACGGATCCAAGAAAAGATCAGTGAATATCTGGAAAGAGTCCAAGCTCTGCACTCTGCAGGTTAGTCAAAGGTGCCACATTACTCCTGTATTTGTCTTTCCTCTTCATCTTGGATCTTTTTCGAGACATGGTTTCTCTGTATAGCCCCTAGCTGTCCTGAAACTCACTCTGTAGACCAGGATGGCCTGGAAACCACAGAGACCTACCTGTCCTTGCCTCATGAGTGCTGGGATTAAAGGTGTGTGCCACTGCCTAGTTTCATCTTAGATCTGACACTCGCTCTTTTTGTTTGCTGAGAAGACTCTCTTAAAGAGATTTAAGAAATCATGATAGGGAAATAAGAAAAATGTTCAAGATCTATGTAGAGCACACTTGCCTAGTTTTCTCTAGCTGTAGAAATAGTAAATTCTCCACATTGAATTTATCATTGACAGAGTTGCAGTGAGCACCATGTCAGAACCTGTTTTAAAGTGTTAGTTCTGACACTAAAGTCAGGACACGAATTGTTGTTACTGTTTAAAGACTTCAGCAGTGGGCAGTAGATTCTCAGACTTTTCTCTCAGTGTCTTCTACCTTGAGTGAACTGGTTTTTTTGTTGTTGTTGTTTTGTTTTTTGTTTTTATGCTACACCTTGGAAAGACAACATGGAGCAAAGGCCTGGAGCAGCTGGTATTTAGCTTTATGAACAGCTTAGCAGGTGCCACAAGAGACGCATTTATTAGCTTAGTGGTCAGTTTTGTTAGAGAAAAAGGGTTTGTGTCAAAATCTGTTGTTCATATGGGGAGAAAAGAAAAATATTGCTGACCTTTGGCTTAGAAATATATTCATCTCACTGGGTGGTGGTGGTGCACGCCTTTAATCCTGGTACTTGGGAGGCAGAGGCAAGTGGATCTCTGTGAGTTCCAGGCTAGCCTGGTCTACAGAGCAAGTTCTAGGACAACCAAGGCTAACAGAGAAACCATGTCTCAAAAACTGAAAAAAAAAGAAGAAAATATTTGTCTTTAGGATGATTTTTAAATCTTTTATCTCTTTCTGTTGTTGGCTAATTCACAGAGGACTATTCAGGATTTCGTTTTAGATGGGTTCTGTTACCGTCCACCCCTCCTCAGTAGAATGAGTGAGCAGTTATAAGCATATAATTAGGATGAAGTCTGTGTGATTTGCTTTTGATTCCCTGTTACGACAGTCTTCTTAAAAGTTGATAGGCTGCTTAACAGTGGTGTTCAGAAGTTGCCTGAATTATAGGAATTGTTTGACAGAAAGTTACACTAATCGCTGCATTCAGAATATCTTGTTGGGAGCTCTGGAAGTGGCTCAGCTGGGAGACCTATTTAGCATGCTTTAGGTTCTGGGTTTCCTTCTTAAGATAGGGTGAAGGGGCATAGGACCTGCTGCATGATTAAAAAGAATTTCATTTTCCCAGCCAAGTAAATGATGCTCTTAAATGTATTTGCCTTGTTAAAAAATGATTCACATTATTTCATATACTGTTTTCCAAGAAAATTATTATTTAATAATTATTATTTTAATAACAGTAAATGCTCTTAACTGCTGAGCCATCTTTCCAGCCCTAAGAAAATTATTTTTAAAGTTCATAAAATAATTCTTCAGGATTATTTTCATGATTTCCCTATTCTCTCTATAGATATTTTAGTTTATTTCAACAGTGATGTACTGAATTAATGTTTGAGCTGAATGGTAAATGGGTGGGTGGTACAAGAGCCCCCAGGAAGCCCTAAGCCAGTTGTGGAAATCTAAAAATAGGAACATTGCAGTGTTTTAGAAACTCTTTCTGAAACATATTAGCCAAATGTGAACATAGACTTATCTAGAAGGAAAAGAATGTGTGATAATACTAGTTTAGGAGTAAGAACTAGTAACTGAGGGAATTTACATCTTCTTAGTCCATGGGCTGTTATATTTATTCCAGTCAGTGGTCTCTAAATTCTTCAAGTTCTTCCAACAATTGTGAAAAAAATACAAAAATTTTTCCCCTAGAGAATTAGGAAATATCTCCATAGTTTGTGTTATATTTTAAAATTTTAAAAATTGCTTTTAAACTGGTGTAGTGGTATGAGCCTGCAGTCCGAGTACTCAGGAGGCTCAAGCAGAAGGATCATTTGAGTCTATGAATGTAAGGCCAGCCTAAGCAATATAGCAACAATGCAGAACAAAAACAAATTGCATTTGATCGTGGAAAGTAAATTCTAAAATTGATACTATGAATATGATTCTCTCTTACAGAAGAAAAACACTAATCTCTTAATTACTCTTTTGTCATTTGGCTTCTTTCACTGAGGTTAATGTTTCTAAGGTTTATTCATGTTATAGGATGTAGCTAGTCATTCTCTGTCCTGTCAGACAGCTCCCAAATCTCAACACGGAGACTTATTATTAATTATGAAACCTCAGCCAATAGCTTGTTTTTGGCTAACTCTTACAACGTAACCCATTTCTATTAATCTGTGTGCTGTCCTGAGGCTCATTTACATCATTTATGTACTGCCCATACTGCTTTCCTGCTACTTCTGTGTCTCCTTGCATTTCTACCCTTCTTCCCAGCATCCTCTGTGCCTGGAAATCCTGCCTAGTTATTGGTTGTTCAGCTTTTTATTAAACCAACCAGAGTGACACTTCTTCACAGTGTACAAAAAGATTATTCCACAGCAATAGGATATATCAGTACTTTATTCCTTTTCATGGCTAGATAGTAGTCCATTGTATTAACATACTACAATTTGTATGCCCATTTATCAAGTGGTAAATATTTGGGTTTTATCCCTTTTGTCTATTATGAGTAATGCTGTGCACGTTCAGGTACTATGTAATTCTGTGCATAGTGGACTGTGTACACTCAGGTATAAAATGGCTGCACCATTTTATGCTTACTGTTCCACCAGCAGCATAGCTGACTCCAGTTTCTTAGTTCCCTTATGTTCTTACTCTTATAAAGAAGCTCTCTCTCCCTCTCCTTCTCTTTTCTGTGTATGTGGAGAGTACTGGGAATTGCCTGATATATGCTAAACAAGTGCCCTGCCACTGAGCAATATCCATAGCTCTGCAACACCTTTTTTTTAAAGACTAGACCTTGCTGCCCAGCTTCGAACTCTGATACCCCTGTCTCCACCTTCCAAGTGCTGGAATTACAGAGCTCTGCCTCCAGTATTGCCTTGTTAATGACTTTTATATTTAGCCATAGTGATGGATTATATCTCACTGAGTTTTGATGTGCATTGCTTGAGGAGTAATGATGTTGAGCATCTACACATGTGATGTGGACTAGAGAGATGGCTGAGGAGTTAAGAGTACTTGTTCTTGCAGAGGACCCACATGGTGATTCACAACTGTCTGTAACTCCACTTCCTAGGAATCTTATACCCTCTTCTGATCTCAAGGGCACCAGGCATGATCGAGTGTACAGATGTACATGCAGGAAAAACACCCATGGACATAAGCACATCTTTCAAACAAAACACAAAGACACACAAAAACAAATTGAAATACTTATTTCAAAGACCTGTAAAAGCATGATGGCTTCTTCTGGACTCAGATGGATAAGAAAAGCAGAGCAGGAAGTTATCATTATGGTCTAGTATTATCTGTACTAAAAAATTACCTTAAAATATGATGATCACTACTTCTCCCCATCTCATCCCTTCTTCCTCTTCCTCCTCCTCTTTTCCTTTCTTCTCCTTTTCACCTCTTCTTCCGCTTTTCCTTTTCTGGTAGTAGCCATAGAGCCCAGGGCATACTGTGAAGCAAGTTTGTTCTGCCCCTGAGCTATGCCCCCAGCCCTATATGTTTCTTAATAGTTAGCATTTTCTAAGTTTTTACTTTGTTCATGTGGAGGGAGAAGGATATGAGGAAGACTCTCCTTTGTTTTGCTTTTTATTTTAATGAAGGGAGTGCTAATAGGAAAAAATTCAGGGAAATTTTCAGTAAAGCATTTCTAATACCCTGTCTCTGTCTGAACAATTGAGCTTGGCCAGGGGACTTAAGATTAGAGAGAAAAAGGAGAAATTATTCCTCTTTAAAAAGATTTTTGTTGTATAGCTTGCTAAGTCTTTTAAATGAGGGATGTAAAATTTAGTAAGGAATGTCTTAAATATATTAAAATGTTGGTATTCCCTGGCTACATTTAAATAATCTTTCTACATGTTTTTTTATTCTGTACTAGTTCAGTCAAAGAGTGCTGATCCTTTGAAATCAAAACATCAGTTGGATCTGGAGCGTGCCCATTTTCTTGTTACGCAAGCCTTTGATGAGGATGAAAAGGGAAATGTGGAAGATGCCATAGAATTATATACAGAAGCTGTGGATCTCTGTCTAAAAACCGTAGGTATAGCTATGAGTTAAACTTGATGGAATTATGTTAGGAAATTGCTTCTCTTACGAATTTAATTTGAAGGAACCCCTACATTCTATTGTTATGAATAAAACTAATTTAATCTTCATTGAAAATGTTGAGTAGATCACTAATAATAGAGTTTTATACCTTATGAAAGTTTTGCTGTTACTGAATCACTAAGCAATTGCTTTTAAAACATTATATTTGCTTATTATTATATTTAAACTGTTTAAGGTTATCATGTAACTAAAACTACTATAAGAAGGATTCACCATCATGAATCTGTAAATTTAGCATAAACTTTTTTCAATTTCATACAGTAAAAAATAAAGTAGTAGTTTGGGAGACTTCATTAGCTTGCGATATAAAATCTATATGCTGAGTGGCTCTTAGTACTCCCTGATGGACCTTGATTGAGATGCTCAGCTTCAAGGGGCATCTAATACTTAAGAGTACCGTGAATTTAGGAGGAGGAGGAGGTAATGTAGTAGAGGATGTTCCCATTGTCTTCCACATGGAAGCTTTTTGGCAGGCTGTTGTGGTCAGAAAAACCATCCACCTTGATTTCTACAACCCTGGAGAACATAGATAAGTGCTAGTCTCCCTGGTTCCTCCTGCGCAGCCTTCCCATGGTCCATGTTTACACATTTATGGTCTAGTTCACATTGTCTACAGAAATGTGACAAAATGCTCAATATGGTTTTAAGTGATAACCTTTAAAGACAGAAATAAAATGTTGTCTTTATTTACTCATAATTTCAAGAAATATATTTAATTTTGCATAGAAATATGGATTAAGCAAATTAAAGAACTATGCTTTAGAATGTCTCTCTTTCTCTTAAGTCTTATGAAACTGCTGATAAGACTCTGCAAAATAAATTGAAACAGTTGGCTCGACAGGCACTAGATAGGTGAGTTTTGTCACTTAAGTTCTTATCAATGGACAGCATGAATTGTGCTCTTTTTTTTTTTAATCATAACATCTTAAATGTGTGGTAGAAGTCTAAATGTTCGTCCATAAGCTGAGACTTAGTACTTCAGACCAAATAAGTAGCCCATTCATTAGTCAAGAAGTCTTTTAGTTTTTGCTTATTTAGAGAATTAACTGTGATATTTGGTTTGTTTTATTGCCCTGTTACTGAGTGTCTGTGGTAGTCTTGTGGCCTGAACCCAGGACCTCGTGCATGGTATTCATTCTACCACTGAACCATATTCCCAGCTCCCCGCAGTCATATTTCAGATGGAATCTTTTCTCTGTGTTGTATAATATCAGACTTCCAAAACAACCTTTTTAGAAAGCCGTCCAGAGTTGCTATTAAAAGATAGACATTGAGAATGGCCTTACATTCATCCCCAACATCAAACTGTATGTGTTGCCTTCATCTTAAGCTTGTGTCCTGAGGCTTGCTAGAAACATTTTATTTAAAGTTGAGTTTCTTCCAACACTTTCATTCTGATTGCTCTGCTTGTTTTAATATTCTTTTCCATTGTTATTACCGCATTGTGGGATATACAAAAAGACCAGTTTGTTGTATTTTTTGTTGATGTCTGTGTTACATTCAACCTTTATTCCCTAAGTGGAAACTTGCGAAGACAAAGTTGCCTATTTTGTTCACTGCTTAAGTGAGCACCCTGCAGAATGCCTAATGTAGATGTGTTCAGCATGTATTTGGTGAATGAATGGATCTGTGTAAGTGAATAATGCTGCCTCTTTCAAGAGCTGAGGTAGAAAACTTTCTTGTAAAGGAAAGGAGTAGAAATTTCATCTATTTCTAGAATGTGAATTTTCGAAATTCTTAGTTTGAAGCTTTACCTGTAGCTATGTTCTAGTCCTTTCATTGCAGAATAGCTTATCCCTTCTCTGCTTCATCAGTGAAGCTTTTGTTTGTTTACCCAAACTCATGAAGTATGAGCACTTGACACAGTTGCCTTCTCCAGTTTCCATGACATGGGAATCACCGTGTTCACCAGGCATGGTTGCCTTCTCCATCATGATTTCTTTTATCACCTCTAATCATAGTTGGTTTTTACTTTTGTGTAGATAAGCCATCCAGTATTTCTGAGTCCATCCTAGGTGAAGGTAGGTAGGGCGAGGTATCATTTAAGAGGGTCCTTTGAGGATCTGCTGAAGGAAGAGTAAGGACCTTCTTCTAGGAAAATGTATGTCTAGTGTTCTTGGCATATAATTTTGGAGTGTTGTAAGACTCATGAAGCTCATATGTGGATCTTAGGTGAAGAACGTTTTTAGCTTGTTAGTTCTTTGACAGAACAGTCAAAATCCCCTTGCATGTCATGTGATGCCCCCTGTCAATCAATTCCTACTTTCCTCTCACCTCGTCTCGTGCTTATCTCTCACTTGTACTTTTGACGGTGTCTGTATCCATCCTTTGATATTACCATAGCTTGCTCTGCTGTTTGGTACTGCTGTGTGTTCTTCACTGCAGAGGAAGTTCTCTAAGACTCAAGCATTGAGTCTCAGTGCCCTTCCCTCCATTCACCCTCTTTTCTTGGTGACTAGGGCTATTATTTCTTTTGTGTATTCATTTGCATGAAACGCTTCTGTCCTGGCATCTGTCGTTTTGACAGTTATCTTTTTTATACACAAAATCTTTTAAGGATATGATTTATACATTATTATATACCCTTTACCTTGCATATAATAAATAAAATGTTCATTTAAGTATTACTTACAAAATATGTGCAGTAGCTTACATGGAGAAATTTTGGTTAGTATGTAAGGATTTTATGAACTGATTTTACATTAGGATGCTTTACTAACTCAAAGTAAGTTTTGTGTCCTGTAAGTTTAAATGAAATACCCAAGAGGTAGAGGCAGGAGGATTAGGGCTTCAAGGCCAGTTTGCTACATGGCAAGTTTGAGGCCAGTCTCTTTATCGAAACCCTGTCTCATAAAAGGCAAAAGCATAAATGTAAGAAAAAAACTAGAACAATTCTTCTGTGCTTCTGTTTTAGAGCAGAAGCATTGAGTGAACCTTTGACAAAGCCATTTTGCAAACTCAAATCAACAAATATGAAAGTGAAGACTGCCCCAGTAAGAACACATTTTCCTCTGGGACCTAATCCTTTCCTTGAAAAGCCTCAGCCATTTATAAGTCCACAGTCATGTGATGCCCAAGGACAGAGATACACAGCAGAAGAAATAGAAGTACTCAGGTAAATCCACTCATGACTCAGGGTAATGAAAACTTTAAAATAACCAATGCAGACTATAGATAGATCACATTTTTAAGAGTTTATTGTGTCTTTTAGTTAGTTAGTTAGTTTGGTTGCCTTTTAGTTTTTCGAGTAAGGGTTTCTCTTTGTAGCCCTAGCTGCCCTGGAACTTACTCTGTAGACCAGGTTGGGCCTGAACTCATAGATTTGTCTGGGATTAAAGCCTGTACCACCATTGCCCAGCTTGTCTTTTAAATCCCCAAATAACTAAGTTACTGCTTTTTTCTTTGGTCTTAGGTTAGACTTGTCTTTGTCCCAAGTCTAGGAAGTTAATTTTAAAAGAACGTTCTTATTAAAATGAATTGAATTATAACAGTTATACTCTGGTATCTCTCTCTGTCTCTCTCTCTCTTGGTTTTTCGAAACAGAATTTCTCTGTGTTAACATCCCTAGCTGTCCTGGAGCTAGCTCTTGTAGATGAGGCTGTCCTCGAACTTATAGAGATCTGCCTGCCTCTGCCTCCTGAGTGCTGGGATTAAAGGCATACGCCACCATGCTGGGCAATGAAGGAAAAATTTCAATGACAAAGTATGGTACTATATTAAATTGACAACGTCATAGTTTTCAGATCTTTATTAGGATGGTTTTGATAAGAGAAATACCAGAGCCAGGCGGTGTTGGTGCACACCTTTAATACCAGCACTTAGGAGGTAGAGGCAGGGGGATCTCTGTGAGTTTGATGCCAGCCTGGTCTACAAGAGCTCATTCCAGGACAGTCTCCAAAGCAACACAGAGAAACCCTGTCTTGAAAAAACCAAAATAAAAAGGAAAAGAAACTTTTACTTCAGTATTAGCTAAAAGACTGAGATGCTATTGTATTTTAAACTTAGAGTTTAACTAAAATTGGTGATTTATAAGATAGACTTGAAAACTTAGATCTTTTTCTTGTGCCTTATAGGACAACGTCAAAAATAAATGGTATAGAATATGTTCCTTTCATGAGTGTTGATCTGAGGGAACGTTTTGCTTATCCAATGCCTTTTTGGTAAGTAAGCACATTTAACTTTTATTTCCAGTACTCTGAAGTTCAATTTAATTCATAGCCTTGAAGTTAAATTTTATATGTAAAGTTGGTTGGAAAAGAGGAGTACTTTTGGGAAAGAGGTGGAAAGATAAAGAGGTTGAAATAAAGATGTGAGCAACATGAAGTTGTCAGTTTAATAGAGTACGATGATAGAGAACCAGTATATCACATTGATCTTAATTGGCTTGGTTATGGGCTCAAGGGATTTTTTTAACCTAACATTATAGACATAGTGCTTAATATAATAAATATAATACTTGGTACACAGTGTAAGTACTGAGCATTTGTCTAGTTAATGATTGGATCACTGTAGAAAACAAACCCCAGAAAGTAATCTAAGTGTTTAGAGATATACTCAAATACCTACACAAAAGATACTATAATTGTGAATTATTAGAGTAAATCACTCTCGTATGTGTTATATATATGTATTTACACTAGAGTATGATTATATTTAAGGAGATATAAATTTGTGTTTTCAGTTTAAATGTAGCAAATTAAATCACATCTCTCATGCGAGAATGTCCAAAAGAAAAATATAGAAAAGTTGAGACAATTTAGTAATATGATTGAAAAAGTAAAACATGAAATACAAAAACTCTTTTAATTTGCAGGAGATCAATGTGTTTAGGGTGGTATGGCCATCGACAAAGCTCCCTCAGTTTAGGAATTAGTATTCCTAAATTGGGATTTCTAAATTCCACAGTTAGAAGTTCCCCCTCCACTTTTTCTTTTTTTGATAATTACTTGCTTAATACATGTCCCCATCTGGAAATTATAAGCTTCGTAAGGACAGAGATCATGTCTATTTAACTAAATTCTACCCTGTATCTGGCACAATATCTGTTTTTCTTTCTTTTTTTTTAATTTCTATAATATCTCTTTATAGTAAATACTCAATATTTACTTAGTGAATTATATTTAAAATTATAATATATTGAATTATATTATCTATTTGAAGAATAGATAAATACTAAAATTGACTAAGTGGCAGTATTTTCCCACTTTTGTCATCTAAATTATTTTACATAGAGAATAATTACAAGAAAAAAATGTAAAAATTTAAATTCATTTAACAGATTGACAGGAAAAAGGCTTCATAATTTAACATAATTTAGAGCAGTGGTTCTCAACCTTTCTAATGCTGCGGCCCTTTCTCATGTTGTGGTGACCTCCCAACCATAAAATTATTTTGTTGTTACTTTATAACTGTAATATTGCTACTTTTATGAAATGTAATGTAAATAACTGTTATACAGTATATCTTATATGGGACTCCCCTAAAGGGATTATGACCTGCAGATTGAGAACCAATGATTTAGAGACTGATTTAAAATTTTCTTTTTGTATTCTGGTAATATGTTAACCTTTAAATCGTAAGCATTGTAGTTTATAAAATACTTTTAGTACCCTTATGAGTCTAAGAAAAGAAATGTGTTTAACACTGACTTCAATCACTAACAGTGATTTGAGAGAACAAATACCGTGGAATCTTCAGTTTATTCTCTAATATCTGTTATATGGAGGCTAATAATGGATGAGCAATAGATAAAATTATAGGCTTGAATTAGTTTTGATTTTCTTCCTTACGAGTTTGTGATCGCTGTCCTTTAAACTCCTAAGTTTACTGAGCCCTGTCTCTATTTATACTCGGCTCCTGACATTACACAGGTTCTAGCTAAAGTGTTACCTGAACGGCAGAGGTTCTGTGAGGTGATGATCAGAATGTTTGAGAGTCCAGGTATGATGGCACACCTGCAGTCACAGCACCCCGAGGGCAGAGGTAGGGTGATCATAAGTTCAAGACCACGTCTCAAAATGTAAAAACAACAAAACGTTTTTAAGCAGTGTTGTAGGCAGTTGTTTCTATCCAAGAGATTTGCAACAACATGGGCTCATAAAAGTCTAGTAGTATCTTACCTACAGTGGAGAAACTAGTACTTTAAGTTTTCAGGTCATACTTGAGCACAAAATCTTCTTATCTAATACTCATCAACATTCTTGGATAAAAGAACTACACAAATTTGTTTTAGTTTGCATATTACACATTACCGCATAATCTTTTGAAATCCAAAGAGACCCATGTTGGCATTGCTGTAGGAAGGTGAAGACTTGGGGTTTGGGGAGGTAGGTCGTTTTTATTCGGGTTTTATGTCAGCTTTAAAGAGATCCTACAGCACAGAGTGAGTACAGTGTAGTGGGTGACATGGTGGATGTGGTACCACAGGCTTGGATTCGGTTGTCACCTCTTAGCTTCATGACCTTGGTAACCAATCAGTTTGTGCTTTTCTAAAAAGTTCTTAACTGAATAGTTATTTTGAGCATTTAAGTGGAGAATAATATATAAAGCATATTGGCGTGATGCTTGGCACAAGGTCACTGTTTAGTAAATTTGCTGGTCTCTGCCCTTTCAAGAGCAAGGGAAGGAGCTGGTAGCTTCCTAGGTCCTCAGTGGGTCAGTGTGTATTGTTAATGACTCCATTTTATTGCTGAGTTTCCTGACCATCATAACTATGATAAGTGTCTATACCATATTTCTAAGTAAATATAAACTTCTGTCTTCACTTTTATTTTTTTAAACTGGAGAAGGTGTTCAGGTTGACTGATTTCAAGGTTGAGTGTAAAGAGCCAGATCTGACTGATTATTTTAGGAAGGCAGAAGTGTAGCTGTATGATATCTGTGCCAAAAAGGAGGTTTCATTCCCGCTCAAGTCATCTTTAAAAATTAATACATTCTTTTAACTTTTATTGTTTCCTCAGTGATAGATGGGGCAAGCTTCCATTATCACCTAAACAAAAAACTACATTTTCTAAATGGGTACGACCAGAAGATCTCACCAACAACCCTACAATGATATACACTGTATCCAGTTTTAGTATAAAGCAGGTAAACATTTATTTTGTATAATGTTTAAGAAAATTGGTACTCTAAGGAAATTTGAATTTAGATTTGATTTTTATTAGATTGTATATATTTAGATGCATGAGTATAATTGCAAAAATTTCTCATCCTTTACATTATTTCCAGCTTGATTTGGTAGCACATACCTATAATCTCTGCTCTCATGGTTTAATGCTGTCATGGGCTACATAGTAAGTTTGAGACCAGTCTGGGCTACATAACAAGATAAATCTCAAAATGAGACTGAAAATTTGTTATTTTTTTTCTTCTGAGATAGCATCTTGCTCTGTTGCCTGAGCTGGCCTTAAATTCAGTGATCTCCAACATCAGCCTCCCAAGTAGCTGAGATCACGGGTGTTGCCACCATGCCTAGTGCAATCTGTGCATTCTGTCTTTAACATTGAGAAAATAATACGAGAAACTGTTTTGAGCAATTACAGATTTTTTTTTTTCCAATAATGGGAATGAATTTGGGATCTAGTGCATGCTAGGCAATCACTGTATAACTAAGCTACAACCCAAGCCCCAAGTATAGATTTTTGCATTTGTAGATGTGAAACTTGAGAATTGAATTTTATACTTGCCAAGGAAATTTTATACTTAATTATTTAAGTATTTAACTCTTGGAGGCTAGGGAAGTCCCTGCTGCATAAGCATAAAGATCTGAATTTGCATCCTCAGAAACACATAAAAATTCAGGAGGGGATGGAGATGGCTCAGTGGGTCAGAACACTGGCCGCTCCTCCAGAGGACCCAGGTTCAATTTCCAGCACCTACATGGAAGCTTATACCTGTTTGTAACTCTAGTCCCAGGGGATTGAATGCCTTCTAATTTTTTTGGTCAGTGGGCAAACATGTGGTTCACAGAATTATATGCAGACTGAACACCCATACACATAAAAATTTTTAAAAAGGAAAAGGATGGCTGCGTACTACTGTAACCCCGCCTTGGGGATGCAGATAAGTAATCCCTGATGCTATCTGGCCACCCAGCCTACTTGAATTGAGAAGCTTCAAGTTCAGTGAAAGACCCTCTCAAAAAGTAAAGGGTGGCCGGGCGGTGGTGGCGCACGCCTTTAATCCCAGCACTCGGGAGGCAGAGGCAGGCGGATCTCTGTGAGTTCAAGACCAGCCTGGTCTACAAGAGCTAGTTCCAGGACAGGCTCCAAAACCACAGAGAAACCCTGTCTCGAAAAACAAAACAAAAAAAGAGAAAAAAAAAAAAAAAGTAAAGGGTGGATAAGTTTGGTTCCCACTGCATGATATGGAGCTCATAAGCCTGCAACTCCAGCTTCAGGGGATCCAATGTTCTCTTTTGTCCTCCTTGAGTTTCCACACTCCATGTGCACATATAGCCCCAAATAGACATATACAGAGATACATAATTAAAAATAAACACAGACACACATACATGTATATTTTAAAAGTAAAAGGTAGAAAGTGATTGAATGGAACAATCCTTATCATTGACCTTGGGCCTGCATATATACCTACATGTACATGCTTACACTCATGCTAATACACCACCCCATAAAAGTATATAATACACCACAAACCTAAAAGTATTTATTGGGATACTTTTTCTAGGATTTGTTTGAATAAAACATATGAGTTAGTAACATGACAGTTCTATTTTTCTATTTGAATAATAATCAAGATATTTAATATAAAAGCTAAGGTGGTAGATGTAATGTATAAATTTTGTACAAATGCTGAAGTTACATGAATGAAAGAATATGTTCTTATTAACAGACAATAGTATCAGACTGTTCCTTTGTGGCATCATTGGCCATCAGTGCAGCTTATGAGAGACGATTCAATAAGAAGTTGATTACCAGGTAAATTTTTGTGTTTGTCCTTCATATAATTGTTACTTAACTGGAAATTTAAGGCTTAGACCATATGCATGTAGTAGTGGAGAGGGTATATCACTAGATTATTATGACCCTTCTGTGGGTTAAATAGATGATTCCTGAATGTGGGAAGTTCATCTAAAGAACAGGTACATACGTTGCAAAATAATGTATGTGGAATGTGTTTAGAAATTGATGTAATCAAGGTAGAAACCATGTCCTATTTATACTTGGTAATTTTAACTGTATAGAAAATTAGCCACTAGATGACTGGTTATTGAACACTTGGAATAGGTTAAGATGGGTGGCAAGTGCAAGAGGTACATGAGATTTTGAAAACTTAACATACAAATTGTAGAATTGGAAAATATTTCTTTAAGTATTGAGTATTTGTTGGAATCATAATTGGATTAAGCAAAAAATATTATAGAATTAATCTGATTTTTAACTTTTTTGTTTGTTTTTGGAGACATGGTCTTTATGTTGCCTGACTGGCCTCAAACTTAACAAAGATTTATCTGCTTCTGCCTCCCTAGTGTTGAAATTAAATGCTTTTCATCTTTAACTTTTAATATGGCTACAGGAAAATATAAAATGGCATGCATTTCTGTTGACTATAACGCTTTAAATTGTATTGAAATATTTCAGTTTTGTTCAGTTTTTGAAAATTATATTAAGCTTAAAAGCACTCAGTATAATTATAACCATGCTCTCATTTAGCTTGTCCTAAGAATAAACGATAAATCAGGCAGTGCTTAGTTTCATTTATTTGCCATATAAATAAACAATTTGGAATGCGCTTGATTTGGTGCACACTTTTAAAAGAAAATTGGTAATGAAAGTTCTTAAAATATCTCATTGTATAATTTAAAAAATTTTTAAAATGTGTATGGATAGATGTTTTGCTTGCATGTATATCTGTGCACCACATGCCTTTTGTGCAACTTTGTAATTTATTAATTGTATGATCATATGTGTTGTGTCTTTACTCTCTACACAAAAATTGTCTGGTGCCCTTAGAAATTAGATGAGGGTTTTGGATTGCCTGGATCTGGAGTTAAAATGGGTATTAGCCACCGTGTGGATGCTAGCAACAGATCCCAGGTTCTTTGCAAAGACGAGAAGTACTTTTTAAGTGCTGAGTCATCTCTCTAGAATTCATTATATACTTTTAATTTTGTGTAGCCTTATTAGAATGGTGCTAAGTGCTTTAATTATATTTATTGAAATGATCTTTTTAAAACCAATGATAAAAGATAATTTTAACTGGCTTAAAATATATTTATTCAATATGTGATTTATTAAAACTTGTAGTTAAAAATTGAGTACTATAGACTGTAGCTTAGTTAATAAAGTGCTTGCCTAGTACACGGGGCCCTGGGTTCAATCCTCAATACTGTATAAACTTATCATAATGGAGTACACTTATCATCTCGCCATTCTGGAGGTGGAAACTGGAAGATCAGAAGTTCAAAACCCTCCTCTGCTATATAGTTAGAAGCCATCCTGAAGGATGTAAGACCCTAACGCAGAATATTGTGAAGATTTATGCTCTAGTTTATGATTTTAGAAGATATTTCCTTAAGTTGGGAATAGTGGTACATTTGGTAGGTTGAAGCAGGAAGCTTATGAGTTCAAGATCAACTTGGCTATATAATGAGACCCTATCTCAAAAGGAAAACCAAAACCAAGCAATGTTTAAAATATTAAAATAAAAGTCTGTTCATTTTTTATAAAGTTTGGAAGAAAATATTTATCAGTGAATGGCTTATGTTTAAATGTAATACAAATTTTATATATTAGTTGATGCTGAATATTAACATTGGTATTTTAATACTTATTTTTTCTTTCCAAAGCATAATTTATCCACAGAATAAGGATGGAGAACCAGAGTACAATCCCTGTGGAAAGTATATGGTAAAACTTCACCTCAATGGTGTCCCAAGAAAGGTGAATATCTTTTTCCTTCCCAACCCCTACTTCCATCTCTTCTTTCTTTACCTCTTCACCCTTGAATCTTGAGGGAAACAAACTAAGAAAAGTTGACTGTGTAACGATTTTAAAAGTCAATTTGTTTGATTTGAATATGTGATGTATATACTACTACTAATAGAATCATTTGTTAGTAATTAAAAATAAAACAAGTATAAAATTTTTCAAGATTTTTTTAATTTGTGTATATTTGTGTCCATGCATTACATGTGTGCAGGTGCCTGTGGAGGCCAGAAGAGGGCGTCAGGTCCCTGGGACTAGAAATTATAGGTCCTTGTAAACTGATATGGGTACTAGGAGCTGAACTCTGGCCTCTTGAGGAGCAGCAAGTGTTCTTAACCACGGAGCTGTCTTTATAGCCCCATAAAAATATTTTCTTATAGATTTAATTGTTTTGCTCAAATTGTCTTCAGTTGGTCTCAAGTGATCCTCATGAATAGCTGGAGCTACAGGTATGAGTCACTGCACTGAAGTCTATTTTAAAAATTGGTTTTCAAAGGCCGGGCGGTGGTGGCGCATGCCTTTAATCCCAGCACTTGGGAGGCAGAGGCAGGTGGATCTCTGTGAGTTCGAGACCAGCCTGGTCTACAAGAGCTAGTTCCAGGACAGGCTCCAAAGCCATAGAGAAACCCTGTCTCGAAAAACCAAAAAAAAAAAAAAAAAAAAAAAAAAAGATTTTCAAATACCTTATGCAGAGTTCTAAAAGAATTGCTAATGATTAATAATTTTTAATCTGATCTAAATTTTTGTTTTGCTTCCTTTTTCTGACAGGGTGTGGTTAATGTATCCCATTCTTGCCTCAAACCTGTAATGCTTTTGCCTCACCTTGAGAACAATGGAAAGGCTCTTTAATTCTTTTAATTAAAAGGAAATGGGGATCAGCCAAATTGTTTCATGGGTAAAGGCACCTCCCTTGCAAACCTAGTGGATGAGTTCAATTCTTGGAATGTAAATGTGGAAGGGGACTTGAGTGCCTTCACTCCTGCTGTGACATATCCTTCCACACATGTACATGCATCATGCACATTCACACATAATAATAATAATAATATTTTTTTAAAAAATTATAAATTAATAAGAGGTTGGTGGTACATAACTTTATTCCCAGCATTCAGGAGACAAAGGCAGGCAGATAGATCTCTTGAGGCCATCCTGGTGTACATATTGAGTTCATACCATCCAAGACTACATAGTGATACCCTGATTCCTGCCTCAGCCTTTGGAGTAGCTTAGAATATAGGCCTGTATCTCTAGCCCTGGTTTACTTTCTCATTTAGCAGATCTGGGATGAGGCCAGAACTTGCCTTTCTAACAGTCTCAGTGCTAATCCTAATGCTGATGCTATTGTTTGGGAACACTTTAGAATTACTTTGATTACTTAAGAACTAAATAAGCAATTTTGAGAAAGATAGTAACCTCTTGTTTAAAAGACCCTTTCAGTGTTGAGCATGGTGGCACATAGGCACATACCTATACCTAGGACTCAGGAGGCTGAGACTGGAGGATGGCTAGTTAGAGGCCAACCTGGGCTACATAGCTTGTTTCAAAAAGTTTTTGAAGTAATAATCTTTGTACTGTTTTCAGATTAGAACTCTCATTTTAGCCCCATGTCTTCCAAATCATTTTCTTCTTCTTTTTTTCTTTTTCTTCCCAAGTCATTTTTGGTATTAGATACCAAATCTTTGTGGTATTGCTTGCTCAGTTATTTAAATGTATTTTTTAGTTGGAATATTCTACTGGTACAATCATATATAGTTTAAATCTTTTTATAAAGATATACCAAAAATAGGAAGGCTCTTTTGTAATTTTAAATATAGTGTACATTCTAGAATCCCTAATAATCTTGATTTTATATATATGTATATAATATATTTATATATATACACACACACATACACATCTTTTGTGTGTAATTATTGACTTTCTTGTCAGTGAGATTAGCTTATAAGACTGAATAAAGACATTGTATTAAAATGCTAAGCATTTTATAAAGCTGTCATTATCTTAATAATAGGTACATTGTGGCTGTTGTTGATATAAAGTTGGTTTTTTTAAATTGAGATTTAAAGATTGTTTCACCTAATGAAGTTAATGTTCTCTTTCTACAGGTGATAATTGATGATCAGTTACCTGTTGATCATAAAGGAGAATTGTTGTGTTCTTATTCCAACAATAAAAGTGAATTATGGGTATCACTTATAGAGAAAGCATACATGAAAGTTATGGGAGGATATGATTTCCCAGGATCCAACTCGGTAAGTCATGGATATGTGTTACAGGCACACACTTATGCTACCTAATATATTTTAAAGTTTAAAAGTCATTCTTCAGGATCTTACAATGCAAGGCAGTGAATGGAAAGGTCATACTTATATCGATATTAACAGTTTTACTTCCCAACCTGCACATTCAGTTAAGTTTTTTCAGATGCTTTTAGTTTAGTTTTGTAATTAATTGCCCTTTTTTTTGTTTGTTTGTTTGAGATGCTGTTTCTTTATGTAGCCCTGGCTGTCCTGGAACTGGCTATATAGAGCAGGCTGGCCTTGAACTCACAGAGATTTATTTGCCTCTGCCTCCATCATGCCTACCTAGGTGATTGCCTTTTTATTCAACTTAGAGAAAGAAAGAGTAGGAGTGTATGTAACATGCTAGAACTGACTGATTGTAAAAACTTACTGTGTGATTAGTAACTTGTCATCATAGCAATCTCTTGTATTGCATTTTGAGTCTTCTTATATCTACCAATAAAAAAAAGTCTTTTATGAGGCTGGATAGATGGTTTAGCACTTAAGAACTCCTGTTGCTTTTGTAGAAGACCTGAGATCCGTTCCCAGCTTCCAACATGCCAGCTCCCAACTGTCTGTAATTCCAGTTCAAGAGGATCTGATGCCTGTTCTGGTCTCCATGGGCACCAGGCACACAAGTGGTACACAGATATACATGGCAGGCAAAACACCCATACACATAAATCTTTCTTAAAGAATTCTCGAGTTCAGAAAGCAGAAAAGCCACTTTATCTTCAAGATCATTATGCCAAATCAGTAGCTCTCTTGGGAATTTATTAACAGCCTAAAAACACTGACAGTTCTGAATTGTTTTATATTTCAGAATATTGATCTGCATGCACTGACTGGGTGGATACCAGAGAGGATTGCGATGCATTCAGATAGCCAGACCTTCAGTAAGGATAATTCATTCAGAATGCTTTATCAAAGGCAAGTGTGTTTCCTCACTCTCTCCCTTCCTGTTTAAAGGCATCACACTTTATTTAGGGTAGGGATGGCAGAAACTGTTTTTTGAGAAGTATGGGTGGACCTCCACCTTGTGGTCCTCCTGCCTCAGCTTTCTGGAATCACCTCTGCACACACTACCTCCAGTAGAAGCAGTCATTTTACATGTGTGCTAACTGACAGCCTTAGTTGTGGACACAGTTAATCCAAATTTTAGATGTCCCATAGTTGTTGAATATGGAATGTGGAATGTAGAAAAACCATATGCTCCTGCCAAAGTACTTATCAGGTCTGAGGGAAGGTGGGAAAAGAAGTCTCGAGAGTTTAAACTGCAAATGGGAAATTTATATGGAGGTTCTGGGAAACTCTCCAAACCATAACAAACATACAGTATCAGAAGTAGGAAACTTGTGATTTGGTAAACAAAGCCAAATCCATTTTGGAGAAGTAAATTTGATATTTCACATCTGTATCCTTGTTTGTCAGGTAAAAATTTAGCACTTGTTTTTCTTCACTGATAGGTTTGTGCCTGAGAATTAAGTTGTCCTGGTGGGGTGGTGGCTAATAAAAATGATAATTCATCTGTTAAAATAGCCAGTTTTTAAAGCAGTTTTCAAATGTGAAGTTTTTGTGTAAGCCAGCAGACAGTAAGAAAGATGGTGTGATCTGAGATTTAAAGTGTGTTGTGCTCTAACTGCCTGTCTCTGGTGCCCGTGCAGATTTCACAAAGGGGATGTTCTCATCACTGCATCAACTGGAATGATGACCGAAGCGGAAGGGGAGAAGTGGGGCCTGGTTCCCACACATGCATATGCTGTTTTGGATATTAGAGAGTTCAAGGTTAAGCCTTATAATTTTATCTTTCTTGATTGATAACATCTTACAGTATCACAGTGATCAGACTTTTAGAGCCATTCTACTAATGTAAGCAACTTGGTTTCTGCCATTGGAAATTAGGAGACCAAAGGTGCAGATGAAATGCAGTGACAGTGCAGTGACAATGGAACAGAGATGCCAGCACACCTTTTCTTCTCCAGGACGGTCACCACAGTTGAGCCTAGTACCTAGCTCTGACGGGCCCAGGTAGCATGTTGGTGCTTTGGGTTAGTCATGGTAGAAAGCTCAAGGTCATAGAAGATATATTTGTGAAAGGAAATATAGGAAAATGGCTAGGAATAAGAGATATGATTGGGCCTGTGTGCATGTGCATTTCTCTTCCTTGAAGTTTTTGCATGCTGTCAGGCCTTTTACAGCCTTTCTCAGTATGTCCTTGGGCATTCTGAGGTCTTCAAATGTGACCTTATTACTCTGCAGGTTATTGTTATTTTTAAATGAAAAATTGATGAGTTCTCTGCAGTAGAAGATACAAGTGTCCTTCCTTAATTGAATAGAGAGGTGTGATCATTCAGCAAAAACAGTACCCATTATTTTTTGATTAAACTGCCAAGTTGGCATACAGAAATAGGTTATTTAGCCCAGGATATAATCCAAGAAATCTGTCTGTGATTTTGTGATGCAGGCACGAGAGTTCCTTACAGAGCCTAGATGGTATGGTCTATTATACAGCTAGGCAATATTGTGTCTGTCTGTCTGTCTTGCTCCTAGGGCCTTCAAGAAGAAATACCAGATTAAATCAAACAAGAGAAAATGGTGCAACAGGAGACACAAGATGTGTGAAGCTGTTGTTAGCTTAAGGTAGCTGCATACAGTTTGACAGTTAAGGTTTTTTTTAAGACAGGGTTTTGCCAGGTATCCCAGGCTGGCCTTGAACTCCTAACCCTTCTGCCCAGCCTCCCAAGCACTGGGATTACAGGTACGTGCCATCATGTCTGGCTCCTTTTTTTTTCTTTTCAGTAGGAGTATATTCTAAAATGATGATAAAAAAATATAAACTAGTGCCAGAAGTATTTGTAATTATTAGATATTGTGTACTTTGCATAATTATATGTGCTATACTCTTCACAGTTGACTGTACAAATAACAATAGGTTTATTTTTACAAGCCTCACAATAAAAGCAAAGCAAATTTTAAAAAAAGGTTAAAAAACAATTCCAGAATTCCAGAGACAGGGTAGGAAACAAACTCTAAAGGCCAACCTGGGCTACATAGTCACCCTGGGATATGTAATGAGACCTTTCAAACAACAAATGCATAGTATTTAACAGTAATAACTGTTATTCATAATATTTTGGCCAGTGATTATGGTGTGTTCAGTTCTAAACAAACAAGCCTCCTAGCTTACTTAGTTAAAATGTGTATGTATAATGCATTGCACTCTGACCTTAGGATGGCTATGATGTCACTAAGCAGCAGGAATTTTCAGATCCATTATAATCTTATGTGATCACCGTCATATATAAGGTCCACTACTGGCCAAATGCTGTTGTGACACATAATTGTATAGGAATGAAAGGCAGTATGAGCCTGCCACAACAGTTAAACTTCAGCAGGCATGAGGGCATAGATTCAATCCTCAATCCTTGGTAAAACTTTATGATCTTAAGGTTTTATGAATTAGGCAGGATTCCAACCCCAACCATGTTGTGTAAAATTGTTTATTTCCTTAAACATGTCAGTAAAATTGAATCCTTAAAGCAAAAAGTAAAAAGTTAATGCAAAGTTCAGGAAAGCCAAAAGGTGTGCTTGTTTTAGAATCGTAGTTTTCTCCACACAGGAAGTACTACAGTTAACAGTTACTATCCAGGCCTGAGCTCCTTTTTTGTTTGTTTGAGACAGGGTTTCTCTGTAGCTTTGGAGCCTGTCCTGGAATTAGCTCTTGTAGACCAAGCTGGCCTCGAATTCACAGAGATCTGCCTACCTCTGCCTCCCGAGTGCTGGGATTAAAGGCGTGCACCACTACCACTGGAGCTCCTTTGTTAGAGCCTCCTGTGAGGTTGGTGTCAGTGCAGTAGATAGTATAGTAATATAGTAAGATAGAATAGTAAGATAGTGGCCTGTGATTAAGTTTGGATAGTGAAGCAGCAGCCTTTCTAGTTAGATTAGTGTGTTTACACTAATCTGTACAGTCATTCCGTACACACTGAGGCATTTTATTAGAGTATGTGTAACCAAAATACGTTGTGGCCCAGTAATAGTTTTTTCACTAATAATGTTCCCTTTCAGACTGCAATCATGTGCATTGTTGCCCAGCTTGAGCAGGTTTTATAACCTGTAGAGTGCCCACTTTAAGTTTGCTTGTGAATTTCATGCTGTCAGAGTTGATCTTTGCTCAAATTCTTGATGTGTGTTGAAATTGAAAGCTTTAACTAGTGTTCTTTAATTGTCTATAAATTTGAACTTTTCCTGGGCTTGTCCTTCATTGGGTGTGTAGTTTTATTTCTGCTGTCTTTAGTCTTTGAAACATTTATTCAAATTTTAAGACAGGGTTTTACTATGTTGCCCTAGCTGGCCTGGAACTCAGAGATCTGCCTTTCAAGTGCTGTAATTAAAGGCATATTGCCACCATGCCCTACCAATTTTGACTTCCTTCTAAAATGTTATTATGCCTATAAGACTTCTTTTCACAGTCTTAAAGCTACTTAAAATCTCATTTGTGACTTTTATTAATATATTCCTAAAAGTATTTTTTTTGTGTGTGTATCTGTATCTAACATGTTTGCATGCTCTGTGATCTTTATTTCCATTTCCCATCCTCCTTCAATTCTGTGTCTCCTGGAGGGACTGTCCCATAGTTTATTCTAAGGCCCATCCATGGTTCAAGGCCCTTGCTTTTCTGTCCACTCACCTTACAGCATTTCTTAACCTATATTAAGGCTTTCTCCTTTGCTGGAAATAACTAGAATTTGTATGCTGCGCATATACTAATTTTTTTTCTGAACTTTTCTTGCATTTCTTCTTCTGTTCTGGGCCCTTTCTGCTTATCAGTAAAATCTCCAATCATATGCCTTTGAATGTCTCTGATGTCTAAGATCTGCCTCTGGGCAGTTTAGCAGAAATTTCTATTCCTTTATGCTCCCCTTTTAGAAAATATTGCTGTGAATTAAGAATTGTTATTTGATAAGTAATGAAGTTTATTCTAAGAAGATTATAACATGGTAAATCTCTTTCAATTTAATGTTATCTTTTGTTGTTAATCTTTTTGTTTTGTTTTGTCTTTTAATATAGGGCCTGCGGTTTATCCAGTTGAAAAACCCTTGGAGCCATTTACGCTGGAAAGGAAGGTACAGTGAAAATGATGTGAAAAACTGGACCCCAGAATTGCAAAAGTATTTAAACTTTGATCCCCGAACAGCTCAGAAAATAGATAATGGTAAATACCTCTTTGTAACTTTAATACCATTTTGGGATTGGGAGGTGTGTATGAGTGCCTGTGTGTGCATGCATATGGAGGTCACAACTCAATATCAAATATCTTCCTCTGTTGCTCTCCACCTTACTTTTTGAGAACAAGGTGTCTTGCTGAACAAGGAGCTTACTGATTGACTAGCCTGGCTAGCCATCAAGACCCCAGGATCCTCCAGTCTTTGCCTCCCCAGTACTGGGAATATATACACACACTGGCATGCCCAGCTTCTGTATGGGTGCTGGAGATGGGCGCAGGTCCTCATGCTTGTGCAGTAAGCACTTTGCTAACTAAGCCATCTCCCTAGCCTTTACTTGCTTTTATGTGTGTGTTTTGTCTGCATGTATGTATGTGCACCAAATGTGTACAGTCTCTACAGAAATCATAAGAGGATTCCCTGGAAACTAGGGTTACACATGGGTATGGGTCATTGTGTGGGTGCTAGGAACCAAATCCAGGTCTTAGAGCAGCAAGTACTAACACTTGCTATCTTGAGCTCCTCCAGCCCTTTAATATCATTTCAAGATGAGATAGACCACTGGGTGGTGGTGGCGCACGCCTTTAATTCCAGCACTCGGGAGGCAGAGGCAGGCAGATCTCTGTGAGTTCAAGGCCAGCCTAGTCTACAAGAGCTAGTTCCAGGACAGGCTCCAAAGCTACAGAGAAACCCTGTCTTGAAAAACCAAACAACAACAACAAAACAAACAAATAAATAAATAAAAGATGAGATAGACCTGTCTCAAGAGTTTCTAATTTTTAATTGTTATTTTTTTTACATATGTAGGTGTTTTGCCTGAATGTATATCTGTACAGTATGTGTGTGCTTGGTGACCTTGGAAGCGGATCACTGAAACTGGAGTTAAAAAGAGTTGTGGGCCGTTGTGTGGGTGCTGGGATTGAATCTGGGTTCTCTGCAGAGCAGCCAGGTGCTCTTAACCACTGAGTCTTCTTATTTATTGCTAAGATATGTTTTAGATTAACAAAGACATTTAATTTTTAGGAATATTTTGGATTTCCTGGGATGATCTTTGCCAGTATTATGATGTAGTGTATTTGAGTTGGAATCCAGCTCTTTTTAAAGAATCAACTTGCATTCACAGGTAAGTTTTTATACATTTTAGAGTATGTGTCATAATAGTCTCTACATTTGAAAGATTTAAAAATTTCAAAATTTATGTGGCAAATGAGAATGGGGTTTGCACATGAATGCATGTGCCTGGGAAGCCAGAAGAGGATGGATGTTGGGTTCTCAGGAGCTGGAGTTACAGGCCACTCTGAGTCACCCAAAATGGGTTCTGGGAATTGAACTCAGGTCATCTACAGGAGCAGTACATGCTCTTAACCACAAGCTGTCTGTCTCTTCAGTGCCTATTCTCCACATTAAAATTTTTAAATACAGTGATCAATTCAGAAGGACCATCAGGTCCTCTTTTTGGTATTTGTAGTAGACATTTTTTCGATATTACTTTATTACACCAAAAACTTTTTTAAAGGATGAAACAAAAAAAATTCTGATAGTTAATGTGTAGCAATGGTAGTGCACACCTTTAAGGCCCGCCTGTCTACGTAGTGAGTTCCAGTACAGCCAGGGCTACACAGAGAAACCCTGTTTTGAAAAATAATTGATTAGGGCTGGAGAAATAGCTCAGTGGTTAAGAGCACTGGCTGTTCTTCCAGAGGACAGAGTTCAATTCTCAGCGCCCACATGGTAGCTCACAACTGTCTGTAACTCCATTCTAGGGGGGGATCTGACACCTTCACACCAATGTATATAAAATAAAGTGAAATAATTAAAAAAAAACTTAATAAAAAAATCTTTGAAAGCTTATTTGCATTTGAAGCACATCACTTTTTTTTTTTTTTTTTTTTTTTTTTTTTTTTTGGTTTTTCGAGAAAGGTTTCTCTGTGGCTTTGGAGCCTGTCCTGGAACTAGCTCTTGTAGACCAGGCTGGTCTCGAACTCAAATAAAGTGAAATAATTAAAAAAAAAAAAACTTAATAAAAAATCTTTGAAAGCTTATTTGCATTTGAAGCACATCACTTTTTTTTTTTTTTTTTTTTTTTTTTTTTGGTTTTTCGAGACAGGGTTTCTCTGTGGCTTTGGAGCCTGTCCTGGAACTAGCTCTTGTAGACCAGGCTGGTCTCGAACTCACAGAGATTCACCTGCCTCTGCCTCCCAAGTGCTTTTTTCTTTTTTTATTGATATTTATTGAGCTCTACATTTTTCTCTGCTCCCCTCCTTGTCTCTCCCCTCCCCCCTTCAACCTTGCCCAAGTCCCCATGCTCCCAATTTACTCAGGAGATCTTGTCTTTTTCTACTTTCTACTTCCCATGTAGATTAGATCTATGTAAGTCTCTCTTAGTGTCCTCATTGTTGTCTAAGGTCTCTGGGATTGTGGTTTGTAGGCTGGCTTTCTTTATGTTTAAAAACCACCTATGAGTGAATACATGTGATCATTGTCTTTCTGTGTCTGGGTTACCTCACTCAAAGTAATGTTTTCTAGCTCTATCCATTTTCCTGCAAAATTCAAGCTGTCGTTATTTTTTTCTGCTGTGTACTACTCCATTGTGTAAATGTACCACATTTTTCTTATCCATTCTTTGGTCGAGGGGCATTTAGGTTGTTTTCAGGTTCTGGCTGTGACAAACAAAGCTGCTATGAACATATTGAGCACATGTCCTTGTGGCATGATTGAGCATCCTTTGGATATATACCCAAAAGTGGTATTATTGGGTCTTGAGGAAGGTTGTTTCCTAATTTTCTGAGAAATCGCCACCCTGACATCCAAAGGGGTTAGACCAGCTTGCATTCCCACCAGCAATGCAGAAGGAAACACATCATTTTTTTGTTTTATTTTTTCAAGACAGGGTTTTCTCTGTGGCTTTGGAGCCTGTCCCGGAACTAGCTCTTGTAGACCAGGCTGTTCTCGAACTCACAGAGATCCTCCTGCCTCTGCCTCCCAAGTGCTTGGATTAAAGGCCTGTGTCACTGCCGCCCAGTGAAACATTTTATTTTTTTATTTTTTATTTTTTAGTGTGTTTAACAATGTGTGTAGGCTTAATATTTTCTTTTTTTTAAATTTTTTTATTAATTATTTAATTATTAAAGATTTCTGCCTCTTCCCCGCCACCACCTCCCATTCCCTCCCCCTCCCCCAATCAAGTCTTCCTCCCTCCTCAGCCCAAAGAGCAAGCAGGTTTCTCTGCCCTGTGGGAGGTCCAAGGACCACCCACCTCCATCCAGGTCTATTAAGGTGAGCATCCAAACTACCTGGGCTCCCACAAAGCCATTACGTGCAATAGGATCAAGAACCCATTGCCATTGTTCTTCAGTTCTCAGTAGTCCTCATTGTCCGTTATGTTCAGCGAGACCGGTTTTGTCCCATGCTTTTTCAGACCCCGGCCAGCCAGAACCCAGTGAAACATTTTAAAGTAGTGTTTAAAAGTTTAGAGAGGTGGCTCAGCAGTTAAGAGTTCTTGTTGGTCTTGTAGAGAACCCAGGTTAAATTCCCAGCACCCACATAGTTGCTTACAATCATGTTAACTCCAGTTCCAGAGGATCTGATGCCCTCTTCTGATCTCCACAGGCACCAAACACACACATCATGCACAAAGATACATGCAGGCCAAACATTCTTATATATAAAATAATGAAGTAAGTATCCAAAAAGATTAATTTTTTAAAAAAAGTTTAAAAATAGCTTTATGGGAAATTTAATAATTGCTGTCTTTTTGTTGATTTTTCTTTTAGTTCTTGGGATGCTAAACAAGGACCTGTGAAAGATGCTTATAGCCTAGCCAACAATCCCCAGTACAAACTGGAGGTGCAGTGTCCACAAGGGGGTGCTGCAGTTTGGGTTTTGCTTAGTAGACACATAACAGACAAGGTACGGATACCTTCTAATGCCATATTCACCAAATAGAAATTCTTTCAAATACAATTGTTAGAGCCATAGCTTTATGACTAGCCAGTTCCATGTATATAGGTGGTCAGAAAATGTTTTCTCAAGTATATAATTATTATCATCAGGTCAGTTTCCTTATAATTATGCACTAAAGTCTTAATCAGATTTCTCTGAAGGAGAAGCTTGCTTTTCAGTGAGAACATAAGGGTTGATACATACTTTGGAATTTATGAATAGTAAGCTTAGACTACTCTGGAAGGGATTTGGAAATGTTGGATCATTAGTTTTGATTGTAGAAAGGTTTACTGTAATCTTAATCATTCACATAGTCATTTATTCAGAAAAGCGTGGCTCCTATAGAACTAAGTAGCTGAGTGTTCTTGAAAATGAGTTCAGTAGGCATTTAGAATAGAGAACATCCTGAGTCCATTTTCCCAACCACCTTGCATTCTCTGTGATTTTAGGATGACTTTGCAAATAACCGTGAGTTTATCACAATGGTTGTGTACAAGACTGATGGCAAGAAAGTTTATTACCCAGGTAAGTTCTGCTGAGCAGACATTGAACGTTCTTATTTATATAATTGAGTTGGAAAGGAAAGACTTGTATATAGGTGGCATGTAGAAATCAATGATTATGCTGTTAGGCTAATAAAATAGCAAAACAGATTGGGTATTTAGGTCTTGTTTTTAATTTTGAGATTCTTGGAATTTGTGTTTATATGTTCTTGTACATACCACCAGAACTTGATTTCTAAGAGGTGCAAAAGTCTACAAACCACCCAAAAGAGAACAGAGGGAAGATGACATGGCTTGGGTTTAAAAAGCATTGAGTTTCTTCTCAACATTTATTAGTTACAGCCCAAAATGAAGCAATTTTACTTGAGAAATGATGGTTTGAACTTGGGTTGTTGTAGGGTAAGGTAAAGAGGACAGATAATGTGTTTTAATAAGGACCCTGGAATCAGATGTAATAGTAAGACGGATAAGAATTGGTCAGATGCAAGGAGGGAGCAGATTTATGTTATAGAGTAAAATCAGATGTTAATTTTTGGCTTGTTAAATTTGAGGTAATATGACTTCTAGGTTAGGATGCCAAGTGGGCAGTTGATTTCTGAGCAGGGATATAAGGCAGGTTAAGGACTTGAGGTGCAAACTGATGATGCAGAGGCATATAGGTAGCGTTTGAAGCCTGTACTGTACAGATCATTTTTGGAAAGGGCTGTAGATAGAGCTGAATACCCAGGACTGACCCTTAGGTTCTCATACGTTTTGAGGCTGGGCAAAGGAGTTGGCACTATTACTGGAAAACTTGATCAGGATGCTTGATGAAACAATTGATGATACAGTGAGGTTTGATGGAACCTAAGCAAAGGAGGTATTCCAAGAGAAAAATGAGGACACCTGTTTCCTGCTGAGAGGTCAGAGAAGATACAGTTGGACTTAACATCTGGTAGTCATTGTTGACCTTGACAAGAACAGGCCAGTACGAAAAGTAGTTCTAGAGAGGATCAGAATGAGTTCATGTTTTTCTTTGTTCAGTCATAAAGGAAAATATGAATTCTTCACCATTACACTGGTTATGGAAGGCACTAAACCTTAGTAGTCAGTATCTCAGTTTTGCAATTGGCATGACACATAAGGTCCAGTGGTCATCAAGTCAAACTAGCTGTTTTCAAATGTTGATCATTATATAACTAAAAAAATAATTTCCATGCATGAAAATTTTATATGGCTTTATAATATCAAATGCATTTTATTACCCCCTTTACTTTTAAAACTAAAGGTTTTTTTTTTTTATTGTTTTTTAGTTAAACAGTGTTCCCTCTTATGTGTAGTGATTTTTCAGGATACCCTTAGGGTTACAGTTTTATTTTCATTACACTAGATCAGGTATTTTTGCTCTCCATTAACAAAATAAACAGAGACAGATTAAAAACTTAGTCCATGGGCTGTTGAGATAGCTCAGTGGATAAAGGTGTTGGCTGCCAAGTCTGACAACTTGAATTCAGTCCCTGTTATCCATATGGTGGAGGGGAGACTGACTCCCCCAAGTTACCCTCTGACCTCCACATGTGCACACACACAAATCACTGTTAACAAAACCCCCTTTGTAAAAAGCCCCACTAAATCATTAGTGAAAGGAAGATTAGTAGTTAAGAGGGACTTTAAGAAACTAATTTAACATCCTCCAAGGTTTATTTAGTTCTGGGGTAGGGCTAAATAGATGTCTTTATATAACGTTTTGTATCTTTAAAAAATGTTAACCTCCAAGGAAGCTAATCCTGGCTCTGAAAATCTTTTCTATAAACTCGATGTGTGTGCAGCTGACCCACCTCCATACATTGATGGGATTCGGATCAACAGTCCTCATTACCTGACTAAGATAAAGCTGACCACGCCTGGGACTCACACCTTTACCTTAGTGGTTTCTCAGTATGAGAAACAGAACACAATTCATTACACAGTCCGGGTAAGAAATTCACCAACCATGAACCAGCCATGCAGTGACAAAATACAGTAATGAAGGGTCTATGCCGTGTTCTGCTTTATAAGTGGGGCCATTTGAGATAGTCTTGCTGTATGGCTTCAAGGTCACTATGTAGGCTGGTGTTGAATTCATATACTCTGACCTCAGCTTCTAAAGTGCTAGAGAAAAGATTTCTGAAAATCATTTTGTTTTTGTATGTTTATTAAATAATTATGCTTCCTGTAAAAATATAAGTTGTACTTTGAATAATATTTTAAGTAAACAGATTTTCATAGTGATGGTTTATTCCTGAGATAATGTGGTATATTGAATTAATAAGTGCAATTAAATGGCAGCTTTCAGTAGGCCACAATGATGGCAGCACACACCTGTAAAACTTGAGAATCTCAAGTTCAAAGAAAACAGTTCCAACTGTTTACTTATATTGCTTCAAAGGTCACTGTCCTTCTGTTGTACATAGATTTGTTTGTCACATATAAGAAGTTCAATTTGAATGGAATGTCTTTTTTTTTTTTTCTTGAGATAGGGTTTGTCTGTAGCTTTGGGGCCTATCCTGGAACGAGCTCTTGTAGACCAGGCTGGCCTTGAACTCACAGAAATCTGCCTGCTTCTTCGTTCCCCAGTTGCAGAAGCTAAGGCTGGTAAAATTGTCCTGAGTCATACACAGTAACAGACTAAGCCAGAATCCTCTAGTTCCTGGTTACTTAAGTCTGACTTGATCCCAACTAGTATTTTAGCCGTAGAATAGATCCAGTGTATTCCCTTAATCATTGTGATTAATTCCTGTGCCGTTTCTCAGAATAATCTTTTGTGGGCCTTACCATGTTTTTAAATCTAGGTATATTCAGCGTGCAGCTTTACTTTTTCGAAGATCCCTTCACCATATACCCTATCAAAACGGGTAAGAAAGTCTGTGGGTTGTAATCTCACTGTTCTTTTTAGCTTTTTAGAAATCCATTTCACTGCCATTAAAATACTTCCTGGGATTTTACAGAAATAAAGGGAAAAAGTGTTTGCCTATTTTGGTTAGAATAAAAGATCAGTGAGCAACATTGTTTCTATGGAAATAGAAAACAAGTAATTCTAGAGACAGGATTAGGATAGCCTTGCTTATCAGAATGAAAATAGTTTGCAGTGTGGGTAAAATAAATATGCAGAAGAGTCTAAGGAGAATTCCTGGTAGGGAGAACAATTTAACTGAGTGAGAGGCGGAGTATAGTAAAGCAACGGCTGAAGGACGACAGGCTGTCAGTGACAAAGATTGGAGAAACATACTAAAACTATGGTGGAATCAGAATGTGAAATTTTGTTATGACAAACTTTATTTTGTAGATTAATGGAAAGTGGAGTGGTCAGAGTGCTGGAGGATGTGGAAATTTTCAGGAGACTCACAAAAATAACCCCATCTACCAGTTCCATGTAGATAAAACTGGACCGTTACTGATTGAACTGAGAGGACCAAGGTTTGTGATTCGTAGCTGCCTTTTTCTTTTCGTGCTGCAGATGACCCTAGGGCTTTGTGTTTGTCAGCAACCACTCTAGCACTGAGCTATGTTTTTACTAACTTAGAATCCTTAGTTTTAAATTAATGAGGATATATTAAAACTGATCTTAAGGGAACAACGTTTGGAAACAAATCCATGCAAACATAGGCAAAGTATTTTTGATAATTACGGTATTATAAAGGGGAGGTCAGCCCTGAGTAAGTGTCCATGTATGACAGTAACTTCACCTAGCTCACACTAGGCCTAAAAGTCAGTTCTAGATTACAGACTAGATGTTAAAAGTAAACAGTAACTTCTAGAATATAACACAGGTATCTGGTATGAAATGCAGTTCAGCATTTTTTCTCTGTGAATGAGTGTGTCTTGGAATGCCATATGAGTCACATACTAACTATTCTGTGAATTTAGATTTTGAGGGCTTTCTTCTGTTCTGTAGGGGTTTCTGTCAGTTAAAATGACAGTCTTTCATCTAGAAATTTATGTTAAATGATGTTTTATCTTTTATATTATTCCCTGGGGAGCCTGTAGTTTAAAAAAAAATCTAGCTGGGAGTGATGGCACAATGCCTTTAATTCAGCACTCAGGTGGCAGAGGCAGAGAGATCTGAGTTCGAGGCCAGCTTGGTCTACATAGTGAATTCTGGGACAGTCAGGGTTATTTTCTGAGACCTTGTCGCAAAAAGCAAAAGTCTGTGTTAAGGTAAGCTTGATGCATTATTAGTCTTTATGGATTCCATTTTAAAACTAGATAGAAATTGTGAGTAAAAACAGTATGCAGAGTTTTGGGGTGCGAGTGGAGCACACACATACATACTTTAATAGCTCACCTGCACCTTGCAGTGTCTTTTAAACTGTTTACTAACATAGCAATGCTGTTTGATTTCTAATACCAGGCAATACAGTGTTGGATTTGAGGTGGTAGCAGTTTCCATAACGGGAGATCCTGGTCCTCATGGCTTTCAGAGGAAATCTAGTGGTGACTATAGGTAACAGTGGCATTTTGTTTGTGTTCAGTGTACACTTTATGTGACATTATGGTCACATAATAACCTTATTCTCATTTTCCTTCAATATAGGTGTGGATTTTGCTACTTAGAATTGGAAAATATTCCTGCTGGAATCTTTAATATCATCCCAAGTACTTTTTTGCCTAAACAAGAAGGACCTTTTTTCTTGGACTTTAATAGTACTGTCCCCATCAAGACAACACAACTCCAGTGATAGAGAAATCTCAGCTATTACTGGATTCTATATTTTGCAGTCATCGGCTCTTCAGACAGAGACAAATTATGATGGTAAACCATCAGAATGGAATTCAAAGACATGCTACAGTGAAATCTGGTACTTGTCATGCTGTTTGCTAGGAACTGTACATAGAATTACCTTAATCTTACAGGTACTGTTTACATGGTTTTGTGCATACAGAGTTGGCATGTATTTAGGGGCTAACTTTGTATAAAAATTATATATGGTTACAGATTAGATTTAGCTATCACTGTGAGATGCTTTTGCTAACAGGACAAAGGAACTGAAACAAGATGAGGACAACAAGGGCCACAGATCCACTGAATGCAAGAGCAGGCTATTTTAGTATTTTGAAATCCTTACATTATGTTTCCCGTTTTTACAGAGCACGTAAGTTTAACCTGTTCATGTTGAATCCCACCATACATCTGAGGCAACTAATTACCAAATGAATCATGCCATTATAACTAATTTGAATTTTCCATTGTGTGTTTAAATGTTTGTTGCCTAGATGTTATGAAAGAATAAAGCTTTAAAAAGTACCATTTAGCTTAGCATGAAGATGCTCAGGCTTTTCTCAGTATTAGATACATCATTCATTGTAGAGAGAGAGCTGAGGTATATTTATTGTTGCCATTTTTTAATTCTTAGGTTGGTGAAATGTAGTAATCTGAGACTGGAAATGTTAAAGTTTAGTGTATAGAGTTTTAAACTGCTCCGTAGTTTGTGCTTTCATAACAGGAATTTGGAGAGTCCTTGAGACTTTAGTATGTGGTGGTCGAGTTATACAGCATTCATAAAAAGTGACTTACCAGGAATTAGTGTTGTGTAAGTTCCCATTTGTTTACATACAATGCAGAATGATGCTCAAGATTTTAAAATTCTGAAAAATAGGATGGGATCTGTTATTGTCTCTACTTTATAATTATCAAAACTATTTCTACTGCCTTTAATTGAAATAAAATATTTATACTTATGGAAATTATATAGTTTAATCTCCAGAACTTGATTTGAGTTAATCTACTGTGCTTTTTGTAAAAGACAGATGTATATTGAAAATACATGCTTCGATGATTTTTTTTTTTTTAAGTTTTGAGACAGGGTTTCTGTGTTGCTTTGGAGCCTGTCCTGGAACTCTCTAAGCCAGATTGGCCTCCAACTCACAGCGATCCACCTGCCTCTGCCTTCTGAGTGCTGGGATTAAAGGCCTGTGCTTCAAGGATATCTTAATTCAGTAGTTGGAAGGTATTTATCAATGAAATTTTACTTAACTAAACTCTTAGAAATTTTACTTTAACTAAACTCTTAGGACTTTTGATTTAGCCATATAAACTTGAAATGTGAGGATAAGGGTTAATTTTTGCATTAAAAAACCTAATAGAAGGCTGAGAGGTAGCTCATTGGCACAGCACTTAGTATGCCCAAGGTCCTGGGTTCAGTCCCCAACAGCACAAAAACAAAAACCCAGTGGAGAAGACCTATATGTAAACAGTATTGATTCCTGTAAGCAAGTTCCATGGAGAAGTCAAGTGTAGGCACTATTTCTACAATCCTTTCTATGTGGAGACAGCAGGCTGGAATTGACAGTTGGATCTGTGTTGTAGGAAGGTGACACAATAGTGGAACAGATTTTTTAAAAAGGGAAAAATTAGAAATTGCTAGTAAGAGGAGGGGATGGCTCGGGTTATCTCACTTCAGTACATGCATAGATGTTGAGCTTCAAGAAACTCCCCCCTTGACACAAAAAAGAAAATTATCCAAATTATCTAGAAAAGGTGACACCCTAAAATTAGTAGCACATGGTTCGTGGTCACCTTAGGGGAAAAAAAAAGCCAAGAGGGCCAAAAACTGAAATTGGTTAGTAGCTGAATTTCAGACATGGTGACCATAAAGACGAACAAGAAGAGTAAAGAAGTCAAAATAACAATGATAGCACACTGTTGTGTCTCACTTGGGCACGTGAGAGGAAGTGATGAGACAGGAGCCAGGGTCAGAGGTCATTCATGCATTCCCTTCCTGATGTAGGAGACAGATTATGAAGCCCCAGTGCTCAAGTAAGGGATATAGTGCTATGCTTCCCAACACAAAATCCATCTGCCATAAATACTCAAGAGATTTTACCATGTGACTCCAACTTAAAAGGCAGATGTCAGGACCAACATTCAGGGTGACAGGTACTTGATCCTGTGGTGAATCCTGAACATTAGAGTACACAGCTGTAAACATTCCTGAGGTAATGTGAGAGGGACTAACAGTAATAGGCAAAGCTAACTAGGATGTCATCCCACAACACATTTCAGTGTGTAGCATATACATTAAAACCCAATACTCTCAGCTTCCTACTTTAGAGCCAGACTGAGTCAGAGGAACCCATATTGCAGGATTGTAGCTCCCCACCCCAGCCATCCCCAGAAGACTACACTGACCAGTGAAGCAGAGACCCTCTTTTCTTGGGCCTGTGGCTGCCTGCCTCTGTCTCTCCTCGGTGCTCCCCTTTGTAACACCAAAGGTGGAATTCTAATTCAGACCTTAGGATGACAGCAGAGGGCCACAGCATCCCATGGTCCTTCTTAACAAAGCAAGTGACATCCAGAGTGGAAGACACAACAGTGGCTTTCTCAGCAGAAGTCACAAAGTTTTCTTAGTTTTTATTACCCTCAAGGTATTAAGTACAAAATAACCTTGTAATTAGGATACTGTATCCATCAATAAAAAAGAAGAAATCACTATTGTATGAAGCTATACACACGTGGCTAAAATATACAAGCTGTGACATAATTAAAAGACAATTTGAAATGGGGTTGCTTTCTTCAGAAAAGCCAAATCGATAAAACAGGACAAATAAAATACAGTTCCCTAAATATGCATAAGTATAAACACGAAGAGTCTAAACACTACTATTGGCATAACATCCACTGTTTCTATTTCCCGGCCCCTGCCAGCACATGCCTACTCCCTCTAAAGAATACTAGGTGCAGCATAAACCTTAAATAGTCTCAGTAGATAGAACAGTGGCATGCACTTCTAGAATAAACCCCCTCGGCTGGCAGGCTAAGTTAGGCTGTAAACCTCCTGCAACCACAAACCCCATATGCTATGTTCCTGCTCCCTCATTCCCCATCCCCATATTGGCATTCAGTCACCTTTCCCACCCCCAAAAAGTGCAGTTCATGGTACCTTTCATAGGAAATGGTTATAATGGGTGTCCCAGAAGACATGCTTTTTTTTTTTTTTTTTTTTTTTTAAATCCCTCTCTGCACCAGAGGTGATGAAGATGAAATTGTGTTCTTGGCATTGTTTTTGAGATTTCACTGGGTCAAAACAATGTGTTCTGAACACTTGAGTTTCTGTTTGTGTGAGTTTTAAAATTATTTTGGTGCCCTGTGATATAATGGAGAGAACATCTCAGTTTCCCCAAATAGAGGGATAGAGATGTAGGCTGGTGACCCCAGTCTGGTTAAGTGTCCAGTTCCCCTCCTGGCTCGGCTTCTTTCACAGAAACTAGTTATTGCTTCTACACTGCCGCTACAAGGGAACGTTCCGCAAAGGCTGTGACCCTGGTCACAGTTTACCTGTGATGGCTTTGCTCTGAAAAACACCAGCCCAAGAGCTCTTACCAGAGGGAAATGCTTCAGCCCTCAAGGTCACTGAAACTTGGTTAGTGCAGTTTAGAGTAAATGCATACTATCTGGCTTATGTTAAATGAGTATTGGCACGATGTTTCTCAAGTTTCATGTATAAATGTGATTTGCACGTGGGCCATAGCCCTGGGTGAGTCAGCCAATCTGCACCATTTTTATGTCAGCGATAATCCCATCTCTTCCTTTTGAGCACTGTAGGGAGAGGTGCTTCATACGGGTTTCCAAGGCCTGGCCTTCAGGGGATGTGCTGCTTTGGCTCCTCCCCTTGCCACCACCACTGTTGCCGTGAACACGGTTGTTGTTGGCTCTGTCACTCGTTTTATTCTCAGCCCCTTCTGCTCTGTCTCCTGTAGAGATACAAAGGTTGCCGAATGGGAGCTGACAGTTCCAGCCCCCTAAGCCCTCTACGATTCCCACTGCCACCCACCGTGCATCTCAGGCTCTCCAGCATTGGATAACACACTGTATTTATCCCTTAGTGTGTATCCTAAGATGAGATTTACTATCCTTACTTTGCAGTTAGGAAGTAAACCTCTCTAGCAGGAACCTGCCAAGGGGATTGTTCTAAGAAGATACTCGGGGCCTAAATTCTGTAACAATTGGAGCTGGCCAGGCAGAGTGCCAGGGGTCGAACTTACCTCGTTCCACCTCACATTCAGGGGAGGAGGCCCCGCTGCATTCACTTCGAGGGCCCAGTATTGGAAACATCATTCCAAATTCAGACAGGGATACGGGGCTGGGCAGATCCAAGCTGCCGGGCCTTGCCACTGCAGGGAACTGGTCAGGCACATCAGATGGACTTGTTGGTCCTGAACTGAAGCTGGACACAGACTGAGTTTCTGAGTCATCTTCAGACACTAAGTTGCTGCAGTTGTCGTCTTCAAAGGCTTCGGAAGCCACTGTGGGGTGAGAACATCCGTCACATGGAGCCTGCTAACAAGTAGCCTGGGTCCCTAAAGGCTTGCAGACAAGCTCTCTGCTGGCAGGCAGGCAGGCAGTCCCACAGCATGGAGTGCAGGTTCTGCAACCGTCCTGAGCCTTCTGACTCGCCTCCTGCTAGGTCCCATGGAAAGTCAGTGTTCTAGAAATAAAATTAACTCCTGCTTTATAATTTTATGCCAGCAGGTGCTACCTAGAGAAAGGATAGCTAGGGTAAAGCACATGTCTAGCATATACAAAGGCCTGATTTCACTTCCCAGCACTGAAGAAAAGGGGAGATAAATTTAGACACTAGCCCTTTGTGATGTGTCCTACAGAGGCAATCTTACAAATGAAGACTGAAGGTTTTCCTTCCAGCATAAGCAGCAGTTGCTGTTGGAAAGGGCAGCTCTGCATGGAGTGTATGTCTGTAAGTAACTTTTGATCTCATAAGCCTGCCTAGACCACTGTTTGCAACAAAGAACTCATTTACAGTGATCTGGATGTGCCTGTTTGTGAACCAGAATAACCAAGGCTCAGAGACACACCATTCTTGTTTTCAGAGCCTCTCAGCCTGCATTCTCACTTTAAGATCCTTCCTAGTTCTCATTATGCCTATAGCGTCTTTAAAAATGATCGTGTAGCATTCCAGAGAGGGTTGCTATAAGTACTATACTGCTTGAGACAGACTGAGTTCAGATCCGGACCCCACTGTTGACTGTGTGGCCTCGTCAAGCTACCTGACTGCTCAAATGCTCTACGTACAGGATTAATGAAGTGATATAAAACAACTCATTCATAGCTATTGATTACATTATAGTTTCATTTCCCTTCAACCTGGCGATTCAACCTTTGTTGATGGCCTTCAAGAATTACTGAGGATGGGGGCTGGAGAGATGGCTCAGTGGTTAAGAGTATTGCCTGCTCTTCCAAAGGTCCTGAGTTCAATTCCCAGCAACCACATGGTGGCTCACAACCATCAGTAATGAGGTCTGATGCCCTCTTCTGGCTTGCAGGCATACACACAGAATATTGTATGCATAATAAATATATAAATATTAAAAAAAATTACTGAGGATGGGTCTAGAGAGGGCTCAGTGGTTAAGAGCACCTGCTGCTTTTCCAGAGGACCCAGGCTTGATTTCCAGCACCCACATGGGAGCTCACAACTGTAATTCCAGAGTATCCAGTATCCTAACACCAAGCATGTGGTATACGTAGATACATGTAGGAAAAACTCATACACAAATTATTTTTAAAAATAATACTAATAAAAGGAAAAGAAAAAAGAATTGCTGAGGAAGGTGCCTAAAAGAGCCACAATGGATTATTCCACAGGAAAAGAGAAGCTGCAAAGTGTTCACTGTCACAGGGTAGCTTTCTTAACAGAAACTAGGTCAGTCCTCTATTCTATCTGCACAGGATATCCTTGGACAGAAGAGACCCATGTGCTCAGACCCCAGGAAGAGCTGCTAGGTGTCACTTCTCACAACCCTCCTGACCAGTCTACCCAGCAGAGAAAACACTATCCCCTTCACACAGCTGAAGCAGCTAATACACCAAGACCCCAGCTGGCCCACTCCATGCCGTGGTGGAGTGGGGTCTGAATCAGATCTGGGTCCCAAGTCCCTTTTAATCTTCCCTCAGAACGTCTTAAAGTCTTGAACGTTCTAAAGTGAACTTAGACTCTCTGAGAAGGGTAAGGATAGAGCTGGAACATTTCCCAAACATACTTGATCATGGAATGCTAACATTCAGTAGCAATCCGACAAACATAGTGTCCCACAAATCATGAGAAATTACCAGATAGCCTGCAGGGCTGCCCAACTCTCCAATTCTTTAGTGATGGGCAAAAGATGGGGCCTGTGGGACAAGAGGGCCCTGAAAGCAGATCACATATGCTGTGTGGTCCCCGCTGGCCAGACTCACCAGAGATGGCATCAGGCTCAGGTCTGCTCCCAGACAGCTTCTCCACTGATATGCTGCTTCCCTCAGCCCCCACGCCACAGCCCCGAGGCCCCATGGCATTGGAACGCCGGCGCTCATGGATCTCATCTGAGATTCTCTCCAGGCTCTTCAGGGCTGCCTTATACTCGCCTTTTGCCAGGGCCAGCTTGGCCTGAAGGTCATCCACTGTCTTCTTCAGTTGCTGATTGGAAAGATGGAGGACCTGGTAAGCCAAGTGGCTCTGTATGTCCCCACTGAGAGAGGGGCTACAGATGACTACAACAGAACTTTCTACAACACCCAAGACATGACCTAAGGAGGATCCAGTTACTTTTATTGTGGCTAACCATTCACTGTAAAGAAAATGACTATCATCTCAACACCAGTCCATGTGACACGAAATATGCAGAAACGGCTGTTAATGGAATGTAGCCCTCAGGGAAGGAACCGTACACTTGGTCACAGACAAGTTCTTGGCCCCATATTTGAAATCATCTGTAGAGCCACTTCCAGTGTAGACTGCTGACCCAATCCCCAAAGGTTCTGGAAGTAAATGGAGAGCCTGGGAACTCTACTACAAAAGTTTCCGGGACCGCTTGTCTTAGGCACTCACACCAAGATCGATTAAGTTAGTACCATCCAGTGAGCAGTGAGCGGCAAATAGCTCCAGACGACTCACAACGCCCAAGGCCTCTTGAGTACGAGGTGGAGGAACGTGTTTCCCTATCCTCCCTCACAGGGGTCAAAGGCCTGCACCACACTAGAGTTGAGTGGTTGGGGGGGGGGGGGGCAGTGACAAATCCAAGGTCACACATACCTCGAGTTGCACATAGTACTTTGCCTTGAGCTCAAAATAAGGCCTGTAGAAGACAGGAAGAAATGGTAAGAATATGATCTTATGGTCAACTCCTATAGATAAATCCGCTACAGCTAGTCAGGCCATGGCAGCCACAGACAACAGCAGAGCTCCTGGCTCATCCAAGGCCTCTCGTTCCCATCTCAAATTTTTAGAAACCTTGCATCCTGGTTCCTTTTACCCTAGGAGACTGCTTGGGTCTACTGACCAATAAAGAAGATGGGACTGAGGAACAGGCTGCTGAAAACGCTTCCTCCGCTGGGACCAGCTATAAAAGAAAGCAATACCACTCCCTGTCAGCTGGGTATAGCAGGGCCACCACATCCTCAACCTCAGATTCGTCCTCTTGTACAGTGATTACGGCTAGGTGTTGGTGAGCTAACCAGGTTACAGGCAAGGAGAGAGAGAAGACCCCTGGACTCTGGGTCAGACCAAAAGCTGGCACTTTATAGCAACTTTGGTGTCTGAGCTATTTCTTGTCCATCAAATTCCTAAGTCCTGCATCTGTAATTGCTGATGACAATACATTGGAGGACCCCTTTGGTGTGTAAGGAAAATCTGAAATGTGGGTATAAGTGGTTAAATGAGGGTGGATATCAGCCCAGCCAAGGTGCAGAGAAAGTGTGGTAGGTGTATGAGATTCCCAGGTGAAGGAAATGTGAACTTGTCAAAGATGAACAAGGGAAGCAGGTGTGACCAAAGCAGGAGGGGAAGGCACTAGAGCCCCTGAAGCGAGTCCATGGAAGCACAGCCGGCGTCTAGTCTCACAAGCAGACAGGAGTCATCCAGGCTGGCAGAGTGTGGCCACAGGAGTTTATTTCCTTAACAGGTTAGTCATGAGTGAGCAGGTCAAATGTGAGAGGACTGTACAGAAGGCACCATGGACTTTAAACTCTGATGGAGGTGGGTCATCTTTTTATCTGTTGTTTCATTGGTTAAAATAAAGAAACTGCCTTGGCCCCTTTAATAGGACAGAAAATTAGGTAGGCGGAGTAGACAGAACAGAATGCTGGGAGAAAGAAGCCGAGTCAGTGAGTCGCCGTGATTTTCCCACTCCAGACAGATGCAGGTTAAGATCTTTCCTGGTAAGCCAGCTCATGGTGCTACATAGAATATTAGAAATGGGTTAAATCAATATGTAAGAGCTAGCCAATAAGAGGCTGGAGCTAATGGGCCAAGCAATGTTTAAAAGAATACAGTTTCCATGTAATTATTTCGGATGTAAAGCTAGCCGGGTGGTGGGACGCAGCCCGCTGTTCATCACTACAGAGTGGCACCCAATGTGCTAATGAACTCGTAAAACCTGAGAGGGCTTGAAAAGGAGAGAGAGAGAATTTAAGACAGCTTTTTGCTGTTTGTGGGTTGCGTGCTGCAAAGAAATTGTCCTGACTCAACAGCAGGAAAAAACTGGCTGTTTTAAAATGCCAGCTTTCTGGGCTGTGCCGCCATTGTGATCTCTGTCTGGCTCCTGTGGGAGACAGAGCTTTTGAATGGAGCATTTGGAGTAAAGTGCTACGGCTTGCTTGATGGCAATGTAGACTGCTGTGTGCCTGGAACTGTGTGTGGCTCAGGGGCACCAAATGGTTCTGAGGCAGGAGTGGCTCAACTCCACCATGCTAAACTGTGAGGGTCTCAGGCAGGAACTACCATAATTACCATAACAATGCAGTTAAAGTTTAGACTGGCAGTAAACAGGCAGTACCGTATTACCCCTACATGGTGCAACTTAAGTTTTTAAGAAGTGCTTAACATTTTAAAAAATGCTCCTGGATAGTAAAAAAATTACAAATTCACAATAAAACAGATTCAGACATAAAAGATCACACTGTTGGATGAGTGTATATAGGATTGAGAGAGAGAAAAAAAATATAGAGAATAAAGTTAATGGTTTAAAAAAAAAGGTAAAGTCTTTAAAGAGAGTACAGATATAGATTAAAAGAAATAAAAAATAAGCCACGTAACAATGGAAAATTCACAGAGAGTCTGGATTATGTACATTGTGTTTTCTTTAAATTTTTTGACTATAAAGGAGCTAAATACAGAGAGACATTTCATTATATGGGCTGCCAAACTAAACCAGAATGGATATCATAAGGGTATTATGACTTCAGAATTTGGGTCTAAGGATATGATGCTTTGGAGAGGGTCTTCTTTTGTTTTCACAAAAGATGAGACCCTATGGATTGCATCTATCCCAATATGGTATGATAGACCACGCCCTCCTGAAAGGTTGCTGTAAACACCTTCAGAAAATTATTTCACTCAACTGCCGACTGAGATGACCCTGGCACACAGGTTACACCATGAAAGATCTAAATAATGACGCCCCCATTCAACAGGAAACAATTTGGAGAGAAAAAAACTACACCCATGTTCCCAAATATGATTTATAAATGTTCTTTTACATTTAAAGGGGGATATGATATAGATATAAATAATTTACATTGGTGTGGATTTTAAGGTCAATTTTGTTATATGTATGTGTATTTCTGATATTAAGGTATTGTGATTGTGTAGTTCATTTAAGAATGTAATGTATAATTAGGAAATATAAGTTGTTAATGGATAATCATCGATAATAGTCAAGCTTGTAGTCATGTTAGAGTTTCTAGATATATAGAGATATATTTCAGTTAAATAGGCATTCTTCATATCTTTCAAAGACTGCAAAATATGGCATTTAAAATATTTTAATAACTTAGGACTTTTCATGACAATGAGACACGTCTGCTCCTGGCAGCACCAATCTACTTCAAGAGGAAGATGGGCATCGAAGAGGCTCCTTATGGAGTTTGATAGCCATTTGGGCAAGAAACTGCACTTGCCTGGACTTTTGCATAAACTGGACACAGAGAACCCACAGAGAGAGGACTACTGAACTTGCCTAAAGGTGAGATGGTCTTTCAGGGTTCCTGATTCATGAAAGAGTCTACGAGACATTCTGCAGGACACAGCAGAAAGTGACTGAACTGTCTTTGGAATTTCCTGCTTCATGGAAATGTCTGCTGGATACTATGGGCCTGTAGGCCGAAGACGGATTCCCCAATGGTACAGAGGAACTTTGGGTGACTGTCCAGGCAGCAAGATGTCTTTGTCATTTCTAGAGTTTTGGATTTCTTGTTTACTTAGGTAGCATTATATCCTTCTGGAGTCTTTGATGGAGTTGAAGAATGGTTAGTTATAGTTAGTTTTCCTTAGTTATGATAAAAGATAAAGTAGATACAAATATTGTAACTGTAATTCTTGCTTGATAACTGTTTTGCTATATGTAATTTTACTATGTTAAAATGAAAGCCTTTTTTATTTAAACAGAAAAAGGGGATATGATGGAGGTGGGTCATCTTTCTATCTGTTGTTTCATTGGTTAAGTAATAAAGAAACTGCCTTGGCCCCTTTAATAGGACAGAAAATTAGGTAGGCGGAGTAGACAGAACAGAATGTTGGGAGAAAGAAGCCGAGTCAGTGAGTCGCCATGATTCTCCCACTCCAGACAGATGCAGGTTAAGATCTTTCCTGGTAAGCCAGCTCATGGTGCTACACAGAATATTAGAAATGGGTTAAATCAATATGTAAGAGCTAGCCAATAAGAGGCTGGAGCTAATGGGCCAAGCAATGTTTAAAAGAATACAGTTTCCATGTAATTATTTCGGGGCATAAGCTAGTCAGCCCTGCCGCTCATATTACAACAAAACTCCACATATTCACACCAGACAAAGCAAGCACGGAGGCTTTCCCTCTGCAATAGGGGAAGGAAGGGCTTTCCAGGATCCCTCACCACCTCTCCCAGCTGTGTCCCCTGAAAGTGCAGTGGCAAACAAAGCATTTTCTCTGATGTACGGATGTGTGTGTGTTGGAGGGAGCAGGCAGAAAGCAGAGGCAAGCCCAGGAGAAGACATGGGACGTACAGAACACGGAGGCTCCACCTCTTCCTTTAATATCGCCTTCCCCTACTTACCTGAACCCCGGTTCTCTGTCAAGCTTCTAGCTGTCTAGTCTCAGGACGAGCAGATAGCCAATAGTTTAGCACATGCTTTCTGTCCCAGTTCTGGCTCGCTCTTTCTCTCAAAGACCCAGTGAATGAAGCAGGGACCTAGTCTTCCCAGCTGTGCTTCCCACCGATTGTTACTTTGTCAACATGTAGGAGGGTGTCACGGAGAAGGGTTTGGGGAAAGCACCCACCGCTACCCTAACTTGTAGCATTTCATCAGCTACTTCATTGATCCATAGAGACCATGAATGATGAGCAGAACTCACCCCCATGATGCTGATAGGTAAACTGAGGGACAGGGCCTTCTCCAGTCCACACCATCAGCTACAAAGCCAAGCATACAAAAACCAAGCTCCCGAAAGCATAACCAATAGGCCAAATAATGGTTTACTTTGGAATTTCCTTTTCCCGTGTCATCTCCTGTTTCCCGCCAGCATCCTTGCCCATAGCAGCAGCAGCAGGAGTACTATGGAGTGTCACGTGTGACTACAGGGGCACAGGGCACTAGGCAGGAAGCTCCAGGCAATCCTTCAGTGAAAGTACATACAGGGGGAGCAGATGCAGAAGAGAGCCGCTCCCACCCAGGCAAGGATGTGCCCAGACTTACTTGGATTTGTTGATGGCCCGCTTGAGTTTCTTCTCCAGCTGCCGCATACGGCCCATGGCTGCATTGTATCTGGCTGCTGTCTCCTTGTGTACCAGTTCACTCCTTGTCTTGGTCTGTTCAGCCTCCATGACCTTTCAAACAACAGCAGAGGCCAGCCTGGTTAAGCTCAGAACAGCGCCCAGCTGGCATACTGCTTATACTTATATCATTTAAAAAAAAAAAAAGTTCCTTGAAGCCAGGGGTGGTGGTGGTGCACGCCTTTAATCCTGGCATTTGGGAGGCAGAGGCAGACGGATCTCTGTGAGTTCAAGGTCAGCCTGGTCTACAAGAGCTAGTTCCAGGACAGGTTTCAAAGCCACAGAGAAACCCTGTCTCGAAAAATCAAAGAACAAACAAAAAGTTTTTTGAGTAAATCTACAGGAATATTAAGATTAAATGTCAATAATCTTAACATTCGTTGGATCTGCTTTCTTCCTGACATACTTTGAAAAAAGCCTGTCAGATAACATACTTAAAGTTGTACCCAAGTACTGGGGGAAAAAAAGCAAAAGGTTCTTCTGCTTGGGCCTGCAGAACCTGGGAGAACGCTGAGGTGTTGTAAGGAGGGGGCCCACTTGTTCTTCTCAGTCACCAGGCTAGCTTAGCCACAAAATAACCACACAGAAATTGTATTAATTAAATCACTGCTTGGCCCATTAGTTCTAGCCTCTTATTGGCTAACTCTCACATCTTGATTTAACCCATTTCTATTAATCTGTATATCACCATGTGGCAGTGGCTTACCGAGAAAGATTCTAGCTGGCGTCTGTCTTAGGCAGAGGATCCATGGCTTCTCCTTGACTCCGCCTTCTTCCTCCCAGAATTCAGTTGTTCTCCCCACCTACCTAAGTTCTGCCCTATCAAAAGGCTAAGGCAGTTTCTTTATTCATTAACCAATAAAAGCAACATATAAACAGAAGGACCTCCTACACCACTGAGGCCAGCCTGATAGACAGGCAAATGCCCTAAGAGCACAAACTCCTGTGGCCACACTCTCTTCTGGATGACTCCTGTCTGCCTGTGAGACTAGACACCAGTCTGTGCTTCCATGGAATGGCTTCAGAGCTACCTAACTAGAAGAACAGTAAAACAAAAACACACCCAAACTATGCATGACAGCAGAAAAGCCACTGGGGCAGCCCTTCCCCAAAGGTCCTGAAGTTAGCTAGGCACAGAAAAGTCCAGAATGCAAAGGGGTCAGACTTCAGCAACACAAACTGAGAGAACCAATTAATAAATGGGACGTCCTGAAACTGAGAAGCTTCTATAAAACAAAGGACACAGTCAACAAGACAACACGACAGCCTACAGAATGGGAAAGATCTTCACCAACCCCAAATCAGAGGTCTGATCTCCAAAATATTTAAAGAACCCAAGAAATTGGACACCAAAAGATCACATAATTCAATTTAAAAAAAATGGAGTACAAATCTAAACAGAGAACTCTCAACAGAGGAATCTAAAATGGCTGAAAGACACTTAAGGAAATGTTCAACATCCTTAGTCATTAGAGAAATGCAAATCAAATCAACTCTGAGATTCCATCTTACACCTGTAAGAATGGCCAAGATCAAAAACACTGATGACAACTTATGCTAGAGAGGTTGTGGGGAAAAGGGAACACTTCTGCATTGCTAGTGGGAATGCAAGCTGGTACGGCCCCTTTGGATGTCAGTGTGGCTATTTCTCAGAAAATTAGGAAACAACTTTCCTCAAGACCCAGTAATACCACTTTGGGGTATATATCCAAAGGATGCTCAATCGTGCCACAAGGACATGTGCTCAACTATGTTCATAGCAGCTTTGTTTGTCATAGTCAGAACCTGGAAACAACCTAAATGCCCCTTTATCAAAGAATGGACAAGGAAAATGTGGTACATTTACACAATGGAGTACTACACAGCAGAAAATAATAACAGCTTGAATTTTGCAGGAAAATGGATGGAGCTAGAAAACATTTTGAGTGAGGTAACCCAGACACAGAAAGACAATGATCACATGTACTCACTCATAGGTGGTTTTTAAACATAAATCAAAGAAAGCCAGCCTACAAACCACAATCCCAAAGACCTTAGACAACAATGAGGACACTAAGAGAGACTTACATAGATCTAATCTACATGAGAAGTAGGAAGTAGAAAAATACAAGCTCTCCTGAATAAATTGGGAGCATGGGGACCTTGGGGGAGGGTTGTAGAGGGGAGGGGAGAGGCAGGGAGGGCAGCAGAGAAAAATGTAGAGCTCAATAAATATCAATAAAAATGAAAAAAAAAAAGTGTCTCCCAGGAGAAGTGGGGTTCCCCAGCTGTGCACAGACTCTCGTTCCACCTCGGCTCCCAGGATGCAAACAAGCAAAGCCTTTCTAAACTTAAGTACCCAGAACGTCCTAAGCACTTGGCTATCCTACCTGCAATGCCTTCAAAGGCAACACACATCAGGATTTCTACCTCACCAAGGAGACTCCTCCATCTGCAACCTAGAATCAGGCATAAGCTGGGTGCAGTGATGGGGGAGGAAAGTTTGGGGCCCAGGGACAGAAGCCCCCCACACACACACACACAGGGAAGGTGGACTAGCATGGAGCAACTGAGATGGAACCACAGAGAAAGCCTTCCCCAGGGCCACCCCTGGCTCTTGGAAGCTCCCATTGGTCGTATTTAGCCCAGACTCAGGTTCCCTATTCCCATCTCAACAAGGTGCTCTTCTGCCTCACTGCCACCACCCTCACACCTCAGAGATGTTCCCACTGATCAGGCACCTACTGGGGCAAAGAACAAGAGGCCACACCTGGAGTCGGCAGCCCAGCAGGGGATGAACGCTCCTGCTGCAGTATGTATCTATCATTCAAAGCAGTGTGGGATCCAGGCAGCTGGGGTAGCTCTGGCTGCTCTAGGGGAGCTGTGACAGCAGAGGCAGCAATTGGAGTGAACATGTCACCAGGTTTTGTTTCATTATCTGAGATGCTGTATTCCCCACCTATCTCCATATCATCTAATACACGGGGCATGTATCCCCGTGTACCGCCATGCCCAGCTCGGAGGAAACAGCTTTCTTCTGCATCCATATGCCCCACTTGCCACTGCCTCGGCCTAACCACACAGGACGTACAAAGATGGGCAATGGTGCTTAGTTTTCCACATCCTTCTCTGAGGTAGACCTTAGCTCAGGTGACCTTAGCTCAGGGACAACTGTCCAAGATGAAAGAGGTCTTTCCTCCAGACAGGTGGTTTCAAAGATTCTCTCAACATGGGCCTCGTCCTAGGGCCTGTCCACAGCCTCTCCCTAATCTGAAACATTCGTCTGGACAGAAAGGGCTTTCCCATCTCCTCGCAGTTGCTCCGAAAAGCTCCAAACTGTTTCCCACTGCACCTCTAGGCCAAGGAGGGGCCATAAGGTGGCCCTCGACCCCCTTCAGCAACCTTCCAGGAAGTGACTCTTCTCCTATTCCAGCCTTCATGGCTATCCTGGAAGCCTGGAGGAGCTGTTGGCTGGCTGTGTCTTGCCATTTCCTCCCAGGAGCCCCTGCTGCTAGCTCACCAGCAGGGACTGCCTTCCTGTGTCCACACCACACTTACCTGTTCCTCCATCTGGTCAGAAAAGCAAATTCCTCCCTCCCAGGCTGCCAGCACTCCTGTCTCAGAGAGTTGAAAAACCTTGCCTTCCCTAGAAGGCTGCTTCAAGATCAAAGCAGCCAAGAGCTGGAGAGGCCTCTGCCGCCAAACCTCCCTCTGGTTCTGGGGAACAGCAGACACAGCCCCGAGGGAGACTGCTCGGCTGCAAGCTCGGCAGTGTTACTGGAACCATTTGCTGTTTGCCAGCAGGAAGCCAAGAACTGTCCCCATGGCCTGTCTATGTTGGGGCTCCTGACATCTAGGCTGTTAGCTTCTATTAAAGCTCCGAGTATGGCCATCTAATGTTACCATTAGAGTGGAGACTAAGAGGAGACAGATGGCCTTAGGTGAGGAACATGTGGAGAGACGGAGAGGGTTTATAAAAAGCTCCGTTCCCCTAATGAAACAGGCTTTCTGGCAACTCCAGAAATCAGTGTCTGCATGGCCTTCTGCTAAGGCAGCACGGGTTCCAACCTCCCCTTTAGGTTTCTCTATAGCTGACCCAGTAAGATTTTTCTCAGCCGTGCTGAGTCTACAAGCATTATGGCCACTAGGGGGCAGGAAGCTCAAGGCCACTTAATTCTGCACTAGGCACTTCGCCCACGAACACACACACCCAAGTGCAGGTTCAAACTGTTATCAGGGCTTCCAATGAGGACTAATGGTCCTTCTGGGGTACTGGAAGCTAACCTTAGAGAGCATCCTGGCCCCTCTGGAAAACCCGACTCCACTGCCAGGACATTCGGGGTCTATGTGAACCAGATAAGTTTCAGGCAATACAGAGAGTATCCTCACATGTCACTGGGAGACTGTCATGCCCGAGCATGCCTTAAAGCCAGGCCAGCCAAAAGGTTCCGGAGAGCAGACAGCCTTTATAGAAGTATCTCATGCCATCTAGGAACCTACTTATATTCCTGTGGGGAGTCAAAGAACATACAGCACACAGGCCCAGCTCCCCACGGCCAGCATACACACGGCCCTCCTACCCTCTGAGTAGCATGATTCAGCATCTCCTGCCACGCAGAGTCGAACTGCCGTTTGTCATCCTCCAGCAGCCGCTGCTCAGCCAGAGAGATGGTCTCCTTGGCAGCGCGGAGCACCTCGGTGGCCCTCTGGAAGTCCTGTGTGGCTTTCTGAGCTTCCAGCTGAGCCTGTTGAGAGAGGAGGGCTTGTGAGGCCTGAGGCAAAGACCAGGAGTCCCCAGAGCTCATTACCAGCCCCCTTTGGAGATGAGTGGCCCAAGATTTGACCTGTCTGTGTCTGCCTCTCTTGGATAGGCTCCACAGACAGGCACTCATACATGGGACAGGGTAGGAGGGGACTGACTGATGACTGAGTGGAACCCAGATAGATGAGCAGACAGTCTTGGCAGTCTGGAGCACAACAGAGAAGTAAATGCATAGATCTTGCATCTTTGATGACAAGGGCTAAGGCAGCTGTGGTCATTCTCCGAAGACCTGAGCCAGGCAGACGCAGCAGCTCTGGGCCCCTTCCCTTCACACCACACAAAAGTGCCCCAGAGACCATGCTTGTGGGACTTCATGCTACAGATGAGGCAGAGAGACTGCAAGCAGCCTTTCCTGAGCTCCAAAGCTGGCCAGAAGCAAGGCTTCAGGCAAACACCCCACAACACGAGTGCCAGCCTAGTGTGGCCACCGTCTCAGTCCACAATAACTGCACAAACTGGCTAGGCATGACCTATCACCAATATAACCCTGCTTTTGGGAAGGAATTAACACAAACTGCAGCCATTCTCACAGCTACAGCAGACCGGCATGTGTGATGCTTTTGTGTATTGTGTACATAGGTTTATGTATATTCATGTGTGAGCATATGTGTGCATGTGTGTGTACGTGTGTGTGTATGTATGTATGTGCACAAGTGTGTATGTGTGAGTATGTAGGTGTATATGTATACGTGTGAGTGTGTGTGTGCGTGTGTACATGTGCATGTGGAGAAGCCTGAGGTTCATCTTGGAGCCTTGTTCTCTGTGACAAAGTTTCTCACTGGCCTGAAACTCACCTGCTAAGCTAGGCCGGCCAGTGAGCCCCAGGAATGCATCCACCTCTCCAGAGCTGGGATTACAAGCATGTCCCACCATGCCTGCAATCTTATACAGGTGCTGGGGATAGAGAACCCTGCTGCTCGCTCAGTGAGCTCTGTACTGACTGAGCCATCTCAGGCCAACACATAACTCCTGAGCATCTGAAATGTAGTTAGCAAGGAACGAATACAAACATTTCTCATGGCCGGGAGAGCTCAGGGGTGAATGTGCCTGCTACACAATACTAGAAGCAAGGACTAGAGCTTCAGGTCCCAAAACTCACAGAAACACTGGGGAGCTGTGGCAGCTGCTGCAGCTCAGAAAAGGAAGACAGGGGATCCTTGAGGCAAGCGGTTAGAGAGACTAGCTGTATGTCAGACTTCTGGCTTTGACTGAGACCCTGCCTCAAAAAATAAGATGGACAACTGACTGAGGGAGATCCCTGGTGCCCACCCCCACACATGCACATGTACCCGTACATTCATGAGGACTTGCTCATGTGTGTGCCACACATGTGGATATCCGGACACACGTATGCACACCTGACACACATACACAAGAAAAAACACCTCATTTCAAAGACTCAACACAAAAATGTTAATTATCCCATTAGCCATTTTTCTGATCAATGATGAGATAATATTCGAGATACAGTAGACTAAATCAAATATACTGAAATTAATCTTACCTCAGTGATCCCCAGAGAGCATAAATGTGCACAGGTGACTCTCTCACACCAACACTTTTGGACATTTGATGCTCCTCCCTCAAGAGTAGGCTACATCATGTGACCACACCAGAGACAAGCAGGGGAGATGGCCTGGTGGGTAAAGTTCTCTCTCTCTCTCTCTCTCTCTCTCTCTCTCTCTCTCTCTCTCTCTCTCTCTCTCTCTCTCTCTCTGTGTGTGTGTGTGTGTGTGTGTGTGTGTGTGTGTGTGTGAGCATGCATAAACAAAGTTCGGGTCCCCAGAGCCCACATAAAGCCAGACCTGGTAGCACGCATCTGTAACCAGGCACTCTCCACAGTGAGCTGGAAGACTCCTCAGCTCACAGGCCAGTTTAAGAGCTGCACCCAAGGCTGTCTCCGACCTCCACACGCACTGCAGCACGTGCTCCCTGCGACAAAGAAAGCTGCGCCACACTAGAGGCCCCAGCCTCCCCTGGGTTCACCTCCAGTTCCCCCCCACCAGAACAGGGTAGGCCACTGCTACCTGCTAATCTGCCCCTCCCTCTCTCCTGTAAGTCAGCAGGGTCCTTGGGGCAATTACGGAAGCCCTGATGGGACACTAACAGGACAGCCCCTGGGACTTCAGAGGAGATCAACAGGGCCCCATCCTTCCCCAGAGAAAGTCTCACATGACACAGAGGAAATCGTCACAGACACTGAAGAGAATTTGCAAAGAAAATTAAGAGGAAAAGAAACAAAGAAGCTGAGCACACAGCACAGCAGCCCTAGGGAAGCTCAGTGACCCATGATGGCCTGAGATGGGCATCCTCCTGGTCTAGCCTGTGCATAGCCATAGTCCCAGCTCTCCAGACCACAGGAGGGCCACACAGGAGACTGAGCCCCATCTGCAGCTAAAGGGCACATTCGTTTCCTGGCTGCCCAGAACCAAATAATCACACAGAAACTATATTAATTACAACACTGCTTGGCCAATGGGTTATGTATATTCCTAGCTAGTGCTTACATCTTATTAACCCATTTCTATTATTCTGTGTATTGCCATGAGGTTATGGTTTACTGGGTAAAGTTCCAGTGTCTGTCTCCTTCTGTGGCTATATGGCGTCTCTTTGCCTCTGCCTACTCTCTCTATATGTCTCTTCCAGCCTAGCTATCTTCTGCCCTGCCATAGCCCAAGGCAGCTTTATTCATTAACCAACAAGAGCAAGACATATACAGAAGGACATCCCACATCAGCCTTTGTGGTTTGTTATTTTGTTCGTAGTGTGTGTGTGTGGCATGTGCACACGTGTGTTCATTTGTTAAAAGTGGTTTTCTTTTAGCCGTACAGTATGGGTGCTGGGAATTGAACCCAGGTCTTCTTCAAGAGTGGTATGTGCTCTTCACCACTGAGCCACCTCTCCAGGCCTGGATGTGTTCACTTGCCTTGTATGGGCCCACATGGGTGTGGGAGCCTGAGGCTGACAATGGTGTCTTCAGTGGCTCGCCACCTTATATATGAGGCAGAATCTCTCATTTGAACCAGAGCTCATCAGTTCAGCTAGTTTAGATACCCAGCTTCTTCCAAGAGTTTTTGTCCCTCTCCAGGACCTTGGGTTACAGGTAGGTGCAGGGGTTGCAGCTGCAGTCTTCAACTTGGATAGCAAGTACACTACTCTTTGAGCCACCTCCCCAACCCCTGTGTTTGCTTGTTCATTCATTCATTCACTCACTCTAATTTTGAAACAGGGACCCTGTATGGCCCAGACTAGCCTCAAACTTGAATATGTAACTAGGAAATGAACTTGAGAGCTAGAAAGGACTTAGTTCAGGTTAAGTGCACTTCCTGCTCCTTCAGACCACGACAGGAGTTCAAGTGCGAGGCAGCACTCAGGTCAGGTGCCTTACAGCCACCTGTGGCTCCAGCTCCAGGGCACCCGGAATGCTCTCACACACACACATAAATAAAAAGGCAAAAAAAAAAAAAAAATCCTAAAAAAAGGATGCTCAGCCAGGCGGTGGTGGCGCACGCCTTTAATCCCAGCACTCAGGAGGCAGAGGCAGGTGGATTGCTGTGAGTTCGAGGCCAGCCTGGTCTACAAGAGCTAGTTCCAGGACAGAAACCAAAAAAAAAAAACTACAGAGAAACCCTGCCTCGAAAATCCCCCCCCCCCCAAAAAAAAAGGATGCTCATGAACTCCTGCAGCAAGCACACGGTGAGAGGTCAGGAAAGACCCCTCACCAGACACTGACTCAGTGGGGACTCTGGGGACTTTCAGCCTCCAGAACATGGCTGTTGTTTAAGGTCTCCAGTCTATGGCATTTGTCACAGTGATGCCAAGAAGTGAGGTGCTATATAAGGAATACCTATCAGGTAAAAGCAGCTGTGGGACTTCTGGGGTACACGCTGGAGACCACCTTCCATAAAACACCCCCCCTTTGGTCTCTGATGAAGGATTCCCCTCTGTACGCTGTGAATGTGTTTTGTTAATGAATAAAGCAGTTTTGGTCCTATAGCAGGGCAGAATAGAGTAAGGCTAGAATTCCAAGCAGAAATAGGGGAGAAAATAGGCGGAGTCAGGGAGATGCCATGTAGCTGCTGAAGGAGATAGATGCCTGGGAACCTTACCGGTAAACCATGAGACTTGTAAAATATAGACTAACAAAAATTGGGTTAATTTAAGATTCAAGAGCTTGCTAGCAATATGCCTAAGTGATTGGTCAAGCAGTGTTTTGATTAATACAGTTTCTGTGTGATTATTTCATGTGTGGGTGGCTGGGAACGAACAAGTGGTCTCCACTTGTACAGCTCTCTCTCTCTGGTTTGAAACAGTGTCATGTAGTCCAGGATGACCTCACACCTATGACACAGAGAGGTGGGGTGTGAACGCCTGGTCCTTCTACCCCACCTGGGACTACAGGCACACACTGCCACACACACAGGTCACTCCTCTCACACACTTCCTAAACTATACACACAGGACACACGAGGGGACTGGACATTCTATGGCTCACCGGCCAGCAAGACACAGAAGGGTGTGGCTTTGCCTCTATTGAATACCTCCTGGATACTCTACTCCAGAACACAGAGGCCAGCCTTAAATAAGGGGCCCCAGGTAAGTTAGGAACTTTCCAATGAAGACAGTCATGCATCGTGAGAGGCACGAAGCGCTGACGGCGTGAAGAGAGAAGATGGTTATTAAAGTCTCTTAGGATAGATTTCTCAGGCGTTGGACCTGAGGCCATGCCATCAGAATCATCCAAGAGCTAATACCTGTATTTGAGATTTAACTTGAGAGAGCATCCCAGTTAGATTACAAGATGTGGAACTTCAATCCTAGAGAAAGATGATTATCTAGTTCAAGCATTCATTCATTCATTCATTCATTCATTCATTCATTCATCCATCCTGTGGGTGGGACCCAAGAGCTCACACACTCCAGGCAAGCGCTCTCTTGCTGAGCTACACACTCAACTTCCTCATTTCCACCATTGTATGAAAGATGACACCCAGAGATCCTTGACACACCTAATAAAATTCAGCCTCTGAAGCACAGCAGAGGCCCGACCACATGATCTGACTAAGGGCTTTGGGCTCTGAGGTGTGGCTCAGGTCATGCAGTGGTTCACAACCAATGAGCAAACTGGAGAGGTGAGGCCTGCAGCTAAGAGTACCACTGAAGCAAACACTAGCTCTGCTTGGGCTGTAAGACACCAACAACAGGAAAGGACTGGAATCCCTCCGTGACTCAGAGAGGCTGCTCATGAACAGCTGGATAGGTGACCTTCACTACACACTAGTCAGTCGTGTGTGCAAAGCACATGAAGATGCATGGGTGTTCTAGACAGTGTCACAGGCGAGGTAGGGTGAAAAGTAGATGTTTCCAGAGGGCAACAGGCAGGGTATCCTTTGATTCCGCATCCACTCCTCTCATAACCGCTCTCTGAAGGGCATCCAGGCACTAGCCTTGGCTACCACAGAGGTTTGAGTGTAATGAGGTTTATAGGCCACCCAGTCTAAACCCCCTCATTTTTCTAAGGAAGGTTATGAAGTGATGCATCTCAGACATATCAATCAGGAGCCCAGAGCCCCTGGCCCCTGTATCATGAAGCACTGCTGCTGGGGTGCTTCTGACACTGACATCATGGATGGGTAGTGGGATAATCTACAGTCAACAGTAAGGACAAGGACAGTGACCTGGGACTCAGCCTGAATCAGCATCAGCCATTTCTACTTCCTCCTCGTGCTTGGACCTCCGTCACAATGACGAGCGACTTAGATGCCAGCCACGTGCGGCAGGGCCTCTAGGAACAACCCATTCCAGATCACACTCTTCCTGCGGCTTCAGGGACATACACAACAGATGCCACCTTCTCCCTGCCCCCCTCTCCAGAAGGGTGCACCCACAGTGCTCCGGGGCTTCATCCCACATCTGCTGTGCTGCAGCAGTCACAGGCCCATCTGCTGCGGGGCTGCTGATGGCAGGAGTCCTGGGCCAGGCACGTGGAAGGGGCATGGGATAGGGACAGATAGCAGTGACCGTTCTTCCTGGGCCCTACACATTAGGCAAGAATAAACTACATTTTATACCTATAAGCTACAAACTACCCTCTGCTGTGGCAGTTTCCCCAAGGCAGTGAGACAGAACCTCCATCCCACACATCCAACACATGACTTGGCCTGCAACCATGCCATCTGCAGGATAGGCAGCTAGCTTCGGAGTCTAAGACACGTATGAATCTGATAATACAATCATCCTTCCTTCTACTGGGGAGCAAAATGCGGACTCAGGGTATACAAGTGGCCGAGTCACTCATTGCCCAATACTCCAAGGTGGCGGCATGCTGCCTTATACCAGAAAAGATGCTGAACGCTCACTAGGGGAAAGCCACATACTCTGTCATCATCCTCACGACAGTCCTCAGCAGCGAATCAGCTGGCGCTGACGGGAGCGAAAGCATGGATAAGGACCTAGGGTGGGCTAGGGCTGGCTGCAACTCAGTGACTAGGATGCGTAAGGCCCCAGGGTCCATCACAGAAAGGGGAATGAGGAAAGAAAAGAAGAGAAAATGGGGAAAGAGGGAGGAGGGAGGGGGGATGGGGGAAGAGATGTTTGGAGAGAGAGATGGGGAAAGAGAGAGGCAGAGATAAAGAACCTGCCAAGCAAGCCTGATGACCTGCATTCAATCCTGAGAACCCACATATATAGAAAAAAAACCTGACTCCACAAAGTGCTTTCTGACCACCACACTGGTGTGCACACATGCACACTATACATATGATAATAAATAAAATGAGGTGCTTTAACCTCTAAAAGAAAACAGAACTAGGAAGCTGGAAGTGGAAACAGTGTCCCCCAACCCTGGTCTTGGTCCCAGTCCTAGTGTCAAGAACATCAGGAGCCCTTGGCCAAGTTCTGACCCCGGCAGGTATAGCCTTGTTGACCTGGGGACTGAGAGGAAAGGTACCCATATTTCCCAGCATCCCCAATACAAGCAGGCTCCCTGTGGTGTCCCAGTTCCCACTACACCAGCATGCTAACAAAAGACACATTCCAATGCCTTGTACAGAACTGGCATTGAAGGCTTAGACAATTGGGTCACTATGAGGCAGGAGGCTGTGCCCAGAGACACGGGAGGAACAGGGCACATTCCTGGCACCAACAAAGACCGCTGTCTTGGGCCTGCAACCTTGAACAAGTAGCTCCCCATCTCTAGCTGAAATGCCAAGGCCTCTGATAACACCCAGGAAGTCTCACACTAAGCACAATGTCACCACAGGGACCCACAGGAAGTGTCCTGCAAGGCAGAGGTCGGCTGAGGCACATGCGTCAGGGGACAGCCATTGAGCAACTCTGCTTGGACTGTCCTTATTTTTTAAAAAGATTTGGTGTGTGTGTGTGCATGTGCATGAGTGTGAATATGTATGTGTACCTGTGATCATACAATTGCCACTGGACACCTCAGAGCTAGAGTTAAGACATCTGCAGAATGCTCAGTTTGTCATGTGTGTGTTGTGATCCAAACCCTGGCCCTCACAGCTGAGCAAACACTCCTAACTGCTGAGCCAGGCATTTTCTTCCCCTGACATTTTTTTCATACCATATATTTTGATCATATTCCTTCCCCTCCCCAGTCCCTCCCAGGCTCTCTCCACATCTCTACCCACCCAATTTCATCTCCTTTCTCTCTTAAAAACAACAAAATGAAAATCAAAACAAGCAAAACCCAGCAAGACAAAAAACTACCAAAACAGAACACATGCTCCCTGTTCCCCACCCCACCCCCCACCCCGCCTCAACCACGGAGTGTGTTTTGTGTTGGCCAACTATTCCTATGCACGAGATCTGCCCTGGAGTGTGGCTGATGCACCAAGTACATGCCATTAGGGAAGACCGGTTTTTCCTTTCCCAGCAGATATCTTCTTGGTGAGGGGGTGGGACTCTGTGCCCACTTCCCCCTGGCAGTGCTGGGATGTGGGCTGACTCTGCGCAGGGCTTGTGTGTGCTTTCACAGTCTCTGTGAGTCTGTATGGCCATCAGCCCTGTTATGTCCAGAAGGCACCGTTTCCCTGGAGTCAGTCACCGCTTTCGGCTCTCACGATGTTTCTACCTCCTCTCTTGATCCCCGAGCCTGCACATTTCCTTTTCTTAACAGCTAGATTACACTCCACTGTGTAACACACCCTATTTTACTGCCCATTCAGCAGCTGACGGACATTCAGGCAGCTTCCAGTTTCTGGTTATTGTGACTAGAGCAGCAGTGCACACAGAGGAGCAAGTGTCTCTGCGGTAGGATGCAGGGTCCTTTGGTATATGCCCAAGAGAGGCATAGCTGGGTCACGTCTCTGTGGTAGGACGCAGGGTCCTTTGGTATATGCCCAAGAGTGGCACAGCTGGGTCTTGTAGTAGAGCAAATTTTGAGGCCCCTCCACATTGATTCCCACAGTGGCTGTAAGAGTTTGCGCTTCCACCAGCAGTAAATAAGTCTTCCCCTTCCCTGCATCCTCACCAGCTGTGCTGTCCTTTGTCTTATCAATCTTGGCGATTCTGATTAGAGATGAAAATCTCCAGCACTCAGGAGGCAGAGACAGGCGGATCTCTGTGAGTTCGAGTCCAGCCTGGTCTAAAAGAGCTAGTTCCAGGACAGGCTCCAAAGCCACAGAGAAACCCTGTCTCGAAAACAAAACAAACAAAAAAAAATCAAAAAAAAAAAAAAAAAAAAAAGAAAAGCTCAAAGTAGTTTTAATTTGTATCTTCTTGATGACTAAAGATCGAGCATTTTATTTTTTTAAATAGTTTACTTATTTTTATTTTATATGCATTAATATTTTTGCATGCCTGTATATCTGTGTGAGGGTGTCAGATCTTTGAGTTATAAACAGTTGTGAGCTGCCATGTGGGTGCTGGGAATTGAGCCCAGGTCCTCTGTAAGAGCAGCCAGTGTTCTTAACCACTGAGCCACCTCTCCAGCCCCAGATTGAGCATTTTAAAAGGGTTTCTCAGCCATTTGTCTTTCATCTTTTAAGAATTTTCTGTTTAGTTCTATACCACATTTTTAACTGGGTTCTTTTCTTGATGTTCATTTAAAAAATTCTTTACACATTCTAGATACCAACCTTCTATAAGATGCATAAATGGCAGGTTTTTTTCATATTCTATAGGCTGAACTTGGCTTGAATTATAGTGCCCTTTACTGTAGCAGCTTTTCAGCCTCACGAGGTCCCATTTATTATTGTTGGTCTTTGTGCCTGTGCCATGGGTATCCCGCTCAGAAAGTTCTTTCCTGTGCCAATGAGTTCAAGCCTGTACTAATCAGGGTTCTTCAGAGCAGTGAACTTATAGAATGAATCTCTTTATAAGGATGGGATATATTGGGACGAATTACAGGTGATGGTCCAGCTAATTCAAGAATGGACGGCTATGAACAGAAAGTACAAGAACCCACAAGTTGCTCAGTCTACAGGGCTGACTGTCTCAGCTGGTCTTCAGTGTACGCTGGCATGCCAAAGAAGTAGGCTCTAGTACCAGTGAAGGAATGAACTTGCTCTTTTTTTTTTTTTTTTTTTTTTGGTTTTTCGAGACAGGGTTTCTCTGTGGCTTTGGAGCCTGTCCTGGAACTAACTCTGTAGACCAGGCTGGTCTCGAACTCACAGAGATCCGAACTTGCTCTTGAGAGAACAAACAGGCCGAGAGCAAAAGCTTCCTTCTTCCATGTCCTTATATAGGCTTCCAGCAGAAGGTATGGCCCAGATTAAAGGTGTGTGCTCCTACCTTAAGATCCTGATCAAAAGTGCCTTCGTATCTCAAAGATCCACACTAGAAATGAATTCACCCACTTTAAACCTAGCAAGAATAATCTCCCATAGGTGCACACTTCATTTCTGTATTTTAGCTCACTCCAGATGTTAGTCAAGTTGACAACCAAGAGTAACTGTCACAGAGTCTATCCCCGACTCTCCTCTAGGATGTCTATTATTAGGATATGTTTGCAACTTCCATAAAGAGTGCATGAAAGTGCTTCTTTCCATCTTATTTTATTACATTTTATGAAACAGAGCCTTGCTACACAGTCCTGGGAAGTGAGCACGCACACGTGCGCACGTGTGTGTGTGTGTGTGTGTGTGTGTGTGTGTGTGACAGGTCTGTCTCTCTGTAGCCCTAGCTGATCTGAAATTAACTACGTAGATCAGGCTGGCCTTGAATTTAAAGAGATCTGCCTATCTCTGTCTTCTAAGTGCTGGGAGTAAAGGTGTACCCAGCCTGCCTCAGTCTCCTGAGTGTTCACAGCTCCCCGCCACCACACCCAGCCCACGTGTCCCTTCTCAGCTATCACTGCTGATTTTCTGCTACGTAGGTCTTTCCTTAAACTCAAAACTATGGCACTGGCTGGAGCAACCGTGCAACTGAGCCAGAGGGGTGGGTCACACTGTGCACCCAAAACACAGCTGTTCCCAGTCAAATGCTTTAAACCTGGCAGGTCCAGACTGTGGGCCACAGGCTGCCTGTGTCTCATGATAGCTAGGAATGCAGCCAGCATATTTGTAGGTGACGTCATGTCACAGTGTCAAGGAGCTGGACACTACTGCTTTAAACCAGTCACAATTACACACTTTTAAGGATTTGTTTAATCAATGTTTGTGTGTGTTAACCTGTATGAATGTATACTGTTGAGGCCAGAAAAGGGCATCAGATCCTCTTGATCTTGAATTACAACTTTGATGAGACTCCATTTGGGTATTGAGAATCAAACTTCTGCAAGGTTTGGGTAAGCAGTCATAATGACTGAGTCATCTTGCCAGCCCAAAGAATGCATTTTGTAAACAACCGAGAAAGGACTGAATTATATCAAGTTATCATTAACTTAGATGTGACCCCCTCACACCCCATTGCTGAAGAATGAGTCCAGAGCTTTATGCACATTCGAAAAGTGCTTTACTATTGAGCTACACCCCCTACCCAAGATGTAATCTTTTAAAGCTTCCTATCCACGGGAGAGAAATACCAAACGTGTTGGGAAGCAAAGTGATATACCAGGTCTGTGGATTGCTTAGAATTAGATAAGAACAAAAACTAGAGGCAGAGAGGAGATGAAACACTACTGGAGAGATGTTCTCAGGTGCTCTGCTGAGCCCAGTGTGGATTACAGCCCATGCCTGTAATCCCGGTATTTGGGATGAGAAGGCAGGATCCTGAGCTCAAGGCCATCCTTGGCTCTATAGACAAGGCCAGCCTGAACTATGTGAGTTCAATATTTCAGTGCTAACCATCACCTCACATCCTCAGAACTGTTAATGCTGGCAGCAGCACATGGTGTTCACTAGTTACTCTTTCAATGTGTGTGTGTGTGTGTGTGTATGTGTGTCCTTAAATTTCGAAGTAGCCAGGCATGGTGGTGCACTCCTTTAGTCCCAGCACTAGGGAGACAGAGGCAGGCAGATCTCTGGGAGCTTGAGGCACTGAGCACCTAAATTTTCAGACAGGTGTGGTGAGTACAAGGTCCATATCTATAATTTCAGTACTCAGAAATCCAAAGCAGGGAATTTGTGTGTGGCGCTGGAACCTGGCAATTGAATTGGGGATATTTGTGTGTGCCTTGCAAACTGCCACCGAGCCATGTCTCTAGCATCTCTTTTCGTAATTTCTAATTCTGAGGCAAAGACTAAGTTGTTCTGGCTGGCCTTGAACTCTGAAACCTAAGCAGGCTTTGAGGCTATGATTCTTCCTCAGCCTCCTGAGTGAGTAGATTACAGACCCATTTTACCAGGCCAGGCTTGGCCAGGAGAATCACCCGGGGCGCACAGGAGACACTTTCCACCTACCCTTCCGACCCCACCAGGCCACTGCAGGGCAGTGCCGGGCGAGTGTAGTCTCCATGCCTGCATGTGGAAGGCCTGGTGCTCTTTGCAACGTGCACGTCTGGTGATGTCTGGCACCATCTGCCTGCCTAATGACCACCCCAACATAGCCACAGCACGAGTCCTGTCTGCCCTCCATTCAGTGAGCCACAGTTCCCCGCCCATTCCATATCCTTACACCTGCCACTCCCTCAACAGGAAACACAACCCTACCCCCGACACCATCCTGGGGGACCCCTACTCACCCTCTGAAACCCACTTCAGAGTCCCAACTTCTGGGCATTCTCGGTTGACCGCAGAATACTGGCCTTGTGTTAATTATTCTTCTTTCTTCCAGCTCTTTAAAACTAATCAGCCAGAATTGTCCTCGGAGTCCTATTCTTCTAAGATGCTGGTCGCACTATGTAACCCAGGCTGAACGAGACGCTCTTGCTTCTGCCTCCAGTGCAGGAATTACAGATGTGCGCTGCCAAGCGTGGTTCTTCCTTTCTGAGCTCCTGTTTAACTTAGATGTCCAACCTGTGGCCGCTAACTTCAAAGTTGTTGACGACTTTCTGCACCGCCCTGCAGCAGCTCAAGTACGGTCAAGAGCAGCACAGCTACCACAGGTGACCATAGGGCCCCCCAAACCCGCCTGTACTCCAATATAGCATCCTTCTCACCCTACAGGCAGATGGAAGAGGAAGTGTCCTCATCCCCCAGTGTGCCACAATCAGGTTCTCCCTGTACAGACATCTGCCTGACAGCATACCACTCACAAGCAACCCCTGTCCCCAGGACAATAATCACCATCAGGCCAGAGAAACTCTGTAACACTATAAAGACATGAAGAGACACGAGACCATCACGTTCAGAGATTCAGAGACAGGGATGGGTGGAGGGGTAGCCACAACAGGCCCACGGCCTCCACCAGTCCACACACTAACCCTGACCCATGCCAGCCTTTGAGTCAACCTTGTGCGCTCCTTATGCCCACCTGGAGGCTGCTTTCCACCATGCTAACATAAGTTCACAGTCATTAACAGTCTCCACGCCTTCATGATAGAAAGTCAGGAGTGGCTGGCCATGGCCCCTACTGCACGTGCAAGGCCCGTGGGGACATCTGTCCTGGGCAGGCTCCAGCCACCTCAGTTTGGGGCTTCTGTGGCTTCCCTTCGAAGGGCTGAAGACCGAGGACTCAGCATTCTATACAGAATGACTTCAGCAAACACCACTTCAGGGGCCTCCCAGTCTGAAGACCGCGACAGAGCCAGCGAGGGGGGGCCGGGGGCGTGAAGGGAGAACGTGATGGGAGGAAACCGAAGGGTAACACGAATTATAGCACCAACACCACCAGGTGAAACCTGGCCAGTTCCCAGGCCCGAGAGCATTGGGGTCAAGATGCTACAGCAAAAGTCCAATCTACACCATCCCCTCATTCATTCACAGTAAGGCACAGTCTTCCCTAGGACCAGGGAAGCCTCCTGAGGGTACAGCTGCTGTTTTTCTCTTTCATGTGTGTATATGTGTGTGGGTGGGTGTGAGTTTGTGAGTGTGTGAGCATGCACATGCATGTGCTATCTGTGTCCAGGTACCCAGAGAGGCCAGAAGAGGACATCAGATCTGCTAGAGCTGGGTGGGTTATGGAAGTTGTGAGCTACCCAATGGATGCTGGGAACCAAAGTCCAGCTCTGTGGAAATGCAAGAGCCCTCTTAACCACTGGGCCTCCCCATTCCTCCAGCCCCACTGCTGCGGTTTTCCCTTCCCATACCTACAAGGCTGCCAGTGTGTAAGAAATATTAGTTTAATTAAGGTATCTCGCTATGAGCCATGCTGTGTGTAACCCCTTGTAGCCACTTATTTTAAAGCATTTGTGATTCTTTTTGCTCTCCAGTGGCTCACACAATAAAATCCATCTCCCTGTGCATTTGTTCTTGGAAGTCTCTGAGGAAGGACAACGTGAAAGCACACTGCCAGGGGTATGCATGAGTCACCACAAGAATGCCCCCTTCCAGGTGGATCTCTGTGAGTTCGAGGCCAGCCTGGTCTACAAGAGCTAGTTCCAGGACAGGCTCCAAAGCCACAGAGAAACCCTGTCTCAAATGCCTCCTTCCCTAGCTCATCCCCTCACCGTACCTTATCTTTTCCGGGCTAGAGGTTGCATAACCCTGATCCCAAAGAGACTTCAGCAAACACAGGCCTGGGGAAAACCTTAACATCTTAGAACTCACAGGTCCAGGGTTCTGTGTTTTGCCATATGGTAGCATGTGTGAAAGCAACTTTGAAACTGCCCAGCATCTTCTGAGGTGTGGTCAAGGATGCAGGAGAGCTCTGTTCTAACCCTCATCTGGCCTCACCTTTGTTTGCTCTTGGTCAGGAAGCTAATATCCCAGCTATGACTTTTCAAAATACAGAAAGACACCCATAAAACCCGAATGGCCCTCACCAGGTGCCCGGTGAAGTCTGGAGGAAAGTGGGTGCTGACTTGCCCAGGGGCATAAAGGAAATAATCCTCAGATACTGAAAGGACCAATGTGCATTTTCGAAAAGACTAGTTTGTATAGTGATATTTTATTGATGTTTTAATAAATAAAGCTTGTCTAAAGATCAGAAGGGAAAAAGCTAAGCCACTAGAGGCCAGGCAGTGGTGGCACACACTTTTAATCCCACGATTTGGGAGACAGAGGCAAATGATCTCTGAGTTCAAGGCCACCCTGGGCTACACAAGATCAATGCAGCCGGGCGATGGTGGCGCACGCCTTTAATCCCAGCACTCGGGAGGCAGAGGCGGGCGGATCTCTGTGAGTTCGAGACCAGCCTGGTCTACAGAGCTAGTTCCAGGACAGGCTCCAAAACCAGAGAAACCCTGTCTCGAAAAACCAAAAAAAAATAAATAATAAATAAATAAATAAATAAATAAAAAGATCAATGCAGAAACAAATCCAGGTGGTGGTGGCTCATACCTTTACTCCCAGTACTAGGGAATACATGCCTTTAATCCTAGCACTAGAGGGGATATAAAATGGAAGGAGAGAGAGGCTTAGCCTTATTAGTCTGTGCTCACCTAGCCTTGGTAGAGGTGAGACTTCTCTAGTGGCTTGACTGCTTTGCTTTTCTGGTTTTCAGGTTGAACCCCAATATCTGTCTCTGGGTTCTTATTATTTGTGCTACAAGTTTGTATCTCATCAATACCTTAAGAATCACTACAAAAGGCCATACACAGTGGCATGCACTTTTTGTTTTTTTGAGACAGGGTTCTCTGTAGCTTTGGAGCCTGTCCTGGAGCTAGCTCTTGTAGACCAGGCTGGCCTCAAACTCCCAGAAATCCACCTGCCTCTGCCTCCCAAGTGCTGGGATTAAAGGTGTGCAGGTGGCAAGCACTTTCAATCAATTCCAGCACTTGGGAGGCAGAAGCAGGCAAATCTCTGCGAGTTTGAGGCCAATCTGGTCTACAGTGTGGCTCAGTCCTCAAGAAAACAAAAACCACCACCACCAACAACAAAAACACCGTAAGAAAAACAATGTGGGGAGAGTCTGAGAGGCACTGAGAGTCCACGGTACTCAGTGATTACACACTTCTGAGTGCTAACGCAGTGTTGAGCAAGAGGCTGACGTCACCAATGTTTATTAAGTTAGCTCTTTTAATTAACTGATTTATCGGTTAAAAAGGGCTATGCAGTGAAATGACTCAGGAGGTAAAGATTTGTTTTGGAGCTTGATGGCCTGAGTTTGGTTCCCAAGACTCACATGGTGTAAGGGAGTGATGGCCTCTGTAAGTTATTTTCTGACCTACACACACATACACACACACACACGCATGCATACATGCACAATTTTTTTTTTTTTTTTGGTTTTTTGAGACAGGGTTTCTCTGTGGTTTTGGAGCCTGTCCTGGAACTAGCTCTTGTAGACCAGGCTGGTCTCGAACTCACAGAGATCCGCCTGTCTCTGCCTCCCGAGTGCTGGGATTAAAGGCGTGCGCCACCACCGCCCGGCTGCACAATTTTTTTTTAAAGAAGAGAGAAAGAAAATCACCAAACTTTCAGAAACCAATATCTTGAAAGCCTCTGCCAGCTGGTTGTTTTTCTCAATAGCATTGCAAACACCTTGGCGACCCTGAGTCTCATCACCAGGACAGCAGATAATCCACCTAGAAACCCAGGTCAGCCAGGGATCCTGGCTTCCCACGCCTGCTTGCTCTGACTTCTAGGGTTTCCCTGGTTCACTTGGCTCTAGCAGTTGCCTGGTGCACTTAGACCACTAGAAGTACCAAGCTCCCACCCCTGACCCAACCTCTAAGCCGGTACAGCTGCATTCACTCAACCACAGGCTGAACATCCCTTATCTGAACCCTTGGAACCACAGTGTTTCTGATCTTGGACTTTTCAGCTTTTATAACAGTTACATAGGTTTTATTAGTTGACCATCCAAAATTCTAAAATTTCCATTAAGTGCCAGGCGGTGGTGGCACACGCCTTTAATCCCAGCACTTGGGAGGCAGAGGCAAGCGGATCTCTGGGAGTTCGAGGCCAGCCTGGTCTACAAGAGCTAGTTCTGGGACAGGCACCAAAGCTACAGAGAAACCCTGTCTCGAAAAACAAAACAAACAAAAAAACAAAACAAAACAAAACAAAAATTCCATTAAGTCCCAAACCTTTTTTATTTTTATGTTTTTGAGGGCTAGTCAACCTGGGGAAGAAAGGCAACAGAATGCGCAATGACTCAGAACACCCCTTGACTACTCGGGAACTGTGAGGAGAACACCTTGTCTCGACAGCTGTGAGCTGCTGGGGAGCAGCACGCTGAAGGACTGCACCCAGTCAGCTGTGGGCTGGTGGGAAGACAGCACCCAGTCACCTGTGAGGTGGTGGGGAGCAGCATGCTGAAGGACAGCACCCAGTCAGCTGTGGGCTGCTGGGGAGCAGCACGCTGAAGGACGGCACCCAGTCAGCTGTGGGCTGCTGGGGAGCAGCACGCTGAAGGACGGCACCCAGTCAGCTGTGAGCTGGTGGGGAGCAGCACGCTGAAGGACGGTACCCAGTCACCTGTGAGCTGGTGGGGAGTGGCACCGAGTTGAGTTGTGCAGCTGGAGCAGCCAGGGCAGTCGGAATTTGAAAACTTCTTGCCCTCTGTTTGCCTCTGAGGCACAGTGTTCAGCAGTTCCTCTTCAGGGAACAGGACCTGAGTTGCATGCACAAATCCAGAGTACTAACTTTTCTTTTTCTTAAATAAATTACATTTTATTTATTTTGTGTATTCATATGGGGGGGAGGAGCGGTATGCATGTGCCAGGGCACAGTATGAGGGTTCAGAGAACTATGGAAGCTGGTTCTCTCCTTCACCATGTGGGCCCTGGGGATCAAACCCTGACCATCTGGCTTGGCACCTGGCTGATGTATCTCGCAAGCCTGTGAACAATTGACTTTGAAGTTCTGTCTCCTGTGATTGTGTAGTAAGGTGAGCCTAGATGCCGCAGAGGGGAGTAGAGTCTCCAGGAAGAGACAGGGCTGCAGTTCAAGTCTGCACAGTGTCTGTTTGCTGCAGGGAGGTCTCTTTGTTCTGTTCAGATGCCAGTTGCTTCAGCATCCTCATGGAAACCCCTGTAATGTCTGGCCACATGCCAGGCACCATGACTCGACCACAGAACATGTAAGATTAACCATGTGTGAGCTCCTCTGGATGAGGCTATCAGCACAACTGACTTTGGAAAGATGGCTGGGCTGGGAGGTGGTGCAGAGATGCGGGGGCACCGGGAGATGGGCTGGGGCAGGGGCAATGCTATCCCAACAGTGCATACCAGCCATGAGGGCTTGTTCTGAGAGGGCCCTGGGAAGTGAGTCATATTTCTAAAAGGAAGTCTGAGTGGATTCTACAACTTTACAAAACACAAGCACATCCACTTACAGCTGTGTGGGAGGCAAGAATTTTCCTCACAGGACTCCGATACAACACAAGAGAAAGGAAGTTGCCCACACTGCAAGGCTGGTACATTGGTCAGCCGAGGAATCTGGGTGGGTACACAGTGCTTCTCTATCCAGAGGGGTCCCACGTCTGCTTTGTGGGTCACATAAGCCTGCCTGTCGTCTATTCCAGTCAGGAGCCTCTCTAGAAGATGGTAAACCACAGAGCAGAGATGAAGAGGCTGTTTAAGGGGCCACCCAATATCCATTCTCCCTTTTGTCCCTGGAAACCCATCTAGCAAGCTCAAAGCCAAGCCTAACAGCTCCTGTGACCACATAACCCGGTTCTAGTAATAAAGGGAAGCAATATACTAGGTGAGTGTTTAAAACAAGGGACAAATGCCCTCCCTCCTCTCCGTTCATCCTGGAACACAGATGTGGGAGGGCTGGTGAGATGGCTCAGTGCTGAAGAACACTTCCAAAGGACCCCTGTGCAGCTCAGCACCCACCTACACCTCCAGCTCCAGAGGACCCGATGCCTTCTGCTGGCCCACCATTTACTTGTGCACACATGCATGAACGCATACCCATAAATAAAAAAAAATACTTAAAAATACAAAGAGCCTGGTACAGATACCTCCTATCACTTGGAGGAGGACCCAGGCCAGTGTGGAAACAGACTTCCCAGGCTTTTCTGTATGCAGACTTCCAGTGGGCTAGCCTGGGCCTCAGGCTGGGACCTGAATTCTAAGGATCTGGGAGCCCCAAGAGCTCTCACAGTCACCCCTTTTACAAATAAAGAGACCCAGCAGCTCCTCCATAGCGCAGCTTCTGCCAAGGTTGGGGCGAACTAACAAGCAAACAGTAGCTTTTCTGGTGTCCACTGAAACCATTCTCCGGTAAAATGGACACAGAGACTCCCTAGACAGCGCGTCACGGCCCAAATGAGGCAGAGCTGCTGCTCTCCCTTCTAAGGAAGCAGCGGCTCCCAAGAGTCTAGGAAAATCTTACACAGAAAGAGCGAACAGTCACTAGTCCGTAATTAACTAATTAAGGCAGTCATAATCATGAAGAGGTCACTATGGCAACCCGTGTGGAGGTTCCTCAAAACACTAAATATAGAACTATCCTACCCTATGACCCAACTACACAACTTGCGGACACATCACTAAGGACTCTAAGTCACCGTACCACAGAGATCCCGGGATGCCCACATTCATCACAGGACTGCTCGTGACAGCTGAGGTATAGAATAGCCTAGATGCCCATGAGCAGATGGTAAAGAAAACGTGGTGTGTTATCCGCCACGACAAGCAAGTATGCCATTTCTAAGAAGCTTTAGTGGGTCTGGAGATAACCATTGCTCTGGTTACTTCACTGCTGCTGTGACAGAACTCTGAGCAAAAGCAGCAAGGGGAAAATGGGCCTCCTTCAGCCCATGCTTCCGGGCACTCTTGGAAGGAAGCTGAGGCAGGAACTTGTGGCAGGAATCTGAAGGCTGAACTCCGCTATTCCACACAGCATCACCTCTGCCCAGGAGACCCAGTCCGGGGAATACAGCAGGAGATGGAGGCTGCTGCTGCTGCTGCTGCTGCTGCTCGCTGGCTCACACACCGGCTCTTCCTTAGCTACTTTTCCTGTCTAGCTTAGGACTATAAGTCTCCCTAGGGACAGAGTCACCCACTGTGGGTTGGATCCTCCTGCATCAGCTAATGAGACCACGCCCCTCAGAATGCCCACAGACCAATCTGATCCAGCAATTCCTCCACTGTGACTTTCCTCTCAGATGACTGTTGGCTGTCACACTGACTGAAACCAGGACAGTCATGCCAGGCAGAAGGGCAGGTATCATGTGTTTTATCTCACATGTGGAAACCAAGCTAAAAAGAGGAAGTCTTGTGTGGTTTTGCTCTCTGCAGTCCCAGCATAGGGATGATAGGTGTGTGGGATGATTGGGAGTTCAAGGTCATTCTTGGTAACACAGTAAATACAGTGCTGGCCTAGGCTACAGGAAACCAGTTCTCAAAACTCAAACAGAAAAACAGGCTGAAGGAGAAGACTAAGGATTCAGACATCCTAGCCTGCACAGTGAGACTTGTCTCAAAACTATCAACTTAATTCGTTTTTAGAAGACGTTATATAAAAAGGACTGCACAAAAGCCGAGGACAGGGGCCAGCGAAGGGAAGAAGACAGCTTCACAGATGATCACACACACGTATGAACACACTATCATGAAACCCACCGCTTTTACAATCAAATATGCAAACAGAGAGGAAAGAGGCGGGCAGAAAGCTGAAGTCGGGTGTTGTGGCTTGAGAAGTTAACCCCCAGGCTTCCTCAGGAGGCTGAGGTTGCAGGGCTGCTATGAGGTCAAGCCTGGGCTACACGGTGAGTTCTAAGTCAGTGTAGTCTACGGAGAGGAACTATCTCAAATAAACAAAGGAAGGAAGGGAGGAGGAGCTGGAGTGAGGAGAAAACTACCAAGACAGAAACCTGGAAGTGGCTGGAGAAGTCAAGGGAAGAAACAGCCTCGAAGGGGCCCGAATTCTAGGAGATTCTTCAGAGAGAGCCAGCTGACGTGGTGTCCCATGAAGACCTTGGGAATTCTGTCTGGTGCTGACCAGCCCCCAGCAGCTTTGTTAGTGGGGTTTACGGGGCAGGAAAAACCTCCAGTTCTTTGGCTGAGTCTCCAGGCTTGGCAATCACCCAGCACAGCAGCACCAGATCATCTTCGCTGGTGCCTGAGCCTGGCTCACCCCAGCTAAGCAATGGGTGTGTGCACAACAGGCGTGCGTGGCTTCACAAGCCGTGAGTCAGAAGCCCAAAGGAAGGGCAGCTAACACCCCAAACTCTCCTTCACCTGCTAACACCTCAGGGCAGCTTCCTTCTTGCCAGATGTAGCCCATAAAAATAAATACAAGAGGCTGGAGAGATGGCTCAGGGGTTAAGGGTGCTTGCTGTTTGTGAGAGAATTCCTGGAAAGAAGCTGCGTTGCAGAGGCCAACTGGCTGATAACCGGCTATGGAATGCTGCAGGTCCAGAGGCCAATTACCTTATCTCAGGCTAGCTGGGGGCCCCTGGACAGCCATTCCGTGCCTAGTCGGTATCAGAACGTCTTGTGACTAACAGATAAAAACCCTTTGGAATTTAGTAATGTAACAGACCACTAGCATCCACAGAACCAAAAGCCAAGAATGTCACTGAATAGCATCTCAGGCCCATAGACAACCCCATCCTGCTGGGTCTGCGTCCCTAATGCACCCAGTCTGTTTTCTAAGTGCCTTGATTCATAACCTTCTTTGTTTTGTTACTATAAAACTCCATGAGCCCACATGGTGGTGCACACCTTCAATCCCAACACTCGGGAGGCAGAGGCAGGTGGATCTCTGTGAGTTCGAGGCCAGCCTGATCTACAGAATGAGTTCCAGGACAGCCAGGGCTACACAGAGAAACCCCGTCTCAATGAAAAGAACAAACAAAAACAAAAAAACAAAAATGAAAACTCCATGAAACTGTTTGTGTGGAAACAGGGAACCTGGGGTAACCTAGCTCTGAGCTTCCTGGGACTTGGTCACTCAAATCTAGCTCCAGAATAAATTCTCATTCCCGTCGAGGTGAGAATTGTGTTTTTACATTCGCATGCTCTTGCACAGGCTGCCCTTAACCTGCTGTCCTCTGGAATGCTGGGAGTACAGCTGTATGTATGTCATGTTTATGTTTTTTTGAGGGTTTTTTTTTTTTTTTTTTTGGCAGTTCTGGTTCTCAAACCCAGGGCCTTGAATAGACTAAGAAAATGTTTTACTGAGCCACATTCCCAACCCAATTAATTGACCAGATTTTTTTAAAGGGTCATTTTCATGGGGAAACGTAAGTCGAAGGGGGAAATATAAAGTCACATGTGGGGGTGGGAAAAAGGAAAGCAGGGGCACCCCCAAAGTAAAAAAAAAAAAAAAAAAAAAACAGGAACCGAAATTATACCAAAGTGCTCTTGAGAAGCCCTGCCCTCTGGCCAGAGCTCAAACCATGTTGCGTGACAGCATAAAAGGCCTACCTATGTTGACCAAACTGGTTAGAGAAACACGTCCAAATTAAGAGTTTCTGCAACTCTTTCCAGGGAATGCCTGAGGCATGCAAAGAGGGCGGGAAGGGACTATCCACCCACTCCAGTGCCACATTCTAGTAAAAACAGGAAGCACAAGTGGGTGTGGAGGTTCCATCCTGTCACCTCAGCTCGCAGAAGGCAGAAGCAGGAGGATTCCAGGTCAGCTTGAGCCACGCAGCAAGTATAAAACTACACATTAGCTCACCAGAAATACCAAGGGGCTCCGTGGTTTCAGCCCGTGTAAAGAACTCTACAACAGCTGGGCGGTGGTGGCGCACGCCTTTAATCCCAGCACTTGGGAGGCAGAGGCAGGCGGATCTCTGTGAGTTCGAGGCCAGCCTGGTCTACAAAGGGAGTTCCAGGACAGACTCCAAAAGCTACAGAGAAACCCTGTCTCGAAAAACCAAAAAAAAAAACAAAAAAAAAAAAACAAAAAAAAAAACCTCTACAACACCGTTCTTTTCTCACCGCTGTACCATGGTGCCCACGTGTTGCTCACCCAGCAAGGCTTCCTGGGAATCAGCCATGTCCCAGAGGAAAGCCAACTCCCAGGAGACAGAAAAGCAGGCCGTTGGTAAAGAGTTCCGGGAATGGCAATGGGCTCCTCCTGCCTCACTGCCTGGCTAAGACTTTGCACAACCAATCCTCTGGGCCCATCTTCCTGCCACCTGCACTCAGGAAGAGTCAAATGCAAGTGCGTCCATGCCACTGCCAGAGAACCCTCCTCCAGATGGGTCAGGCCATATCTCTTTCTAGTTTGAGCCCTGGGCCAGAATGCTTGAGGCAGAGCTCAATAGCCAAGCAGGGCCGGGCGGTGGTGGCGCACACCTTTAATCCCAGCACTTGGGAGGCAGAGGCAGGCGGATCTCTGTGAGTTCGAGACCAGCCTGGTCTACAAGAACTAGTTCCAGGACAGGCTCCAAAACCACAGAGAAACGCTGACTCGAAAAACCAAAATAAATAAATAGCCAAGCAGTAGGTGCAGCCAACCCCAAGGTGTGGAAGAATTCGCTGCAATCAAGACGTGTCCCTGTGTGTTGGGGGTGTTGGCTTGGCAGAGGCTGCCACTCATTTCCAGAGCCCACTCGAATTTAAAAGTGCTGCTTTCAGTCCGGTGTGAGGCTGCACATCTTTAATCCCAACACTTGGCAGGCAGAGCCCTCAGAATTTTAGGCCAGCTTGGTCAACACAGCAAGTTCCGGGCCAGCTAGAACTACATTATGAGACCCTGTCTCAAAAAAAAAAAAAAAAAAAAGTAAATATTGGCTTCCTGAGCATGGTGACACACACTAGTGATCCCAATGCTTGGGAAGCTAAGGCAGGAGGATCAGTAGTCCAGGGCCATCATGGACTACGTAATGAAAACTATATATATATATGAAGGTAGAGACAGATCTTTATGGGCTCAAAGTTAGCCTGGTCTACATAGGGCTAGCCAAGGGACTTGTCTCAAGACACACACACACACACACACACACACACACAAAAAAAAAAAAAAAAAAGACAAGGAAGGAAAAGAATCTAAGCTTTCCCAGACTCTGCACCCAAGACTGCAAAGCAGGGCACATCCTCTGGGCATGAGAGAGGCTAAGGCAGCCTTCCGCTTCCTCCACACTGTAAATCACTTCTCCTGGGGGCCAAGCACCCCCTCACTCCACTGCACGCTTACTTCAGAGGCAGTATGAATGACGCAGTTCCCAGAAACTGGCCTGTGGCCACCCAGAGGAATGTGACCGGGGCCACAGATGTACGTCAACAAGCCGGATCTTCTCACCCAAGTCCCACAGTGAGAACTGACTGGGTAGAAGGAGGCACAATGAAGCTGTGCTGTAGTTCCAAAGACGGACAGTGTGCTATGAGGGGCCCAGGCTAAGACAAGCACCTCCAGCATAACCGGCCAGCAAGCCTGACAAAACCGTGTTCAATCCCTCAGGACCCCATGGCAGAAAAGAGAAAACTGACTCTCACCACTTCTACATGCCACAGCACACGTGCTCATGGACAAACAGACTTGCACATCAGCGAACATAAAAATCAAAAAGGAACTTCTGGCTACCCCAGCTATAGTGATAGATTATTTGTGTTTTAATAAGTAAAGCTTGCCTGAAGATTAGAGGGCAAGGCAGCCACACTAGTCAGCCATACAGGCCAGGGAGTGGTAGCACACACCTTTAATCCCAGGACTTGAGAGACAGAGGGATCTCTGTGAGTTCAAGGCGACTCTGGGCTATACAAGATTGAATCTGTCCAAAAGAGAAACAGAGCTCACACAATGGTGGGACCACAGGCCTTTAATCCCAGCATGAGGGAGGTGGAGACAGGTGATACGGCTGGGAAGAGAGGAATATAAAGGGGAAGAGACAGGAACTCAGTGGAGTATGGAGTCCCTGCAGGACTGTCCCTTTGTCTGAGCCTTGGCAGAGGTAAGAGCTCTCTAGTGGCGTGGCTGCTTTGCCTCTCTGATCTTCAACTTGAACCCCAACATCTGCCTCTGGGTTTTTATTACTCATGCTACACCCAGCCCAGAAGAGACAGGTAGCAGAGAGGAAGGACCTGCAGACAGACTTCAGTCCGTTGTGAGCCCTGCAATCTCCTCAGTTTGCCCACGGGTTGGTCAGTCATGATTATACAGTCCCTAAGTGCCTACAATGTGCCAACAATCAGATGGCACCCAGAACCAGGCAAACCAGGGTCCAGTCCTTACTGCTCTCTTCTCAGGGTCTGGGAACCCCTGTGTACTTCCTCAACCTGTTATCCCCCTGAGAATGAGGAAGCTAATCCCACTCTGACAAACGATCTAACTGCCACAGGCCAAGCTGCCTGGTCACCTTCACTCAGGACTGCAGGGCCTTGTGGCCAGCTTAACTTCCCCAGGCCAGTCCTAAAAGGAAGTCCCTTCAAGTGTGTAAAAGAGTACCTCCCCTCTCCCCTCCACCTTTAACCTCCTGACTCTTGCCCTTCCACACACATCCCGTCGTAACCTCCCTACCACTGAATTTCCTGCCCTCTCAAGATGTCTCTCACTAAGGCGTCCAGCCACCTCTACCTAATTGTTCTGAGAAATGACGCACACCCAAGCTAGACCCGCTCTCTGACAACGTCCAGTCAGACCGCCACACAGTCCTGACCAAAACTAACAACTAATTCATTTGGCATTAACCTGCTTCGTGTTCTCTCAGATGAAGCCTCTGAACTGGAAAGGTTTGGGTAGAGGCCCCCAAGGCAAGCGTCAGGCTCTGATATTAATTTTATCATTTGTAAAATAATGAGGAGGAGGGAGAGGTGGGAAGATGACCGAGCGATTAAGAATACTTAACTGCTCTTTCAGAGGACCCAATTCTATTCCCAGCACCCACATGATAGCTCACAAACCATCTAAAACTCCAGTTCCAGGAGATCTGACACACTTTTCTGGTTATTTTTTTTTTTTTAATGGAAGCTAATGATAGCAAGCACGATACCTAATGTAGTTAGAACCTAATCAAGTGGTGTTGTTGACCTGGGCGTGCTGGTTCACACCTGAAATCCTAGCACATGGAAGACCAGTTTCGGCTACTCTGACTCAAAGCCAAACAAAGCTAAGTGGTGCTCATTCATATAGGAACACCACACAACATAAGAGCTCTCCTGCATCCCGCCCCACCACGCCCCAGTGGATCTGCAGCTTGCGCGCCTTCTCTCGCTGGCCCTTCATGCTCCATCCCTCAACGGTACTTCAGCTCCCTTGACCGCTTTTCCCAGGCCCCTAAGCAGACATACTTAGCCCTGGTCACATTCATGCCACTTTCTCCCTTAGACCTCTGTTCTCCTGCCATCCCCATGGCCTCTCTTTTTGGCCTCAGGATCTCAAGCATGCCGGTCTCCAGGCTTTCCTGGTCAGTAGCATCCCACAGAGATGTTATTCCATGTCGTTGTCAGCACACTAACTGGGCCTCTGGCTCTTAGCAAGCCCAGGTAACCCCCGCCTCACACATGAATTCCATACCTGCAAGCGTACCTGGTTGCTAAGCTTCCTTCTAACCCCAAGTCAATGCTTGGGATGCTCCCAGAGTCATTGAGAGACATGCAGGGAGCGACAGCAGCCTGCCATCCCAGCCATGCTCTGAGCTGGGGAGACTCTGCCTTCTGGTTCTGCTCTCATGTCATAAGAGGATCCTCTCTCCATGGCCTATTTTTTACATTTGTGTTCTTTCTGCGATTTTGCTATTTAAATTAGCCTGAAAGGGCAGTGATAGAGAGACCCTAGTGTTGGTGAGCACACTGCGACATACCTCACGGAGCAGAGCCATGTGCTAGCTGAGCTTCACACAGCCATGGGCTGTTGGTGGCAATGAGTCGGTTAAGGAGTTAACTGTGCAATACACATTTCAGAAAAAAGGAAGGGGAAATTTGCCAACATGAATGTGTTCACTCTCCTAAGTGCTAGAACATCCATGGTACATAAAGAAGCTACAGATAGATGAAAAGGTGGCTGCATTTGTGGAATGCATTTGGTATTGATGTCTTTATATGTAGCTACTCCCAGTCAGGTAAGGTCTTTTTCTTATTCTATCTATCTAGATTATTTCTTTTGTTGTTGTTGTTGTTTGGTTTTTACTGTATTTTTAAAAAGATCTATCTTCATTATTTATAATTAACTGTGTATGTGTATGGCATCAAACTCCCTGGAGCTGGAGTTATAAGCAGTTGTGAGCTGCCAGGAGTTGGTGCTGAGAAACACTAGGGTCCTCAGCAAGAACAGTATGTGTGCTTAACTGTGGAGTCATGTCTCATTGTATTTAAGGTGGCAGATTCACCATAGATATAAGATATTTGACAGAAATATTATCTAGAACAATGTATTTCCTAACTAATGTTTCCAGGACACTAAAATAATCACCAGGGTAAATTACACAAATGCCTACAGGTGGAGATCATTTTTCTCCACCTCTTGGAATAGGGCTGGTCATGTGACTCACTCCAGCAAGAAGGATATCAACAAACATAAAATCAAGCAGAGACCTAAGAAGGACATGCTCTTTCTGCTCCTGAAATCCAACACCACGTGAAAGGAACCAGTCTGTCCTATTGAATGAGAGACAGTCTCCCCTGCCACCCCAGGTGACAACCAATCAAGTCTAACAAATAAGGTCATCCAGGATGAGCTGCTGGCAGCCAACTGTGTACACACAGGACTGGCAAAAACTGCTTAGCAAAGCCACAAGCTAAGCATTTCAAGCCACTACATCACAGGTGGTTTGATTTGTAGCAGAGCTGACAGACAGAGAACCCATTTTATTAGAACGGGGGGCTCAGACTCTAAGAGAACTGCTAAGGTCCCATAGCTAACTGGTGACCTGGGGATCCTAAGCCAGGCAAGTCTGATGTCACAGGTCAAGCTTTGCCAGTTCTCCTCTAGCCAAGTCACTCCACAAATCCCAAATGTTTCCTCACTTCGCGACTCTCCTACAGAAGGCTAAATGTAGACCACGGCCTCATGTGGCCCCATAAACATGCAGCGCTAAGCCTTTTGACCTGGTCGTTTTGTGCTGACACCGCCCTTACAGACGACATCGGGCTCTGCCTCCACATTCCAACCATTTCACAACAACAAGGCTGCCTGTGCGGAGAGATGAGTGCGATGTGGTAGTTCAAGCAGGAGCGTACCATCACCCTAAAAGATGGGGGCAGTGGGATGGCTCAGAGGACCAAGAACCCCATCACCAGGCCTAAGTATCTAAGTTTGTAGCTACAAATATTCTATGTCCCGCTGGTCCCCCTGGACCAGGTTTTCTTGACCCACCTGCTCCCAAAGCCACTTATAAAATAATCATCCTGAGGCTTAATATTAATTACATATTCTTTGGCCTATTAGCTCAGGTTTCTTACTGGTTAACTCTTACATCTTAAATTAACACATTTAGATTATTTTATATTTTACCACAAGACTCATGGTTTATTACCTCACATTTTGCTTCTTGAGCAGCTGCATGGCATCTGGTGACTCTGCCTTCTTTCTCCCAGCATTCAGTTTAGTTTTCCTGCTTAGCACTATTCTGCCCAATAGGCCAAAGTGGCTTCTCTATTGATCAATGGTAATAAAACATAATCACAGCATATAGAGGAGAATCCTACATCATCTCCCCTTTTCTGTATAAATAAAAAGAAGGTTTTAACTTTAACTTAGTAAAATTATATATAACAAAACAGGTATCAAGCAAGAATTACAGTTACAAAATTTAGTCTATTTGTATCTGGCAAATTAAAGAAAATATTTTATCATCTATCTTTGTGAGTCTAAAGTTTTATATATAATTTATCTTTTATTATAACTAATGAAAACCATAACTATCTGCCTTGAACTCCAAAGACCCCATAAGGATATAATATTACCTAAGTAAACAGGAAGTGCACTATAAGCAACTTCTAACATTCTAGAAATGACAGACATCTTGCTGCTTGAACAGTCACCCAAAGTTCTTTTGTAATATTGGGGTATACATCTTCAGCCTATAGGTCCCATAATATCTGGCAGACTTTTCAGTGAAGCAGGAAATTTGAAGATCTGATCTGCCTTTTACTGGCAAAGTTCATTTGTTTCTTTCTTTTGTATCCTGCAGAATGTCTGGCAGTTTCTTCTGTGAAGCAGGAACCTTGAAGGACTATCCTGTCTTTGGAAAGTTTAGCATTCACTTTTCTGTGGGTCTTGCATGTCCAGTTCATACAGCATACCACCAAGCAGTCCAGGCAAGAGCAGTTTCTTGCCAAATGGCTGGCCTCGTCACACTGAAGGCAAATTCCATAATGAGTTTCTTCAATGCCCATCAACCCCTTGTTAGTAATTAATGCTGCCAGAAGCAGACAGGTCTCACCGACAAGAAAAGTCTACAATCTTAAAACCTTTCAAATGCAATATTTTATAGGTCTTTGAAGTGTGGAAGATTTTCTAATTGAAATATATTTCTGTATATCTAGAAAACCTAACTAACATGACTAAAAGTTTGACTATTATAGATGACTATTAATCTGTATTTCTTAACTGTATATTTTTAAATGAGCTGTATAAATATAATACTTTTACACACACACAGTGTTAACAAACTGGACCTTACATTTGTATCAATAGACCAAAATCCATACTAATGTAAAGTATTTATCTCCATATCATATTCCCCTTGTTTTTTTTTTAAAGAAATTTACTATGACCATTAACCATTTATAGCCAACCCTTTTAAAATGGAAATAAACATTTATAAACAATTATTGAGAATTTGGGCAAAGTTTTCTTTAAACTGCTTTCTGTTGCTTGTTGGGTAAAGTATTTTTAGGGTTCACAGAGACCTTTCAGGGTGTCTTGTTAGAGCAACTAACATTAGACTAGAAGGAATCCATAGGTTCCCATCCTCTGTGGAAAAAAAAAAGTAGAACCTCTTTTCCAAAGTAACATATCCTTAGACTCAAATTTTGAAGTCAAGATACCTTTAAAAAATTCAAAGAAAACAATAATATATAATCCAGACTCTCTGTGTATTTTTATCTTTATGTGTTTTTTTTTTGTTGTTGTTTTTTTGGTTTTTTTTTTGTTGTTGTTTGTTTGTTTTTCAAGACAGGGTTTCTCTGTGGCTTTGGTTCCTGTCCTGGAACTAGCTCTTGTAGACTTTATGTGGTTTTTTAAAAATATTTTTACTCGGGCGGTGGTGGCGCACGCCTTTAATCCCAGCACTCGGGAGGCAGAGGCAGGCGGATCTCTGTGAGTTCGAGGCCAGCCTGGTCTACAAGAGCTAGTTCTGGGATAGGCACCAAAGCTACAGAGAAACCCTGCCTTGAAAAAAACCAAAAAAAAAAAAAAAAAAAAAAAAAAAAAGAAAGAAAAAAAAATATTTTTACTGTCTCCTTAAAGACTTTGGTTTGTTTCGTAAAACAATTTATTTCTTTTTATAACTGTCTATACTCTTTTTTCAGTCTCTCCCAAGCCTATGTACATTTTTTAAAAAACACACTGGGACTCGTTTAGATCTGTCCTACTGTGTATCTGTAATCCTTTCCAGACCAGGAGCATTTTTTTTTTTTTAAATGGTAAGCAGCTTGGTCACGGTGGCCCTGGATGCTGGCTCTGCATCTCTCAGCCTTTCAATATGGTGGCGGTACCTTCATTGCCAGCTCTGGGACAGCCCGGTGGGAGCTCTGCTTACCACCTCAACTTTGGGGAGCAGCATGCGGCACATAAATCCTTTTTGTCTCAGTAAAAGCTAAATTTGCCATGCAGCATGCTGCACAGTCTGGAAACGTCTGTGTGTGGTGGCGGGAATCCACCATGCTCTCCTGCCTGTGTACACCTAGCAGCCCTGATCCAGGTACTTGCTCAAGTGGGGTGTGTTGAGCTGTAGGTGTGCTCTCAGCACTTTCCTCTTAATGGAGTCAGGTGTACAAGCACTGGGACCTGAAGTGGGTGGTGGGTAACGTGGGTCAGCCCCACATTGGGCACCAGTGTAGCTACAATTATTCTCCATCTTGCTGGACCCCCTGAACTGTTTTTTTTTCTGCTTGCCTGTTCCTGAAGCCACTTATAAAATAACCATTTTGAGGCTTAATATTAATGACATAGTATTTGGCCTACTAGCTCAGGATTCTTATTAACTAACTCTTACATCTTAAACGAACACCATTCCTACTATTTTATATTTTACCACAAGGCTCATGGTTTGTTACCTCACATCTTGCTTCTTGGGCAGCTGCGTGGTGGTGGCCTGACTCCCCAGAACCCACATTGTACAAGGAGGGAACAGATGTCAATTAACATACACATGAAGGGAATGCCGACATGTGACACACCAGGGGTGAAAAGTAGGGATATACATCAAATAAAACGAGTCGGTCACAGATAATGAACATTCTTTGATAACTCAATAGTTATGGGGTGTCTAGAGTAGGCATGCTCCTAGGAGAGGAAGCAGCAGGATTGTTGACAGGGTCTGTGGTGAGAGGAGTGGGGAGTTGACTCTCTAGTCATGGCTACAGCATCTAAATCGGAGAAGAGAAAAGTTCTGGTGGTCTAGGTTGCATAGCAAAATAAATGTTAAGGCCACTCAATTGCTACACTTTAAGATGGCTAAACGGAAACTTTCTTGTTATATTCTTGTTTTACCAATTTAAAAAGAGAAAAACAAAACAAAAAAACCCAGAAAATAAACAAAGGTTGGACTGTCAGTGATAACGAGAGGTTCAAGAATTCAACTGAGGCAGTTCGACCCCATAGAACAGAGCAAGCAGAGACACAGGCCACCGCAGACACATCAGGGCCCCCTTGAAAGCAGCTTTCACCCAAGCACAACAGCTCTCAAGACAGTCCCCTGCCCCAGCCCAGTTTAGAAAAGATGGCATGGTCTGGCTCCTCTTTGTACTACCTAGACTTGGTCTCAGGGTCACAAGATAGCCTGATTTATTGTCAGGAAAACGATTTGACGTTGAAAACAAGGCCATGCAGAGTTTTGACGCACAGTTATAATTTTTGCTGGTCCTATGACTACACGTCTTTCTAAACTCATTACAGAAAGCCAAGTTGTAGGAAAGGTTTTTCTCCTTATAAGTATCCTGTGGGATTCAGTGAGATGTTGGCTGGAGACACAGGCATTCCAGATGTGCGAAACCACCGCTGAAGAGTGCAAAGACAGAGAGGGAGGAAGGGAGCAAGTAAGCCAGTTCTAAATTTTCCACAATGAATCTTAAAAAAGAAAAAGACACTGAAACCCAAGCTCATCCAGGGACTCCGCTATCAGACACAGCCTCTCATTTCAGCCCTAAGAACAATGCCATCAGCATTTCAAGAACGGGATACAGAAGCTCAGGATATACTCTTAGAGGAAGTCCTTGGCAGGACCCTCAGCTACAACCCTTGCTGGGCGAGTCAGAAGGGTTTGCAAACATCAAAAGGAAGGGATCTGGGATGAGGCCAAGGAAGAAAACAGGAACCCCACTTGGCAGCAGCTGAAGTGGACACTCTCCTACCATCAGAAAGGTTACAGGGCCACCACCCACAACATCTGGCTCAAGCCCAGGTAACCTGTCACCCAAAGAGTGAAATGTAACATCCTGCCTGCCTCAGCCTTCACAAGCTTCCAGTTCCTCCACAAGAGACCAAAGTGCCTTGGAGCGGAGGGCAGAGGCACCCCAACCCTTCTCCCCACTTCCTACCAGCAAGCAGGAAAAAGGTGAGTGAGAGGCTTTGCAGGTTCAGCTGTAGATTCAATTCCCTCAAGACTCATCTTGCCTCTGTCCACTGCAGCCAGCTACCTCCCTGCTAGGACCTGGAACTATCTGACTACACCTGATAACTGACTAGGTGACCATGATTGTCATCCTCAGTGTCAAAAGAGAAGAGGCCGGGTGGTGGTGGCGCACGCCTTTAATCCCAGCACTCGGGAGGCAGAGGCAGGCGGATCTCTGTGAGTTCGAGGCCAGCCTGGTCTACAAAGGGAGTTCCAGGACAGGCTCCAAAGCTACAGAGAAACCTTGTCTCGAAAAAACAAAAAAAAAAACAAAAAAAAAAAAAAAAAAGAGAAGAGAAGGAAGAGATACGCCACAATCCACTGCTCCCTAGCAGATAAGGTGCCTCCCAATACAGCTCCCTCCCACCCCTGTCCCAACAGAGATTTGGACGACAGAAAAGAAAGGAAGGTTATGAAACCCGCTTGGGTAGAGTGGTAGCCGGATGAGGCCCCACCCACCAAGTATGATTTGGGTGAAGCCAACCAGCCTGCTTTGCTCCCTCAGCTACGAGCAGGAAAGGTCTGGAGGGATGTGAGTGATGATGAGAACTCTAAATCAGGGAGGTAGAGGAGGATGAAGGATTGGCTTGTGGTTCCCACACTCATCATTTACTTGTTTGTTCATTGATTCCTTCTGTAGGCAATACCCTAGACAAAACTCGACATGTCAGGAGGTAAGAAGTGCTACCCGAGAGGAGGAACACACCAACTCTGGACACATTTGCAATGAGCCTAGCTCTCCAACTCAGAGCAATCAGCCAAGTCATGCAGCAAGAGGCATATCAGCACCCATAGGGTGTCAATGGTGTCAAGAGCTCGTGGAGTTGATGGGGGCAGGGTCTAAGAAAAGCAATCAAATACAGTCATCCTTGTACATTGTACAAAGCCATGGCCATTTCACATGGGACGAGTGTGTCTAACCTACAGTGGGAGATACAGAAATCTAAGGGTGACCCCCAAGTGCAGTTGGGAGCAGTGGCAGAGGAGACAACTGCAGACCACCTTACCTGCCTTGCCACCCTGCGGGCCTCCCAGTAGGGCTTTGAGTCCTCCACAGCTTTGCCGATTTTCTTCACCAGTTCGTCTAGCTTCACTGTTGCCTCGACCAGGACGGATCGGAATTTCTGACGTGCGTCCTGTAGCCAGGGGGAAGATGGAGGAAACACCATCAGGCTCAGGGAGGAAGCTGCCAACATCTGCTGCATCTGACCAGAGACACCTGGATGGAATTCACACATCGCAGGAGCCCAGTACCAGGCATGGCACCATCTGAAACCTGCCAGTCATTCTAAGAAGGATCCAGAACCCACACTGTCCAATCAGTGCTACCACCAGCTACATGAGAGCTTCAAGCTTGTCACGTGACTGAGAAGAAACCGTATTTGCAACTTACTTTAGCTACACGTACATGTTGGGCTTTCCCATCACTCACCCATTTGGAGTCACATTACCATAGCACTGAACACTCAGATCTTCCTGCCTCCACCTCCCTGGCACTGAGATTTAATCTGCATTCACCACCACATAATGTAATTTAGATATTTTATTTACGTGATCTAAAAATCTTGTAAAAATGTATCTAATTGCTGGGCAGCAGTGGTGCACACCTTTAACCCCAGCACTTGGGAGGCAGAGGCAGGTGGATCTCTGTGAGTTAGAGGCCAGTCGAGTATAAAGGACAAGTTCTAAAATAGAGCTATTACACAGAGAAGCTGTCTTGAAAAACCAAAAAAGTGTCTAGTGACTTACTGTGGGATAATGCTGTTGTATATTGTAAAGATTTGTCACTCGTATTGGTTTAATAAAATGCGGATTGGCCAGTAGCCAGGCAAGAAGTATAGGTGGGGCAACCAGACTAAGAATTTTGGGGAGAGGAAAAGCTTAGATGCAGTCACAAGCCAGATGCAGAAGAAGCAAGATAAGAATGCCACACTGAGAAAAGGTACCATGGTGGCTAAACATAGACAAGAATTATGGGTCAATTTAAGTTGTAAGAGCTAGTTAATAATAAGCCTGAGCCAAGATGCCAGTTTATAATTAATATAAACCTCTGTGTGTTTCTTTGGGACTGAACGGCTGTGGAGCCAGGTGGACAGAAACTTCTGGCTACAATGACTTATATTGGACACGCTGTGTATGTTAAACCTTCCTGATCTGGGTAAGAACTCTCAGCGGTCTTTGGTGGCTTCAGTTCATATGACCACACCATTTCCCACACTTCCTCAGAGCTCTAAACCATGGGACTCACAAGTGTTAAACAGAGTGCAAGCTTACCCTGTGTGGGGCCCTGACCTCAGGGCCCTTCCAGCCTGGCAGTGCCGGGCTGCTGTGGAATTTAGGGATGCTGTGGAACTCAGAAGCAGAGACTCTCACTAGATCAGCTACTGCAGAGGACCCCTAGAAAACCTTCAAAGGAGTAGGCAGGATCCACACAGAAGCCTGAGGGGGAAGAGACTCTTGGGGAGCAGGGGCTGATCCCAAGGACACAATGGCCTTACTTGGCTGAGAAGAGCAAAAGGATGGCAAAGTTTACAGGCATCTAAGGGAGCCAGATGTCTCCTCCTGATTAACCTCACAAACTTGTGTTGTACATGTGGAATTGGAGGACCTTGTGCAGGTGAAGGAGGCTTGGATCAGTTCTCCCAGTTCATCTCATCATCTCAAGCTACAGGCTTGGAAAGGGGGGGGGGGGGGGCGTCTGACAATGCTGCTGGCCTTCCAGAACACGAGGCTGTGGCCTCTGCCGTCCTTGGGAGCTCCTGAGCCCGAATCCCACTTCTGACCCAGGTGTTTGCCCCAGTTCTATGTCACAGTCATGGGTTTTGTAGTATACACAGTCATCTCTCTTCTTAATTGAAACCTTCCCTCCTGGAGAATGGCAAGTCCCTAAAGACTCAGGAAGTCCACAAGCTTACAGGGTTCAGGATGCCCAGAATAGTACAGCAGCCATAAGCCCCAAGCCAGGGCTGGCAATCCTCCTATGGAGCTGTAGCTACAGATTCTATGAGTCATCATCCATGCTGGGGTGGAATAGTAAGAGACAGGTCCCTTCCTCTGTAGTCCAGGCTGACCTTGAACTCATAGCCCTCCTGCCTTAGCCTCCCTGGGAGGCTAGCATCATAGCTTGTGATGGATTTCAGGGCAAACGACCTGATATATTTGGGCCTTCTCGAAGGTGCCTTGGGCAGTGAGCCCATCATCAGCCTGGCTAACATCCTTTGTGACTCTCTGTATTGAAAATGTGACCGCTCAAGGGCACGGGGAGGGGGACACACAGGTTTGGCAATCATTTCCCCAACAGTGAGCTATACACGTGGGCATTACACTATCAGCTCCATCCCATCACGCTCCCGCTGAGGTGGCTGAAGAATGGGATGAAACCATGAGAAAGCCCGACAGAGCACAGTGGTAGGAGAGAAGGCAGTCCTACACTCTACTGTTCTTCTCTTCCTTAAGACAGTATCCTTCCCCGTCACCACCCACATCCTTGCTTTCTCTTTTGCTCAAGCCGGAATTGGACTTCCATCAACTGCAATTGCAATAGGCCTTTAAAAACCATGAGACCGCAACATGCACCTTTAGTTAGTTACTATATTAGTTATGCTAATGCGGGTAGGAAGAGAAGGCCGATCTATGCGCCGTCCCGGGTACAGCCTTGTAATTAAACACAGCTGGCTGCGGGAGGGCTTCAGTCACTGGCGTACAGTGGATGGGATTTAGCTCAGCTAAAAAGATTTCCTTAAATACTATCTGAACAGCTAGTTGCCACAGACTTGTGCCTCCTGCTCCATTCCCTAGCTCTAGAAAAGATTAGTTCTTTGTCAGCTACATCACAGTCAAATGATCCTCCAAGATAACAGTAGGGCTGCTTCAGGATGGAGTGCACAGAAAGTTGTTTTCCTGGAAAACAATCCATGAAGACAGGTAATCAGGACAAACACCTCCAGAAGAACTTTACCTGTCAAAACGTGAACTATTGTGCAAGCTTACACACACCCCGTAATTCCAGCGCCTGGGATTTAGAGGCAAGGAGGGTCTGGAGATCTGGAGTTCAAGGCCAGCTTGACCCCCCAACAAACAAACAAACAAACAAACCAAACAAATCTGTTTACCATCCCAGGGCTAGTGTTCTGCTGTTTTGAGATGTCTTATTGGCTTGTCCTGTAGCCCAGGCTAGTCTGGACTTCACACTCCTCCTCCACCTGTAAGTGCTGGTATTATAGGTGTGTGCCACCACACCCAGCAACCCAGTTGACTTAAAAATCTGCACGCCAAGGAGTTCTGAACTGGTTCCCACTGTGTCATGTCTTCAGATCTTCTAAGCTTCTGTGACTCACAGGGAGGGTAATTTACTCAAGCAGAGAATCGCTGACAGTGGCGATCTCCTTGTTTGAATGTGTCAGTGTGTCAAAAACACAGCCCCACATCAGATGAGAACTCCAGCTAAGCCACCCAGAGCCAGTGTGCCTTAGGAACAGGGTGTCAGTGTCACACTGTACTGGGGACAAGTCCCTGTTTTTCGGCCAATCAACTTAGCTGAGCCTCAACCACCTCGCTTGTAAACTGGGAATAATGAGTGGTTTCACGGAGGAGTCCCCAGAACCAGCTGCATAAAGACGGGGTGGCAGAGTTTTCAAAATAACTGTCCTACTTATGAGAGATGGCACGGACTTCAAAGGTTCCTTGGTGATACCGTTTATAAATATACACAGCTTTGGTTCGAGAAGAGAGGCTTCCAATGCCTGGGCTGAGCCTGGAAATGACCCTGTAAGACAGGATCTACAGGAACCACAGGCACAGAATGCAGATAAGAAAACTGGAGCCAGGTGACGTGATTGCGAGGCTACAGGGCAGGTATCTCACGCTCGACAGTGAACCTTCCAGTCCGGCGTGCAGAGGTCTCTCATGGTTCCCTTAGCGTGCGGTCTGCAGGATCCACTGGGTGATGCTGGAACCCACTTTCATAATACAGTAGGACTGGACTTTTCATTCTTAAAAAATTTAGTGTGTAGCCATGTGTGCGCAGCCTCACGTGGAGGCCAGAGGCTAACTGTACAGTTGGTTCTGTCCTTTCACCGATACAGTGACTCCAAGAAACATTCAAGTCAGTGTTGGTGGCGAGTGCCTTTTAGTCACAGAAGTCCATTCCCTTGCCTTCTCACCCTCATCCCCTCATGAGTGTCCCCTGGGGTTTTCCAGAGGCCATGTGCCTTGTGGCATCACAAGAAACAGAATGCAGACAAGAGACAAACACTTCCACTGTGATGAGATGCAATTTGGATCTTCCTCTCTCTAAACCTGAGAAATATACTATATATACATAAAGCCAGGCACACACCTGTAACCCCAGCACTCCCCAGCACTCAGGAGGCAGAGGCAGGCAGATCTCTGTGAGTTTCAGGCCAGCCTGGTCTACAAAGGGAGTTCCAGCACAGTCAGAGCTACACAGAGAAACTGACACGAAGAGGGGAAAAAATAACCTTTTATTGGATGGTTGCCCATGTGTAGAAATGAAGCTTCCTCTTTGGGCAGGGTGAAGTAAAAATAAACACCAGCTTAAATGACTACGTGGAGTCGGTGTACACGCAGTCCTGGGACACGGAGGAAATGCTGCCAGCGGACAGCTACCCACTGCGAGGGATGAACCCGAGTGACGGCCATGTCACTGTCGGCAAGACCACTCCAGAGTCACGGTAAAAGGGACCACTGAAGCGTTTGGGCTTACCAGCCGGTAGTGAGGAACCTGAGCTGGGAAAGTGAGCTCACTGCAAACTGTGCTCTCCAAAGATGTCCAATCCAGTCTTGAGAGTACTTGTGAGAGCTCCCAACACACGCGAAGAAAGCACTTGAGTGATGTCTGGAGGAGGAAAGTGCTCTCTGCCAGTTCAGAGAACTATCTGAAGGGCTCAGAGGCCGTAACCATACCACAGGTGGCTAAAAAACACTTGATGTTGTTTCTGCAATACATTTTAATTAATTTAAGCTTTAACTTCAGCAACCTCACATAGCTAATGGTTGCCATATTGGACAGCACAGCCCTATCTGTAAAATTTGCTCTTAATGACTGCATCATGCTCCCGGGACCTTCTGGCCGCTGCCACTGTCCGTCAGTTTTTCTCTCAGTCCATACCCCAGAGCCCTGTGACAAAGGAAGCCAGGACAGCTTCTACCTGAAGAATCCCACAGCAGGCTTTGAAGCTGCTGACTGTGCAGGGTGGAGCAGAGACCAGGAAGACAGGTCAGGAAGGCTGAGCAAAGCAGGAGGGCGCGGGGCCAGGAGGCGGCAGAGTCGGCCAGGGGCGGCCAGAGTGAAGAGCGGCAGTGTCTGGGGCTAGCCCTGTGTAGTACATGACACCCCTGACCACTACGCAGGTCCCACACCTGACAAAGACACCTTGGTTAGAAGGACTCCACAGCCACTGAGGAAATGAACAGGATGAGGGAGAAAGCACAAGAACCCTAAATTGGGGAGACCTCCAGATCACTGTTATCACAGCCCCATCCCCTTGGTCACATTCTTTCCCCACTTTAAGCTCTGACTTTGGTAGTAGAGACCTGTTGCAGGGCCTGCCAGTCTTGCTGGTTCCCTCCCTGACGACTCTCCACACACAGCCCTGATGCCATGTTTCTGATACAAGCCCCTTTCACAGAGGCCAGAACAGAGAAAGCCAGAAGGAGAGACGAGACAACCAAGAACCCAGTGCAGACAAGAACAAGAGGTAGCAAAGGAGCCAAGTACCTGGGCTCTTGCAGGGACAGAGTAATGTGGTCATGGAGTCGGTCACTTGGAGGACACCTTTGCAGGATGAGAGGTAGTAACTGTGAGGACAACCACGCACACCAAGATCCCTGGGAAATCTAGGCTCTCCCAGGAAGATCCAACAACTCTTCCTTTAGCTCCCAGAGATGACTCCTGCGGACTTCAAGAATTTCGAGCGGACAGTGGGGCAGAGCACAGAGGTGTCTAAACCTGGGCAGGCGCCAGGTCCCTGGACAGTTGTGGTGTCCAAGCCAGACCCTGCTCCTTAACCTAACCCTTACATGTCCTCACACGAACCATTCTGGTTCTAAACCAAGAGAAAGAAAGATAGGGGTCATCACAGCGTCTTCCTGCAGGTTCCCCTTAAAATTAAGGGGAGGGCTTTAGAGACATTTTAGGCCTTGGTAGAATCCATCCCCTCCATACAGAAGGGCTGTTAACTCTGATTTGACTAGAAACACTCCCACATAGGCAGACGAGTACCTAGGCCCATACAGAAGCTCACAGCCTCCCTTTGAACACACTGCAGGTGTCCGAATTCCAAGTCAAAATCGGAATGGGAAGAAAAGCTTTTAAAAGCTTTTCATTCTAAAATAATTTCAGATTCGAAAAAAAAGTGCGGGTAAAGTGGAGATGTGAACATTTGGTGTGCCCAGAGCGAAAACTGCCCATGTGATAGCTCAGTGACCAAAATCAGAACATTAACCTTGGCCCGATATATGACTATGCACATTACACCAACAATCTCACGTAAGTCTGAGGGCACACACCTATCATCCCAGCACTAGGAAAGGCTAGGACAAGAAGTGGGGGTTGTAGGCTGGCCCAGATCACACTAGAAAAGAAAAAGGGAACGGAGGGGGCAAAGGAAACGAGTGAGGGAGAGGAGGCGGGAACAAGGCTTTCCCCGAGGTTCGTATATTTCACTTAGTTATCTTATTCCATCCCTCTACTGTCCCTTGACCTCAAACCTTCAGTCTCAGCTTTCACGGCCTTGATTTGTTTTTATTAACATGGGGCAGCGATCTAGTCCCTTAGTTAGGAGATGGCTCCTTTTCAGGACAGCTCTGTCACCAATGCTATAGGTCCACGCCACAAAAAAGGGGCTAAAGTCATTAGGAAGAAATGCTTCAACACCCAAGGCCCCAAACTCCAGAGACGAAGAAACTCATCAGCCTTTGCAAGTACCCAGTGCATGCGTCAGCCAGGCAGGCCCCCAAGGAGGGAACTGCGGGGAAGGCCACCCTATGGGCTCAGGCCGAGACACGCAGCTAGAGAGACTGGCAGGTCCCACGTTTTCTCGTGTGTCAGCCACACACACATTCATGAACCCACAGGATTCTTTAAGTATGAGAAGGCAGAACGGCTCAAGTTGCCCAGCTTCCCTGAACTCAACCACAAGCAGACGGTTTCCAGGCTTAGGCCAACAGGTTTAACTGTTTCTAATTTGAGACCCATGCTTAAAAACAAATCTGGGTCATTACATTTCAGACATGCAACTGACGTGCACATTAACCAGGCAGATTTATCAATCACCGGTGGAGCCGCTCCAAATACAAGGTCCGCTTTATGAGAAGCTCGAGTTCAGAACCAGGACAACAGGGCAAGTTCAGAGCCCAGCCGCGAGAAGCTCTGGAGGTCATCTAGCACTGCCTCTGCTGCCTCCGCCCTCAGCCTGTGTCCGCCCACCACAGCATTCCAGGCAAGCCGAGCTGTGTATTTCTGCTGGCTTTCAGTTTGTCTCTCTCCTGGCTGAAGCTATCAGCGTGGAGGCAAAGGAGCACACAGAACACAGGGTACAAAGAGTCAGTGTCAAAAGTCCCTGTCACCACTTTACAGACACACCAGAGGCATCTGTCAAAGGCGTCCATTTCTGGGAGGAAAACGGGGCTCGAGGAAAGAGGCCTCCCACTTTCAACCTTACTTCTCCAGGCCCTTGAAAAATTTGTGTTAAGTACAGTTTCAATAGAGCTTAAGTTTTGTCAGATCTTATGGTACTAGCCTAAAATCTCAGCTACCTGGGAGGCTGAGGCCAAAAGATGGCAAGTTCAAGGCCAGCCTGATCAACTTACTGAGACCACATCTCAAAATAACAAATATGTAAAGGCTGGGGATATCAGTAGCATAGACTTGCTTTGAATACATGAGGCCCTAGGCTCAATGCCTAGCACTGTAAAAAATTAAACTACATTAAAGTTTAATCTGTTGCGGCGCAGACTGACGGAAAGCTCCTCAACTTCCCAGTGTGTCAAGACTACAGGTGCTTGTCCTGGAAGGAACATGTGACTAGCCGAAAACTGAAATCCCAAGGCTGCTGAGCGGAGAGCTGGAAAGGACTCTGCCCACCAGTTAACTCGGATGCTTCCGGGTCACAGGTGAGGAAACCAAGTGTGTCCCCCACAAGGACGAAGCATGGTGTCGCCACAAGGACGGGCAAGCCAGCTTCTAGGCCAGCGCTCTCTTCGCCAGTCTCGACAGGGGCCACAGAGGCCTCTTCCCCATTCCCGAACATGGACCCCCAAATCATTAGAGCACATGGACTCCAGCCTCAGTCCTGGCTCTAACTCCACTGGCTGTGTGACCTGGGAGGACCCACACTTACCACCTCAGTGTCTCTCTTCAGCATCCTCCAGGGCTATTATTAAGAGACCAAGATTACCTACACAAACACTTAACACATACTTAGCTCGCTGGATAGCTATTTTTATGTAGATTAGTCAACAAGAGAAGGTAAGGGCAGAACTGGCCCTAGCTCAGAATTACATGCCAGGGACCATACCAGGCATTGCAGGAACACCATTTAATCATTAACAGCCCTTGCCAGATAAGTATTGACTTTTGCATCTGAAAGAGAGGAAAATTAAAATCCAGAATAACAAAAACAAGCCAGGGCTAAAAAGATGCCTTGGGGGTCAAGAAGCCCAGCTCTTGAGAGGACCTAAGCTTGTTTCGTAGGACCCATGCCACAATTCACGGTCGCCTGTAACTAATTCTAGAGGCTCCGATATCTCCTCCTGGCTTCTAAGTCAGACACACGCACACAACTTAAAAGTAAAAATTAGGGCACGGTGACACACACCTTGAATTCCAGTGCTTGGGAGGTAGAGGCAGGTGGGTGGATCTCTGTGAGTTCAAGGCCAGCCTGATATTTGTGGTGAGTTTGAGGGCAGCTGGGGCTATATAATGAGACCCTCTATCAAATAGAGTAATTTTTTTTTTTTTTTTTGGTTTTTTGAGAAAGGATTTCTCTGTAGCTTTGGAATCTGTCCTGGAACTTGCTCTGTAGACCAGGGCGGCCTTGAACTCACAGAAATCCGCTTGTCTCTGCCTCCTGGAGTGCTGAGATTAAGGCATTCACCACCATCACCCGCCAAGTAATCTTGAGATGGAAAAACAAAACCCGAATGTCTCCAAGGCTGCACAAGGAAGGCAGCTCTCCCGAGCAGCCAACAGCAGCCTCCACCACAACGGGCCGTGGAGTTTCTTTCTACTAGTTACCCCTATCAAAACTCTCCTCAGAGGTTCTGACTCTAAGCTTCAGTGTTACAGGGCAGCTTCTTGGACAACTTCCAGTGGGGAAGTAGATCCAGTTTCTAGAAAATGAATCAACGCTGGGATTTGATTTCTCTAAGAGACCCAGCAACCAGCAAGGAAGGACACACCAAGGCAGGAGTGGCCATGGACCTTCAGAAAGTGCCCTCCAACTTAGCAAGTATAATTTCTGCTCTAGGTGGCACTAATTTTTTTCCAACAGGCATTGAAGATGTAACATAATTTTTTAAAAAAACCCTATATTTGAGTGTGTGTGTGTGTGCATGTGCGCACACACACACACACACACAAAGTCATGGAATGTGTGTGGCGTTCAGAGAACAAGTTGCAGGAGTTGGTTCTCTCCTGCCACGTGGGTGCCAGAGATCCAGCTCAAGCTGTTGGGCTTGGCAAACGTCCTTACCTACTGAGCCATCTCGAAGGCTCACAGAGACCATTACTAAAGAATGTCAAAGCAGCAAGAGCTCCCTATGTCCAATCAAGACCTACAGCACTGCCAACACCTGCTCCCTGACCCTTCATGTGGTTGGCTCACAAATTCTAACCAAAGTCCTTGTTTTGCTGGCTCACTAAACATTAAAGTGCCTCTCAAAACGTGAACTGCTTGTGATGTGTGCCCCCAAAGGAAAGGAGAGTCGCTGTGTCTCTGTAACCATCATGAGTATGGTGGTTTCTAAACACGACTAGAATTCTTCAGCATTGTTCCCATTAGGAGAAATCTGAAGTCAGGGCTGTCTGTGCTTGGATCAAGAAAACACAGAAGTACCATACGGAAAGTTCAAAGGATTAGACAGAAAAAGCTGTCAAATTTCTATGTGGTCATCTTGGAACCAGCAACACTCTGGGAGATGCCACACATCCTAAGAAAGAGAATCTGAGAATACCATATTGAAGAGGTACTTGCCAATGCTCTAGATAAAACCACTAGCTTAACTCCCAACCAAGTGCCAACAACCTGTCAGGCACCTGAGTGGGCCACTGTGGATGCCATTATACCCTCAGATGACCACAGTCCAGCCGCTACCTGGCTGCAACTGCAGGAGACTCCTCAAGCAAGGACAGGCCAGCGGAGCCTCATTGCCTCCTCTCCAAATCCTGAGGCACAAACCATGTCCTAAATAAAATGGCTGCTGTCAACACCAAAGCGGTAGGTGCAGCCAGAAAGACCACCACCATCCCCTTTCACCTCTTCTCTCCCCTCTGCCCCAAAAAGTCAAACATCAAAGAAAAAAACATTCAACCGGTGGACTTCAAATCTATCACAAGAGCCTGAGCCCTTCCGCCTGCTGGCCACAGAAGCCTTAAGAACCCATTCATCTTGCTTTGGCTGAGTCTGAAGCCAAACAATGAGAGCAGCCCCGCTGAGCGGCTTTGGCCATGGCTACAACAAACAGCGGATATTCCTTTCATTGTCTGCCTGCAGGCAGCTAATTTCAGTCAGTGCAAACATGAGTGTCTCTCACAGAATCCAGCAAAACACAGCAAAGGAAAGCTCAGACAAGAATAGAGCAAAAATTTTCCATCTTCCTGTAAGGAAATGAAAGGGGCTGATTCACCGAGCTCTCTGAGAGCTGCTTTGCAAATTTCTGTGGCGCTCTTGGTTAAAATCCGCTGGGGGTGCAGGGAGCCACCTATGCTTACTGCTAAAAATCATCCATGAGTAGAACGAGGAAGTCCAGAGAAAAGGACTGAGCAAAGACAACCGGGATGCCTGCCAAGGACTGAGTTAGATGTTTAATACCCCCAGCCAAAACACACACGCGCGCGATGTTAAATGTCCTCACAACAAATACTGAGGAAGGAAAGAAAATCATGGTTCAGTATTAAAAGGTTAAGGTCCATGGGGACCAGAGCGCTCTGTCAATTTGATCATTCCTAAGACAAAGGAGACAATGCTGAGCCCATCTGTCAACTGCCGCAGCCCGCCTTCTGCAGTACACCTCAGAGACAGGGCTGCAACCTGGGAGAAGTCAGTTTGTGCTACAATATCAGGCATGTGTCCCCCAGTGACGGTCCCAGCTAAGGACCCAAGAACGTTCTCATGGGGTTTTACAGCTTCAAAATGAGACAGTCAATTTTTTCTATCAATGGTGTCAATTTTAGGATTACGTGGGTATTTCTATATTTTAGCCAAAGCCCAGACTGTATCATTTGCTACTGAGGCTATAAGTGAATGAATTTGTGCAAGCCTTGAACCTTTTATACATGACTTGAGCCTACATGTGCCCACAAGTCTTTGTCCATTTAGAAAGGACTCAAAGAAGCTGGGCATGGTGCTCACACCTGTTACCCCAGCTTTCGGGAGGCAGAGGCAGGAGGATCTTGAGCTCCAGGCTAGTCTGAAATACAGACTGAGACCTAGCTCAAGAGACCAAGTGGGGGCAGGGCAAACAAAAGACCTATAATCCTACCTGAGCTACATGAGGGTTTCCAAAATCGAGATGGGGCAGAGGTATTCAAATACTCAAATACAAACAAAAATTATATTGTTATCTTCAATGTTTTCTGTTGTTTTTCATCAACTGCACAAACAAGCGCTTCTTGGTTACAGCCCAATCTAAATTGCCTTTAAGCTGCTCTTTATTCCCCTGGGAGACACCCCAATCAGGCAACCCAACTGTCCTTGTTTGCTTTCTGCCTCTGTAACAACACTGACTTTAAAAGCAGGTTAGGGAAGAATCAATTTAATTCACCTTCCAGCTTATAGCTCATCGTGCAGTGCAGGAATTGAAGCGCTAACTTGGAGGAATGCTGCTCACTGGCTTGCTCCTCGCGACTTGCTCAGCCTGCTTTCTGACACAAGCCAGGGCCACCTGCACAGGGGTGGCACCACACTCAGTCAAGAAAATGTACCACAGGCTTGTCCACAGGCCAGTCTGATGGAGAAAATGCCTCCGCAGAGGTTCTCTTTCCATGTGACTCACCATTTTTCCCCTCATACGCAGGCTTTTATTGTATATACCTTACATATAGTTTTTGGGGTTTTTTATGTGTACATGTGAGTCTTGTGAATATATACTGTTGTGGGGGAAGGGCTACTCTCAGAGACCAGAAGAGGATGCTGATTTGAGTCAAGAGGACAAAAACTAACCAGTTCACCCACCAACATTGGGGTCCACTAACAATTTAGGCAGAACTGCCAACCCCAAGTTTTTCCTAACAGCGTTGATGGTTCCTAAAATTCCTTCCATAGAAATCAAATTTCTCGGGGGCTGGAGAGATGGCTCAGTGGTTAAGAGCACTGCCTGCTCTTCCAAAGGTCCTGAGTTCAATTCCCGGCAACCACATGGTGGCTCATAACCATTTGTAATGATGTCTGGCGCCCTCTTCTGACCTGCAGACATACACACAGACAGAATATTGTATACATAATAAATAAATAAATAAATAAATAATATTAAAAAAAAAAAGAAATCAAATTTCTCACCGGGCGGTGGTGGTGCACACCTTTAATCCTAGCATTTGGGAGTAGAGGTAGGTGAATCTCTGTGAGTTTGAGACCAGCCTGGTCTACAGAATTAGTTCCAGGACAGTCAGGGCTGCACAGAGAAACCCCATCTCAAAACAAACAAAAAAACAAAACAAAACCAAAACAACACCCCCCCCCCAAAAAAAGTAATTCTTTTGGCACAGGACGCATCCTTTAGTAAGTTTCATTTCTCCCCTAGCCTCCTGCCTAAGTTGATAAAATCTGTTCATTGAAAATAATTCAGAAAAGTGCCAAGAAATGGAAAATAAAGGCACCAGCCTTCCCAGAAGCAGCAGCAACCGGCGGAAACATCTGAGTGTAGACTCTTAGTTTTTGGAGCCATGCTTCTCCAACTACAAGGTGACAGATTGTTAACCTCCATTGTGAGCTGATATTTCTATAGCACATAATAAAAACAAACACAGAAAGTAAAATGCCACAGCAGTGTCAAACTACTAAAAACTAAAGATTTGCCAACATCGTCTTTGTGACAGGATCTAATGCAGCCGAGGTTGCCGTGAGCTCCGGATCCGCCTGCCTAAGGCTCAGTGCTGGGATTGCAGGCATGAGCTACCATTAGCTCAGAAGACTCACTGTCCACTCCTGTATCTTAGCCCTAACTGGTGGTCAGGGCACGTTGCTCAGCCCACAGCAGGAATACTGGAAGCAGACCATTTTTCCCCTCATACGCAGGCTTTTCTTGTATATACCTTACATATAGTTTTTGGGGTTTTTTATGTGTACATGTGAGTCTTGTGAATATATACTGTTGTGGGGGAAGGGCTACTCTCAGAGACCAGAAGAGGATGCTGATTGCCTGAAGCTGGAGTTACAGGTGGTTGCAAATGATCGAGGTGGGTGCTGGGAACCAAACTGAGCCTTCTCTACAGCCCCAACACACACTTTTCTTACCTAATGTTTCCAAAATACAGCCATTTGCCCAAGGCCACGTGGCATCCCATTCTAATGCTAAAGTCCATCGTACAGCTGGATATAATAGTGCACTACTGTGATCCCAAAGCTTCTGTGATGGAGGCAGGAGGATCAGGAGTTTGAGGACAGCTTGGGTTATATGAGACCTGTCTCCTCTCCCCGCTCCCACACCACAGAAGGCCAGTGTGAAAATGTTACCACAGGCCTGTGTAGTGGTGCACACACAGGAAGCAGGGTCATGGGTTCCAGGTCACTAAGGGCTACATGGGGAGACCCTGTCTCGAATTTTAAAATGCTAATATAGTAAAAGATGGCAGACTATTGTCCTTTCATGAGCTGACACCTTCATAGGTGGACAGACTGTGGGATAGTAAAGGAGAATACAGATTATGTTTTATCAAGGACGGTCACGGCTCTCCTCAAGATCCTAAGAACAGCGTGGTGCCCAGAGCTGCATGTCACAGAGAAAGACACTTGGATTCTATGGTTGACTGGTTGATTTGGTGGTGGTGTTGTTTGGGGTTCTTTGAAATAGGGTCTTTCTTTACACAATGGAGTACTACACAGCAGAAAAAAATAATGACATCGTGAAATTTGCAGGCAAATGGATGGAGCTAGAAAACAGTATTTGGAGTGAGGTAACCCAGACCCAAAAAGACAATTACCATATGCACTCACTCATAAGTGGTTTTTAAACATAATGTAAAGAAAACCAGCCTACAAATCACAATCCCAGAGAACCTAGACAACAATGAGGACCTCAAGAGAGACATACATGGATCTAATCTACATGGGAGAAAGAAAAATACAAGATCTCCTGAGTAAATTGGGAGCATGAGGACCATGGGAGAGGGTTGAAGGGAAGGAAATAGAAAGGGAGGGGAGCAGATAAAAATGTATAGCTCAAATAAGATCAATACATAGAGTCTTTCTGTACAGCCTAGGTTGGCCTTGAACTCATAACCCTTCTCTCAGCCACCCAAGGGCTGAAATTACAGGCACAATGCTTGCACTGCCTCTGTATAGTTTTGTTACTTGCAAAAACTGAGGCAAGGAATATATCATAAAATTGTTTTGAGGACTCAATGCTCAACCCAGATGCTGGCACACCACAGGTGCTCATATGTTAGTCATTATTAAAGACACATTCTAGAATGGACGCCCTGCCTGTGATTCCCCAACATGCTGCACCCCTCTCCTCGCCCAGTCAGCAGCACCATTACCATCACTAGAATGGGAAAACTGAGGCCTAGTGCATTAAGTGATGATCTACGGTCACACAGTCATAATGGGGCCACTTACCTAAGAGCAAATCCCATGAGGTGGACCAGGGCTCGCTTAGCACGCCAGCTCATTTTGGCTAGCTACATTACTTCTTTTTGAAACAGACCCTTGGATAGTCCAGGAAGGCCTAGAACTGGATGTATGGTAAAGGGTGACCTTGATGGTCCTGCCCTCGCGTCACCAAGCTGTTTCTGTGACCCAGCAGATAGCCTCAGCACAAAGTCCTTCTGACCTCAGGACTGCAGGTCAGACCTCTTGCCTAATCCTGGCCAGTACAAGCCCCCTCTCTGGCTCCTTGACCAGCACCGTCTTCTCTGACCAAAAACGATCATGGAAGCACCTAGGGGAGGACAACCGAGCCATCACTAGACCTAGGGCCAGCCTAGCCTAGATGGACAACTCACGAGAGACTTTTGTTCAGCAAGCAGGCCTCAGCTCTCCTGCCATCCAAACACCCCATAAGTACTCTGCCCTGAATGACCCTCAAAAGTAGATACTCACTCAGCATCTCTTCTCACTCCCTGAGCCACCTGAGGACCTCCCCACAGTCACAGATGAGACTGGCTTACCAAGACACTTCAAGGCCATCAGACCTCCTATTTTCACCCAAATTATGTGATGCTAAAGTCATGGTCTTTCCTTTCCATCTGCTCCCTTCTCCACAGCTCCGGGCTTATCTCGCAGCAGAGTCTCAAATGCAGCTATCTCACAAAGGAAGAAACAGGCTCACACATCAAATGACCTTCTCAGGGTCCACAGCTAGTAAGCGGGGAATATGGGATTCAAAGCCAATCACTCCACACAAATCAAATGATTGTTTTCTCACCTGATACCAAAGACGGTTAAGTTGAGGCAGGGGCATGGCTGAAGCACAAGGCCTGAGCACCGTTTTTCTCTGGGACATGGTGATGTAGACTAATCACAGTTACTCTGGAGGTTGAGGCAGGAGGATTGTAAGCTTAAGGCCTGGCTTGGCTACAGAGTAGGCTGGGAGATGTAGTTCAGCAGTAACTCTCTCTCTCTCCCTCCACCCCCCCCCCCCCCTGCATTAGGTGGAGAGCAGCAGGCCCCATAGAGGTTTTACAGAGACCTGTTGTCTGGGCCAGCTGCTAACATGGCCCAGTAACAAGAGCAGACAGATTCTAAACTCCTAACTTCAACTACAAACTCACCTGTTTCTCTGGTGAGTTCTCAACCCTGTTCTCAAAGTCTGCCTCACAGACTGAAGGGCCTCATGTGCTCCACTGAGAAAAATAAACAAACAAAAAACCACTGGATTACAGACAGACTCAAGGCCCTAGGTCCTGTTCCGCTGTGTTTAGAAATGGGGCCTTCAAAACAGCGACATTAAGTGAGGCTGTGTGGATAGGGCCCAGCACACAGATTAGCGTGCCCATAAGAGGACGAGATAGCCACCTTCTTCCTGGTGAGAAGATAGCCCTGTGTAAGCTGGGAAGGGAGCCCAGTCCTGGGCGTCTGGCCTCCTGCTCCATGAGAAAACAGGCTTCTGTTGTTGGAGCTAACGATAAGACAAAAGCAGCGACCTCCTTCCCCAGTCCTCGCACAGGCAACGGGTCATGTCGGCTCTCTTTCTGTTCCACCTCTAGGCTCCTTTGGAGGGTGACTTCAGGATGACCCGAATCCTTTAGGCCTGGACTGTGACGGTCTCCACTCCGTCGGGGCCTCCTGTGTCCTCTTTTTGAACCTCTCTCTCTCACTCCATCCACTATCCAAGGGATAGTGCCTCATATTCTGTCCATCACAGCTGCCCTTGGCATCTCAAGTGTCTCAAAAAACCTCGGGGATGAGCCGATATTCATTTCAACCAGACCTCATGTGGAAAACACAGTCAGGCTTCACATAGCCCAACTGCCCTGCCACCAGGCCTAGAATTTGGTGCCTGCTTCAAGACATAGTTATTGGCTACTTAAAGTCAGTTATCACTTCAAATGTTCTAGCACTTTCTTCAAAGCACCATGTTGCTTCATGGGACCTTCCTGGCCCAGTGCCCACCATGTCTACATACACACAGGAGAAACTGGTAGGCTGTGCTGGCACTGCCCATTAATAAAGGGGTTTTCTTCTTCTGACTTGGCCTGATAACCCACTAGGGACAGAAGCCAGGCTCTCCAATGGGTGTCCTTCATTCCCGCCTACTCCTGAGTTCCCAAGCTCAAAACATGGCTGTTACTTTCATTTCTCGGTTTTTTTTTTTTTTTTTCTTTTTTGGTTTTTCAAGACAGGGTTTCTCTGTGGCTTTGGAGCCTGTCCTGGAACTAGCTCTTGTAGACCAGGCTGGTCTCGAACTCACAGAGATCCGCCTGCCTTTGCCTCCCAAATGCATTAAAGGCATGTGCCACCACCGCCTGGCTGGTTTTTGTTTTCCTAATTGAAATGTTTGCTAGTTCCCGGAGGAAAGGATAGGTTCCGGGGCAGGCCTCAGGCATGTGGAAGACTCCAGTGATTTAATTCCAAGCCACCTTGTGAGACTGCTCACCTTCCTCTGAGAGCAAGGGAAGCAGATAAACATTCACCAGGCAAGGCTCTGACTGCCCAGCGGAAGGGGGTTGGGAGGAGTCAGCTGTTGACAGCAGCCCAGGAGCTGAAAGACAGTCTAGCAGGTGCGTGTGACCTTCCCCTCCTGCTCAGTCCATTTCACAGTCCTAAGATACCCTCCTCTCAGAACATGGAGGGATGCTGAAAACAGTTAAGTTTTTAAGGCATTTTATGCCTATGTACGAATACATACACATACAGGTATTGTAATTATTCTAAATCTTGGCCCTAACTAGATTTGGACATTTTGTATCTAATCTGTTTTAAGATATATTTGAAAAGAAAGAGAACAGACAGCAAGACGTCTCAGTAGTTAAAGGTGCTTGCTGCCAAGCCAGATGGCCTGAGCTCCCAACCCCAGATCTACTCACATGGTAGAAGGACAGAACCTGACCTCACAACGTTGTCCTCTAACCTCCACTTGCAATCCATGGCGCGCACACACACACCACTCACAGAAAAATAATAAAACAATACTTCTTAAAGGGTCAGGCACGGTGGTACACATCTTTAATCCAAACACAAATGAGGTAGAAAGCAGGTGGATCTCTGTGTGTTTGAGGCCAGCATGGGCTACAGAGTGAATTCCAGGAGAGCTATATAGTGAGACTGTCTCAAAAAAAAAAAAAAAAAAAAAAAAAAAAGCCTTTTTTTATCTAGGTAGATGTGGTGGCATACTCCTGTAATCCACCAGAAGTTATGGTCAACTGTGGTATTCTGTTTTGTTTTTTACATTTTTAAGACAATGCCTAATGAATCCCTATCACACATTCCCATCATAATATTGTACACAACAGTTCCAGACACAGCAATAAGGTCAACCAATGACTGAAACGTCCAAAGCCGTGGGCCTTTTCCTCTTTGCAAGTTGGTTATCTTGGACATTATTTTGTCAGAGCAATGGAAAGCTGAGCAATGTATTCGGATATCAGCTCAAATCACTCAGAGCTTCAGTGGTGAACACCCTGCACGCGAGAATTAAACACTGCCGAGGGAACTCTCCTGGCAGCCAGAAATAATGGTACCCGTAGATTAAAGCGCATGGATAGGAATTTTGACTTGAGGCAGGGAAGCTGTTTGCCAAGGTGAGGGATGGTGATTAAAGGGAAGCTCTGTACACACGTGTTGCACATGCGCACACATACAATGTAAACAAGTGTCATGATGCTGTAAGTGATAACTAATGTGTGTGTTGAACTCTAACGTAACATGGACTAAATGGGAAATAAGTGGGGACAGTATGGTGGAAGGGTGCTTCCCTAGCTTGTCCAGGATCCCAGCTTCCACCAAAGAGCCATGTATACCCCTACCCGCCAGAGAGTGAACCCAGGGCCTTGAGCATGCCAGGCAGTATTCCTCTCCCGAGCCACACTGCCAACCCCCAGATTAATCATTGTTATTTATTAGTGACTCCCTGTTGAATGTATACTACTGTGAATATTCTGGATTAAAGAAAATACATTACAATTAATTTCCCCCTATGTCTTTTGTAATTTTTGTTGTTGTTTTAGACAGGGTTTTCCCGTGTAGCCTTGGCTGTCCTGGAACTCTCTGGCTTCTACCACGCTGGCTTCGAACTCAGAGGTCCACCTGCCTCTGCCTCCCAAGTGCTGGGAGTAAAGGCATGTGCCACCACTGCCAGGCTGTCTTCTGTCATTTTTAACATACCATCTAGGGAGTTTTAAAATTGCTTCTGCAGCATGTATAATACTCCTGAGTTGGTCCTGGTTGTGACTACACCAGGGGAAGGCCACCCAGCAACACAACCCAGCCAGACTACCTTCATCAAACCGCCCAGTTCGTACCACTCAGGTGTGAATTCCTGGTTGTCAACTGACTACATCTAGTATTAGCTAAAACCCAAGCAGTTGGGCACACCTGTGGAGGATTGTTTTCTAAATCACATCATATAAAGTGGGAATACACACTTTCAATCCTGGTGTTTTGAGGTGGGAGGATCCACTTTTACCTGGGCCACACCTTCTGCTGGCAGAAGTCTATATAAGGGACACGGAAGAAGAAAGCAAGCTCTTTGCCTGTTTGCTCTCACTCTTGCTGGTAAGTCCATTCCTTCACTGGTATTAAAGCCTGCTTCTTCAAGATTCTGGTTTATGCTGAAGCCCAGCCGAGACATCCAGCCTCACGTATGCTGAAGCCCAGCCGAGACATCAGCCTCACGGACTGGATTCTTGAACCTTCCACTGGTAGACAGCCATTGTTGGCACAGCTGGACCACAGTCTTTAAGCCATTCCAATAAACATCCTTCTATATAGAAAGAGATTCATTCTATAAGCTCTGGTCTTAATACACCAGGGCTCCGAATGTGCCCCAGAGCCTGGCAGGAAACACCTGTCCAGTGGCTTCCTGTGACACACCAAATCTGTGGAATTCGGAAATGAGGACTAAAAAGAGTTTTAACAAATGAACCAAGCTAACCCCCATAAGGCAGTGCCATAGAGAATGAGCTATGGGGCTATGGTGACTAACAGTGGGTTAAGCAAACAAAAGGGACAAACGGGGCTATTATCTCTCTTGGAAACCGAAACAGAAAGCCAGACCACTGCCTTGCCATCTCCAGTTTTCTGGCTCTGCCTCAATTGTCCCTGATTACCTTCTTTCCTTCCTTCCCTTTCTCCCTCCCTCTGTGAGACAGTGTCTCATGTGCCTCAAACTTGGTTGTGGCTATGTGACCTTCAACTCCTAATTCCCCTGGCCTCTGCCTCCCAGGTGCTGGGACTGCAGACACGCGTGCTATGCCTAGCCAGCTGTTCCTGATTTCTGTTCATCGCTGGTTTCACAAGCCCATCAGTAAAATGCTTGTCTAGCGTGCATAAGGCCCTGGACTTCATTCCAATGCTGCAAACATAAACAAGCCAAAACTTTGGCTCGAAACAAAAAATAATATTTTTCCAACTTGTCTATGTACATTGGGATGCAGACATTAAAGATTCAGAGGAGCTGGGTATAGTGGTACAGGCCTGTAACCCCAGTACCTACATGAAGGGTGAGTGGCCCAGAGTTCAAAGGCATTCTCCGCTATATACTGAATGTTTAAGTCAGCCAAGACTACATGAGATTTTTTTTTTTTTTTAAGAAAACAAAACGAGCCTGGCAGTGGTGGCACACGCCTTTAATCCCAGCACTCGGGAGGCAGAGGCAGGAGGATCTCTGAGTTCAAGGCCAGCCTGGTCTACAAGAGCTAGTTCCAGGACAGGCACCAAAAACTACAGAGAAACCCTGTCTCGAAAATCCAAAAAAAAAGAAAAAAGAAAACAAAACGAAAAGCATGAGCAGCTCATGGCTTCCACAGTCAACTATCCAGAGCTCTGGGCTGCTATAACAGGACCGAACAAAAGCTTAGGGAAAACCTTTGGTTTCTGTTACTGTTCTCTAGAAATGGTAAAGATGTTTTTGCTTGTTTGTTTAATGTTTTAGAAACCTAAGATTGAGAGTTTTCAACTGCTCAACTTCCCAAAGTTTGCCAATTCTTTATATAGATCAGCATGAGAATTAGTGATGGATGAGCCGCCCCACAGCCGCGCGTGACTCACCGCCAACATGTATCTGCTGTTATCAGAAAGCGGGCTGCCAATAAATTCCAGCAAAGTATTTTCTTATCCCCACACCCTCACTCTGAGGGGCCTGGTGTTCTCACAACACTTGGCAGTCCCTCAGCCAACGGTCACTCACCTTGGCTAGCAACCCCAACCACTACCAGAAATTGGTAGCTTCGGAGAACCCTAACTTGTTTAAAGGAAGCTGGAAAATCTTCAAATTCAAATCAGGATGTTATCTCCCAAGATTTTTCCCAGCAGGAAAGCCCTTCCCAGTCCAAACAGTTTGTTGTTACCCTTAAGATAATTACATTCTACACACGCAGAAAACAAAGGAATGAGCAAGAATGTGGAAAGAGGAGTGAATTATTAGTATGGGAAGGTAAAATATCTGGCTTAAGTCTGAGGAAACCTTAAACAGCTCCAAGCATGAATGGGAGGGGGCACCCTAAATAAAATACTGAAGAGATGTGAAGTCATTCATTCTTCTCCATTAAAGAGTTCAGCTAAACCACAATTCTCTCAGCTTTTCCACAGATACCAGGATATCTGGGACGTAAGTACTGTTTAATACTCTGCTCAGCCCTTGATTTGGCCCCACTGGAGTCTCCGTAATGAAAACAACACATGAAATTGGATCCACATGCATCCGCCCACAGCCTGGGCTCTGGTGTAGTTGGCTGTCAGGCACCAGAGTAGGGGCCTCCTGCAGTCAACCTCCAGCTATTAAAACAAAGTAAACCAGCCCAGGGTTAAGGGTGCCGACACTATTTCACCCAAGAACAGTGGCCCAGCTCTCCGTACCTCAAGTTCAGTCTCCTGTCTGTTGATGTCATCCGTGGATTGATTTAACCTCTCCAGTTCTCCCTGATGAAGAGAGAGAGACAGATTTGAAGGATATGCCTTTTGTTACTAGAGTAACTTAGTCTACACCTGGAAAATCACTCTCAATGATGACAGTTCATTCTTAAAACAGTGGTGGTTTGGCTTAAAAAGCATTTGGCATTTCTTTTTTTTTTTTTTTTGGAGACAAGGTTTCTTTGTAGCTTTGGAGCCTGTCCTGGAACTAGCTCTTGTAGACCAGGCTGGCCTCACAGAGATCTACCTGCCTCTGCCTCCCGAGTGCTGGGATTAAAGGCGTGTGCCACCACTGCCGGGCTTGGCATTTCTAAAACCTTTTGACATTGTCCTTTTTTGTTAAGGTCCTAGGGATTTATTTTTCCCTGAAAGGTCATTTCCCCCTAGGTGAATTAGCTGTTACAAACAATAAGTCACCCAGTTAAAACAGCACCCTTTGCTTTAGAGAACTTTGCAGAAGACCAAGCCAAATCACAAACCCAGTGAGCCAGACAAGTAAAAGGCAGACTTCTCGCACTGGCCCGTCAAGCGGGCCTGTCTTTCCCTATAGATGGCTTTTCTTCCCTAGTTGCCCATTGCTCAGTCTTCCTGACAGGGGACATGTTGGTTAACTAGCATTAACCCTGCTCCTTTTAAACATTACAACCTGACATTTCGTAAGAAGTGTCATGAAGTTAACTCATCTCTACTCTGAACAAAGGGTCTTACACACGCTAAAACCACAAAATTCTGTAGACCAAACCTATGGTCTGAACTAAGAGTAGCTAAGATCTCACCGATCTTTAGTGTATTAATTTGAAAAAACAATGAATTTAAAGCGTAACCACTGAATTAAAAACAAGCCTTTTCTTCCTGTGCACTTAAAACCAATTACCGACCCAGAAATTGCAGAACATGCTTAACAGCAATAAAAAAAAGGATTTATGGAAAGGGAATAAAAACGGACCATGGAAAGGAATTTGCTGTGCTTCCTGCTTAGGAGGGTGAAGGGGTTAAGCTGTCACTTCTGGATCTCGCTTAGAAATTGCTTTTTAATCCATTTCTCCTGGAAATGGAGGCACGGAAAGCCAGGCCATTCCTTCTCTGCCTCCACGCGTCTGCTTTTCACACCAGCTGTCCCTAGTTAGTGTTCACACTCGACCTCAAGGAAAAGCAGGGTTTTAGACAGTTTCAGGCCAAGGCAACGAAGCCCTCTGTGTGTTGACAATGAACCAAAAAAGGAGGGCGGGTGCGACCAGGCATCTCTGCCAGGTGAGGGCTACGCGGCGCTGGGCACCGGTGCAGCTCACGCCCGCAGGGGCATGCGACAACCACCCGGCCCCGCTCGCACACCATGGTGTCCGCGTCCACGCAGCCGAGGTAAAGCTGCTCCGAAACCCAGAGGCTGTGCAGCGTTCAGGGTATCGAGAGCCGCACCAAGGTACCCCGACTCCGCTCGGGGCCCCCGCCCCCCTTTTCCCTTTGTTGCAATCCGCCTGAACCGCTGGTTGCGTTGCAAGGACCCTCGGGTTGGGCCAAAGGTCTACAGGGATCCCCCAAATAATCAGGCCACGTCCACGCGGGCACGGCAGCCTCCCGCGGGGAGATAGTGAAATGGGGTGTCCCAAGCCTCGGTGCAGGTCCTGAACCTAAATGGCCTACACCCAGCGACCGAAGACACCCCGGGCTGCACGGCATGGGTCCGCGTAGACGCCGACTTTCGTGGCAGCCTTGGCCGGGTGGGGCCGGGGGCTCCTCTCCCTCGTCTTACCTGGATCCGGGGGTCCACTTCTTCCTCCTCCTCCAGGCCCTGCTCCATCCTCTCTTCCTCCTCCTCTTTCTCCTCCACCTCCCGGGCGGGTGGCGGGAGCTCTGCCGGCTCCTCAGAGCGGCTCCGCTTCAGCGCCGCGTCCATGTGAGCAGCCGAACGCTCCGCAGCCAGGTCGCAGAGCGCGCGGTGGAATCTGAGCGCGCCGAGGGCCGCCTCGCCGCAGCCGGGAAGGTCTGGGCGCAGTGCTGCCACCCGGGTGCGCCGCCCCGCGGGTGCCGAGCGGCGGAGGAAGTGGGCGCGACCGCCCCCTGTCTGCCGCGGCCCGCAGCACAGGGCGCCCGCTTCGCCGGGGCCGCCGGATAGTCTGCCCGTCACCCGATGCTCTGTCACAAAAAGCCCAGTGCCCCGGAGTCCCTGCCATGACCACTAGGACAGGCGCCGCCCAGTGGCTCACCAGTCCGCGCTTGGGCCGCCTGCTTTAATTAAGCAAGCTTCCTCCTGCCTCCAGTGGAGCCAATCAAGGCACGGAGGAAGTTCAGGTGATTTCCATTCTCCGAAGCTACCTTTGGAAGCCTGGGTAGGATTGTTTATGGGGTCAACCTGGGGAATTGCATCCACTCGGTTTTTCAGAAAAGGGAACTCTACAATGATCTCACCTGTACAGCGAGTGCAGTGGCTAGCCAGCCAACCACCGAAGGGACGTCCAAAGGCTGGGATCCACTGCCGCAAACACAGGCGTGTTCTCTTCCGGCCTACCTGGATATCCAGGAAGCACCGAGAGCCCGTGGAACTGGGGAATCTCATGGACTGGGGCGGTTTTTAAAAGAGATCACACTGCCTGCTCGTGGGTACACTTGGTCATTGTAGGAATCACGTGGTTTTCCTGCCCAGCATCAAACAAGGAACCAGAGCTCGCCTAGTGAACTGGGCATCACGAAAGAGTTAACAGTACAGGTGTTTCTTTGTGTAGTTGCCCGTGTCAGGGTCACTGTGAGGTCAGGAAGTACCTGGTCAGATGTCCTGAGCAAAATGGACACTTTGTGGAGGGGAGCTATGGCCCACCACATGGGGTTTGGAAGACAGCTTGCTTGAGAGAGAAGTTTCCAGGAGCCCCTGAGCAAAGCCACCTTACAAAAGTCGCTGCCGCTGAGGTTTTTTCCAGAAGCAAATGGAAGGGGTTACTCGGGGAAGGTAGCACTCCTGTCTAATGGAGACGGTGCAGGTGTGTGGCCTAGATTTATTTCTAAAGAGATTACAGCTATTCGTTGTTGGCATCTTGCTGGCAATTCTGGGAGAGATGATTTGAAATTCTTTGCTAAAGATGCAGTGGCTTTTGTTTCCAATAAGGCTGGAACAAGATGGCCATCCAGGGTCAGACCCACTGTGTAGTCTCTACTCCAGGTCTCACAGGTTAAATTGGGTTTCAGTCAGGTTGTGTTCCTTCTGCAGGCTCTGAGGAAGAATGACTTCCTCATTCAGGGTTGGCTAAATTCAGTCTGAGGATCTGGCTTCCTTGCTGACAGACAAGGCCAGGCACAACCCTAGGGGCTGTGTGCCCTGCTTGTCATGTGGTGGCCTTCTTCAAAGTCAGCACCAGAGAATCTGTATCACACCCCTCCCATGCTTCGATGTGCCTGTCTTGAAGAGCCTGATACCTTTTTGTGTTTAACAGTTCCCTTATTAGGTTAGGGTCTAATGACTTCCCATTCACTCTCTTGCTTGTCTGAAACAACCCTAGCCCAATCACAGCCGGCGTTAAGTTCATTACTAGCTGGAACTGGCCTTGAACTCCTGATTTTCCTACCTCCAATGTGATGGCACTTTCTATCAGGCACTTGTTCTGTAACCTAGGCTGACCCGGAAGTCACTATATAGTTCATTATATAGTCACACTGGCCTCAATCTTTTGATCTTCCTGCCTTGGCCTCTAAGGTATCCTGTTAAGGAGAGGGAGGAAGGATTGGATGAGAGCGAGGTAAGGGTTATGACAAGGGAACCCACAGAAGAAACTGGCCATCTCATTGGAGTTCACAGACTGAACCAACAACTTGGGGCCTGCCTAGGGTCTCTGCATACTCTGATGGTTGTTTGGCTTGGTCTACTTGTGGGACGCCTGGCAATGGGAGCGGGGCCTGTTCTAAGGCTTTGGCTGTTTTGGGGAACCTATTCCTAATACTGGGTTGCCTTTTCCAGCCTTAATACAAGGAGAGGGACTTTGATATGCCATGCTTTGCTGAAACCCATGGGACGCCTGACCCTTTCTGAAGAGAGGTGTAGGAGGGGTGGGTTGGGGTGGGGGCCAGCAGTTAAGTGGGAGGAGGGGTTGGAAGGAGGAGGGGATAGGAAGAGGAGGGAAGGGGAAGCTATGGTCTGGATGTAAAATAAATGAAAATTTTTAATTAAAAAGCCGGGCGGTGGTGGCGCACGCCTTTAATCCTAGCACTTGGGAGGCAGAGGCAGGTGGATCTCTGGGAGTTTGAGGTCAGCCTGGTCTACAAGAGCTAGTTCCAGGACAGGTACCAAAGCTGCAGAGAAACCCTGTCTCGCAAAAACCAAAATAAAATAAAATAAAATAAAAAATAAAAATAAAAAAATAAAAAAAAAAAACTACCCTGTGCTTATAGGGGCTCACAGAGACTGAAACAGCAACCTGGGAACCTGCATGGGACTGACCTAAGCCCTCTGGGAGACCCATGGTTTCAGAAGAGAAAGGGAGGAGAAGGGGTGGAGTGGGAGAGGGCAAGGAGAGTGACCAGGAGGAGAGGAGGGAGGAGAAACTTCAGTTGGGATGTAAAAACAAAAAATAAAAATAAAATAGAAGATGAAAGAAAATCTTGGGCGTCTCTTTGCACAGATATTAATTCTATTTGCTCAGACCTCCACTCTCCAGGCCTTGTGACCTCCTAAGACTTCACTTCCTAAAACCATCAATTAAGAGTTAAGATTTCCCCAGGCGGTGGTGGCGCACACCTTTAATCCCAGCACTTAGGAGGCAGAGGCAGGCGGATCTCTGTGAGTTCGAGACCAGCCTGGTCTACAAGAGCTAGTTCCGGGATGGGCACCAAAGCTACAGAGAAACCCTGTCTCGAAAAACAAAAAAAAAAAAAAAAAAAGAGTTAAGATTTCAGCATAGGAATTTGCAGGGAACCAAATGAAAACTCCGGTCTACAACCTGAGCCAAGCCCCAGAAGGTCACAAGTTCCAGACCAGCCTGAGCCACAGAGCCAGAACATCAAAACAATACAGCAGGTGCTTGTTGTGGAATGTCAGTTTAAGGTGCGCTACCTTTGTTTATGCTGGGGAACATTAGTTTAAGGATTTAAAGATGTGTTACATTCTTTTATGTTGCCTTTGTTTAACTCTGCGAAGCAGTGGTTTTTGCCTGTCTAAAACACCTGATTGGTCTAGGAAAAAGATGAACAGCCAATAGCAAGGCAGGAAAAAGGATAGAGAATAAATAGAAGGAGAAAAAGAAGGAAGGAGGAAGCAAGAGAGACCAAGGAGACCAAGGAGAGGAGGATGCTAGGGGCAGCCACACAGTTGTACAGTCAACCATGGAGTAAGCAGGTACTTGTTGCGGAATACCAGTTTAAGGGGTGCTTACTCTGACCCCTTCCTCCTCCTATCTGCTTCCTGGCCACTGTGAGATGATCAGCCTCCAACGCAACCATGATGTTCTGGCCTGACAGAGCCAGGCAACTATGAACTACAGCCAGGAGCTAAAGTGACTTTTCCCTTGCTTGAGTTATTTCTCCTCTCTTGTGTTATTTGTCACAGTGATGACTGGGGGCTGGAGAGATGGCCATGGATCTTCCAGAGGACCCAGGTTCAAATCTCAGGGCCACGTGACATCTCACAACTGTCTGTAGTTCCAGTTCCAGGAGACCCTGACACCCTCTTCAAGCCTCTGTGGATACCAGGCACACACGTGGTGTACAAGCAGATGCAGACAAAACACCTATACGCATTAAATTAAAAAACTAATTTTTAAAAGTTTAAATTTTTAAAAATATATTTTTTTTAACTTTATTTTATGTGCATTGGTGTGAAGGTGTCAGATCCCCTGGAACTGGATTTTCAGACAGTTGTGAGCCGCCATGTGGGTGCTGGGAATTGAACCCGGGTCCTTGAGAAGAGCAGTCAGTGCTCTTAACCGCTGAGCCATCTCTCCAGCCCCTTAAAAATATTTTTAAAGTTAAAATATTTATTAACACAGGTGGGATGCCTTAGTCAAAATCTTGAAAAATGCTTTGCTTAGAGATTACCCTGGTGTTATTTATTTTTATTGCCTCGTGACTTTTTTTTTTTTTAATTTTTTCCTTCAAACAGTAGGGGAAAGTATGCTATCTGTGTTTCTATACTGCATTGCCACTTCAAGATACATATATTTCTGGGTAAAACTCATAGCCTTCGAGCTTCCCAGTTAACCTCTAAAACAGTGGGAAGAAACTGGGGAGGGAGGACAACAGACGTCTGCCAGGCCATGCTTGTGCTTCCATAATCCTCTCTGGCCAGGACAGTGGTCACTCCTGGTCTGAGTCGGAAGAAGTTTTCTGTCCTCTGTGACTCCATCTCTGCAGGTTTCTCACATATTGTTGTCTGTGCCTGTGCCGTCCAAACCTGATGTCCAGGGCGATCAAACAAGCAGAGCTCCAACAGAGAGACCCTTTTTTGTTTGGTCCAGCCCTCAGGGAGCTGAACTTGAGGGTATTTCTTTCTTCTTCTTCTTTTTTGTTTTGTTTTTGTTTGTTTGTTTCTTTTGGTTTTCCAAGACAGAGTTTCTCCATAGCTTTGGAGCCTGTCCTGGAACTAGCCCTTGTAGACCAGGCTGGCCTTGAACTCACAGAGATCCTCTGGCCTCTGCCGCCTCCCAAATGCTAGGATTAAAGGCGTGCGCCATCACCACCCTGGCTTCAAGGAACTTTTTTTTTTTTAATGATATAAGTATAAGCAGTATGCCAGCTGGGTGCCTAACCAGGCTGGCCTCTGCTGTTGTTTGAAAGGTCATGGAGGCTGAACAGACCAAGACAAGGAGTGAACTGGTACACAAGGGGTGCTGGGATTAAAGGTGTGCACCACCACTGCCCAGCTCGGTATTTCTATTTTTATACCCATTTGGATTTATCTACTAAACAGTCAATGGAAGTCCTGTGCTGTTCCAGGGGTGTCACATTTCCATCTTCAGGAGCACAGCTGTGTTGAAAATGTTCCTCTCTTTTCCAATAAAAATGTTTTTTCTAGGCTAAGCATGGTGGCACATGTCTTTAATCTCAGCAGACTGAGAAACATTAAGAATTAGTCTTGTTTTGATTTTGGAAACAGGGTTACTATATAGTCCAAGTGAGTTAGCCTTGCACTCACAGAGATCGCATGCTTCTGCCCCTTAAGTGCTTTGATTAAAGGCTGCACCAGGTTACTGTTAGTCTCTCAAACACTCAAACTTTTGTTTAGCGCAAGAAATTCAAATCTTGTTCTCTCTTTCACCTTGTAAGATGGTAAGATGTTATGCTCATCTTTTTTTTATCTCCTCCGTCTTGTGATATCTGTATGCAAATGTTTTAATCCTTCCCTCTATCAAAATGCTTGTACACACACACACACACACACACACACATACTCTATTCTTGGAACTTAAGTGACCCACCTCTTCCCCAATTTCCTTACTTTCCTTTGCTCCAATTCTTTTAAAACTAGCCAATCTTGAAAGACTGTGAGGGTGGACCCCAGCTAAAGGGAGACACACACACGGTTTCTACCTGCCCTACTATAAAAACCAACGGGCTGGGGAGACGGCACAGCACTTGAGAACTAGCTGCTCTTCCAGATGACCCACGTTCAATTCCCAGCACCCATCTGGCAGCTTTACCAACAGGGGATCTGACGCCCTCTTCTGGGCTCTGCAGGCATCAAATATGCAGGGAAAATACTCACTTTTTATAAATGTGAACTTCTTGTCCTGAATTGCTTGCTAGCCTAATTTGGATCTTGCTGTGTACTTTTTGCAAGAATAATTCTGCTGAGCTACTTTCACTTTGTGTTCCTTTGTGCGACACAGGAACTGTTTATAACAGTATTCAGGAAGCAGAAGGGTCTCTGTGAGTTCGAGGCCAGCCTGGTCTACAGACTGAGTTCCAGGACAGCCAGGACTATAAAGATAAAGCCTGTCTTGAAAAACAAACAAACAAACAAAAAACCTTTTTGTCTTTTCTTCCAAACTGTAGAAACCCTGACATGGGGGGCAGGCAACAAGGAGACATGACTTGTGAGCGATGTGAATGAATCCAGGGAAGGACTAACCGTAATAGCCCAAGAATGCTCACATCTGGACAAATCAGAAAGCAGAGATGGGAACACTGGTGCTCGGCTGACTTCTCCTTTTCCTGTGGTTCAGCTTAGGACCCCCAGCTCATGGAACAATGACCACCTACTTTCAGTGTGGGTCTTCACTCCATGGTGAGACCTCTCTAAGAGACACCCTCACAGACTGACCAGAGGGCTGTCTCCTGGATGATTCTAATTCCAGTTAAGTTTATAGTGAAGATGGGTCATCACAAACGCACACTATGGAAAATGAGGTACCACTCAGTTGTCCGTCCATTTAGTCGTCTGACAAATACTTCTTGGGTACTGATCACCCCAAGATGCCAAGTGGCCCTGTGACCTAAAGACAGGACCTCATCACAGACAGAGAGCTTATGTTCTATTACAGTCAGACAAAACACCCAGCGTCAGGTGTGAGCAGTGCCAAGACAGGAGGCTCTCTTGTGGTTAGGACATATGTGCTTACTATGCCAGGGCCTGAACGCTATGAAAGACAAACCACTTGTGCCGCCTTCGGGCAAGAACACTTTAGTGATGAGAACATCATGTGCAAAAGCTCGAGATGGCAATGTGCTGGGGGAAGTGGGGGTGGGCAGAGCAGGGATGTGTGTGTGCGGCTCAGAGAGCAAGGCAAATGAAATCCAAGACCTGCCAGGGGGTAGACTTTGCAGTTCCTGTCTGCCATGGTAAGGAATTCAGGTTTTATCCTATTTACTTTACATACATTTGTTAATTCAAGTGTATGTGCACAATGCACATGTCACAGTACACACAGAAGGTCAGAGGACACCATGCAGGAATCAGTTCTCTCCTGCTACTGTGTGAGTGGAACAAACACAGGCTATCTGGCTTGGCAACAAATACTTGGTCTGCTGAGCTATCTCAACGCTCCTTTATTCTAAATAAACGATTGTACTATACCTCTAACTCTGGGGTGGGGGATAATAGGTCAGGTGGAGGAGGCACAAGGCCAGGCACAGGGCTATTCCCAGGTAACCCCCCTCAGCCAGCCCTACGGACTACAGCAGCCATGTGAGAAGCTGGCTCCCTCCATGCTGCAGCTCCTGGTCTCCCTTCTCTTCCTCTCCACTTTAAAGAACATGACACATGGCAAGGCAGAACCAGTTTAACACACCTTAAGCTCCTCAACAATATACATCTGCACCCATACCCACCTCCCCACACAACGGTTGGGGCTGTGCGCTCAAAGGTATCTGTTTATTGCTGTGATTGTGTAACATCAATGTGTTGCCAAACTGTCCTGCCCTGTGGCCACCACCCTCTAATGAGACCCTTCATTTGCGTGCGTACTTGTTAGTGAGGTGTGTGCATGTGCCCAGGTGTTGGGGGCACAGGCGTTCTTGTACTCACAGAGAAGCACAGAGAGAACCAGGGATTTTATACAGTATTTCAAGCTTCTATCGCATAATTAATAATGAATAGATATCAGCTTGATAGCTGTAAATATGGCTGTCTGTGTCCTGGACATTTCTGCTGTCAGGTATGTAAAGATCTGTATGTACATAAAGTTCAGATAGGTACGCACTAGTCAGCTGCAGAACAGAGGCATTGTTGTAATAAGAGCGGCGGGGCTAAGTTCCTAGCACCCAGCCGCCCGCATGGCTAGCTTATGCCCCGAAATAATTACACAGAAACTGTATTCTTTTAAACACTGCCTGGCTCATTAGTTCCAGCCTCTTATTGGCTAGCTCTTACATATTGATCTAACCCATTTCTGATATTCTGTGTAGCACCACGAGCTGGCTTACCAGGGAGGATCTTAACCTGCGTCTGTCTGGAGTGAGAGAATCATGGCGACTCCTTGACTCGGCTTCTTTCTCCCAGCATTCTATCTGTTTACTCCACCCACCTAAGGGCTGGCCTATAAATGGGCCTAGGCAGTTTCTTTATTAAATGAAAGTAACTCCTCCATCATTTCCCCTTTTTTTGTTTAAACAAAAAAGAAAGGCTTTAACTTTAACATAGTAAAATTACATATAACAAAATGGTTATCAAGCAAGAATTACAGTTACAATATTTATATCTATTTTATCTTTTATCATAACTAAGGAAAATTATAACTATAACTAACCATTATTCAACTCCATCAAAGACTCCAGAAGGATATAATATTACCTAAGTAAACAAGAAATAAGAAACTTCAAACTTTAGAAATGACAGAGACATCTCGCTGCCTGGATAGTCACCCAAAGTTCTTTTGTACCGTTGGGGCATCCGTCTTTGGCCTTCAGGCCCATAGTATCCAGCAGACTCTTCCATGAAGCAGGAAATTCCAAAGACAGTTCAGTCACTTTTTGCTGTGTCCTGCAGAATGTCTCGCAGAATCTTTCACGAATCAGGAACCCCGAAAGAACATCTCACCTTTAGGCAAGTTCAGCAGTCCTCTCTCTGCGGGTTCTCTGTGTCGTTTATGCATCAGTCCAGGCAAGAGCAGTTTCTTGCCCAAATGTCTATCAAACTCCATAAGGAGCCTCTTTGATGCCCATCTTCCTCTTGAAGTAGATTGGTGCTGTCAGGAGCAGATGTGTCTCATTTTCATAAAAAGCCCTAAATTATTAAAACACTTAAATGCCATATTCTGTAGCCTTTGAAAGATATGAAGAATGCCTATCTGAAATATATCTATGCATATCTAGAAAATCTAACATGACTACAAGCTTTACTATTATCGATGATTATCCATTAATAACCTATATTTACATTACATTTTTAAATGAACTACATAATCACAATACCTTAAGAGCAGAAATACATATACATATAACAAAATTAACCTTAAAATCCATACCAATGCAAATTATTCATATCTATATCATTTCCCCCTTTAAATGTAAAAGAACATTTATAAACAATATATGGGAACATGGGTGCAGTTTTTCTCTCCAAACTGCTTCCTGCTGAATGGGGGCGCTGTATTCAGATCTTTCATGGTGTAACCTGTGTGTCAGGGTCATCTCAGTCGGCAGTTGAGTGAAGTAATTTTCTGAAGGTGTTCACAGCAACCTTTCAGGAGGGCGTGGTCTATCATACCATATTGGGATAGACGCAATCCACAGAGTCTCATCCTCTGTGAAAACAAAAGAAGACCCTCTCCAAAGCATCACATCCTTAGACCCATATTCTGAAATCATAATACCCTTGTATCCATTTTGGTTTAGCTTGGCAGCCCATATAATGAAATGTCTCTCTGCAGTTAGCTCCTTTACAGTCAAAAATTTTAAAGAAAACACAATAATACAAAGAATCCAGACTCTCTGTGAATTTTCCATTTCTACGTGGCTTATTTTTCTTTATTTCTTTTAATCTATAACTATCTGTACTCTGTCTCTTTAAGGACTTTATCCTTTTTTAAGACATTAACTTTATTCTTCATATATATATTTTTCTCTCTCTTAAGCCTACATACATTCATCCAACAGTGTCTGAATCAGTTCTATTGTGAATCTGTAATTTTTTTACTATCCAGGAGCATTTTTTAAAATATTAAGCAGTTCTTAAAAACCTAAGTTGCACAATTTAGAGGTATTATGGTACTGCCTGTGTCCTGCCCAGTCTAAACCTTAACTGCGCTGTTATTATGGTAATTACGGTAGTTCCTGCCTTAGACCAGCAGAGTTCCGCATGGCGGAGCTGAGCTGCTCCTGCATCAGAACCATTTGGTGCCCCTGAGCCACACACAGTTCCAGGCACACAGCAGTCCACATTGCCATCAAGCAAGCCGTAGCACTTTACTCCAAATGCTCCATTCAAAAGCTCTGTCTCCTGCAGGAGCCAGACAGAGATCGCAATGGCGGCACAGCCCAGAAAGCCGGCATTTTAAAACAGCCAATTTTTTCCTGCTGCTGAGTCAGGACAATTTCTTTGCGGCACACAACCCAGAAACAGCAAAAAGTTGTCTTAAATTTTCTCTCTCTCCTTTTCAAGCCCTCTCAGGTTTTACGTGGAGTTCATTAGCACGTTGGGTGCCACTCTGTTGTAATAAGAGCGGCAGGACTGCGTCCACGGCACCCAGCCGCCCGCATGGCTTATGCCCCAAAATAATTACACGGAAACTGTATTCTTTTAAACACTGCCTGGCTCATTAGTTCCAGCCTCTTATTGGCTAGCTCTTACATATTGATCTAACCCATTTCTGATATTCTGTATAGCACCACGAGCTGGCTTACCAGGAAAGATCTTAACCTGCGTCTGTCTGGAGTGAGAGAATCATGGCGACTCACTGACTCAGCTTCTTTCTCCCAGCATTCTGTCTGTTTACTCCACCCACCTAAGGGCTGGCCTATAAATGGGCCTAGGCAGTTTCTTTATTAAATGAAAGTAACTCCTCCATCAAGGCATGGCATAGGGTAGTGGAAACTCCAGCAAACCATCAGTTCTTTTTTTTTTTTTTTTTTTTGGTTTTTAAGACAGGGTTTCTCTGTGGCTTTGGAGCCTGAAACTAACAGTTCTTTACACATTTTCGTTCTAGGACCTATTACAACTCAAAAATGATAATCGTCCTGCTTATGCTAGCAAATGATAGAAAAATTTTAATATTAATCATGTTACTGAAATACCTTACTATCCACAGGGTCAAACTATTATGGAATGACATATCAGATACTTAATTGGTAAATTAAAAAATAAAGGGGGGGCCGGGCGGTGGTGGCGCACACCTTTAATCCCAGCACTCGGGAGGCAGAGGCAGGCGGATCTATGTGAGTTCGAGACCAGCCTGGTCTACAAGAGCTAGTTCCAGGACAGGCTCCAAAACCACAGAGAAACCCTGTCTCGAAAAAACCAAAAAAAAAATAAATAAATAAATAAATAAATAAAGGGGGAATTTACAAATCCTCACAAACTATTGTACTATTTAGCTATACTAACTTTGAATTAAAAAAAAACAAACATTTTATTTTAAGGGATAATGGTTTTTCTACTGCCCAAAAGAATTTGCCCTTAAGAAGACTCATCCTAAAATAAATGCTAAATAAAAAAAAGAGCCCAATGTTGTAACAATGAGACAAGATAATGCTTGAGTCTTTTCAGAAAACGAACAAGTCCCAGATGGCACCTGATCTGATGGCATCCGACCAGGACATCCAGAGACCACCAAATGAAGGCAGATGACAAATCCATCAAGGGGCGAGGTCCCAGGAGGAAGAGGAAGTTGATAATCTGAGGAGACAGCAGGACTTTAACTCCTCAAGCTGAGACGTTCGGGAAACAGCAAGGACTAACCCCAAACTGATGCTGTTGTGTTAATGACTACTGCATGTTAATTCTTTTCACTGCAGAGTCCAGACGCCTCTTGTCAGGGGGTTAGGACACACCTGCGACAGGAGACACGCTACTGTCTTGCCAAGGTTTATGTAGAGCAGGATGCATTGCACTCTTTTACTCACAGCAGAAACATTAACAGAACCTAATCAGATGGGTGAATTGAAGATGGCTCTCCTTTGCTCAGCCCTCTGTTCGCTATTCTTACAGCTCTCTCAATGCTTGCCCCGACAGAAGCATTGCATTCAACCTTAGCATCTATTAGGGCCACTATTTTTTCTTTGAAAGAAATTAGGAGATGTTGGGGGCACAGAGGTCCTTGTACTCACAGAGAAGCCCTAAGAGAACCAGGAATGTTAATCGTATAACTCCACTGAGGAGACACAAACCAAATACCTGCATTCCATCCAGAAAGCTGAAGGAGGAGGCTGTTAATGACCTCTCCATGGGAGCAGACCTCACCCTAATTTCCCAGAATGGTTATCCCAGACTCTTTCCTTCCTAGACCATTGCCATCCTTGGAGGAGAAGTCACAAGTACTTTATGGCCTGCTGACCTCTATGCTAGAAGTCAGAGACCACACTAGATTTAGGCCTCGGGTCCAAGTTACTCATGCTAGTCTTGAACTCACTCTGTATACCACACTGGCTTTGAACTTTGGATCCTCCTGCTTCAGCCTCTGAAGTAGCTGTGATTACAGGATTATATCACCATGTTCATCCATATACAGCCAATATTTAAAGCCAAGAGACTGAATGAGATCACTTAGAAGATGGGGGTGGAAAAGGGCGGGAGAGAGAGGAATCCAATAGGTATGGTGTTAAACACCCATAATCCCAGCACTCAGAGACTGAGGCAGGAGGATGATAAGTTCCAGGTCAGCCTGGGCTATAGAGCAGTCAGTTAGCTGTTTGTTTGATTTTTGTTGTTTTGATTTTTAAATTGACCTAAAGTCTGTGATCCTAGCACTTGGAAGGAGGAGACATGAGATGACGAGTTTGATACTAACCTCAGATTCACAGACATTTTGAGGCCGCGGGGTCACATGAGGCTCTGTCTCAAAAATATAAATAAAACTGCAAGTGGGCAATCTTTAGAAATAGCAACAGTAGCCACAAAAAATAAACAAATCAACTGGTGGACATTTGTTTACATACTTTCTATGATACAACATATGAGCATACACGGAATCTGTCCGTCAGGTCCTACTTTCAAAACATAATCATAAACAATAAAATTTGTGGAACTCATTTGAGCCCTGTGTAATTCTCCTGGGGATCTCTCTTCCTCTTGTTATTCAAATTGCTGTCTCATTCTCATTGGCAGTATCCTTTTGGCCCTTGGTCTTTATCTTGTGGCTTTTCCTCTCATCTCAAGCTGCCATCTCTTCATGTGGATAACTCTGCAGACAGATCACTTTCCTACTCCTTCTGAAGTCTGCTTTGTAGACATAGACTGTGCTTTTGTTTTCCAGCTGCCCAGACTGAAATAATCACACAGAAACTATATTAATAAAAAACACAGTTTGGCCAATCACTTAGTCATATTCATAGCTAGCTCTTACATCTTAAATTAACCCATTTCTATTCATCTATGTATTGCCACGAGGCTGTGGCTTACTGGTAATTTTCTAGTGTCTTTCTTTTTTGGCAGCTACTTGGTGTTTCCTTGATTCTGCCTTCTCTCTCTCTCTCTCTCTCTCTCTCTCTCTCTCTCTCTCTCTCTGTTCAGATTTCTCACCTGGCATTACTCTGCTAAGCCGTTAGCCAAAACAGTTTTATTCATCAACCAATAAAAGCAACACATATACAGAAGGACATTCCAAATTGCCAGAGACCTGTATTTTGTTTATAGCCATCTTAAGTCTACAAGTTAAGTAAAATATTCACCTCTGTCACCTCTGCAGGGCTAGTTCTGGACTTAGGAAATTAACCTAGTATCTTATCTCCCTGTGAGACCTGCAGGCCCCAGGCTTTAGAAGAAATAAGCATTTCCTTTGTTAGTATCTCTTTCTCTCACCCAGAGATGCTTCCAGACCTGAATTCCAGCAGACCTGACTTTCCAGAATCCTACCCTCCCCCTGCCCTTTTGCTATAAAATGCTCCTGAGAAAAAAATAAAGTTTGTAGCTTGATCAGAAAGCCAGACTTGCTGTCATTTCTTGTGTCTCTTGCCCCTCCATTCCTCTCTCCAGGTTACCAGAGACCCTGATTGGGGTCCCAGTGGCCAGGACAGATGGCGCCTGAATAGGGACCTGAGGACACCGTGAAGGCTTCAGGAATGTCACTGGACACGGAGGACAGGCCTGTCCACTCACTGGAGCCGCTGTGGCCAGCAGCAGCAAAGCACTGGCTCAGCTGGAATCGCCATGGGAACCTGACTGTGAGACAGATTCGGAGGTTTCCACACAGTGACGCAAGGTAAAAGAATTTTTTTTTTTTTAAACCATGGGGCAAGCATTTGGTAAACAGGCTATGTTTATTCGCGGACTCAACGAGTCCCTCAAGACATGGGGAGTAAGGGTGAAAAAAAAGAAGGATTTGAAAAAGTTTCTTTACTATATTGGGGATCTCTGTCTATGGTTTCCCCTGGAAGGAACTATTGATGAAAAGCCTTGGCTAAGAGTAGGGGATGTCCTTAGGGACATTTATCGTTCCTGTGGGTCTGAGAGAGTCCCAGTCTCAGCCTTTTCTTATTGGAATCTTATTAATGACATCCTTAGGGTTTATAACCATCATCCAGATATTAAAGCTTTAATTACTGGGGGGGGGGAGGGGAGAAGTTCTTAAAGAAACCTCCTGCGTCTAGAGCAGCCTCGCAGCCGCCCTCCCGCTGCCCATTTATTATCATTGATAGGTCTGATGAGGAGACTGTCCCTTTATTATTTTTTAATCTTTATTTATTTATTTTTAATTTATTTATTTATTGAAGATTTCTGCCTCCTCCCCACCACCGCCTCCCATTTCCCTCCCCCTCCCCCATCAAGTCCCCCTCCCTCGTCAGCCCAAAGATCAATCAGGGTTCCCTGCCCTGTGCGAAGACCAAGGACCACCCACCTCCATCTAGGTCTAGTAAGGTGAGCATCCAAACTGCGTAGGCTCCCACAAAGCCAGTACGTGCAGTAGGATCAAAAACCCATTGCCATTGTTCTTGAGTTCTCAGTAGTCCTCATTGTCCGCTATGTTCAGCGAGTCCGGTTTTATCCCATGCTTGAGACTGTCCCTTTAAAACCTATTCCTGATCATGTTGTGTCTCAATTAGAGTCCAAATCATCTAAAAACCAACTATACCCTGATTTAAAAGATCTTTCTGATGCCTTAACACCCTAGAAAGAGGCTTCCTTGGAAAGAGAGATGGCAAAATACCATAATTCCTACCCGCCCCCCCCCAAAGGGGACGGGACGCAATTGCCTCCTCGCATTCTCGGCTCAGCGAGGCTGCATGCTGCACCCGTTCCTGCCCTTCCCGCTAAGCAAAAACGTCCCTTAAATTCCCTCCCCACCTTCTCCCCTCCGCCTTATTCATTGCCCTTCTGTGCCCCAGTCATGGATGATGATTTTTTTTTTTAATTTTATTTATTTATTATGTATACAACATTCTGCCTCAATGTATGCCCGCACACCAGAGGAGGGCGCCAGATCTCAGTACAGATGGTTGTAAGCCACCATGTGGTTGCTGGGAATTGAACTCATGACCTCTGGAGGAGCAGCCAGTGCTCTTAACCTCTGAGCCATCTCTCCAGCCCCATGGATGATGATTTTAGCTCTGAAAATTCTCCAGTCTGGCTAGCAAGAGTCTCCGCCCTTCGGAAACGTTTAACTGAGCGTCGGGAGGAACTGCGATTAACGAGGGAACTTGAGGAGGTAAATAGAGAATTGGCTCATTTCGCTCTCCCCAAAATCATTAAACAAAAAGGTTCCTCCAAAAAAAGGCTCTCTGCAGTCTAGACTGGTCCTAACTTTTCCAGTCACTCATAATCTATGATCAAAGCATTCTGAAGAGGAGGAGGAGGAGGAGGAGGAGGAGGAGGAGGAGGAGGAGGAGGAGGAGGAGGAGGAGGAGGAGGAGGAGGAGGAATCTGTAATGCAGGGAGGGACCTGGAAGGTCCCTTGGGGAGGATGATAAAGTTCCTAACTCTGCCTCAGAGGAGGAAAATAATCCCCAGTCAGGTTCTGCCTCTGAGGACAAGGGTTTAGAAGCTCCCCTACAAAGATATAACAACTTAAGTTTATGGTATTTGGAAAAATTAAAGGCCGCTGTCGCAAATTACAGGGCACTGCTCCTTTCACCTTAATATTATTAGAGTCGCACTATATCATCTCCCCTTTTCTGTCTAATTAAAAAGGAAGGTTTAACTTTATCATAGTAAAATTACATATACAAAAGTTATCAAACGCCGGGCGGTGGTGGCGCATGCCTTTAATCCCAGCACTTGGGAGGCAGAGGCAGGTGGATCTCTGTGAGTTCGAGACCAGCCTGGTCTACAAGAGCTAGTTCCAGGACAGGCTCCAAAGCCATAGAGAAACCCTGTCTTGAAAAAAAAAAAAAAATTATCAAACAGGAATTATAATAGCTAGTCCATTTACATTTGGCAAATTAAGGAAAATATTCTATCACCTATGTGAGTCTAAAGTTTTATATCTAATTTATCTTTTATATTTGTATCAATAGACCAAAGTCTGAAGCATGATTAATTAAAACTCAGAGAGAGGAACTGGAGTTCAACCTGAAGACCAGAAAAGCAATGTAGCCAGCCACTGGCTCTTACCTTGACCTCAGTCTGAAATGGTGATCTTGCCTCCAGAAATCTCAGAACTGTTTCTTCCCTTCTTATAATGATTAAAGGCATGTGTTACCACTACCTGGTCTGTAAGGTGGGGGGGGGGGAGGTTGTTTTACTCTCTGATCTTCAGGCAAGCTTTATTTATTAAAATACAAATGAAATGCCACTGTATTTCCCCTTTTGTTTAAAATAAAAAAGGCTATAACAAATATAAGAAAAACTAAATACTATAAGTCCAATAACTATATACAATATAAATGGGCAATAAATACATCAACAATGCCTAGTCTATCTGCATTTGACAAATTCAGAGAAAATACTCCACATCTATCCTATCTTGGTGCGTCCAAAATTTTGTTCCCAGTTTACTTTCTACCACAACTTACATTACTATCCAAAACTATCTTTTCATGTCTCTCAACCTTATATATTTTACATTTCTTTAGTGATTTTTTCTGAGTCTCATAATCAAGGGAGACCTATAACCATACCTATGTATTTTTTCTGAGTCTCATAAACAAGGGAGACCTATAACCATACCTATGTATTTTTTCTGAGTCTCATAATCAAGGGAGACCTATAACCATACCTATGTAGTCTTCAACTACCTCAGAGACCCGAGAAGGAACTAGTAATTGAGAGCAGTAAATAAATAAATAAAAATACAGAGATTGCATGCCAAATTGGCTTATCTAGAGGAGGGAAAAGTGACGGTGGATTTGGGTGTGTTGGCTCTTGTAACTGAAAAGTCAAAAAAAACCTGGTATGGTGGTATATATATTTTAAAAACACATATGGGTGTTTATATGTATGTCTGTATACCAGAAGTCAGAAGAAAGTGTCAGATCCGCCTGGGAATGGAGTTACAGACAGGTTGGAGCCACCATGTAGATGCTGAGACTCAAACTTGGGTCCTCTGGAGAGCAGCCAATGCTCTTAACCACTGAGCCATCTCTCCAGCCTAGGCACGTTTAATGCCAGCATCAGAGGTACATGGATCTCTGAGGTCAGTACAGCCTATGTATCAAGTTCCAGGTCAGCTGTGGCTATCCTGTATCCAGAGTTGATGGCGATGACAGAGGCTGAATGACTCACAGACTCTAAAATTATCTGGCCCTTACTAATCTGCCTAAACAATGGCATGCTGTGTAATTCTTACTGAGGGAGCTGAGTTGTTTTCTAAATGTGATGAAGAAACCACTGGAGAGTCTTACAGCAGTGATCCATATGATCTGATCTATGATCTCTTTTATCTTATTTATTCTATTTACTTTCATGTGTTTGAGTGTTTTGCCTGCTTGTATGTCTGTGCACCCACCATATGCATGCCTGGTACCTAATCTCTTGAGATTGGAGTTCCAGACAGTTGTGAGCTGCCATGTGGTTACTGAGTTCCAGGTCCTCTGGAAAAGCAGCCAGTGCTCGCTCTTAGCTGCTGACTCATCTCTCCAGTCACCTGACCGGCTTTCTGGAAGATCCACTCAGGGAAAGGATCAGAGGATGCTAAGTGTAACAGGGAAGCCAATCAGTGGGGTGCAGCCATAATCCTGATGAGACTGGCAGGAGTGGAAAACAGAGAAGTCGTTCTAAACACTACAGCTTAAAGTTGACTGTAAATACAGGCCATGATCTGCTTGTGTCCAGGGAGTGTGAGTATGCTAGTTTGGGGACCAGAGGGAACCTTATAAATGGGGAAAGGCAGGTTGAGAAAGATAGACATTCAAAGCCCATCCTAGAGACCAGTGAGCCCTGAAGCCAGGCTAGAAACTAGGAGGGAAAAAAGTGGGGCGCACTTGTGAAGCAGGGGGAGTCCTGGATTAAAGGCAGGCACCGGGGTGAAGTGAGGGCTTTCCTCACCACAAAGGAGGATGTTTGTCTAGGACTTGGAGAGACACCTGAGGAAGTAAACAATTGGAGTCAGGCCACCTGCACCCCAAATGCATGACTAAGTCAGAAAAGGGAAGAGTCAGACAAAAGATCACCATTTCCAGAAGGGAATTTCCCAGAACAGTCGACAATAAGAGAAACCAATCATCTGCCTTCCTTCCTGCCCAGTGGATGAGGACATTCCCCCCTCCCTCCTCGCAAACACACACTTTACTTTGTAGGGATGTGGAAGGGCTATAGCTGAGGTGTTTCCAGGGAAGAAATAACATTTTCAGGAGCTATAGCCACAGAGCAAATTCTTTTTAGAGTGGGGACAAGGTCTGATTGTACCTGGCGCTGACCTCAAACTCACAGCAATCCCCTGTCCCCAGTCTTCCAAGTGCTGGGACTACAGTGTGAGCCATCCACTGGTGTCATGTGCATGGACATCATGTACAACAACTGAGAAAGCTCTATAAATGAACGGCGTTCATCTCAGAGAACAACTTTAGGGCCACAGCAAAACTGAGTATAGCGTTCCCTGTCTATACCTTAACATGGTCCCCTCTACCTCAACTCAGTCTTGGTGGGCTTTGTTTGTTACTGCTACTAAAAAAGGGTCTCCATATGTAGCCTAAGCTAGCTTTCAACTTATTCTGCAATTCAGACAAGCCTTGCTATTTTGACAAATCTTGCTTTAGCTTCCCTCTGCTGAGATCACAGGCAGGTACTGCCATACCAGCAAACATGTCTTTTTTTACTTGCTTGGTTTTTTTCTTTGGATACCTTTCTCCTCACAGCTGTAGGTATCCAGGATACCTCCCTTCACAGTTGCAGGTCTAGCCTAACTTCCGACAGTCAGGACACTGTTCCCTCCAGAGCTGCGACACTTGTACTTAAGACAAACACCTTTTGCTTATTCCCAACAATACTTCTGGGTGATTGTAAGAAAACATCAGACAAGCTGGACATGGGAAATGGCCAGTTGCAATAAAGTCAAGCTAAGGAAACTCTGACACAAACATCCTACCAAACAATGAGACCATTGAGCAGAAAAAGCAGAGTAAAATTCCTTAAAAGCCTAGACTGGAGGATTCACTTCCACTCCCAAACACACGTCCTACTGTCTCCAAAATCCCTTCAAGATGGGGAGGAAAAGTCACCTTCAAGATGGACGAAAGCCACAAGGCGCACCGTGAGGCCAGGCACTCCCCACTGCCCTGCTAGTCTCTGCAAAATCTCACCTATTTGCCCTGGACTCATACAGAAAGTTATTTGTATGATTAATGAAAATAAAGCAGACCTTGTGCCAAAAATAATAATCTGAGAGTAGTTTTGACGCCACTCAGTCGTGTGGTCACCACAAGTATAAGCACAAGTACTGGCAGGCACTGTAACCAAAGCTGGATGCTGAATGTTTTGTGAGCTAAATCAGATTCTCCTGCAGTGAACAGCAGATTGAGACTCACTGATAAAGCTGTAGAAGAATCTTGACCAGAATTCAAACGATCACATTATCTAAAACTCCATCACTTGAATCCCACTCCTAATCAAAGCAAACTCACCCAAGACTTCAAGGCCCTCCCAAACTGTTCATCTTGATCTGTGACCCTATCATTCTACCAGCTACTAGCTTTGGTTCAATAATTATAATAATCAGATAGACCCATGGCAGTAGATTATCTCTTCTGTTCCTTCCCAAAGATGGGATGTAGTTTTACACAAAAGACATAATCTTCAGTATTAATCCAAATCCTCACTTCCTACTCCCATCCTCCAAATGGCCTGGCTTTTTGAAGCATTCACTTCAAACATGCATTCTGAACGGACCAGCATAATTTAATTGCTAGGACCTCAAAATAAAACTCATTGAGTGTTGTACATTTTTTAAAAAGATTTATTTATTAATTATGTATACAGCATCGGCCTGCATGTACCCCTGCAGGCCAGAAGAGGGCACCAGATCTCATCATAGATGGTTGTGAGCCACCATGTGGTTGCTGGGAATTGAACTCAGGAAGAACAGTCAGTGCTCTTAACCTCTGAGCCATCTCTCAGCCCCGAGTGTTGTACATTTTAAAAAATTCATGGGGTTGGGGAGATGGCTTAGTGGTATAGCGCTAGCTGTGCAAACATGGGATCTAAATTTGCATCCTGTGGTGGTAGCGGTGCAGAAAGATCCTCGGAGCTTGCTGACCAGTCAGTTTAGCTGGTGAACACTCTAGGTTCGGTGAGATGCCTGATGTCAAAAGCCAGTGTGGAGAGCAACTATGGACCAAGATAGACTTCTGGGTTCCTTGTAGGAGCACACACACAAACACAAGCATCTGTGCATGCAAAATCAGTTTCATAAGACCAAATAAATAAATAAAGAGGGGCTAGAGAGGTGGCTCAGAGGTTAAAAGCATTGGCTGCTCTTCCAGAGGTCCTGAGTTCAATTCCCAGCAACCACATGGTGGCTCACATCCATCCATAATGAGATCTGGTGCCCTCTTCTGGCCTGCAGGTATACATTCCAGCAGAACACTGTATACATAACAAATAAATAAATTAAAAAAAAAGAGAGAGAAAAGAAAGGAAAGAAGAACTAAATTCCATACAACTGTGTGGAACTCATTTTCTTTTTTTAAAGCAAAGATTGAGCATGCACATGATGGTTCATACCTTTAATTCCAGCTTGGTCTACATAATGAATTCCAGGTCAGCTAAGGATAATTAGCGAGACACTGTCTCAAAATAAAGCAAAAACAAAAGGCAAAGATTAGGGAGACTGAGGCAGGAAGGTTGCCATGAGTTTGAGGCCAGCTTAAAATAGAAACCATGTGGTTTTCGTGAAAAGGTCCAGGGCTAATTCCATAAGTAAACACAGGCAGATGTTGAATTCTGTTCTACAAGTGAACATTCTTTCTGCAATTGTCTTTTCTACCTTTGTTTGTTTGTTTTAATTCTTGGCTTTTTGAGACAGGGTCTCGCGTAGCCCAGGATAGCCTTGAACTCATAATCCTCCCAATTTAGCCTCCTGAGTGCTAAGACTACAGGTGTGGGCCATCACACCCAGCACCTGGTTTTTACATTGTCATTTACACTGAATCCCTGCTCCTGTGACCACTGATCTACTTTCTGTATTCATGGTTTTGCCTTTTCTAGAAATTTCATAGTAACGACATTATAGCATATGCACTCTTGTGTACCTGGCTTCTCTTACTCAACATATAGATTTTGAGGTTCACCCTTCTCTACAATGTTTTTCTTCCAGCAATAGGAGGAAATTTTAGATAATTTCTTAGTAAATTTCTATAAACAGAGAGAAGTTGCCAAGGCTAACTGAAAGCATTCTGGAAGATATATTTCATCATGAGACCAAGTCCCAGATTATACAATGTGATCTGTCTTCTATGTTAAAATATTGACTGTACTGGCAAAAAAGACTATTCCTTTCCTCATGACCCTTCTGCTCATGTCTCCAAAGCGCCATAATTTATATTCTGTGGTTCTCAGTTCGCATCAGCTTTGATATTCTGTATTCCCTTTCCTTTGCCATGGAGTGGTTTATAAAATAACAGTGTAAGTTGCCTCTCTGGCATCCACTCAGTCACCTGGAAACTGAACAGACTGCAACTGCCTTTTATGGAATTCAACACCTTGACAGGTGTTCATTTATTAAACAAGATGCATGCTATCGTGGATCTACCTCACAGGGAAATCGACAGATGAACCTAAGAGCTCCAATCCTAAAATTCTGAATTACAAGTCATGGCATGTATTAGAATAATAGATGCCACTGACCAAATTAAAAACACCCCAGGAGCTCGGGTTTTACGCCAATGAGCAGGTACCAAAGCAATAACAATCTCCCTGTGCACCCTCAAAACACTGAAAAGTCTCCCAGAGTGGGTGGGTGGGTGGAATTTCTGATTACAGCCTTGAAGACGGAACCACACAGAAGCTGCTAAAGTAGCTGCCCATGGAAACCACAGGCTTTGATAGGCGAGGGTGGAAAGCAGGAAATGCAGACAGATCCAGGCTAGGGTCAAATATCTGTCAATCACATTTTTTTTAAAGAATATTTCTTTATTATGTATACAATATTCTGTCTGCATGTATGCCTGTAGGTCAGAAGAGGGCACTAAACCTCATTACAGATGGTTGTGAATCACCATGTGGCTGCCGGGAATTGAACTCAGGACCTTTGGAAGAGCAGGCAATGCCCTTAACCGCTGAGCTATCTCTCCAGCCCCCATTTTTTAAAATCAAAGTCAAAACTAAACTGTTCTTTGTCTTTTTCATCCATCTGTAATCGTTTCATGCTTAGCCTGGGGACTGTAGTAACTCAGGCCTCTCTAGGGAAGTGGGGCTTGTAAGGACTCCACCCAAAGTCACCCAGGACACTGGAACACAATTCTCTGCTCACCGCCTTTCTTCCTGGGGTCAAGGTTGCTGGGGTGTAATACTCTCAAGGCAGCTCCCAAGAGCAGAGGGATGTGAGCTGTTGAGTAAGGCCCCCACCTTCATTGACTCTCCAGAGCGCAGGGTTAGTCATCAAGAGTTGTCACAAGTCACCTGTGCTTGTCACCAAGTCTAAACTTTTCAGTGGCCACCCAGCATTGTCCTCTGTATGGAGTCTAGTATTTCCAGGATGATACTTCCAGGCCCACACAACCTGCACCCAACAACTGACCTTACTAACCTCTGACCAGTATCTCCCATCATTTGAGGGCTCCAGTCTCAGCAATCTGGCTTCCCAACATGCATCACAAACTGGCCTTGACTGCCAGCTGAGACTTCTTTGCAGAGCATTCTTGGATGAGGAGAATCAGTCAGTCCTCTGGGCACACTGGCCTGGCTCCTCCATGTCTCACCCCTCCATATGCCCCAGCCTCTGTGCTAGGGGCTCTATACTGAATTACCATAGCTATTGTGAACATGCATTAGAGTCCACTATGTGAGTAATAGTTTACTAATCTGAAATAGGATCCAGTAAAATATCAAATCTAAGACAGTCCACTGACTGTTGGTTACAAGTGACCTGAGATAGGGAACTAGCTAGTTCAACTGACACCTTTGAATTAACCATCCTACGGGTCTTAGCAGATCCAACCAAAGGTCCTGGGGGCTTTGTCAGCCTGGTAAACAAGTTTGAACCCACTAAAATAATATATTCATTTTAAAATTTCATGTAATAACACACTAATGTTTGCTATCAAAAGAATGTTATTGTTGTGTTGTTGTTGTTGTTGCTCATTTTCTTATTAGGTTTTTGGTTGTTTTAGTACAGATCCAAGGTTGGCCTCAAACTCAGAGACCTGCCTATCCCTGCCTCCCAAGTGCTGGGATTAAAAGCATGCACCACCATGCCTGACTATTCAGTCCATTTTTTTTTTTTAAACTTTTTGTTTCAGGAGAGGTTCTCCCTTAAGTTACACGGCCTTGAGCTCACTATGAGCGTGGCGAGGAGTTGAACTTGTGATCCTTCTGTCTCTTTAGTGGCTGGGATCATAGATCTCAGCACTATGGCCATGAGTTTTAAGGGTTTCGCTTTGTTTTGGTACCAGGGACTGAGCCTAAGGCTTCCCACATATGAGGCAAAAGCTCTACTACTGAGTTACACTCACAGTGACCCATGCCCCTTTTGTTTTGAGACTGGATCTTGCTAATTTGCACATACCAGCCTGAAACTTGGGCTCTTCCTGCTTCCATCTCCTGCATAGCTGGAAATTCAAACATGTGCCCCCTAACCTTCCTCTTTCTATTCATTTTATGAGACAAAATCTCTATGTATTGCTGGTTAGCCTAAAACTCTCTGTGTATCTCAGCCTGCCTCTGCCCCCTGAGTACTAGGAGTACCATCAGCAATTGTTCTGTCCAGTTCACGCATTGTTTTAAGACAAGGTCTCACAATGTCTTCCAGGTTGGCTTTGAACTTGAAACAATCCTTCTGCCTCAGCCTTCATGTGTCCTAGGATTATGAACATGATCACAATACCTGGTAGTTTTGCATAATTTTTAAGAGAATAGATAGATAGATAGATAGATAGATAGATAGATAGATAGATAGATAGATAGATCTAAAGATCCTACCTCTTTTCCATCTGTGGCCTGTTCTGTAGGAACAGACCTTCAGAGTTGAGATGCTGACCCTGCAGTGAGGGCACTCTTTGGCAGGAAGGCCCAGGAGTTTCCTCCCCCTGCTCCCAGACAGCTATCTGGATGATAAATACACAGTTCTCGCAGGACTCTGCCTCCCAGTCAAGTTCAGATAAGTAATCACACCCAAACCTATCCATTTTCTAGTCGTTCTCCAACATTCTCTGGGGTGACTCATTCGGTGATGTGAAGCAACTTTCTGGGTTTTTTCCATGAGGACTCTCCGTTTTCATGACTCCTTCGTTGTTGTGGAGGCCGACATCTGGAGACGACATGTGACTTCTTTGTCACTTCAGGACATATTTTGACCAAGGAGGGACTGGCATGTGGACATCCTTCTCTTTGGTTTAGTTTGGTTATTACTTCTCGTTTGATCCAACTCTTTACATTTGAACCATGATGGCCTGTGGAGTCCATTTTCTCTTTCCAAAATCCTGTTTTGATTTTTGGTACAGTGTCTCATGTTGCTCGGGTTGACCTCGAACTCAAAGTGATCCTCTTGCCTCAGCCTTCTGAGTGCTAGAATTACAAGTATAGCTGGGGCTGGTCATAAACATTTTTTTTTCTAAGGCAGGGTCTCTCTATGTAGCGCTGGCTGTTCTGGAACTCTCTATGTAAACTGACCTGGTCTTTAACTCACAGAGGTTAATCTGCCTCTGTCTCCTGAGTGCAGGGATTAAAGGTTTGCAGCACTATGCCAAGCAAAGATTTTTATTTTTTGTGTTTGGATGTTTTGACTGCATGAATATACACCCACATGTGCAGTGCCCACAAATGTCAGGAGAGGGTGTCAAATCTTTTGGAACTGGAGTTACAGATGGTTATGAGTCATCATGTGGGTGCTGGGAACAGAACCTTGGTCCTCTGGAAGAACAAGAAGTGTTCTTAACTGCTGATCCATCTCTCTAGCCCAGTCATAAATTTTGATCCTTCTGCCTCTACTTCACAGATGCTGGAATTACAGATATGCACTACTACGTCTGTTTAAAAACATTTATTTAATTTAAACTTTAATGAATGAATGAATGAAATTCATTGCACTGAGGGAACTGAACCCCAGGTGTTGGACATGCTGGGCAAGTACTCCCCCACTAAGATACATCCCTAGCCCCTGAGCATGGAGTTTGAGTTGAGCAGGCTGGGCTTCAGTCCTAGTTCTGCTATATGCCAGCTGTATATTACACTCAAAAGGAAACTTTCCCTTCTCAGTATCCTCATTCATTATAAACAGGAGGCTGTGAGAAGGAACGATGTGGTCAAACCTGTAGAAGCGTCTTATTGTCTGACACTGAGAGGAGAGTCAGAGTGGGAATTTTTGTCTCTCCTTGCAATAGGAAAATAATCTAACTCTGTGGCCTGCACAATAGAGCTGGTACCCAATAAAGCGCCAGCTATGATGAAATGAGCAGGCGGACCTCCTGCCTGGAGGGTAAGTAAGGTCTGTCTGTGCCATTTGCCTCAGTCTCTCCAGCTTCTATCTACCAAGGAATGGAACAGACCATAGGAATTCGATGGGCAGACGGATAAAGATGTGGATGAATACATTTTTGCACACTGTAAAGGATTTAGGGTGTTTAAGCTATCTGAAGTCATCAAAAAACTTATATGTGAAACTTAGCTCCAAAAACTTATCTAATCCCTCCCTATACATCTGGATATATATATATATATATATATATATATATATATATATATATATACACTCAAGTTGGGAGGACTGGCCATGGTGGCACATACCTGTAATCCAAGCTCACTGGTGGGTGGCGGGAAGATGATGAGTTCCAGGTCAGCCTGGTCTGTATAGCACATTCAAAGCCAGATTAGGCTACACAGAGAGAGCTTGTCTCAAAAAAAAAAAAAAAAAAAAAAAAAAGTGATGTAAATCCATAATACAGAATATTCATAATATACAAAGGGGTAGCAGATGGCTTGAATTTAGTGTCAGAGCAGGTGGGCTGGTGGGCTGAACAGATTACAGAAGGTAATTGCTGGGGGTGATCAGCAGTTGGCAGAGAAGGCGTGAAGAGGGATTGCCCTGTAATTACTGTTTCAGAATGAATATATAGGGTTTGTTTTGGCAAGTATGTGCTGTGCTCCTGGCTGTAGTGACAGGAGGCTTTGGGAAGGGTTCCCATGATTAAGTAGAGCCTTGCATACCAGATGGCTCCCTGCTGCCACTATCTCTGGCCTCCCAGCCACCTGCCAGCCAGATTCCTGCCTCCATGGTTGGTCCAGCACAGTCCATTCTTCCCACCATAGCCACAGCAGACTTCCTAAACCCAGTCAGAGCTCATGACCCTTCCTGCTTAAAACTTCCTGATCAGTTTCCCTCACAAGCAGAGAAACTTCTTGGTGCCCACTAGCCCCTTATGATGATCTGGTCCCCACCGACCTCTCTGCAGCCACACTGGACCTCTAGCCTCTGCAGTACCATGCCCACCTTCCTGCAGGGTCTTTGACTTCGCTTTTCCCTGACTTGTTCTTCCTCATAGGCCGGCTCTCCCTCTGTCTGGGTTATTTTCCCAGAATGCCTTTCCCTGACTTCCTGAGGTAAAGAAGCTCTCTCTTTCCCTCTGTCTTCTTCTTCTGTTTTGTTTCTTACAACTCTCTCCCAGCAACCCATTCCTCCATTTGTTTAGGACTGCTTTGCTCATTTTCCTTCTCCGGATGAAATCTGGGGCTACTGGCATTCACATTTCTCTGGTTCACTGCTCTTGTGCCCAGCAAGAAATGGTCACAACAGGCGCTGCACTGCCGTACTAGGTGAGAACATGGAGGACAAAGGAGCGCTCTACTCACTTCTCACTGTGCTTTGCTAATGTGGGGGCAATGCCCCTGAAGGGCAAGACACTGTTACAGGGAGGACAGAGCTCAGAGCTCCCAGTCAGCACTGTGGCCCTCGGGCATTAGGTCATGTTCAGTGACTTGCACAACAGCCTGTTCCTAGAGTTCTCTGAAATCTCTCAAAGAGTTGCCAAGCACGGACTGAGGGTATAGCTCATGGGCACAATGGTGTAGTTCATCAGCACAATGCTTGCCTGGCATGTGCAAGGCCATGTGGGTTCAATTTCCAGGTAAACCTGGAAGGAGCTATTGAGTCCATGTCCCCAGAATCCCATTCCAAGCCCAGAGAATGAATTTGGTCATCATCTATTCTTGATGTGACTTGTTTGGGTTCCCGTACCCAGGGGTTCAACTCCCTTGCACAAGGAATGATGATATTCAGGAATAATTTGGCAGCAATGATATTAGACAGTGTGTAGCTAAACAGGATGGAACTTACTGGAAAGATGTTGGAGGCACAGAGAAGGAGGACCTGGCACAGTGAAGGTGGGAACGTAAGGAAATGCAGGGCTGAGTAGATGATCTATGGGAGACCAGAATGCAAGCCAAGAATGGCAGCAGGCAGGAAACCTGCCCTCAGCTTCAGACTTTAGGTGGAACCCTGCCTTGCTTCCCATTCCTCTTAAGGTTGAGGAAGGGCAAAACTGTCCGGAGCAGGATATCCGCCAGCTAAGGAAGTAGTGCAGTTTCCCCTGCTCTCTACCTGCAGAAAAAATGCAGAGGTGACTGCAGCACGTTTGTCACTTGTCAGCAGCAGGCCGGGACTGAATCCACTGCTGTCAGGACTGTGAGGGGGAGTGGCCCTGACTTGGTCACAAACACGTGTAAGGGACTGGTAGCTCACCCGGGTCCACCTGAGGCAGTCAGTTTGATGCTGTACTTCTTTATGGACAAACTGGGCCAGGAGACTGTTTGCAGCTGACTCTCACCAGCTTGAGGGAGCTCACTTGTTAACCTCTCCAGAACCTTTCAAAATGGCTGAGGTCATGCATGCTGGCAATTTAAACCTCACCTGGATGGCAGTGTTTACACCACTAAAACTGACAAACGCCATATGTCAAGCCTACTTGCTTTTCTTTCTCAGAGAACTAGTTATTAAGCCAGCACACACACTACCCACTTACATTTCCAGAACACACTCTGCTTGGTCTTTCTAATAGTATTACTTTTTAATCATTACTAGATTATATCTTTAACCATGAGATTAATCTGTAGGTTTTTTTTTTTTTTTGGACAAGCCTTACATTTCTCTCTGTGTGGGGAGGCACACCATGACACATGTAGAGGTCAGAGAACGGCTTCCAGGAGTAGGGTTCTTTCTTCCCACCATGTGGGTTCCAGGGATGGGGCTCAGGGTTACACACTGGACTGACAGTCCCTGTGGGGTTTTGCTTTTGTTTTTTAATTGAGAGTAATACATTCTTTGGGTTCACCCCACTCCCTGCCAAAACTGATGGTCCCTTTTGTCCCAGGATTCAAAGTGCAGGGTTATAGGCTTGACTTGACTGGCTTTGTCAACTTTATTTCTCCTCCTCCTCCTCCCCACTATGTAGCTGGAGATATCCTCTAATGTCTTATCCTCCTGCCTCAGCTTGCAGAGTGTAGGCATTATAGGCATGTACTTTACTTCGTAAAGCTGTCCTTATTTTAGTCATCTTACTTTTAATCTCTCATCCTCCATCATCTAGGAGCTATTTTATTATATTTTTAAGGACAGCATGTCACTATTTAGCACTGGCTGGACAGGAACTGGTTATGTAGTCCAGGCTGGTCTTCAATTTGCAGCTACCCTCCCATCTGTCTCCTGAGTGCTGAGGTTGCAAAGTGGTTCCCTTATTCAGGAAGTATTTTAAAACACAGATCCTAGGCCATTCACTTAACCAATAATAAGAATCTTTGCGGGTGAAACCCGCATTTTAATTTGTTAAGATTTATTTTTGTTTTATGTGTATGGTATTTTGTCTGCATGTACTGTGGTCCACATATGTGCAGTGACATAAAGTGGCATCAGATCCCCTGGAACTGGAGTTACAGACAGCTGTGAGCTGCCATGTGGGTGCTGGAATTTGAATCCGGGTCCTCTGGAAGAGTAGCCAGTGTTCTTACATCACAGTTACATCACAGTACATAGCCATAGTTAAGAAATCACTGGTACAAACCAGGTGGTGGTGTCGCATTCCTTTAATCCCAGCACCTGGGAGGCAGAGGCAGGCAGATCTCTGAGTTCAAGGCCAGTCTGGTCTACAGAGCAAGTTCCAGTGCAGCCAAGGATGTTACACAAAGAAACCCTGTCAAAACAAAAACAAAAACAAAAACAAAAAAAACCCCACTGGTGCAGCCCAGAGCTTCTCAAATATTAACAAGCACAGGCATCACTTATGGGCTTGATAATACAGTCTACTTTAACAGGTCTGGCTGGATCTTGAGACTGCTTTTCCAACAGGCTCCCAGCACTGCCAGCCATGGCTCACACTTGCAAACCAGGAATAGAAATAACATGTAATTTTCTGCGTTTTAAAGGTTATATGGAATATGGGATATAAAAAATGGCAGTGATGCAGCCATTTTACCCTGCAGTGTTTTCAATACCAGATCTCATTACTTTTCCAATCAGTTCTAGTCAAACTGTTGTCTGTTTCAACTCCTACTGTGAGCTAGCCTGGTGGTGTAGGCCTCTACCCCATTACTGGGGGGTGAGGAAAGAGGAGCCCAGGTTGCTTGCCTAGGCTACACAGTGATGGTACAGTCAGCCTGTATGACTTAGTGAGATGCTAACCCCCCAAATAAATAAGAAATAAGAAATAAATTGGACTGTGAATGTAGCTCAGGGGTGGATTCCCACACAGCATGCATGAGGCCCTGGCTTAGAATCCCAGCACTGAAAAAGAAAACTTGCTGGAAGGTAATCTCAGAAAGCAGCAGAGATGGACAGCTGTGGCAACTGCATAGTTAGCTGTCTGTTGGGTTTGGGGAGGTGGTTTTACTTTTGTTTTGTTCTTTGAGACAGGGTCTTTTTATATGGCCCAGGTTGGCCTCAAAATTGTGGTTTTCTTCCAAGTGCACCACTGTGCCCACATTGCTTTTAAAAATTTATGTGCGTGTGTATGTCCTCAGGAGTTTCTACATACCATACATGCAGAGGCCAGAAAAAAGTCATCTGCCTGCCTCTGCCTCCCAAGTGCTAGGATTAAAAGCACTACCACCACTCAGCTGTTTGGCTTTTTCTGAGACAGCGCTTCTCTGTAGCTTAAAGACAGGTTTGCCATGAAGCCCATGCTGTCCTGGAACTTCCTATGTGGCCTCAGACATGACCATCCTTCTGTCTTAGCCACCTTAGTGCTAAGATCACAGGTGTGTGCCATCATGCTTAGCAGATACTGTTAGATCTGCGGACAAACTAAGACTTAAGCTCCTGAGCTGCCCTCTGTCTTCTGCGCATCTCCTACAATTCTGCAGGTCAGGCAGTTGCTCTGACATACGTGTCACATGTCCTGGCAGTCAGATGACTTTTGGGATGCTCAGCACATTTCAATGTCATTAAGGAATCAAGCCTGACAGCTAGAGAGATGGCTCATTGATTAAAAACTCTTCCTAACCTTGCACAGGACCAGAGTGCCCATCCCAGCATCCAAATCAGATGGCTCACAACTGCTTGTCACCTCGGCTCTGGGAGATCGGATGCTTCAAGCCTTTGAGGACAACTCCATTCACATGCACATACCCACACACATGACATGAACATATACGTACACACATAGCTAAAAAATAAATAAGACTCTGAAAATAAATAGGAAGAAAGGAAGGAAGAAAAAGAAAGAAAGGAAGGAAGGAACCAAGCCAGGCACCGTGGTGCATAGTGCTTGCCTATAATCCGAGCACTTGGAAAGTGGAGGTAGGAGAATTGTAAGGAGCTTAACATCATCCAGATATATATTGAGTCGGAGGCCAGCCTGGGTGGAACCAGACCTTGCTCCAAAGAACAAGTGGGAAAGAGAACCGAGGATATAGTTACTAGGCAGAAGAGAACAGGAGAAAACTTTTTACCCAAAATCCAAGTTTGGGAATTTAGACATGACTTTCTGAGAATTATGACTGGAGTCTCAGGAGTACCCTTTCTCTAGTTTCCCGGCAAAACTCCTCATTCCAGAGGAGGTTCTCCACCCCGGCCCTGGGGGAGTGGAGGGCAGGAGCTAGCTGGTTCTTGCAGAGGTCTCTGTGAGCTGAAAAACTTCTGTAAAAACAGAGTTGGCCTAGAAACCATAGGTTCCTGGTTCATTCCTAGGCTTGTCACCAGGGCTGCCATCACACCACACCTCAGCCTGGGTGGCTGAAACAGCAGAAGGCTGTTTTCTTAGTTCTGGAGACTCCAGGTCTGCTATCAGGCTCCTTGATGTGCCCAGAGCCCCTTTCTTCCTGAGTCCTTACGTGACCCTTTTCTGTGCACATGCATCCTGCTGCCGCCTCTCTTCTAAAGGCTCAAGTCTTATTGGATTAGGCCTCCAGAAACATCACCATGGGGTTAGGGCTGCACAGCATGGATTTAAGGAGGAGACAGCTTGGCCCACAACCAGAGCCAAGTGGATCATTGCAGCCCTGAGAATAAACAGAGGCCTGGCCTGTAAATCCTGGTCTGGAGTATGCTGTGTCACTATTGAGTTCCCATTCCTAGTTTGTCTTCTTTCTTCTTCTTCTTCTTCTTCTTCTTCTTCTTCTTCTTCTTCTTCTTCTTCTTCTTCTTCTTCTTCTTCTTCTTCTTCTTCTTCTTCTTCCCCTCTCTCTCTCTCTCTCTCTCTCTCTTTCTCTCTCTCCTTCCTTCCACCCCTTTCTTTCTTTCTTTCTTTCTTTCTTTCTTTCTTTCTTTCTCTCTCTCTCTCTCTCTCTCTCTCTCTCTCTCTCTCTCTCTCTCTCTTTCTTTCTTTCTTTTTCTTTCTTTCTGCCACAAACCCATCTTAATAGCCCCTTTACTGAGTTCTTTAAAATCAAGTTCTCTGAAGAGGACACATCTACCCAGAGAACCTGAAGAGAGAGAGAGAGAGAGAGAGATTGAGAGAGAGAGAAAATGTAGAAGTTAGAGCAGAAATGTCTGCAGCCCATCTAACTGGTGATCCCATTGATGCATGTCTTTGTTTTGTTCTGTGACTCTGAAGGTCCATGTCATTTCTTCCATGGTGGAGCTTGTCATTCAAACTAACTTGAATCCATTCTACTAGACCAATGGTTCTCAACGCAACCCCTTTGGAAGTCACATAGTAGATATCTTGCATATCATATTTACATTAAGCTTCATTACTAGCAAAATTACAGTTATAAACAAGCAACAATGAAATTATTTTATGGTTGGGGTAACCGCAACATGAGTGATGTGGGATTCCCCTCTGTATGCTGTGAATACGACTGGTAAATTATAAACTAGTTTGGCCTGATAGGGTAGAGTAGAGCTTGGCGGGGGTGGGGACAGCGAACAGGGACTAAACTGGATGCTGGGAGAAAGGAGGCGGAGTCAAGGAGAAGCCATGGAGTCACTGCTGGAGACAGATACACTGAAATTTTGCTGGTAGGCCACGACCTCGTGGTGACACACAGATTAATAGATATGGATTAAATTAAGATATAAGACTTAGCCAGAAATGCACTTAAGCTATTGGACAAACAATATGGTTTCTGAGTGATTATTTTTGGGTTGAGCAGCCGGGAACAAACTAGTGGCCTCCTACTACACATGAGGAACTGTATTAAAGGGTCCCAGCATTAGGAAGGTTGAGAACCACTTTCTAGGCCAAGACCACTCATGTTTGACCAGAATAAATTTTTTCCTTATTTCTGTTAAAGGTTCCAGATGCTCTGCCAGTACCAAGGACATGGGTCTTGACTTTAGGCACTGACTGCAGTACAGAGTGATGGTCGTGTGGTCACAGATGGGGACAAGCAGTGAGAAGGAGGGCTCCCAGCCAGATCTTTTAAGATACACTGTAGACATAGGCATGGAGAGGGGCTTTCTAGACGGAGTGACACTGGAGCCCAGTCCTGAGAGGGGTCATGCAATTAGCTAGTAGAAGCTTTTCTTGGGATCTGTTTACCCAGGGGGCCTCCATAGGGCCCTTATGTGACAACACCATGACAGAAGGGAGCTCAGTCTCTTCAGATGGGGTCCACAGGTGATGTGCCTGTAGAGTATGCACGAAGCCTTGGCTTTGATCCCAGCTCAACAAAGATTGGATGTGATTGTCATGTCTGTGATCCTAGCACTCTGGCAGAGGTAGGAGGATCAGAAAAACAAGGTCATTTTTGGCTACAAACTGAGTTTGAGGCCAGCTTTGGCTATGAAGGATCATATTTGGAGGAAGAAATTGAGGAAGAGAATGAGGAGGGGGAAGTAGAAGATTCTCAGATAAAAATGTAGAATCTCAGAGTCTGTTCTAGATTTACAGACTCAAAAGTCACAATCAAGCGGGAATCTTAGGGGAGAGTGAACACTGAAATCTCGGGCTCCACAATCAAGCGGGATTACTAGAGGACAGAAAACACTGAAATCTCAGGGCTGGAGATGAAGTTCAACTGGTAAAGCAGCTGCTGAGTATGCGAGTCCCTGGGTCCCATCCCTAGCACCCGCATAAGCCTATGATCCTAGCCCTAGGGAGGCTGAGTCAGGCTGAGTTCAAGGCTATTCTTAGCACCTGAGAGTTCAAAGTCAGTCTAGGCAACAAGAGTCCCTGTCTTGCTAGGCAGTGGTGGCACACGCCTTTAATCCCAGCACTCAGGAGGCAGAGGCAGGTGGATTGTGTGAATTTGAGGCCAGCCTGGTCTACAGAGCAAGTTCTAGGGTAGTCAAGGCTACACAGAGAAACCCTGTCTCAAACAAACAAACAAACAAAGCACAGAGTCCCTGTCTTTTTTTTTTTTTTTTTTTTTTTTTTTTTTTTTTTTTTTTTTTTTTTTGAGACAGGGTTTCTCTGTGGTTTTGGAGCCTGTCCTGGAACTAGCTCTTGTAGACCAGGCTGGTCTCGAACTCACAGAGATCCGCCTGCCTCTGCCTCCCAAGTGCTGGGATTAAAGGCGTGCGCCACCACCGCCCGGCTCAGAGTCCCTGTCTTAAAACAAAACAAAGCCACGAAATATTATGTGGACCTTTTTAGCTCTTTTCGACATTAGCTCCTTGTCATTTGTCAGGGATCAGTACCCAGCTCACTGTCCTCACACTCTTCTCTGTCCCCTTCCTCCCTAGGGATGCGACACCCTCTATTGGCCTCCACAGGCACACACACAGGTAAAACACTCCTATGCATAAATAAAAAAATAAATAAAATCTTTTTTTAAAAAAAAATGTAACTTGCAAGGCTAGGCCATAGAGAGTTCAAGACCAGACAAAGAACAAACCAACCAAAAAAACCACAGAAAGCTCATGAAAAAATTAAATGCGTATTTTAGGGAGCCCCAAAATGGCGTAAGAGAGAACAGCACAGGTGACATTTGAAGCAACCTTCGTATAAGTGACTAGGAGTCTAGAGCTGCCACAAAAGGGATAGGGAGTGGTCTCCATGCTGGACCTGCCAGTGAGCCCCTTCTTCCTGGACTCGAAGACCCAGAACCACAGGACTGAGCCCATCTCCTGATCCCGCTTGGCTCCAGTGTTTCTTCTCCACAGGCCTCATTATTCTATCATTTATTTTCAGAAGGTCTTTATTCTGTAAGGAAATTAAAACTCTGAGCTTACTTTAGATTTCACATTCACTGCAGGCCCAATTTCTAGACAAAAATATGCAATTCTGCGGTGAAGAAAGAGTTCCATGTTTTCTGGCACTGCTGATGTTAGGGGCAAATGGGAGAGACAGAGAACAAGTCCTTGCAGTCTGAGCTGTAGGCCTCCCCACTCTCCAACTGCACAAAGGTGCCTTGAGGTAGAGACCTGAAACACAACCGTGCTTCTGCTTGCTGAGCAATTCTACCCAGAAGGCCTAGGGAGCGGAAAAGCACCTTTGACCAGAGAAACACAACACATTTTGAGGGATGGATTCACCCAGGGCATGCTGTTGAGTTTCCACAAAGATTCCAGTCAGTTGAGGAATGGGGGTCTACTGTTCATTAGAGAGGAATGGGGGTCTACTGGTCCCTAGAGAGGAATGGGGGTCTACTGTTCATTAGAGAGGAATGGGGGTTTACTGATCACTAGAGAGGAATGGTGGTTTACTGATCACTAGAGAGGAATGGGGGTCTACAGGTCACTAGAGAGGAATGGTGGTTTACTGGTCCCTAGAGAGGAATGGTGGTCTACTGATCACTAGAGAGGAATGGGGGTCTACAGGTCACTAGAGAGGAATGGGGGTCTACAGGTCACTAGAGAGGAATGGTGGTTTACTGGTCCCTAGAGAGGAATGGTGGTCTACTGATCACTAGAGAGGAATCCAACACAGATTAACTCATTCTCCTGTACTTCACAAAGCCAGTCAAAGACAAGTAACAGAACAAGGTCTCTCTCGTTTCTTTCTCTGTGTGTGTGTGTGTGGTGGGGGGATGATACAGGCCAGCCAGCAGGTTCACCTACTGAGGGGTCTTCTGCCATGTAGTAGCATCATGCTAAAATCAGGAATGACCCAGCAAACACAATGGCTGGGCCCTGTTTCCTTCCTAATGGAGGTTCTCATGTTGGGCAGTTTTCCTCCCCTTCCCCAGTGGTTCGGCGACTCCCTGCTGTGTTGGCACTCACATGGAAATGGAGAAGCCATGTTGGCTTGTTGCAGAGGAAGTCCCTCATATGAAGTGAACAGTCTGTGGGAATGTCCTTGGCTCCTCAGATGTCTTGGCTGACTTTGAAAGTGTCTTCTAGATCTCAGCCCTCCCAATGGCATTGACTGGCCTGCTGCACACTGCTCCTTTTTCTTTTCTTGAGGCAGGCTCTCCAGGCCCAGAGCTCCCTGCCCTCCTGCTTCAGCCTCTCAAGTCCTGGGATCACAGGCCTGAACCACCATGCTTGGCCCTGCTGCTCTCACCCTCATTATAGCCAACATCTTTTTATTTTTTTTTTAAGAGTGGGAAGGATTTAGGATAGGGTCTCATCATGTAACTTGGGCTGTTCTGGAACTCCCTATGTAGACAGACCGGCCTCTCTGTTCTCTAAATTACCAAACATAACCCGCCCCACCCTCTTCCCTCCCTCTTTTCTTTCTGAGACAGTCAGGCCAAGTATCCTTGGCTGACTTGGAATTCACTGTGGAGCAGGCCAGTTTCCAATAGTGCAGCATTTTCAAGAGGGACCTCATAAAATGAAGCGTCTGACCATACAAAGGGAACAGTTAGTTAAACGAAGAGACAGCCTACAGAATGCAACAAAATATTTGCTAGCTACTCATCTGACACAGGACTGATATCTAGATTACAGAAAGAGGACTGGAGAGGTTGCTCAGCAGTGAAGTGAGCGCTTGTTGTTCTTTCAGAGAACCTGAATTTGATGCTCAGCACCTGTATCAGGTGGCTCACAATCACTTGTTATAACTTCTAGCTCCAAGGACTCTGACGCCTTTGGCCTCCACAGGCACCTACACTGATATGAAGATACACACACACACACACACACACACACACACACACACACTTTTTAAAGAGCAAAAACACTTTCATAAAAAATATACAAAGAGCTAAAAAAAATAAAATAAAAAACAAAACACAAACCCCACAACAACTAGATAACAAAAAATCAAACAATTCAGTTACTAAATGGGCAAGTGCAGAGCTCGGGAGATTGCTCGGTTAGTAAAGTGTCAGCCCTGTAGACATGAGGGCCTGGGCTTCATCCGCAGAACCTGTCCAGCAATCCCAGTGCGGGGCAGCTGCTGTCACCTCATTGCTGAGAAGATAAAGACAGGAGGATTCCTGGAACTCACTGGCCAGCCAAGCTAACCTAATTGGGCTGTGCCCTTGCATATCAACCACTGAGAAAATGTCCTACAGGCTTGTCTGCTATAGCCTGATCTTATGGTCTTCCTCCTCCTCTTTTTTCCCCTTGGCTTTTTGAGACAGAGTTTCTCTGTGTAGTTTTAATTGTGTGAGAACTCACTCTGTAGACCAGGCTGGGTTCAAACTCAGAGATCTACCTGCCTCTGCCTCCCAAGTGCTGAGATTAAGGGTATGTGCCACTACCACCCAATCTAATTTTATTTCTAATAAAATATTTGGCTTTAGAAACAGAATATGTATAGTTTATAGGAAATATTTTATTCCTAACAGAAAACATGATCCTGCAAAGCACCCCTTTGCTTTTCCCCATTTCCCCCTGGAGTGGCAGCTGTGGAACAGGAAACCACCCTATCAACGACTACTGGGACCACGGAGAGCTCAGCTGGTAAAGGCATCTATCACCAAGCCTGAGGATCTGAGTTCAAGCCCTGGATTCACACAAAAGAATACTATAAATAATGTGTAGCAGACTGATATCCAAGATATAGCCCTGCCCTTGCTTGGCCTTCATCCTGAGCAGTAATAAAATACATCTTCAGAGTTATTTATCGATAGAAGAGGTCCACAGAGTGTATATTATTATCCACAGGGAAAAGCTTCAGATTGTCTATTAGGTCCTCCATCTATTTATGCTCTCCAGTGCGCCTTGAGGCTTTACAGATATCACAGAGATTGCCTAGAAGGTGAAAATTTGGTTGAAAACAAACTGATTTCAGGAAACAAAAGTAGACTGAATGTTGGTAAGAGCATCTTCAGTTTATTTTGTCCAGTGAAGTACAAATCAATCCCTAACAGCTGAAGTTGGCCTAGAAAGCACATTTTGACAATGCTCTCCTTACTCTGCGAGGTCAGAAAAAGTGGTCCCTGTATAACTGTGACTAAGACGGTAGTAGAAACTGATCACGGTGGCACACACCTTTAATTCCAGCACTGAACACAAACCCAGGGACAAGACTACATAAGACATTGTCTCAAAAAAGTCAATAGGACATTGAGCGTCTATCGCCACCTTGTGGTAGCCTATTCTTAATCCCAGGTATTTGCAAGTGTTCCAAAATTAAGCCTCCTTGACGAGGAGCTAGGCTATGAGTTGTTTGAAACATCTAGACATAAAAAATCATGTGGGAGGTTGAAGGCAGAAGGCAAAAAAATATTAAAAATACCTAGCATTTGACAGAATTTCACAGTTTATATTTCACAGTATGGACAACGCTCTCTGATGTGGATGGTCTCATTTAGTCCTGATGGCAGTCCTAGAGACCACAGTCTTGAACACATGACAACTAAGTCCAGGGACATGAATGATCAAACTCAAACCCTGTGATATTTTATTAACACTAATGTGTGCAATCTATTTAACTTTAGTATATAGCATTAAGTATGTGCACATACTGTGCAGTGTATTTTACACTCATACCTCCAACTCTGCTATTACTACACACACACACACACACACACACACACCATCTCCTGTAGTAGTGTGGAGTTCACTAGGTCTCTGGAGCTGTTTTGTGTGTGCAGTGGCAAAGCTGTACTGGTTGACTCTTCGGGGAGATGTCTCAGTATAAGGGTACTTCCTGCTAAGCCTGATGACCTGAGTTAATTCCTACGACCCACATGATAGAAGAGGAGAACTAATTTCAGCAATTTGTCCTCTTATTTCCATACATGTATCATGACATATGCATACCCACATACATGTACACACATAAATTAGTGTAACTTTAAAAAACTGTCAACTCACATGAAATCCTCTTTTAAAAAATGATTAATGTGTGTGCACGTGCCGACGCCAGTGCATGGGCCTGAGTTCCACGGTGCGCATGTGAAGGCTAGAGGAAACTTTTGGTGGTTGTTTCTCTCCTTCCCCCTCACTGAGGCGGAGCCTTCCTGGTTTCTGCCGGCTGTTTCTTCAACACTAGGCAGCCTGACAGTTTCCAGGTGACTCTCCTCCTATCTCCATCTGGCAGTGCTAGGATTAGAGACATGCACCACCACACCAGCTTTTAATTTGGGTTCCTTGGATGGGACTTGTAGTTAGGCTTGTATGTCAAGCCTTTTTATCCACTGAGCCATCTCACTAGCCTCCCACTGTGGCCAGAGGATTACGGAGACTGCCAGGCCATCCCCAGCCCCCAGGAATCCCCACTCCCTTTCAGCTATCTCCACCAGACCAAATACCTGTTTAGTCCCTTGAGATTACATCCTCATCAACACTAGCAGAAACGACAGTGGCTCTCCTGTTCATTACTGAAGTTGTTGAAGGTGCTACAAGGATGGAGGTGCAGTGCATGAGAACTCAGGAGCAAAGGCCTCAGCTTTATCTCCAGCAAGAAAGTGATAGCCCCCTCTCTAAGAAGCGACATTTGTAACTGAGCTAGTTTGTAAGATCTCCTGAAGCACAAGGCCTTTATGTGTTCATCTTACTCTTGAACTCCACTTTCTCCATCACTGTTTCCTTACTTAGGATTTGTCGACTGAAATTTTAGTTTTAAAATGTATTTTATGTGCATAGGTGTTTTGCTTGTATGTTTGTTGTGCACAACATGTGTGCCTGGTTCCTGCAGTGGCCAGAGGATTCCCTAGGACTGGAGTTACAAGATGGTTGGGAGCCATCATGTGGGAGCAAACTTGGGTCCCCTGCCAAGCAGCAAGTGCTCTTAACCACAGAACCATCTCTTTACTTCCCAAGTCATCTTTAATTTCCTTCAGGGAGAATTTTCAAACAGAAAGGGAAAACTATGGTGTTGAAAGTCAGCATGGTAGTTACCCTGGGTGGGGGATCAGTGACCAGAAGCAACATTTAGGAATACTGATCATTTCTTCAGCTGGATGCTTGTCAACAGGTGTGCCCACTGTGACATCCCTGAACTCATTACTGTGAAAAACCCTGTCTTGTTTATGTAGCTTTTTGTGTACAGGATAAACAACAATGTGTTAAAATGAGACCTGTGTACCTGGGGTGTTTACTCTGAGAGTCAAAAACTTTTCATTTAATCCTCATATTCTGAGGTCACATTTTACATGGGGAATCTAATCTGAGGTTCAAAAAGCAAAGGAACTAGACCAGAATTCCCAGGTTAACTTCACTGATGTGGGAGGTCCTTATGTATATGTGTTGTTTTTATTGGATAATGAATAAAGCTGTTTCAGCCAATGGCTTAGCAGAGTGAAGCCAGGTGGGAAATCCAAACAGAGATATATAGAGAAAGTAGGTGGAGTCAGGGAGACACCATGTAGCTAGCTGCTAGAGGAGAAAGACATTGTAACCTTACCAGTAGGCCACATCCTCATGATGATACACAGATTAATAGAAATGGGTTAATTTAAGATGTAAGAACTAGCTAGTAATAAGCCTAAGCTATTGGCCAAACTGTGTTGTAATTAATATAGTTTTGTGTGATTACTCGGTCTCTGCCTACACTTCACCATTACACTATGCCTTTCCCTCTTCCTACTTTATGCTGTCTTAACTAGGCTCAGCTACAAAATCTGAGGTAGAGGGAAAGGACTTTCTGGGCTAAGCCAGCATGGGATGCCTTTGGTGGAAGCGAGGGACTTAATTGAGACCCAGACCCTCCTGCCCTCCCCCCATAACTGCTCCTCCTTTGGGACCTATGCAATTTCTTGTAAGTCTTTACAAGTTGATTTTAAGAAAAACACTGCAGCCGGGCGGTGGTGGCACACGCCTTTAATCCCAGCACTTGGGAGACAGAGGCAGGCGGATCTCTGTGAGTTCGAGACCAGCCTGGCTAGTTCCAGGACAGGCTCCAAAACCAGAGAAACCCTGTCTCGAAAAACCAAAAAAAAAAAAAAAAAAAAAAAAACAACCAAACAAACAAACAAACAAAAAAAAACACTGCAAAAGACAAAATCCTCTCATCAGTTTTCTTCTTGCTTGTATAGCCATTTTTGAGTCTCCAAAGGAGAGACTACATAGAACTGACTAGCAGGAGAAAAGGGCTGCTCCCAAGCTGAAACAGATGGCCCTGAAGGTCAGCCAGGAAGCCTGAGCTCTAAGTCAACTGCTCCTCTATTCAGGACTGGGGGATTTATTCTGACTGGACAGAACCACATGAATAGTGCCTATCTCCATCAGTACTGCCTCTCTTCAAAAAATGGTTGAGGTTGAAAGGCCCTAGTTGGCTGCACATGCAGGCAATCATGTGCTCAGGGTGGTGTTCTTATCAACAACTTTCTGCAAGCAAACATGTAACATGAGGGCCTGCTTGCCGTCCAGGCCGCCCAGCTAGCTTAGCCCGGAAATAATCACACAGAAACTATATTCACTAAAACACTGCTTGGCCCATTAGCTCAGGCTTCTTATTGGCTAACTCTTATAACTTATATAGCCCATTATCTGTGTTAGCCATGTGGCTCAGTACCTTATTCAGCGGGGCAGGTCACATCCTGCTTCTTCCGTGTCTGGGCAGGTCAGGGAGGAATGGGCTTCCTTCTTTCCAGAATTCTCCTGTTCTCTTTGCCTTGCCTATACTTCCTGCCTGGCCACTGGCCAATCAGTGTTTATTTAAAATGTAATTGACAGAATACAGAATTGTTCCACACCAAACATGGAAACAGCTTGCAAGGCCATTTTTTATGCACATATGCAAAGAACTTCAATTCTGTGTCATAATGTAAAAGTCATGTATGACAGGGTCCAGGGTATCAGACCAATTTAGGGAGTTCCCTATAGTCTACAGCAAAATTAGCACCGGGCCTCAGCATTTCTCTCTAGCCACTGCTTCCCAGCAGGAAACTGGACACACTCCAATTCCCTTTCACAGCTAAAATTCAAACTGAAGCAAGCATCAACTGCGTTTCTGGAGAAACTGCACTGGGCAGATGGGGGTTGGGTGGGATAGGTGGTAGTCTTCCTATTCCCTTCTTAGGGCAACTAGCCAATTATAGAGGGCATCCACAATCTGGCAGAAAGGGCTGGCAAGATGGCTTAGCAGATAAAGGCACTTGCTATCATGCTTGAGGACCTGAGTTGTTTCAGTGTTAAATTTTTTTTTAAAGGATTGTGGGTTAGCTCAATGATAAAGCACTTGCCTAGCACATGTGAGGGCCTGGGTTCAATCCCTAGTACAACAACAAAAAACTAAGTAACTCAGCTAGGTGTGGTGGTGTATGCTTTTAATCCCAGCAGAGGCCAGCCTGATCTACACAGTATATTCCAGGCCAGCCAGGACTACACAGCAAGACCCTGTCTCAACAGCAACAGAAACATTTGCTTTTAGATTAATGTATATGAATATTTTGCCTGCATATATGTATTGCAGCAAAAGAATGCCTGGTGCCAGAGAAAGCCAGATAAAAGTGTTGAATCCCTTGGAAATGGAGTTACAGATGGTTGTGAGCACGCGCGTGTGCACATACACACACACACAACAATTATCAAAAAGGCAGAAAGCCATGATAGGTTCTTCAGCAGACGAGAGCAGTGTTTAGGAACACTGGTGCTAGAGAAGTACCAAATGATTTAAAGGGAGAAAAAGACCAATCAGGCTAAAAGTATGGGTTGTTTCAGCCCCATTTTCCCCTTGAGTTGTCTGTTGGGCGACCTGGAGACATAAGTCCCATTAATGACAAAAGTGTCTTTATGTCCCAGGTTTTTAAACGGTGGGTGCTGACCACATACAAGGTCAGATAACTAAAGGTGAGGGTCACAAAAGTTTTCTAAATGTGCAATCACCAAATGCATTTCAGAGTCAAAGGTGAAATGAACCTAAGGCCATGCTGGCCATGCCTACCTGCGATGCACTGTGTGATGTCACTGAAGCCTTGGCTGTGAACAAACATGTATGTACGCCTTGCCTGGTGCATGCAGTCACAGCACACACTAACAACACCATCTAAAACAGTTCAGCCTAGGCTCAAGACGAGTATGTACTACTGTATATTACAAACTGCAGTGTTTTGTCCTTTTCTGTTCTCACAGTATGTTGGCTAATTTTATATTAACTTGACAAAGGCAAGAGTCCTAAGAGGAGGGAACCTCATTTGAGAAAGTGTCTCCCTAAGACTGTGCTGTAGGCAGGTCTGTAGGGGATTTTCTTAATTAGTGATTGAGGGGAGGGCCCAGTCTGTCTTAGTTAGGGTTTCTATTGCTATTAAGAGACATCATGACCACATCGACTCTAATGTTAACTCTTATAGAAGAAAACATGTAATTGGGGCTGTCTTACAGTTTAGTCCATTATCATCATGGTGGGAAGCATGGCAGCAGGCAGGCAGATGTGGAGCTGGAGAAGGAGCTGAGAGTGCTTTATCTTGATCCATAGGCAGCAGAAGTGGACTGTGCTCCACGCTGGGCAGAGCTTGAGACCTCAAAGCCCCACCCCACAGAGACACAAGTCCTCCAAGACCACACTTACTCCAACATGGTCACACCTCCTAACAGTGCACTCCGTACAGGCCACACATTCAAACATAGGAGTCTATGGGAGCCATACTTATTCCAACCACCACACAGCCTGCTGTGGGTGGGGCCATCCCTGGGTTGGGTTCTACAAGAAAGCAGGCTGAGCAAGCCATGGGGAGCAAGCCATGGGGAGCAAGCTGGTAAGCAGCACCCTCCGTGGCCTCTGCATCAGCTCCTGACTCCTGGTTCCTGTCCTGTTTGAATTCCTTTCCTGATTCTTTTCAATGATGGACTGTGGATGTAGAAGCAGAAACCCTTTCCTCCCCAACTTGCTTTTGGTCATGGTGTTTCATCATAGCAATAGCACCCAAACTAAGACATCTGGAAACAATGGTTTAATTAGGACAAGCAGGCTTTTAATATTTTCCTATCACCACTCCTCAGCATGTAAATATCAAATTAGTATATCTTTAAAATTGTACTGTGAGAATGATTTTTAAAATTACTGTCTAAAGGGACTGGAGCTCAATGGTTAAGAGCTCTTCCAGAGGACCTAGGTTCGATTCCCAGACCTCACATAGTGGCTCAAGACTCAACAATCTGTGATTCCAGTTCCAGAGGATCTGATGCCATGTGGCCTCCAGGGCAACTAGGCATGTAGTATACAGACATACCTGTAGACAAAACACCTGTAACAAAAACATAATTACTATTTAAAGGGCCTAGTGCTTAAGAGTGAAGGCACAAGGACTTGAGGTCAAATATCCAGCAATCATATAAAAAGCTGGGCATGGCTCAGCCTGCTTTCTTGTAGAACCCAACCCAGGGATGGCCCCACCCACAGCAAGCTGTGTGGTGGTTGGAATAAGTATGGCCCCCATAGACTCATGACTCTAGCAGCACTGGGAGGTGGAGACTGGTGGATCCTGAGAACCCAATGACTAGCCAGCCTAGCCAGATGACAAGCTCCTGGTTCAGCAAGTGACTGCATCCAGGATATAAGGTATAGAGTGAAAGAGGAAGACATCACACCTGCGTGCACACGCGCACACACACACACACACGTAGTGGCATTTCAATTGTATTTTAATAAATAAAGACTGCCTGAAGATCTGAGAGTAAAACAGTCCTACTGATCAGCCTTATATATCAGATTATGGTAACACACCTTTAATATCAGTAGCCATAATGACACACACCTTTAATCCCTGTAGCTACAATAGTTGCCATAGAAACTGGGCGGTATAAGCCTTTAATGACAGTGGTGCACGCCTTTAATTCCAGCTCTATTATAAATTATTATAAATCTATTAGAGGATTATAAAATTGGAGGAAACAGCTCTCAACACAGTCTCACTCTGAGATTCCTGGAGGCAGGATCACCGTTTCAGACTGAGGTCAAGCCAGTGGCAGTCAGCCTTACAGACCAGTGGGACTGTTTTACTCTCAGACATTCAGGCAGTCTCTATTAAATTACAATTGAAATGCCACGACACACACATCATACAACACACATATACACACCCCAAGACAAAAAAACCTAGCAAATTGCTGACTTGTTTCTTTTTGGGGGGAGTGTTCAAGACAGGGTTTCTCTGTGTAGCCCTGGCTGTCCTTAAACTCACTCTGTAGACCAGGGGGGCTTAGAACTCAGAGGGCCACTTGCTGGGATTAAAGGCATGTGCCACCATCACCTGGTGACTTGTGTTTCTTTAAACGTCATTACATTTTGGTTTAGGAATAGAACAGAATTTCCAACAATTCCTGAAACAACCATAAACATGCTCCTGCTATTCTGTACTGCACATATTTATGTGGTATTTTCAGCACTGGTGATCACAAGAAAGTATCAATTAACTATGAAAAAACTGAAGATGCTCGGCATCTTACGTATCAAGTATTCAACCAAGATTTAATTCTTGGCTCTGTTTTGGGGCTGGAGCCTCACATAGTCCAACCTGGCCTCAAACTTGCTATGTACACCTTTAATCCCAGCACTCAGGAGGCAGAGGCAGGTGGATCTCTGTGAGTTGAGGGCAACCTTGTCTAAAGAGCGAGTTCCAGAACAGTCAGGACTACATAAAGAGATGCCATCTAAAACAAACAAACAAACAAACAAAAAAACTGGGCAGTGATGGTGTGTGCCTTCAATCTCAGTATTCAGGAAGCAGAAGCAGAGGCAGGTAGATCTCTGAGTTTGAGGCCAGCTTGGTCTACAGATTGAGTTCTATGACAGTCAAGAAAACACAGAGAAACCCTATCTAACAAATTAAAAACAACCTTTTAAAAATATTTATTAACTGTGTGTGCACATGTGCCATGGTGTGCATATGGAGGTCAGAGAACAATCTGTGAAAACCAAGTCTCTCCTTTCACAATGTGGGTCCCAGGTTTTGAATGGGTCAGCAGGCTTGGTGTGTGTGTGTGTATCTATATGCATGGGTGTCAGGGAACCGTGTGAGACAGGACAATCTGTTATTGGACCTCTACTTTGTACCAGGTTATCTCTGCTGTTTGTGGTTGCATACACCTGGCTAGCCGACTTCTGGGAAATTTTGTCCCCATCTCCCATCTTCCACTGCTAGAATTACAATGCACGTCACCATACCTGGCTTCATGCAGATTCTTGGGATTTAAATTTGGTCTTCACTTGTAAAAAAGCTCTAGCTGTCTCCTTAGCCCAACACTTCTTTCTGCCTTTACCCCACAAGAGCTTAGATTATGAGTGTGCCCCTACACCTGGTTAATTCAGTGTTGAGGATGTGACCCAGTTTCATCCATGCTAGGCCAGCATTCTACCAACTGAGCTACTGTCAGTTCCAACCCAAGATTTTTTTTTTCTTTTTCGAGACAGGGTCCTGTAATCTTGGTTGACTGTCTTGGAACTCTCTTTGTAGACCAATCTGGCTTCAAACTCATAAGATCCACCTGTCTCTGCCTTCTGAGGGCTGGGATTAAAAGCGTGTGCCACTACTCTTGACTCAATTTATTTATTTACTTATTGTTTTTTTTTCTTTTTTTTTTTTACTTATTGTTTTTTTGAGACAGGGTTTCTCTGTAGCTTTGGAGCCTGTCCTGGAACTAGCTCTTGTAGACCAGGCTGGCCTAGAACTCACAGAGATCCCCCTGCCTCTGCCTCCCCGAGTGCTGTGATTAAAAAGGCGTGTGCCACCAACGCCCGGCAAATTCTGTTTTCTATGTGTGCAAATATTCACTGTTCATTTACTCATCTGTGCACATGTGAAGGTCAGAGAACAATTCTCAGGAGTCGGTTCTCATCCTCCACCTTTCTGAGGCCAGGTCTCTTGCCTCTTCTCTGCCATACTGCGTCATTCAGGCTGGCTGGTCTTGGAGCTTCCAGATGATTCTTCTATCTTTGCTTCTCTTGAGGTAGGAGTACTGGATTATAGATTCAAATTACGAAACCTGGATTTTTTCTTTTTTATTTGGGTGTTTTGCCTGCGTGTATGTCTATATACCATCTGAAGAGGCCAGAAAAGGGCATTTCATCCTCAGCGGTACCCTAGGACTAGAGATGTCATGTGGGTGCTGGAAATCAAACCCAGATCCTCTGAAAAAGCAGCCAACACTCTTGACCACTGAGCCATCTCTCCAGCACTCCGCCTTTTTTTTCTAGACAGATTCCTGGGGTTCACACTTGGTTAGGCATGCACAGCTAACACTTTACCTCCTGAGCTAACTCCCCAGTCCTCACTTGTTTATCATACAAAAATTATGCATGAAATTTGAAAAATTCAGAATATAAAAGTATATAAAGTAGATTAAAACTTCTTTCTTCAAAGTGAAGCAGAGTCAGTGGTAGGGTCTGGATCCCTTGGCGGTTTCCGGAACTTGCTCTGAAGGAAAACTCGAGACACACACAAGCCTTCTTTTCTATTCACCGTCTCTCGGAACACATACTCGTTCACCACTTCCTCATAACCTGCATCTGCAAAGAGCTGCGCCAGGAACTCTAGAAGGCAAGCAGTGGTGAGCTCTGAGGGTGAGGACTGAGACAGGCTGCAAGATTGTCTGTTGTTTTTCCTGTAATGCAAACTTCAATGCTAAATTTTATTTCATTTCATTTCTTGCTAAACTTTTCTTCTTTGATTTCCCCTGCTGAGACAGAATTTTACTTTACATCTCTGGCTGGCCTGGCATTTTTTTTTTTTTTTTTTTTTTTTGAGACAGAGTTTCTCTGTAGCTTTGGAGCCTGTCCTGGAACTAGCTCTTGTAGACCAGGCTGGTCTCGAACTCACAAAGATCCGCCTGCCTCCCGAGTGCTGGGATTAAAGGCGTGCGCCACCACCGCCCAGCTTTGGCCTGACATTTTTTTTTTTTTAATATTTATTTATATATTATGTATACAATATTCTGTCTGTGTGTATGTCTGCAGGCCAGAAGAGGGCACCAGATCTCATTACAGATGGTTGTGAGCCACCATGTGGTTGCTGGGAATTGAACTCAGGACCTTTGGAAGAGCAGGCAATGCTCTTAACCACTGAGCCATCTCTCCAGCCCTGGCCTGGCATTTTTAATGCTTCTGCCTCAGCTTCCCCAGTGCTTGGTACAAAGGCCTGTGCTAGTATGCTGGGTTTCTTTCTTTTCCTTCATTCATTTTTTGTTATTGTTTTTTTTTTTTTTAAAAAAAAAAACAAAAACAGGGGGCTGGAGAGATGGCTCAGTGGTTAAGAGCATTGCTTGATCTTCCAAAGGTCCTGAGTTCAATTCCCAGCAACCACATGGTGGTTCACAACCATCTGTAATGAGGTCTGGTGCTCTCTTCTGGCCTGCAGACATACACACAGACAGAATGTTGTATGCATAATAAATAAATAAATAAATAAATAAATAAATATTAAAAAAAATTAAAATAAAAATAAAAAAAACAAAAACAAAAAACATATCCCTACTTCTCATGGTAGGGCCAGCACTCTAGCAACTGAGTTATATTCCCAGGATTCTTTGGTAGCAAATTTGTCTATTTGAAAACAGATCCAATTACTTTTATTCAAGAAGAATTTTGCCTCTGGTCTGGGAAATTAGCCTCCGTTACCATGCTATCTTACGGTTCTCCCTTTGGCCCCATGTGACATGTCTGAGGTCTGTCTACTCTTCCAGCTCACTCATTAGCCACCATCAGCAGAGGCCAGAGCTGGGGTCGTCTCAGCAGGCTCTGGGAGGTGGTGTGCAGCAGGTTTATTCTAAGGATCTGGGACTTGTGTTAGCATGGCCACATTAGCTGCCCCAGCAGCAGTCCACTGATGTGGAGTCAAGTAAACAGAGACACAGACTGAAACATTAAGGAAATACTCCATTCCTCTTACCATCAGTAAAAAAATAGGACCTGGTTCCATCTTGTCTGACATAAAAATTTTCTCCAAGTTTGCTTCCAGCTTTAAATCTAAGCATCGCATGATCATGTAGCCCGTAGTCACGGAACAAGACACTTCTGCCTGGTTTTAGTACCTACAAAAGTAAAGCAGGTTGCAAATAACTCAGAGGAACCCAGTCAAATAAAATACAATCTGATGACATTAGGTATCAAAACGCAGACCTGTGGTAGTTATGAAAGAAAGCATATAAAATACCTTAATATGAATGGTTGCTTTTAAAAAACTTGTCAGGTGTGGTACATACCTGTAATCCCAGCACTCATGAAGCTGAGGCAGGAGTAACATTCTGAGTTTGAGGCCAACCTGGCCTACCTACTGAGTACCTGGCCCACCAGGGATACATAGCAAGAAGACCCTATCTCAAAAAAAAAAAACAAAAAAACAAAAAACAAAATTAAAAAAAATGTCTTGGGGACCACAGTACAGCTTTAGGTCCCACATAAAAGTAAGAACAAGAGACACACTCTGCCTTCCGCAAGGCATAAGACATCTCCTTCATTAGCCTGAGTTTCCAGCTATCTGCTTCTGACAACTTAGCTCTGAAGGGCTCCTGTGTGAGACTCCCTACTGGGTTCCAACCCTGATACTCCCCCCACCCCAAAGTGCTGGGCTCTGGCCTGACCATCTGCTCTCTGTAGCAGGAAGTCTGCACCATGTGGAAGAATAAGGAAAGTCACCCTTTCCTCAGGGAAGACGGTGTGTACACATCTATTCTATACCCTAGGTGACAGGTGTGCCAAGACCCACAGCAGTTCGCCGTGCACAGAGCACTTGTTTTAAAATGATCTTGAACTCTTGATATTCCTGAGGCTGAAGGTGTATGCTGGCATGCTGGCTTGTTTTCAGAGAAAGTTTATAGCTCAGGCTGGCCTTGAACTCATGACAATCCTCCTATCTCAGTCCCAAGTCCGAGGATTACAGGCATGCTATAGCAGCCTCCTGTTGGCCACAGCGGTTTTGAGGAGCACTTAGGAGAGTGCAGGCATTGTGCTGGCACACGCCATGTATCTTATTCAATCTTCCTCAATTGCTACCGTCTCAGAAGCATTATCCCAATATTTCTCAGGCATAGAAACAGGCTTGGAGAGGTGAAGGAACCTGCCTAGGTAGTGAACCAGCTTAGAATCTAGGCTTTCAGTGACTGTACTCTCCACTTAATCACATGCCCTCTCACCTTACGGATCCCAGGTAACTGCAACACCTTCCTTGCTCTGGAGCTGGCCATGGCACTGCACAAACCCAGAGCTTCAGTGGCTGCTCTATGCCAGCAAGTCCTCCCCTTAGACTGGCTATAGTCTACCCATTGAAAATGGGAAGATGCTGGGGCTACAGCAAGGAAGCCAGGGTGGCCAACCCTCAAGTACAGACATCAATCACTAACCTTGTAGACATTTAGTAAGACAAGGTGCATCTTCTCAGGGTGAACTGCTGAGAGCACAAAGATCAATGTAACGGCATCCACAGACTCTGGTGGGATATGGTCAAGAAGGTCATCTTTAGTGAGGTCACACTGGAACACTTTGCATCTCTCTGTATTATATAAAGGATTTTGCTAGAGAGGGGAAAAACAGAAAGAACTAAAGATTTTAATTAACCACCCTGCTGATTTATGTATGAACACGTAGCACTGAAGAAAGATCCTGTTTCTACTTGTTTACTGCTACATAGACTGGTCACTTGCTACTGGGGAAGTAATATTTGACACTGCTACAGGGAACAAGGTAGTATTTCAGCAAACTCTTTTTAACTGAGGGCAGAATATAGTCTATCACTTAGTTAAAACCAAGCATCTCAGAGGCCTGCTTCTCTAGAGATAAAGACTAACGATCCTAACCCAGTATACTTTCTAACGAGTACACTCCTCGCACAGTTGATTGATAGGCTCCAGTACATGTATGAGTATTATAAAGGAAGGGAATAAGCTTTTTTATCATGTAAACAGGGACCTGAAAAAATTAATATGCAAAGCTACTGGGTGAGAATATTTAGTATTAAAAAAAGGATTCATTTATTTTTATTTATGTTTCTGTATGTACAGGTGAGTACAGGTGCCCTTGGAGACCAGATGGCACTGAATCCACTGGAAGTGGAGTGGTTGTTGTGCCCAGATTACAACCTCCAGAGAGACCACTAGAAATCAGAGAAGACCAGACTGCAAAAAGCAAGGTTTTATTGCGAGCTAGCTTGGAACCCCCGTCTCTAACACCCCACCACAGCGAGGTAGAGAGAGGAGTTAAGTGTTCCTTTGTGGGGTTAGCTTTTTGAAAGGCAAAAATCACAAGCAGCCCTTCTGGGCAGTCAGGGGGGTTTGGCACAGGTGCAAGGTCTTTGCTTTCTCTCCCATTCATTTAGTTAGCTTGTTCTTTGTTTTCAGAGAAAGGCCACCTGCCCCTGAGTCAGGCCATCTTTGTCAGCCTCCACCAGGTGGTCAGGTCCTTATGCTTTGGAATTTCCCGAGCGAGTGTGTGTGTGTGTGGGGGGGGGGGGGGCACTTTCTGGGAACATGAAGCTAGTCTGGGGTTTCTAATTTTAAAACATTCTTCTAGGAAATTCCTTCTCGTCCCTTTAAGAATAAGGGATGAGGGCTGGAGAGATGGCTCAGCCGTTAAAGGCTAGGCTCACAACCAAAAATATAAGAATAAGGGATGAGGGTCTCACACAGTCAGTTGTTAGCCACCAGATGAGGGTGCTGGGAATCAAACTCAGGTTCTCTATAAGAGCAGTAAGCACTTTAAACTACTGAACTGAATCTTCTGACCTGCGAAAGGCAATTTTTTTTTCTCTTTGAAACAGGGTTTCTCTGTGTAGCCCTGGCTGTCCTGAAACTCATTCTGTAGGACCACTCTGTCCTTAAACTCAGAGACCCGCCTGCCTCTGCCTCTTGAGTGCTGGGATTAAAGGTGTGTGCGACTATCACCTGACACAAAAGTCACTTTTTAAATGAATAAACTAGATGTTCAGAGTGACTGTCCTCCAAGCCAAGCAACTGCTATCTTGGGGAGTTAAGCTGTGTGTGCACCCTTGCAAAAGGATTCTCCCAGTAAGCTCTCAATAAATACATGTAGAAGAAAGAAAGGAGTTCATGGCAGAAGAAAAGGTATATGTATTTGCATATTTCAATCTTCAATATCCCTGGTAATAAGAAAAATAAAATACTGAGACATTATTTTTCTCAATGATTGGCAAAATCAAAAAATACTGAGGAAATAGAGGAAAGAGTGCCTTTTATATCAATTATAAACTGGCAGCTGGGCAGTGGTGGTACACGCCTTTAATCCCATCAGAGGCAGGAAGATCTCTGAGTCTGAGGCCAGCCTGGTTTACAGAGTGAGTTCCAGGACAGCCAGAGCTACACAGAGAAACGCTGTCTTGAAACCACCACCCCTCAAAAATATACACACACAGCATAACGTTTTAAAAAGGAAACGCGATATTATCTATTAAAATTTAAATATTCACACTTTTCTTCTGAGGGATTTTATTTTCTCCAGTATTTGTCGCAGAGGACTGCGCATATGAGTTTTGAGAAGCACATGTGCAATACTGGTCACATTAACCTGATTTATAAATGCAAACAATCAGAGACAAATCTATAAAGCAACTGATATGAATGAAGTACAAAGGCACTGTACAGTATTTTTCTTGCTTTGCTTTGAATCAAAATGTTTCCATACATACATTCAAAAGAAAATGACATGCATGGTGATCATAGCTGCTAAGTGCTATAAAAGGACTGGAATTAGACAAATGGGCCAAGGACAGAAACAACAGAATAATATATGGCACACCAACCTTAACATAGTCAACTGCCCTTGGAGAAAAGTCACAGGCATAGGCAAAGATATTCACATCTTCTTCCAACAGTGGGAATAAACAGTTCCCAACTCCACATCCAGCTTCCAACAAAATCAATTTTTGACCTTCATACTGAGGAATGAAAACACAAAACATGATAGGACATTAAACACACCAAGCTAAAAGGTTTAGCAGGCAAGAGACAACATCTCTTAACCTCATGAAGCAGATAACAAGCAACAGAACCAGTAAGGAAAAGCTAATACTGGTACCTCACTTATGACCTCAAACCAGGCAGTTCAGTAATAAGAACAACAACTACAAGAATTAAACCAGCATGATCACAATGCAGACACTCTGGGGCTAGCCTTCTGCCTCAAATCCCAGCTCTTCTTTGCCTCTGTAGTCAGTGCTTGGGCAACTATTTCTACAGCTTTGAGCCTCCAAATTTTTCTACAAATGAGAATATTAATGGACTTCATAGATCTGCTATAAAGCTTAAATAGGAGAATGTATGTAAGATTCTTAGAAATGGTTGATCGCTACTATTAACTACCATAAGTAGCCTCAATCTGTCGCTAAAGTTTACTCTGAATCTTTAATATTTCCAACTTTAAGATTAGCTTTAAGTAAGCAGAAAATAACATTAAGAGGCTGGAGAGATGGTTCTGTGGTTAAGAGCACTGGCTACTTCTCCAGAGGAGCCAGGTTCAATTGCCTACATCCACATGGCAGCTGCTGTAATTCCAGCTCCAGTGGACCTGGTGCCCTCTAGAGCTTTCTCACCTCCACAGGAACCAGACACGCATGTGGTGCACGGACATACATGCAGGCAAAACACTTATACACATAAGATAATAAAAATAAACTAATCTAAAAAGAAAACCTTAAAAGTCGTTTCCTACTAAACAGCACCGAAATTGCTAAAATTATTTAAAGCCAAACAGAACGCTCCTTCACAAATAGGACAGGCTCTATAAATTTTCTTTAGGATAGTTCAGTCAGTAAAGCGCTTGCCACACCATGGCAAGGGCTTGAGTTTAAGTCCTGGCATTCACATAAAAAGCTAGTCACAGTGACACATGCTTGGAATCCCAGTGCTGGGAAGGCTCCCTGCGGCTTACCGGCCATCTAGCCCAAGCTAATCTGTGTGTCCCAGGTCCTAGTGAGAGATGCTGTTTCAAAAAACACGGTAGACAGCTTCGGAGAAATGACAGCCAAGATTCACATCTGGGAGCACATACTCTATGCTCGCATTCCAGATGAAGATGGCTCAGGGCCAGCAGAAACCCCAGCCTACCTCCCTACATGATCTCAGCTCCTCAAACTCTCTGGTGGTCCAGTGTCTGTCCTTGAAAAAATTGGTACTGTTTCTTTTGTAAAAAAGGTCCCAATTCTTCTGAGCCTCTTTTTCCAGTTTTTGCTGTTTAAAATCAGAAACCAAAGCTCGGTCTCTTTGCAGCTTGTCCTCTTCTTCTGAGCTAAGAATCCTTGCTTGCAGACTTTGCCTTTGGAAAGAAGCCATTGCAGCTGGTGGGAACACATTCAACGCTGCTAAAGATTCTCTGGTCTTTGACCGGACGAGTACTCGGAGCTGATACTGCAGACACCGGGTTTTCCCAGGTGCATTTTCCCCAGGTGACTTTCAAGCTTCAGCAGCCTACAATGCTACTTAGGAAAAAGATTCTGGTTAGTGATTCTGTAATAGCCTGCCTGTGCTCCATCCCCACTCCTTTGTTCCTGTTAGCCAGGGTCTAGTTATGGAAAGTTGGCCTTGAATTCCCTATGGAAGAAGCCCAGGGGGTCACTTGAACGTACATCCTCCTGCCTCAGCCTTCCAAGTGCTGGGATTGTGGGTGTACCGACTCACCGAGCTAGAGCATTCTTTAGAACTTCTAGAGTTTGGTTCTAAAATAGTCCAAGACTCTGGGGGGCGGGGGGAGGTTCCTGACGAGCTTTTAAGGCGCCGGCTCGATTCACCAAACACCCACCAGATGCTGACCCTACCCAAAGGCCCTGCCGCCCTGCCGGGGATGGGAGAGGTCACAAAGCCCAAGTCCGCCTCTACAGCACAAAGAGACGGCTCTCCACATTCAGAGAGCAGAACTCTCACGTAGCGGACTCCGGTTCAAACCAGATGAGTCAAGTACTACAAGAAATAGATTCGGTTGAGGCAAAGGAACGCTTCCACGAATTGACTGAGTACATGCGAGAAGACAACTCTCATCAACGTTCAGTGCCGTGGAAAATGAGACTTTAAAACGACAGCAGCAGCCCGAACTGAAGGCAGGAAGACTACTGCCAGGTAAAAAGAGGAATCACGGTTCGCTGGGACCGTAGCTTCTTGTTTTCGGAGGTGATGGAGCTAATCCGGAGAGGCCGGAGTTTCTGATCCAAAAAGGCTACACCACCAACCGAAGGAAGCGTGCCGGCCAAGAACTGAAACCCTCACACCGCAGCCATGGAGCGGAGTAGGAAGGACCGAGGGACGGGTCGCTGAGTTCCCAGATCCGTCATCTCTCTCGGGACCCTCAGGATAAACCAGGCCGCAAGGATCTCGGGCACGTCTGGGGTCGTCGGAATCAACGCTCAGCCTCGCATGCACCCACTCCCCTCGCTCGGGGCGCCCGGCCATCAATTCACAGCAAAGGACAGGCCAGGGCGCACTCACCTGTCTGTCGAATCTCCCAACCGAGGTGTTAACCTCCCGAGACGAGGAGGGTCCATTGAAGTTCTCTCTGTTCATGGCACTCCCCCCGCTATTTCCGCTGGGGAGCCGGAAGTCCCTCCCCGCTTCCGGAAGCGCAGCGGCAGTACTTCCTCAGAGTCTCTCTGGACGCGGTGGAGTCTGGTTTCCGGCCCCCGGTGGGCGCGGACTTGGCTCAGTGCGCGCTCCGGAGCTGTGTCCCGGGAGCGAGGTCCTGCGGGCTGCTTGCGCGGGGATCTGGGACTGCGGCCGCGCGAGGAGAGCGCCGATCCCGGTACCAGCCAGTTGCAAGGCCATGAACGGCACGGCGAACCCGCTGCTAGATCGCGAGGAGCACTGCCTGCGGCTGGGGGAGAGCTTCGAGAAACGACCGCGGGCCTCCTTCCACACTATTCGCTGTAAGTGAGCCCTCCCCGTGTTCCCTTCGGCCTCTCTGACCACCACGTGCCAGCTCCGACTCCCTCCTGGCCAACCTCGGCTCTTTAAAGCGTCTCTTCTCTTATCTCTCACCCCAGATCCTCTGGGACTTCGATCTGTTCTTTTATTTTCAGATGGCTCCTCTCAAACCAAATCTCTGACTGCTGCCAACTAACTATTCCTTTACCATACAGTCCTTAAGCCAAACTTTACTCCTTTGGAACGAGGCCCCTTTCTTCTCCTTGTGTCCCCTTTGTCGAATTACTCCACCAGGACTGACGCCCTGGAAAAGACTTCTCGTTTGCCACGAGCCTCATTTACTCCTTTCTGCACCATTCTTTTCCTTTTCCCTTGGGGCTCTTGGTCCCCATCCACATCTACGGAATCTGCATTCTTTGTAGCACCCATGAGATTTTCTCTTCCTCTTTCTGTGCTTCTTTTGACACATTTTGTTGTTGGTTGAGACTGTCTTAATGTAGGCTCTGCTGGCCTAGAACTCACTGTATATCTCAGGCCAGTCCTGAACATGCTGTAGGACTGCCTCAGTCTCTGTAGTGCCTAAATTATGGCCCTGACCTACCATGCCTAGCTGACATTAATGTCTTCAAGTCACCTACACCACCCTATAGGCCAACTCACTTGTGGGGGAAGAATAAAATTCGAGTTTGTGGACCGGGCATAAGTTAAAGCTTGATCTATGTTTGGAAAATGAAGACAGCAGCGTAAGGAATATGGAAATAGTCATTATGTTGGGCCTTTTCCTACATGATTATAGACTCAGAGGGCTACTTACACTGTGTCCTGAGTAAAGATTCGGCTGACCGAGCACACCCCTCTCTGATTCACAGGCTTCTGGTTTCCGGTAGCGTTAACACCAGTTAGGACATGCTCCGTCACGGGAGCTAATAAATGTGACTCAACACATCGGAAGGGGGTGTGTGGCGTGTTAGATACAAAAGTCTCATCTTTGTGTGGCCCCTTGTCATGCCGTTTCTGTGCTTCCCACTGACAGCAGAGCCAGCTGTTTGAACGAAGCAATACTGGGGGAAGTGATAAGACTATCGTTTTTTTTTTTTTTCCACTGAGGAGCAGTACGATAAGTGAGAATCTGCACGTGTGTGCCTGGCCTGAAGTGTGAGGCAGGTGTGTGATAACAGGAAGTAAAATGGCTCTTCCGATTGTGTCATTTGTAAGAATAAGCAAGATAACTTCTGGAGTTCGCCCGTCTGCTTCTGAATATATCTAGAAGTATCTTTTTCAAAATGAGAGAGCTTGAGTGTGGCAGGTTCTACTTTTGACCGTTTCTATGCAGAAAGAAGCCAGCCTCGTGTGGCCTCCTGTGTCTCATGTCGATTTGCAGCCAGAATGTTTGCTCTGTGGCTTCTGTGCACACAGTTCTAATAATTCTCGTATTGTGGAAGATAGATGTTAGCTGTCTCTTGGAATATGGAAATATCTTGCATTAACATAAGGGTGTATGAGTTCCAGCTCCCTACACTAAAATAATAATGTCGTTGAAGGCAACATATGTAGAGGTAGGTATTCTTGACTTGGTAATTATTGAATTGGATGGCAGTATTTTTGGCTCATTGTTCTAGTCTCTATACTTTAGCATATATAAAGTTTTCTATGATGTAATTTTTTCTTTTTTCTTTTTTTTTTAAGAATTTTAAATGATGGGGCTGGGCAGTTGGCTTAGTTTATGAAATGCTTACTATGAACGGATGGGTGTCTGATTTGGATTTCTAGAACCCACATAAAAGTGACACAGTGTGGTAGTAAACAGCTGTCATCCCAGTGCTGGGAACGTCGAGACAGAAGGATCATGTGCGACTCGCTGACCTCACTTACTCTGTGAGTTCCAGGCCAATGAGAGACTCTGTCTCAGAACAAGACAACCCGCACAGTGGTGGTGCACGCCTTTAATCCTAGCCCTCAGGAGGTAGAGGTAGTCAGATCTCTGTGAGTTCACAGCCGGCCTGGCCTCCAGAGCAGCTTCAGGACAGCCAGGGCTACTCAAGAGAAACCCTGTCTTGAAAAACCAAAACCAACCAAAAAAAAAAACACCCCAAAAACCCCACAATAACAAAAAGACTAACAGTACCTGAGAGACTAAAATCCTACAGATATATGTACCCATGTACATACAGGAACATACATACATCCATGAAAGAATCCTCAACAATTTTTATTTAAGTAATACAGTTTTTAATTTGAAATTAAAATGCCCCAGAAGTTCTTATATTCAGTCCCCCAATGAGAAATTTTCTTTCTTTCCTTTAGATGATTTTAAGCCAGCATCGATAGACACTTCCTGTGAAGGAGAGCTCCAGGTTGGCAAAGGAGATGAAGTCACAATCACACTGCCACACATTCCTGTGAGTTGTTTCCCTCGTTGACTTAGTAGAATGAATCCTTGTATTTTATTTAGTTTGAATTTCCTTCTGTTTATTTATTTATTTAGATTTTTAATAAGTCAATGTAAGTAAAATTGGAATTTAGGGGTTGGGTGGGTAGTAACTCATGTGTCATGGGACTTGGTTTAAGGTAGTTCTTTGCCCTTGTTCCTGAACCCACCTCTCCTGAGCATGCAGTACAGTAGGTAGGTTTCCATCTGGACAGTAGCCCCTCTGCTAGACATACATAGAGTTTCTCCCATACTGTTCTGGAGAGAAAGGCCCCATGTGCCATGTGTAACCATAGCAACTTCTGAACACTAGGCAGCCAGAAGGCAGGTAGGAGCCAGAGGGGCATCTTTATATATGGTAAGGGTTCCGTGCAGGCTGATGGTCCCAGGAAGGAACTAAAGGTTTGGAACATTGCTAATTTAAGGATGAAGTTAAAAGCTGCACCAGGGACTTGGAAGAAAAGATTTTGTAAAGCTCTCTTCAGGGCAGCACTTTGGGTCTGTAGCTGCAGCTCAGTGGTAGAGGACTTGCTTTGCATGATGAGATCCTAGGTTCAATCCCCAGCCAAAGGAAAACTGAAGTGTGTGTTAACAGTGCTTTGGCCTGGGGAGATGGCCCAGAATAAAGGGCACAAACATGAGGACTGGAGTTGCGTCCTCAGAATCCATGTAGAAAGCATGGCAAACATGGCAGCTGCCCATGGTCCCACATTTACAGAAGTAGGGAACAGATATCCATGGGGCATGGTGGCTAGCTCGACTTAGTGGGGTTCAGCAAGAGACCCTGCCTGTAGAGCAGTTGAGGAAAGTACCTGATGTCAACTTTGAGCCTCCAGGGGTTGTATGCACGCGTGCACACACATCTACCTCCACACAAGGAAACAAGCACACGTGCAAGTACACCGCACACACGAAAGAGGTTCTTAGCGCATTCCACAGCTCTGTGTAACTGTTGACAGAATGGCCTGTATACCTCTGAGCTGAGGAAAAACAACAGTCTGTTCATGCAGACTCCTCTTTTCTTGCATGTTACTTGTGGCAGGTTACATCATCTCCCACTGGACCTTAGTTTCCCAAATGAAAAATGAAGGGGTTGGGTAAATGGTCCCTAAGCTCCCTTTCAAACCTAAATTTTTATTGCAAAAATAAGGGGTTGAAGAGCCAAGCATTTTTTTTCCTAAGCAAGAAATTAAATCTTATGTCTGACAAATAGTGAATGGATGTTCAGTGTACTAGCCCATTCCTAGGCTCTTAAGAATTGAACAAGTAAATTTCTTCCCTTTGTGCAGCTTAGGGTCCAGAATTAAATATGGGAACATATAGCCATTGCTGGATGTGATGCTTTCCTGTAATCCCAGCATTTGAAAGGTGGAAGCAAGATGATTGAGAGTACAAAGCCAGCCTGGGCTACGTGGGACCCTGTCTCCAAAACAAGCACTTGTTGTGGAAAGCTAGAGAAGAGTTTCCTAGCTCGTCTTTGGACTTAGCAGAAGGCTGACGAATTTAGACAGGAGTGTCACGGTATAGCAGGCAGAAGCCCAGTTAAAGCCCTGGGGCAGGAACAAGAGCTCCTTGTTTTCTGAACATCATAGCGCTGTGGGATGGGTGGTGGAGCCAGGGGCCACCTTAAAGATGGTACCCTTTGGTCCTAGAGCAACAGGGGAGCAGTTGAAAGGCTTGCTTAGATGACTAGCTTGGGTTAGTTTCTGCTTACCAGGTTGACTGGCTACCATTGGAGAATGCTATGTTGGTCATTTGCGTGATACAGAAACCCTGGACTCTTCAATTGCAAAGGAATACAGATCACTCACTAGTTTAACCAGTCACAGTGTAGAGAAAAGTTTATTGTTCTTAGTTCATGTAGCACTATTCTTGAAACGTTTCCCCACACCCTTAAAAATGTGCCTTATAACCTAAAACTTTTATGATACATTTGTGATTACCTAAAATCAGATGCTTGCTATGTTCTAATTGTTCCTTTTGCCTCGACAGAGACTGGTCATTTGTTCTTTTTTTTTTCTTTTATTTTTTATTAAAGGAGCATTTATTTATTTATTTATTCATTCATTTATTTATTTATTTATTTATTTATTTATTTACGAGACAGGGCTTCTCTGTTTTAACAGCCCTGGCTGTTCTGGAACTTGCATTGTAGACCATGCTGGCCTTGAACTCACAGAGATCCCCCTGCCTCAGCATCCCCCGCCTAGTGCTGTGATTAAAGGCATGTGCTACCATGCCTGGCTGCCATTTGTTCTTTTTGAGTAGCTCTGATGAAGGGTGGATGAGGCAGTGTCCTTTGTAAAGGTGGCTGTTCATAACTGGTGTGTTTATACTTTTGTGGCAAACAGGGGTCCACACCACCAATGACCGTGTTTAAAGGGAACAAACGGCCTTATCAGAAAGATTGTGTGCTCATTATCAATCATGACACCGGAGAGTATGTGCTGGAGAAGCTCAGCAGCAGCATTCAGGTCAAGAAGACGAGGTATGGCTGACTTCTGTGCCCTCCCTTCCTCTTGCACTGTGGGGATCATGTGTGCCAACAGGTGCTGTCCTGAAGGATATCCTTAAACGTTTCTAAATCTTTGGTATTTAGTCCAATTTTATAAAGGTGCCAACATCTGCTTGTTCATAGTGTCCCATCAGTAATGTTAGCTACTTCTGTCTCAGACAGAAATGCACATTTCCCTCAAATGCAGTAAATAACGCATTTAAGAGCTGAAACATGAAGTCATTGGGGAAAACAAGGTACTTATAATTGAGCCAATTTTGTCAATCTCATAATTGCTCTCATACTATCAAGTGGGGAATTTGATTTATACGTATATACTTAAAATTACAAAATAACAATTGCATAACCTTTTTAGAGTGAATTGTTGCTTATAAATTGGGATGTTTTGAGGTGATTATATTGTCAGATAAACCCTTGCTGACTGACTATGGGGGGTCACACTTGTAAGTCTAGCATTTGAGAGTTGGAGGCAGCAGGATGAAGAAGCCAAGGCTATTGGCAGCTACATAGTGAGTTTGAGGCTAGTCTTAGTTACATGAGACCTTGTCTCAAGACAACAGCAGCAACGACAGAACACGGGCTTACAAGATTGCTTAGTGGGTAGAGATGTTAGCCACCAACTCTGATGACCTGAGTTGAGTCCTCAGGACCCACACGGATAGAAATATAACTTTAAAAATTTAAAATAAAACAAAATGTTTTTTAATTTTTTAAATAGTGAACTTTCTTAGTAGGTCATTCAACATTAGAGTTTGTCTGGACATCAATTTATTATATAAAGACCCTGGAATAGAGTATTCATTGTAAGATAGTGATTACGGGTTCTGTGGGGTGGGGTGGGGTACTGGGCATCAGATCCAGAGCTTTGCACATGGTAGGCAAGTGCTCTTACCACTGAGCTAAATCACAAGTCCGCTAATTACATTTTGAGAGCTATTGCAGCCTGATGTCTGTTTCTGCTTCCCTGAGCCAGTTTTCTTCTTTCACTCATTTTACCAGAAAAGGAAAAGCTCCCACTCGTTAAGATTATCATGGGCCATATGCCGGGTGTTTTAGGTGTGGTACCTAGTCTTTACCAGTAATTTCTAGATTATTGTTTCTTTGAGGCAGGGGATGCACCTGGGCTTCGCAGAAGTTGTGATTTACCTAATTTGACTGTTAGAGCTGAGACCCCACCCTAGGGGATAAGGCTGTAGTGCCTGTTTCTGTCCTGCCCCTTTGTCTTGTATCAAGGCCTACAGTAAACCTGCTGTTCCTGTGCCACCAGTGGTGCTCTGTTCCCTTTCTACTCTGTGGTCTGGGAACTAGCAGCATCCCTCCTGGGTACTTGTTATACTCTCAGAATAGCAAGACCTACTAGGTCAGAACCTGCAGAGATCTCCAGCGGATTTGTGCAGATGCTAAAGTTAAGAAACACTGGGCTATTCCATTTGAAGAAGAAATTATTATTTTTTTAGTATACAGACACCTTTTATTGGTTATTGAATAGTGTATCTTTTTTTCATCTAGTCATTTCTGAGCATTTTGGTTTCTCTCTTTTTTAATTCTTCTCTCATACAATACATCTCAACTGCAGTTTCTCCCAGCTTTCCCCCGACCAGGTCTTCTGTGCCTCCATTTCCCTTCAGAAAAGAGCAGGCCTCCCAGTGGCCCCTCAGAACATAGCATACCAAGGCGCAGTAAGGCTAGGCCAGACCCCTTAACCCAGACTGGGTGAGGCAACCCAGTAGGAGGAAAAGAGCTCCAAGGGCAAGCGAAAGAGTCGGAGACACCCCCACTCCACTGTTAGGAGTCCCACATACACCGGGCTCCCACAAACAATCACAGCATGTATGAGAGGAGCAGGAGGAATTATTATTAATGAGTAAAATTTCTCACTTGGAAGTAGATAATGGAAATAATGGAAAATTTTGCAAGCTGCCAACATTTCAAAATCTAGTTTATTCAGAAACTTTATTTATTATTACAACTGTATATTAGAATTTAAGTCATTGTGATATTTTCTTATAAACACATTTAATCACACTATATCTGTGTTTTATCTCCTTGCTGAACTTATATTAGATGTAGCACATCTATAATCTCAGCTCTTGGAAGGCTGAGGCTATCCCAGAGTACATAGTTAGACCCTGACTCAGAAAGGAAAAAAAGTATGCTCCTTGGAAGCAGAGGGTCATTTCATTGTTTTGAATTGCTAATGCTTAGTACAGTTCTAGGATGCAGTAGCCATGTGGATGTTGAGTGCTTTTTCATGAAGTCGTAAAGATCAGATTTATAGTCACCCGGAAAGAACACTGGTTCTGCAAACACTGCCCGTGTGCTTGGTCATCGGGAGAGAAACTATTTTGCCTCTTGATTTAATATCTATTTCAGAGCCGAGGGGAGCAGTAAAATCCAAGCCCGAATGGAACAACAGCCTGCTCGTCCCCCACAGCCATCGCAGCCACCACCTCCTCCACCACCCATACCATTCCGAGCCCCAACGAAGCCTCCAACTGGACCCAAAACGTCTCCCTTAAAGGATACGCCCTCACCTGAGCCCCAGCTGGATGACATCAAAAGAGGTAGAACGCTGGGCTAGTGCATGCTGTCAGGCACAGGGTTCTCAAGAAGCTCACAGAGTTCATACTACCTTATAGATGTGTCACCAGAGCTGCTGGCTCTAGAGCTGCTGAGGGCTGACGTTTTTCCCACATGCATCATTTCACAAGAATGAGTTCGGGTTGAGTGGGATTGTCTTGGCAGCATTCTTAGAGGCTTAGGGGTTAAGTAAGCGCTACTATCAGCCAAAGCTATCCAGGGCTTTAGACTCCTGGAAAGAGTATTCTCAGTGTGTAGATTCTGAGCTCTCTGAGCTCACATACTAACTAATGTACGCAAATATAACATACAGTATCCAGATTCGCCGTGTATTTTCCACCTTTATGTGACGTTACTTTAACATCTATTTCTTTTATTTTTACTTTTACTTTTTGAGACAGGTTCTTTGTATATCTTTGACTGTCCTGGAACTCCCTCTGTAGACCAGGCTATCTTTGAACTCACAGGGATCCACCTGCCACTGCCTCCCAAGTGTTGGGATTAAAGGTGTGTGCTACCACACCTTGAACTCACAGAGATCTGTCTGCCTCTGCCTCCCAGGCATTGGGATTAAAGGCATGTGCCACCACACCTTGAATTTATAGAGGTCCGTTTCCCTCTGCCTCCCAAGTGTTGGGATTAAAGGTGTGTACCACCACACCCAACTATTCTCTTTCTTTTTTAAGGACTTTATCCTTTTTCTTTTCTCTCCCAAGCCAGCATATATTTTTAACATACAGTAAAACATTTAGAGGTTTTTTTTTTTCTTTGAATCTCTCCTTACTGTATAACTCTCTTTTTCTGACTGCACAAGCAATATGGGTAGGATTAAAGCTGTGGCTTTGATGGCTGAATCCACCCCATTCCTTAGCTTTATGAGATTCTAGCATCATGGCTGAGGTACCTGCCGGAGCCATGTTTATTGCCACAACTCTATGGCGTTTCAAGGTCCCTGCCAGCAAGCAAGCTGCAGCAGTGTGCCCACAAACCACATTCAAATGCTCTGTAGTCAGACCGCCTGCCTGAAAGAGTCAGAGTTTGCCCTGACAGGACAGCCCAGAAAGCTAGCATTTTAAAATGGCACAGCTTTTTTTCCTACTACAGCTGAAAACGGAAAAGCATGCGGTCAGCTTTTTGTCAACACTATTTAAGTGTTTCTTGGCAGGACCTCTTAAAAGAGTTACAAGGCTTTATAGCTAAAGCTGAGTCAGGAAGCCTCTCTTAGATGAGAGCTCTTGCTTGCCTCTAGCAAGCAGAGCAGATCTGAGAAATTGCTGCTACCAAGAAACCATGCGTAATGCTGTTATTTTGTTCTAGAATTACTTCCCAGGCTATTTCAGGCTTTATGTGGATGCAGCTGTCCACAAGTTGGGCCCATTCTGTAACATGAGGGCCTCCTTGTTGGGGTTTCTGTCCTGCCCAGTTCCCACAACCGGTAAATCCCAAAGAAAATACACAGAAGTCTATATTAATGATAAAACTGATTGGCCCATTAGCTCAGTCTTCATATTAGCTTTTATAATTTATATTAACCCATTATTCTTATCTAGCCACATGGATCGATGCCTTTTTCAGCAGGGCAGGTCACATCCTGCTTCTTCAGTGTCTGGACAGGACTGGGGAGAGAGTTCCCTTCTTCCCAGAATATTCCCGTTCTCATTGCCCTGCCTCTACTTCCTGTCTGGTTGTCCTGCCTATACTTCCTGCCTGGCTACTGGCCAATCAGCATTTATTGAAAACATAATTGACAGAATGTAGAATTGTCCCACACCGTGCCCCCCTTGCCAGGGTCTTCCTTACAGGTGTCCATGGGAGTCAGAAAGGACTCAGGCTCACACAGGCTGGCCAGTTGTCTCTTTTCCTTGGTGGCTGAGGAAATCCATTGACATGGGCCTCACTCCTAGTCAGCGGTTGTGATGTTTAGTGTTAACTGTCAACTGTCAGGCTCTGAAATCACTTAGTGACAAGCCTCTAGGCACTCCGGTGAAGGTTTATTTAACCTCTGGGCATGGCCCTAGGTGATTGTCTAGATTAAATTGAGGTAGGAATACCCCCAAGAGTCTGTGGCACCAGGCACCATCGGATTTGGTCACTGACCATAGAGGAAGAGAAAGTGAGCAAACACAGGCTTCTGTTGTTCTCTGCATGTGACTGGGTGCAGAGTGACTCAGTGCCTCAGGTCCCTGCATTGTGACTTCATTGATAGCTGGGAACTGGAATAAATCCTTGCTTACATTACAGTGACAGAAAGAGAAACTGAGGTAGGATCTAAAATAAGCCCTCTGACTCGCTGCTGCTCCATAAGTGTTGTTCTTTCTTCTCTCTCAGCTGGAGTTTTAGACAATAACTCCCATTTGTCTGCTTGTCTGTGGAAAAGGTCTTGCTCTGTAGCCCAGGCTGGTCCCAAACTCAAGTTCCACCTGCTATGGGCACACACCACACCCAAATCAGGGTCTGTATTTAAGGGAATAATAACCCTGATGTGCCTTACACAGAAGAGTCATTCTGTAGCAGCTCTGCCTTTTGTTCATTTTGATGAATTCAGTGTTCCCGTCAGCCCCAAAATGGAGTAGGCATTGTTGTCAGTTTGGAGGTTCATTGTGTTGTACTCCAGAAACAGGGAAGGTCGAAGTCCCTCTCTGCAGTTGGTCTTGTCAGCTCACTGTTCCTAGACACTTCCTGTCATCTCAGAGCAGGGCTGTGCTGATGCTCTGGTGTCGTTGCAGAGCTGCGGGCTGAGGTCGACATCATCGAGCAGATGAGCAGCAGCAGTGGGAGCAGTTCCTCTGACTCCGAGAGCTCCTCTGGGAGTGATGACGACAGCTCCAGCAGCGGAGGAGAGGACAACGGCCCAGCCTCTCCTCCCCAGCCTTCACACCAGCAGTCCTACAACAGCAGGCCCACAGTGGCCAATGGAACCAGCCGGCCCCAAGGAAGCTCTCAGCTGATGAATACGCTCAGTAAGTGTGTCTTCCTTTAGTGGCTGAGACAGGGCACACCATATGCAGCTTCTATTGCCCTGTGCCAGAACCTATATTTATAGGTGTTTAGGGCATAGGGAAGGTTCTTGACAAGGACAAACTGGGGAGACCCCAAATTCACAATCTTTTCTTTTTACCCTTTACTTGTGACTTTAAAAGTTAACCCATTACCTCTATTTAGGTAGCCTTTGGCAAGAGAAAAGACAGGATATTGTCATGCTTGGGTAGATTTCCAGCAGTTGATAAGGTAACAGAGAAAAGCCATAAATATTGGCTTTGTTTCAGAGTGGGGCGATTCTGTGTTCTCTCTCTCTCTCTCTCTCTCTCTCTCTCTCTCTCTCCCTCCCTCTACCTCCCTCCCTCCCTCACTCCCTTTCTGGAACCTTGCATGATGAAGTTAGAAGGCCTGGCAACAGAGATGGGATGCAGACCTGATTAACCCTGCAATGTGGTTAGAAACCAAGCAGACATTAGTTTCAACACTGTGGACATTCCAGGATGGGTAGTTCCTTTCTGCAGGCCTTGTTGGGTGTGTAGTGTCTGGCCTTCACCTAAAACACCTCAGCATTTTGCCTGGTGTGCCCTGTCGTCTGTGTAAGTTGAGGTCCAGGTAAGAAGTCTGTCCTCACACAGCCAAAAAACGAAGTCCTTAGGGATGATGCTGGGCCTGCAAGGGTGCTGAGTCCAGAGACAGAAAAAGCTGGTTTAAATTAAAGAAATATGGATGTTCACTTTCATTCAACTGCTATCAGCTAAAGTTCTTTTATATACATTTCTGTTATGTGAACTTGAAGTATTGAGTCCTTTTGAATTCTAGATACCTACATACCATCTAAGAATCTGGAGCTTTCTCTTAAAGAAATAGAAATATCCTGGTCAGAGGTAGGCAGAGGTGACACTGGATTGGCATGCTGTGGCTCTCAGCTTCCATAATGGAAACATCTTGTTTACTTAACTTTTTTGAAAGTGGGGTGGGGAGTTAGGGAGGTTGAATTTAATTTGATCTTCCTGCCAGAGGTTCCTTGGTACTGGGGTTATGGGCATGAGCCACCACACCTGGGGCTTGGATTCGTGGTCTTCCTGCTGTAGCCTCCTTGGTACTGGGATTATGGGCATGAACCACCACACCTGGCTCTACTTAGTTTTTCCTAAAACAATTTCATGAAGCTACTAAGATGGCTTAGGGTTAAGAGCACTTGTTCTTGCAGACAACCTGGGTTTGATTCCTGGCATACACATGCTAGTTCACAACCACCTATAGCTCCAGTTCCAGGGGATCCAATACCCTCTTCTGACCTCCAAGGGTACCAGGTACCCACATGGTATATAGACATGAATGCTGGCCAAACACTCATATACATAAAATAATTATAAAGCAACTTAATGTGAATGAGTCTGCCAGATGTTGTGTGTTATTTCTATTTTCTTAGCACATTTAAAACTGACTTGCTGCTCCTTCTCAGTACTAATAAGCAGTACCAAACTGCTTTGCACATACTAAAAAGAGTGTTTATTTTAGAATGTCGACTGCTCCAGCCTTTTCAGTGAGCCAGATTGGTTTTTCTGCCTTATAAATTGGATTAACAAAGTTTTTTTTGGTATTTATTTTGTTTTTAAATTAGATTTATTCTTTTTATTTTATGTATATGTTTTGCCTGCTTGTATGTGTTATGCTATGTGCATGTTTGATGCCCTTGGAACTGGAGCTATAGATAGTTGTGAGCCACCATTTGGGTATCAGGAATCGAACCTGGGTCCTCTGCAAGAGCAACAAATGCTCTTAACCGTTGTCCAGTCCCGATTTGGAAACTTTTAGTATTATGTGATAGCTGAGCAGCCAGCCAAAGAATTTTAAAGAAGTCTTGATGTTTTAAGTGAAGGAGAAAATAAGCATATTAAAGTGTAAAGAGCTACACTCTAGGCAGAGCAGAGGGAAGTGAAGAAGGCAGAGGAGCCAGAGAAGTTATTAACCACTATGCTCTTAGCTTCATTTTGTTTTCTTTCGTAGGAAATGACTTGCAGTTAAGTGAGTCTGGCAGTGACAGTGATGACTAGCTCCAGGCTTTTGAAATCTGCTTCCGGTACGTGGACATGCTGCAAGACCCAGCGACTTCTGCCAGGATTCCACGCCACAGGAGGATGTTGCACAGCAAGGCCTGTAGGAGGAGTTAAGGCCTGGGAGCATGCAGACACTCAGTTTTTGACTTGGTGGTGGTGGGTGATTTTCTCACATAGTTCTTGAACAATCTCTTGTTTCAGAGTTTAAGTAGATCTATAGGAGAACGAATGGAATTTTGTTTCCACGTGGTTAACATTATTAATGAAAAACAGACCATTGCACCCTGGTCTCGGGCACTCAAGGCCCCTGTCCTCACCAGGCCAGTAATTCAGCAGCCATCAGTTTGGCCAGGCAGTCTGTACCAGTAAAATAAAAGTCTTTGAGGGTTATGGAAAGAAAGGAGATCCTCAAACTGTGTCATAGAAATATGTTAAGACCACTTTCCATCTTTGACATGAAGTGGTAAGGAAGTTTTGTGTGACCCAGTTTGACAAGACCATAGAAGTAGACCTTGGCAGAGTCTTTGGGTCAATTAGTGGGTGTGTGGGGGTGTGGGTGTGTGTGCTGGAAATCCAGTTGCTCGACTCAGCGCAGCTAGGAAAGGAAAGCACACTGCAGGGAATGGCCAGTCACCTGTCTCAGGTGTACGCTTGCTCGCTACTTCTTTGAATTACATTTGCTGGCATCAGACTTTTCTGCACAGACGTTTCTGTCGGATTCCAAAAGACAGAAGCATTGCTGCCATTCAGACTCAGGCAATTCCCGTGTATGTGAGGTGGAGTGAGCAGCAGCTGCCATGCTGACACACATCCTCAGCTCATCTGAGACTTCTGGGTTCACATGGATCCATCCTTAGGTATTCTGAATCCCGTGGCTGTTAGCGGAGGATAGGAATCAAGGAGGGGTGTGGTGGAGAACCTCTGAGCAGATTGACCAGCCACAAACCTCCAGAGTCCAGATAGGAGTTCTGCCCTATGAAACACTCTTCATGAGCTCTCTCTATGCTTTTGTGCCTGACTCCCAGACCAATTGGAATTTTCATAGAAGAGAATCACAAGATTGCCTTTTGCAGTGTTCTTGCTGGAAACTGGTTGGAGTCAATGTTCCACGCTGAGGAAGTGTGTGGTGACTTGTACGTTGCCACCCATCTCACAGTAGATGTAGTTAGAATGAATATATCCGAGGAAATTCCTGTCTTTAAGATAATACTAATGCTCTTTTTCCCTTGGGTTTTCCCCCACTCACATAAGCCTTTCTCCTGAACTAGTGGAGGGAGGTGTTCTGGACCTAGAAAGGAAATGAATGGTCCATGGTGGGGCTTAGGTTAGACTTGTACCGTATAGGTATGATCCTAACTGTTTGATCCGCAGATTGCAGTAAGCTGAGGCAGGATAGAAGCCATTGCCCAGCAGCACATGTACACCATTCTGCCCAAGTACCTTGTGCTGGGGTCTCAGCCTCTGGGGCGATGCTTGGTGAATCTCCATGGCAGGTGGGAACCTCCTTGTAGCAAACTGATAATTACTTTATAATTCTTTGGTAATGGCAGCTCAGGGAAGGTGCAGGTTATGATTGGGTGGCTTGAATTGTCCCTGGATCTGGGAATTGAATTGTCTTACTGCTCTTTGCCTGCTTACACTGGGGCAGGTTCCAGGAACTTGAACTAAATATGCAATGTAAGTCTCCCCTTGCTCTGCCCTTCTCCAAAGCCTTGGTTTCTGTAGACAAAACCGTGTGTGGGCATGCTGGCCAGTGACTGTTTCTATAGGAAGTGCCTGCATGTGCCACTGGGCTTGGTCAATCAGACTCTCTGAGCCTCAGACTCCCTGTCACCTGGCCAACCAGCACCACGTGCTTTTGTTGGCTCCAGTTTGTGCTCTCTGCACAGTCCTTCAGTGCTCCCATCTCCTTTCTCTTCCTTAGTAAAAAACAAAACAAAAAAACCCAACAAGAACCATTTTTGAAAATCCAGACTCTTGCCTCTTACATTGATGATGACAATGATGACTTCTCAGGGGTATCCTTGTGCCAACCGAGTGACTTCCTTCCTGTCTCTGTGCCTTTGCTGTTCCCTCCTCTTCACCCACTCAACTTTCTCCAGACTCCTCAGGCACCATCTTCACCAACTCTTCAGGTCTTCCCACCTTTGGGGTATGTCCTAGTGTGCGTACAAATTGCCTTTCTCCTACCTGGTCTCTGGTTGGTATGAGCACCTCAAAAGTAGGGACTGCTATCACAGAAGTAGACATGCATGTGCTCCTAGCTTAGAAGGCAGGAGGCTGAGAGAACTAACTAGTTAAGGATTGAGAATAAACATAGGGGAAACATTCCAGTGTGGCTTTATACCCGGAAATAATTACACGGAAACTGTATTCTTTTAAACACTGCTTGGCCCATTAGCTCTAGCCTCTTACTGGCTAACTCTCACATCTTGATTAACCCATTTTATTAATAAGTGTAGCACCATGAGGTGGTGGCTTACCAGAAGGGATCTTAACCTGCATCCATCTTGGAGAGGAGAGCTATAGCGTCTGCCTCACTTCCCTTCTTCCCAGCATTCTGTTCTGTCTACTCTGTCTACCTAATTTTCTGTCCTATCAAAGGCCAAGCAGTTTCTTTATTAATTAAACAATGAAAGCAACAGATAGACAAATGACGCTCCTCCATCATTTCCCCTTTTTCTGTTTAAACAAAAAAGAAAGGCTTTCACTTTAACATAGTAAAATTACATATAACAAAACAGTTATCAAGCAAGAATTACAGTTACAATATTTATATCTATTTTATCTTGTATCATAACTAAGGAAAACTATAACTATCCATTCTTCAACTCCATCAAAGACTCCAGAAGGATATAATATTACCTAAGTAAACAAGAAATAAGCAACTTTCAAAACTCTAGAAATGACAGAGACATCTTGCTGCCTGGACAATTACCCAAAGTTCCTCTGTACCGTTGGGGTATCCATCTTCGGCCTGTTGGCCCATAGTATCCAGCAGACATTTCCGTGGAGCAGGAAATTTCAAAGGCAGTTCAGTCACTATCTGTTGTGTCCTGCAGAATGTCTTGCAAATTCTTTTATGAAGCAGGAACCCCGAAAGACCATCTCACCTTTAGGCAAGTTCAGCAGTCCTCTCTCTGAGGGTTCTCTGTGTCCAGTTTATGCATCAGTCCAGGCAAGATCAGTTTCTTGCCCAAATGGCTATCAAACTCCATAAGGAGCCTCTTCGATGCCCATCTTCCTCTCGAAGTAGATTGGTGCTGCCAGGAACAGACATGTCTCATTGTCATGAAAAGCCCTAAGTTATTAAAACATTAAATGCCATATTCTGCAGTCTTTGAAAGATATGAAGAATGTCTACATGACTACAAGCTTGACCATTATCGATGATTATTCATTAACAACCTATATTTCCTGATTATACATTACATTTTTAAATGAATTACACAATCACAATACCTTAATAAAGATCAGAAATACATATACATATAACAAAATTGACCTTAACTTAATACCAATAAAGCAAAATTTATACCAATGTAAATTATTCATATCTATCCCCCTTTAAATGTAAAAGAACATTTATAAACAATATTTGGGAACATGGGTACAGTTTTTTCTCTCTAAACTGCTTCCTGCTGTATGGGGGTGCTGTTAATCAGGTCTTTTATGGTGTAACCTGTGTGCCAGGTTCATCTCAGTTGGCAGTTGAGTAAAGTAATTTTTTGAGGGTGTTCATAGCAACCTTTCAGGAGGGTGTGGTCTATCATGCCAAATTGGGATAGAAGCAATCCACAGGGTCTCATCCTCTGTGGAAACAAAAGAAGACCCACTCCAAAGCATCATATCCTTAGGTCCAAATTCTGAAGTCATACCCTTATGGTATCCATTCTGGTCTAGCTTGGTAGCCCATATAATGAAATGTCTCTCTGTACTTAGCTCCCTTTATAGTCAAAAATTTTAAAGAAGCCGGGCGGTGGTGGCGCACGCCTTTAATCCCAGCACTTGGGAGGCAGAGGCAGGTGGATCTCTGTGAGTTCGAGACCAGCCTGGTCTACAAGAGCTAGTTCCAGGACAGGCTCCAAAACCACAGAGAAACCCTGTCTCGAAAAACCAAAAAAAAAAAAATTTTTAAAGAAAACACAATGTACATAATCCAGACTCTCTGTGAATTTTCCATTTTTACGTGGCTTATTTTTATTTCTTTTAGTCTATAACTGTCTGTATTCTGTCTCTTTAAAGACTTTACCCTTTGTTTTTATTCTCACTATCTTCTCTCTCTCAAGCTTACGTACACCCATCCAACATTGTGACCCATTTAGTGGTCTTTTATGTCTGAATCTGTCCTATTGTGAATCTGTAATTTTTTACTATCCAGGAGCACTTCTTAAAATGTTAAGCACTTCTTAAAAACTTAAAGTTGCGCCATGTAGAGGTAATACGGTACCACCTGTTTACTGCCAGTCTAAACCTTAATTGCACGGTTATTAGGATAATTACGATAGTTCCTGCCTGAGACCAGCACAGTTCAGCATGGCGGAGCTGCTTGTGCCTCTGGGTCACTTGTGCCTCTGAGCTGCAGAGCAGAGGGCTGCTGTGGATGTTGGCTCTACCTCTCTCCAATTTCAAAATGGAGGGCGTACCATTTTCTACTAGCTCTGGGGTCACCAGGTAGGAGCCACACTCAGCACTTTAACTCTGAGACTGAGCGTGCGGCAAATCGGGCACACAGAGCACTGCAGTCTGAAAACATCTCTCTGTATGTCAGCAGGAATCCGCCATGCTCTCCAGCCTGCCTAAGTCTGATTCTGCCATCTGCCCAGGCAGGAAGAGCTGAGCCAAGGACAGGGTCTCAGCTACTTTCCTCCCGATCCCGAGCGGGAACACAAACATCCAGTCTCATAAAAGCCATTGAAATGCTTTATAGCCAGAGTTCGCACTGGCAGCACAGCCCAGGAAGCTGCATTTTAAACCTGTAGCAGCTTTTTTCCTACTATGGCTGCTGAGTCAGGGAAATTTCTTTGCAGGATGCTACCCACAAACAGCAAAAAGCTGTGTTAAATTCTCTCTCCTTTTTAAGCCCTCTCAGGTTTTACGTGGAATTAGTTACCATGTTGGAGCGCCACTCTGTAGCTTTATACCCGGAAATAATTACACGGAAACTGTATTCTTTTAAACACTGCTTGGCCCATTAGCTCTAGCCTCTTACTGGCTAACTCTCACATCTTGATTAACCCATTTTATTAATAAGTGTAGCACCACGAGGTGGTGGCTTACCAGAAGGGATCTTAACCTGCATCCATCTTGGAGAGGAGAGCTATAGCATCTGCCTCACTTCCCTTCTTCCCAGCATTCTGTTCTGTCTACTTTGCCTACCTAATTTTCTGTCCTATCAAAGGCCAAGCAGTTTCTTTATTAATTAAACAATGAAAGCAACAGATAGACAAATGACCCTCCTCCATCATTCCAGGCATTGAAACAAAGCTGAAACTACCCATGCAAGTCCCTACTGAATTTTTAAATTACCTTTTTGCTCTATGCAATGTTAGCCACTTGGGTGAGGTGGGAAAACTAGTTCTACAGAGAAGCCATGGCAATCCTTTGAAAAGTTTTGGGAAAATGCAATACAGATAAACTAGAGATTTGTAATAATGCCACTGGTTAATTTATTTCTGTAGCAGAATAATTTTATCTATGGGTGGTATGCTGCAGTAATAGGGAAACTTGAAAATTCCAAAGTCCTTTCTTTTCTTTATTGATAGTATGGTTTAACGTGTGTGTGTGTGTGTGTGTGTGTGTGTATGATATATTTATTACATTATTTTGAAAGAGAATTTAATCTGTTTTGTAGATATGTATTAAGAACAATAAAGTGGATCTTTCCACTTGGCAAGGAACATATACTTTCTAAGACTCAGGCCTTAACCAGTAGGAAGTGTTAGGAAGTGTGTTTTTGTTGCCTCTGTTATTTTGGTCTTAGATTCCTTGTCTCCTTTATTAATGATATTTAAAATCTTGTGCCTAAAAATTCATTTGGCTTAATTCTGATGTAGACATGCATGTTTACATTTATATTTGCTGTGTAGTTTCTCTCAAGATGAATATATTTAAATAAAAATGAAGGTCTGCAATATATTCAATGTCTTGGGTTGTTAGTTTCTTTAACTGAAAATCTGTGTAAAATAGGGTGATGTGGGAGTGATTTCTTTCTAATCTGTTGCTTTCATTGGTTAATTAATAAAGAAACTGCCTAGGCCCATTTGATAGGCCAACCCTTAGGTGGGTAGAGTAAACAGAACAGAATGCTGGGAGAAAGAAGCTGAGTCAGGCAGTCACCATGATTCTCCCACTGGACACAGACGCAGGTTAAGATCTCCCTGGTAAGCCACCAGCTCGTGGTGCTACACAGATTATTAGAAATGGGTTAGATCAATATGTAAGAGCTAGCCAATAAGAGGCTGGAACTAATGGGCCAGGCAGTGTTTAAAAGAATACAGTTTCCGTGTAATTATTTTGGGTATAAAGCTAGCCGTGCGGGCGGCTGGGTGCCGGAACATAGCCCGCCGCTCCTAATCACAACAATAGGGCTTTTTAAGAATCCTTTAGGCTGGGGTTGGAGAGATAGCTCAGTGGTTAAGACCTTTGTCTGCTCTTCCAAAGGTCCTGAGTTCAAGTCCCAGCAACCACATGTGCTCACAACCATTTGTAATGAGATTTGGTGCCCTCTTCTGGTCGGCAGTGATACATGTAGGTAGAACACTGAATACATAATAAATAAATAAATCTTAAAATAAATAAATACATAATAAATAAATAAAAGGCTAGGCAGTGGTGGCACATACTGTTAGTCCTAGCCCTTGGAGGCAGAGGTATCTCTGTGAGTTTGAGAATAGCCTGGTCTAACAGATACGGAGAGAGTGGACAGCCTTGTCTTATTCCTGATTTTAGTGGAATTGCTGTGAGTTTCTCTCCATGTAATTTGATGTCGGCTGTTGGCTTGTTATATATTGCCTTTATTATGTTTAGGAATGTTCCTTGTATCCCTGCTCTCTGCAAGACTTTTATCATGAAGGGGATGTTGGATTTTGACAAAGGCTTTTTCAGCATCTATTGAGATGATCATGTGGGGATCATATGGTTCAGTTTGTTTTTATGGTGGGATTATATTGATGGATTTTCATGTGTTGAACCTTCCCTGTATCTCTGGGGTGTTCATGATCATGGCAGATGATTTTTTTTTTTTGATGTGTTCTTAGATTCGTTTTACAAGTATTTTATTGAGTATTTTTTATTAATATTCATGAGGTAGATTGGTCTGTAATTCTTTCTTTGTTGCACCTTTGTGTGGTTGGATATCAGGGCATCTGTAGCCTCAAAAGGAGTTTGGCAGTGTTCCTTCTTTTTCTATTGTGTGGAAGAGTTTGAAGAGTTTTGGTATTAGCTCTTTGAAAATCTGATAGATTTCCGCACTGAAACCATCTGCTTCCGTTTTTGTTTGGGAGGCTTTTAATGACTGCTTCTATTTCCTTAGGGGTTATAGGTCTATTTAAATTGTTTATCTGAAGCCGGGCGGTGGTGGCGCACGCCTTTAATCCCAGCACTCGGGAGGCAGAGGCAGGCGGATCTCTGTGAGTTCGAGACCAGCCTGGTCTACAAGAGCTAGTTCTAGGACAGGCTCCAAAACCACAGAGAAACCCTGCCTCGAATAAATAAATAAATAAATAAACAAACAAACAAATAAATAAATAAATAAATAGTTTATCTGGTCTTGACTTAATTTTGATATATGGTACCTATATAGAAAGTTGTATATTTCTTTTAGATTTCCCAGTTTTATGGAATATAGGTTTTGAAGTATGACCTAATGATTCTCTAGATTTCTTCAGTGTCTGTTGTTATGCCCCCTTTTCATTTTTGATTTTGTTAATTTGTATAGTCTTTCTCTGTTGTTTGGTTAGTTTCAATAAGGATCTGTCTATCTTATTTTTTCTCAAATAACCAGCTCTTTGCTTCATTGATTCTTTGTATTCTCTTTGTTTTTATTTTATTTATTTCAGCCCTCAATTTGATTATTTCCGGTTGTCTACTCCTAGGTGAGTTTGCTTTTTGTTCTAGAGCCTTCAGGTGTTCTGTTAATTAGCTAGTGTGAGATTTCTTCCACTTTGTTATGTAGGCACTTAGTGCTATGAACTTTCCTCTTAGCACTGCTTTCATAGTGTCCGATAGGTTTGGGTATATTGTGCATTCATTTTCATTGAATTCTAGGAAATCTTTACTTTCTTTCTTCATTTTCTGCTTGTCCTAGGGTGATTCAGTTGAACACTTTTCAGTTTCCATGAGTCTGTATGCTTTCTGCAATTACTGTTGTTGTTAAATTTTAACTTTAAACCATGGTGATCTGATAAGATACAGGGGGATATTTTATTGTTTTTGTATCACTTGAGGTTTGCTTTGTGACCGGGTATGTGGTCAGTTTTTGAGAAGGTTCCTTGAGGTGCTGAGAAGAAGGTACGTTCTTTTGTGTTTGGGTGGAATGTTCTGTTGATGTCTGTTAATAAGTCCATTAGATTCATGACATCTGCTAGTTTCCTGTTTCTCTGTTAGGTTTCTGTCTGGATGACCTGTCCAGTGGTGAGAGTGGGGTGTTGAAATCTCCCACTATGAATGTGTGGGGTTTGATGTGTGATTTAAACTTTAGTAATGTTTCTTTTACAAATGTGGGTGCCCTTGTATTTGCTGCATAGATGTTCAGAACTGAGACTTCATCTTGGTGGATTTTTCCTGTGATGAATATGAAGTGTCCTTTTACATCTCTTAATTTTAGTTTGCAGTCTCTTTTGTTAGATATTAAGATAGCGACACCAGATTGTTTCCTAGGTCTGTTTGATTGGAAGGTCTTTTCCCAAACGATTATCCTGAGGTAATGTCTGTCTTTGAGGTTGAGGTGTGTTTCTTGTGTGCAGCAGAAGGGCGGCTCCTATTTTCGTATCCATTCTGTTAGTTAGCCTGAGTTTTTTTACAGGTGAATTGAGTCCATTTATATTAAGGTATATTAATGACCAGTGATTTTTATTCCTGTTGTTTTTGGTTTTGGTGTTGGTGTTGGTTGTGTGTGTGTGTGTGTGTTTCATTTTTTTGGATTTGCTGGTGTGGGATTATCTATTGTCTGTTTTTGTGGGCGTGGCTAACTTCTTTAGGTTGCAGTTTTCCTTCTAGTACTTTGTGTTGGGCTGGGTTTTTGGATAGGTATTGGTTACATCTGGTTTTGTCATGGAATATCTTGTTTTCTTCTGTGGTGATTGAAAGTTTTGCTGAGTCTAGTAGTCTGGGCTGGTGTTCGTGGTTTCTTAGTTTCTGTAGCACATCTGCCCAGAACCTTCTGGCTTTCATTGTCTCCATTGAGAAGTTGGGTGTTATTCTTGATAGGTCTGCCTTTATATGTTACTTGGCCGTTTTCCTTTGCAGCTCTTAATATCCTTTCTTTATTCTGTATATTCAGTGTTTTGATTATTATGTGGTGAGGGAACTTTTTTCTTTTTTTCTATTTTTTTTTTGTTGTTGTTGTTCAGTCTTTTTGGTGTTCTGTAAGCCTCTTGTATCTTCATACGCATGTCCTTCTTTAGGTTGGGAAAGTTTTTTTTCTATGATTTTGCTGAATATATTTTCTGTGCCTTTGAGCTAGTATTTGTCTCCTTCTATCTCTATTAGTCTTAGATTTGGTCTTTCCATGGTGTCTCAATTTTTTGTGTGTGTGTTAAGATTTTGTTGGATTTAATGTTTTCTTTGATGAATCTATTTCCTCTGATGTATCTTCACCACCTAAGATTCTGTCTTCCGTCTCTTGTATTCTGTTGTTTATGCTTGCATCTGTGGTTACCAAATTTTTCATTTTCTGATTTCCCTTGATTTGTGTTTTCTTTATTGTCTGTATTTCAGTTTTCTTGAACTGTTTTCTTTACTTATTTGATTGCTTTTTCTTGGTTTTCTTGACTTTAAGGGATTTATTGATTTCTTTCAGTTTTTTGTCTTTTCCTTGATTTCTTTAAGGGAATTTTTCTCTTTAAGGGCTTCTGTCATCTTCATAAAGTTATTTTTAAGGTCATTTTCTGCTTCATCTGTGTTGGGATAGTCAGGTGTTGCTATTATAGAATTCCTTGGTTCTGGTGGTGCCATATTGCCCTTTATGTTGTTGAATGTATTTTTATACTACTGTTTACTCATCTGGGTTTGGGATTAATTATAGATACAGGTATTGATTCTTCCTCCAGTTGGTGCAGGTGGTGCCTGTGCCTTCAGGGGCTGTTGATGCTGCAGGGGGGGAGGTGATGGGTTCTGTGGGCTTGGGAGGCGGAGTGGGATTTGAAGGTTCCAGCGTCTAGTAGGTGGCAGGTGTGGTGGAGAGGCCTGCCTGCAGGAGTCTTACCTGTTGACCAGCTGCTGGGGCTCTTCCTCCAATCCCTTAGTGGTTATTGAGTCTAAAGATACCCTGTACTTAAGAAGACATTCAGGGGTTAGTGAGTCTAAAGCAGAGATATCCAACCCACAGCCTGCAGGCCACATGTGACCCAGGTTAGGTATGATTGTAGTCCAACACAAAATCTTAAAATATAATGAGGTATTTTTGTGATATTCTTCACTGCTTTTGATAATTTGATTGCATGTTTCTCTGATATTAACTTTGTAGATGACAGTATACTGTCACAATGTTTCAAAAGGTAAACATGGGTATGCTCTTATAACTAGTTTAGACACCACTAGATTGAACATTCTGTTCCAAACAATTCTTGCTTATCAAGTGTAGCCTGGACATTTTTCAGAAGAATCTGTAAAAATGTATTATCCTGAAAATAATTTAATTTTTATGTGGTTAAAATAACGAAGGGGTAGTAGTTTATGAGGCAAAAATGTACTTGATGAGAAATTAGAGCTTAGTTAGAATAAATGTCTCCGATTCAGTGTCCTGTCCCTTTCCTCACATCAGTGGTGTCGAGAGTGCAGTGAGTAAGATTCTGAAGCAAAGGGCAAAGTCCTCTTTCTGCCTCGAGTGTATTCTGAGTTTACACCTGCTCTGACTGCCGAAAGCAGAATTATACCATCTCTTAAATATTTACTTCCTAAGGGCAGACAGTCTCCAGGACGAGTAAGCTCTGAAATACAACAGTTATTATAAATCATAATCCTGAAGCTTTGTATAGCATAGGAAATTCTATTCACTAGAATTGTTTGTTTGCTTAAGTTATAAACTTTACTCATCATGGGAAATTGAATTTTCTCTGCTGGTTTTTTTTTTTTTTTTTTTTTGGTTTTTTTCGAGGCAGGGTTTCTCTGTGGTTTTGGAGCCTGTCCTGGAACTAGCTCTTGTAGACCAGGCTGGTCTCGAACTCACAGAGATCCGCCTGCCTCTGCCTCCCGAGTGCTGGGATTAAAGGCGTGCGCCACCACCGCCCGGCCATCTCTCCTGTTTTTGTATAATTAAACTGATTATCACCATATGTGTTATCGTTGATGTTTCCAGTATTTTCCATGTGAATTTCCTACATATTTTCTCCTTATAGTTGTGAAAATGAAATATGAAACTTGTAAAATATTCATGTCTAAAATTTGATGGGAAAACCATTCTTGTACAGCCTCTAGAGGTTTGTAAATCCCAACACATGGGTTCCACCAAGTCAGTGTAAGGAAGCCCCAGCCATTAGACAGTCCCTGATCTCTCCTGTTTTAAGATCTGTTGGAAGATTTGCTGATGAACTAGCAGGAATATATGGGAAACAAAGAAATGGGAACATCAGACAACTGCAGAAAACATGGTGTTGTATAGGAAAGGAACTGTTACCATAGCATTGTATATAGTTGAACAGCAATATTGTTCATTACACAAAAATCCCTTTTATGTGCTCCTTACTTAAGCCAATTAACATTCATTGCAGGTGGGATGATTGTTATGGGTATTTTATACAAAACAAGGCAGCTTTTCTGTAGTTCTGCAGGAAAAACATTGAAGTTTATGTATGCAAAGAGCAGAAACACAGTTGGAGAATGAGTTCAAAAACAACCCCTAAGTTATACACACAGAATACCACACCAGAACCTCTGATTGAGGGAAGTGGACCATCATTAGGGCACATCCTTCTCCATTGTTCTCTCTCCCTTTCTAGGTGGGGGTGTCTGATCTCTTATTTTACTATCTCTTTTCTCCTCTCGATATAGGCAGCTTCCATATCAGTTTCACCAAACTGAATAGAAACCAAAGGAGAAATAGGTAATAAAAGAAGAAATAAATTAGTATGCAGTGATGAACAAGAATGGATTATTGATACATGCCATTACACAAAATGCATTATTGCTAGTGAAATAAGCAAGATTCAAAAGGTTATCCATTGTATTATTTCATCCCCTAACATTCCAGAAAAGGCAAAACTCTTGAGTGGCTGGGTAGTGGGAGGCTGTATCATATAGTATAAAGTATAGTAGTATAGAGAATTCTGGGATGACAGAGGTGTCTTCTCTCTTGGTTCTGGTCATGGTTACACAATACTACATCTATGTCCAAACTCAGAACTCTAAACTGAAAAAAGTAAGTTTGACTCTATGTTAAGTTTGAAAAAAGCAAAAACCCCAAAGTTGGCAGGGGGGAAGCAAAATTAAAGATATGTTAAGGATCATGAGATGCTCAGTCAAGAAGGGCATGCTGTGTAAGCAAGCACAGAACCTATGTGCAGAAAAAGCTGGGTATGGTGGTAAATGCCAATAATTAAAAAGGGAGGACCAAGGCAATCCTTGGGGCTCAGTGGTGAACCAGCCTAGCCAGTTCGAGAGCTCCGACCATAAAAGACCCTGTTTGCTTTTAAAAAGAAATAAGAAAGTTGAACAGCACTGGAAGCTGTCTTCTAGCTTCCATGCACATGAACGTTCCAACACAAGCACACCCTTGTGGAGTTACAGGGTCTGGGGGACATAAAAACATGGTAGAAATCTTGCCCTGCGTGTTTAAGTTTCCATGTTTTAAAAAATGTAAAATATAAGGCAAAAATCATGGATTCATTTTATTAAATACTCTTTAATATTTATTTATGAGTGTGTGGGACCACCTTCATTGTCAGCTTGACAGACTGGACAGAGGAACCTTTATTGAAGAATTGCATCCATCCTATTGGCCTGTAGACATGTCTATGGGGGAATTTCTTGACTAACGGTTGATATAGGAGAGCCCAGCCCACTGTGAGTGTGCCATCCCTAGGCAGGTAAGCCTGGGCTGGCTGTTTAAGAAAGGTAGCTGAATAAGAGCAAGATCACCAGTGACAAGCAGCACTCCTCCATGGGCTGTTCCAGTTTCTGCCCTGAGTTCCTGCCCCGAATTCCCTTGGGGATTGTGACACGAGAATTGTAAAATGAAATAAATCCTTTCTTTAATTTGCTTTTGATCAGAGTGTTTAATCACAGCAATATAAAAGCAAACTAGAATATCATGTGTTGAGGGAATGTGTGTGTGTGTGTGAATATGGAAACACATCGTACAGCTTGCTTGTGCTGCCTAATTTTAAGTCAACTTGACACAAGTTAAAGTTATCAGAGAGGAGAGCCTCAACTGAAAAAAAAATGCCTCCATAAGATCAAGTTATAAGGGGCTGGAGAGATGGCTCAGAGGTTAAGAGCACTGACTGTTCTTCCAGAGGTCCTGAGTTCAATTCCCAGCAACCACATGGTGGCTCACAACCATCTGTAATGACATCTGGCGCCCTCTTCTGGTGTGTGGGAAGCAGAATGTTGTACACATAATAAATAAATAAATTAAAAAAAAAAGATCAAGTTATAAGCAAGCCTTTAAGGCATTTTTCTAATTATTGATTGATATGGGAGGGTCCAGCCCATTGTGGGTGGGGCCACCCCTGAGATGGTGGTTCTGTTCTCTGTAAGAGAGCAGGCGGAGCAAGCTGTGGAGAGTGAGCCAGTAAGCAGCACCCTCCATGGCCTCTGCATCAACACCCAAAACAAATGCAGGATTTAGTGCCTCATGATAAATGGACGTCTCACAATCAACAGGCAGATTAAACAAATTTCTGGTTCCTCAGAGGCCCCTCAGGTACCCCACCCAAAGGCATTGTTCTCTCCCCCACCAGTAGTAACAGCTACACCGAGTCATATCTGTCTTTATTGTCACCCAGGTATACATCCCCAGTCACTTATTCTTAAAGGTTATTGTTTTTGATGACATAATCCCCAGAACCCACATTTTCCTTCTTGTCTCTAATTCTCCTTGACAGTTTATCTGTGGTATGGGAGAACTCTTAACTCTTTGGCATGTAGTTCTTCATGGTTTGGGTTTTCTGACTGCATGCTCATGATGAAGCCAAATATGTCTATCATGTGTCCTGAGCATGGTAGCTGGATGTAGGCTAGGGATCACATGGCTGGTATAACTCAAGTCCATTTCCCCAACAAAGGTACAGGCTAGGTGCTCTGTTGTTTTACGAGAAGACCCTGTAACTGCAGTTGGTGGATGTATTCAAAATTCACAAGGCTGAGTATGAAATATATTTAAATATTTAAACATTTAATTGACTTGTATCATTTGTTCTTTAGCAATATTAAAGACTTACAATGTTTTTACGTTTGAGGATATTCTATATATAAAGAAGATAAAATATGTCATGTGTTCATATTGATCCTTGGAGTTCAAAGCAAGGACTTTGAATTTTAAATTCTTGGTTCTCAGGGACACAAGTGATAATAGAATCTCAATATTAATATTTTTAGTTCTTAGGCATAACATGCATATAGTAGCAGAGACAATGCAAAATATAAACAATCTGTGTGCTATGTCTAATGAAATTATTGTGCTGTAAAATGATGTAAGATTGTACATGTGGAAATAAATTAGTATACGCATCAATGTCTTTGATTCATCCCTGATTAAAATCAGAATCAGCATCCATCCCTTTAAAAAAAAGTCTATTAATTGGGTTTGGTGAAACAAACCAAAAAAAAAAAAATGCTTAGTTACTTAGTCCACAACAGAACAGAGGCACAGAAATATTCAGATAGGAACAATATCAAAATCCAGCTGTTATTAATCTAAAAAAAATCAGTAAGGACAGAGACCACATGATCATCTTATTAGAGGCAAAAAAAAAAAAGGACAACTACTCCACCTGGTTGATATGATGTCATGATACTGATAGCGCTACTACAAGACCTGTTTTGGGTACCAGCTGCATAAGCCAGTTCTAACTTAGTTAGCTGAAATGGTGCACATCTTTTACAACGTTCTGGCCAGACCTCCACAAAATACTCAGAGACTATTTGCAGTCTTACCAGACATTAATCTTGAAATTTAACCATCATTTTACTTTCACAGGATCCCCTAGAAAGAACGTCACCCCCCATGACAGCTTGGAAGTAATTCTAGAGGATGATGTCCCCTATCCCAGAAAAGTTAGTCCTCAGGCTTAGGGACAGCATTTAGAAGTTGATTATAATTGGTATACAGTTGAAGGTTGGGGAAGAAATTTTTTTAAGCTCAGGAATCTTTTTTTTTGTTTTTGTTTTTGTTTTTGTTTTTGTTTTTTTTTTGTTTTTTCGAGACAGGGTTTCTCTGTGGCTTTGGAGCCTGTCCTGGAACTAGCTCTGTAGACCAGGCTGGTCTCGAACTCACAGAGATCCACCTGCCTCTGCCTCCCGAGTGCTGGGATTAAAGGCGTGCGCCACCACCGCCCGGCTTCAGGAATCTTTTTGAAAAAAAAAAGAGGGAAAATTGGATGATGGGATAATAGATTGGTATTTGTGAATTATTATTTATAGACAATTACATTGGTATAAATTCTTGTATATTGATACAAAGTTAAATTATATTGAATATTGTATGCATGCATGCTTCTACCTCTGTTTAAAACATTTTTTATGTATTGATTATATATTTACCATATTGCAGTGTACATTTCTACCTCTGATCAAGATACTTATACATTATTTACATTTGGAGGTCATTGTCCTCATTTATTGCACATTTGTTTATTGTCTTAGTTTTTAAGTTATATAGGTATTAAGAATTATAGATCAATAGTCATCTATGTCTGTCATACTTATAGTTAGACTAGTCAGGTTCTTTATATATATATATATTAAGAATTATAGATCAATAGTTATCTATGTTTGTCATACTTATAGTTAGACTAGTCAGGTTCTTTAGATACATAGAGATCATATTCTGCATAGATAGATAATCTTCAACCACTTCAAAGAGCTGTAGAAAATGGCATTTAAATAACTTAGAGTTCTGTTGAAGTGAGACACAATTGCTCCTGGCAGCACCAATCTATTCCTGAGAGAATGTTGAGTACCAAAGACACTCCACTTGGAGCTTGTTTTCTTCTTGGCAAAAATTGGCCTGTGGGCAAAGAAATGCCCATGCCTCAACCAATGACAAAATACATAGTATCTGGAAATGGATAAGTAGGACCGTCAACTCTTGTCAAGACAGGGTAAGACGGTTTTGAAAAGTTTCTCTCCTTTGAAAATAGTCTGTCAGTTATTCTAGGCCTTAGCCAAAGTTGGTTACTTCAACATTGCAAATGAGACTTTGGGTGATTGCCCAGGTAGCCAGTTGTCTCTGTCATTTGTTGCACATTTTGGAAGTTGCTTGATGGCATTTCCTACTTACTCAAGTAATATATTTCCCTTCTCGAATCTTCGATGGGGTTGAAGACTAGATAATTGTAGTTACTTTCCTCTTATGACTTGGACAAGTTATTTATTATGCAAGACTTAAGCTAGTTAGGATAGGATATTTGTTCTTATTGTATATAATTTTGTATAAGCAGCAGGAGGTCTCAGTGTATAGATGCCAGGCTGTGACATTCACTGCCCTGGGTAGTCCAGGCACGGCCTGAATTCTCTTGAGATGCTGAAAAATGAGCAGGAGCCCATAATGTCGGACCTGCAGAAATGGCCCATGGAGGTCAGTGATGCCTTGAACGAGTTCAAGCGACTGGGAGAGGAGAACGAATCCTACAAGTAAGGACCTGATTTAGCTTTGGAGAGATTGTTATTTCCCTCTGTCTTTGAAGCAATATGAGGTCTCTGGTTCTGGTCTGTCTGTCTCTTAGAAGCAACCTGTCTTGTGACCCTTGGAATTGTGCCTCTTTGATTCAGTTTTGCTGAGTGTGAAAAGATACTGTGTCCCTCCCAGTGATGTCCTGCCAGCCTCAGGAACCCTTAGATAGAAAAATGGTTTGCACCGTGAAGTGGGTGTTAGGTAGCTCAGGGGCTCTGGGACTCTGGCAGGGGCTTTACAGAGCTGATATCCATGGGCTCCGTAGACAGAATTTATTCTATTTGGGACTTCTGCCCTCATTCAGGAGTGTCTGCCCTCCACCTGCGGATGCTTTCCCAATTCCATGACTCATTAAGCACAGGTGGGGCTGCATCCTGTTCTCAGGGTCACAGTATAACTTTGGGTGCCCAGGTTTTCAGAAGTAGTTTGACTCTTTCTGGAATTTGTTTATTCTCTGGATTTGGTCTGCTTCTGAGTGATACTGGCTTGACTACTGTGAGTTCTAGTCTTTGATGTCTGGGGTCTTGGAACTTTTCAGGACTGGTGGTACTTGGAGGTAGGGATGGCAGGTGCAGACTGGATGGGGCTTGTGGGCCCATATTTCGATTTGGCACAGAAGCCATTAGCCCGGTCTGAGCTAGTCACATAGCTCTGCAGACAAGCTGTCTCTTCCTTAACAAAAGCCAGGATGTGGTGCTCCTAGTTTCTTTTGTTAAAATGTAGAGTACCTGAAAAGAGATGTTGACCGAAGCTGATGACTTAATGGTCTAGAGTTTTGGTGCTTCCTTTCCTTTGTAATTTGGAGGATGTCTTATAGAGATGCTAATTCATGGCCTACCTGACTGCTAGATGCGGACATGACCTAAGCCTAGGCACCTGGTTGCCTAGGAGATGGCCTAATGTGTTTCCCCCACTCAGTTGAGGGGTATATAAGATGTTTGGAGAATAAAGAGTGATTCTGGCCTTTTCCAAGATGACCTTGTAAGCTGTGTCGGTTTTATTCCTCGAGACTCCGTTCCAGCCGGGTTAGGGGATCTGTGTTGGACCCACACGGGCTCCGACAGGGGCTCACCATTTTTGTATGGTGGTTCAGTTATCGCCACAGCCTGGTCCTGCAAGATTTGACTCAGCTGAAAGAAAATGTGCGTGTGTTGAGGCTGAAGAACCGATTGCTGCAGAAGGAGAAGATTGAACTGCAAGAGTCCTGTGAGGAGCACTGATTGCTCTTCCAAAGGTCCTGAGTTCAATTCCCAGCAACCACATGGTGGCTCACAACCATCTGTAATGAGATCTGGTGCCCTGCAGGCATACACACAGACAGAATATTGTATACATAATACATAAATAAATATTTAAAAAAAAGTCCTGTGAGGAGGTGAAGAAGCTCATTAAAGGTGACCATTGAGAAGATCTGTGAGCATCAGGTCGGCCGAGGCAGTGGGGGCCTGTTCACCTGCCCAACCATAAACATTGAGACACCCACATATCCATCCACCCAGTCATCCAGACTCTGACCTACATACCATCCAACTGCTCATTTCTGTGATATCATAAGTCTCTCTGGAGAGTTAGTCTCTTGCAAGAAGCTGGATGATTGTCCAGCAAACCCTCCTTCTCTGCTATAAACTGCAGTGCCTTCAGAGAGATGGGTCAGTCACATATCACACACCTACATGTCACTATGGACAGAGGGCTGCTCTGCAGAGAGCTACTTTAGAAATAGCACTAGCTTTCTTTGATGAGATCAGGGGCCTGGGGCTTCATTTGCACTGCAGGGGTCCTGTGAGATCTCAGGTAGGAAGCCACTTGCAAGGACTAGAACACAGTGCTAATGCAAGTGAGTGGTTCTCAGTGTCAAGTTTTGTGGTTTGCATGTGGTCTTTTCCTTTCTTCCTGCATCCCAGTGTGTTCTCTTCCCCTTGCTCAACTCTTGATTCATACTGGCGTAAGTGTGAGTATCAGCTTGTAGGCCCTGTTTTCTGTAGGTGGTGCTAGGAAGTTCTCCCATCCTGGTGCTTCCAGTCTGGAGCTGACTGGATGACCCTAGATGTGGGCAGTCTTTGCTGAGGGTTGGGGTAACAGATTTGAGGTTTCAAGAGAGAACATTTTATCCAATCACCTCAGCGTCGTCTGGCTAATCTATGTGCTCCTCTAGGCATTTTTAGTCTCCATGGGATGGATTGCAGAGGTGTGGGTCTCAGTTGAAACACCATATGTGCATAGTCTTAATTCAACTGTTCATTCTACCTGGTGTGCTTAGTCTGAACTCAACTGTTCATTCAACCTGGTGTGCAGAGTCTGAACTCAACTGTTCATTCACCATGATGTCGTCCTCTTTTTTCTGCTCACTTCTGATTTCTGTGCTCTGTGTGTATTGATGCGGGTGTGTAAATGTGTACATTGGTGGGTGTGTTTGCAGGCTGCATAATGAACTCCAGTGTTGTGCTCTGTTGTTCATTCCGCTATTCCCTTGACCCTAGGTCTCTCACTGAACCTGAAATTTTCTTTTCTGTCTATTCTGGCTGGCCAACCCTTTCCAGATCTCCTGTCTTCCAAGGCAGATCTTCTGTCTTGTTTTGTCTCATCTAATTGTTACGAGTTTCTACAGTTCAGAAAAAGGAAGGATGTAGTAGCGCTCTCTTCTTTTACACAAATTTATTATTTTGGAATTAATGTGTTCTGTGGTAAATAAGAAAAATCAAACAAGACAGGTATTTTAAAAATGAAAAGTAGACTTCTTTCCTTTCATTGTACATAGCTTACAGCAAAGGAAATGTCTCGGTGACTTCACAACAAGGAATCCCACAGTGCACCCCTTGCTGACATTGAGTTGTTGGCTCTATCCTGTGCATGGCTGTGTCTTTACAGATCCCTCTCATAGCTGTTCAGAATGCTGTTTTCCTGAAAAGGATACAGGTGATGTTACTAGCCTTCTGACTGATATTGGGGCTGAGTTCATATTATACGCCTTGTAATCTATTGAAAACTTCCTGGTGTTGACCATGGGTCACTTTCCTTCACTTGAGCTCTCAGGGTCTTCTGTGGAGGAGCCAGGGCAGGTTTAGTGAGGGACTGTGATGGATCAACCTGGAACCTGTGGGATTGGTGAGTCTCGGGATTGATAAAGTTCATGGAAGAAAAGCAAGTGCAGGACAGGGTGGCAGAGCCTGGCTGAGTCTGAGAGCCTTGTAGACAGCAGGGAGGACCCCACTACCTCCCCCTGCAGCAGAAAAGGTTATGAAAGGCAGTAATCTTCTCCCTGGCAATTCTTGGTTCAGATTGTGTGTGTGTGTGTGTGTGTGTGTTATGTGGTAGTTTTCTGTTCATCTCTGTGACTGTGTTTGTGTGTCCCCATGTTGTCTGTATGTATAGGGATGAGTGCTTGTGTGGCTGTATGTGAGTAGGGGTGCTTATATGTGCAAGTTTGAGTTTGTGGCATCGATGTGGTTTTTTTGTGTGCCTGTATATTTTGGCATATTTGTATGTTCACTTACTCCTGAAACATCTTCAATGATGATGGAGTCCAACATTATTGAGAAAGTACTCTGCCCACTCACTTTGTGTCCATCAAACATTGTATATTGCTGCCCATCTTTCTGCATAGCAAACACTGCTCTATTTCCCAAAGCAGATTGCAGTGTAATTCCTGGGCATGAAAGAGCAAATGCCAGGGTCAAGAAACTGCTGAGTTCATTATAGGTGTTATTGGAAATCTTCCAGATGCCTTGAACACCTTGAAGACTCACAGGCTGTCTTTGTTTACTAGAAACTTGAACTTCTCCTTCCTGCTTTGCTCCTCGATATGGATGCCAGCTCTGACACAGTGACACATGCTCCAGATCTCAGCACTTGGGAGGTAGAGGCAGGAGCAAGGGGTTCAAACGCCTGCATTGTGAGTTCGAGACCAACCTGGCAATATAAGGCTCTTTCTGATAAACCAAAACCAAAACACTCGGTGCCATGTCCACCTGTGGACACCAATGAGATGTCCTGTACCACCACCTACATTCAACACAGAGTATTCAAGATGCTTCAACCTCTAGGTCCGTATAGAGAGCCTCAGAAACTTGGCTGAAGAATGGGCCGATAACCAAGTTCATGGCGTTTGCAGCCCCATTATCACCAGCACTCTGTGTGCTCCAGAAGTGCCTAGGTACTGCTTGGAGTTAGGGGAAAGTTGATTCCGAAGAGAGAGCATAAATAAGACTAATGGATAGAGTTGCAGCCTCAGAACTAGGATAAAAGCTAACTGAGAGCTCAGTGGATAAGGAACCTGCCACCAAGCCTGACAACCTGAGTTTGATCTTTGGGACCCACAGAGTAGAGAGAAGAAGCCAACTCCCACAAGTTCCTCACCCACTCCCATACTCCCAAATCACTTAATAAGAACCAGACTGACCCCTTGGGTATATGGCCATGAAGTACTGGGTACCATTCTTGGTCTCTCTAGTGATCTCTTCCCCAGTCCTACTCTTGGCTCTCTATCCATGAGAGGACTCTTTGCCTCACCTTGGGAAGATCCTCTTTCAGAAACTGTAGCACAGAATACATGGAGCTGTTGCTGTTTACCTGGGGGTGACACACACCAGGGCCTCAGCATGAACAACCACATTGTCAGGCCTCACTCAGATGTGAACATGGCATACTGCATTGTCTCAACATTCACCTGCAATGTGCCAGGAACATAACCAACCAATCTGCAGACTTCCGTGGCAATGGCTTTCATCTTTGATGTCACGATGGCTTTTTTTTCCTTCAAAGTCAAGGTTTCTCTATGTAGACCTGGATGTCTTAGAACTCACTGTATAGACTACAGTGTCTTCTACCTCAGAGGTCTGCCTGGCTCACGATGGCTCCTGAAGAAGTCTTGGAAGCCATGTTTGTGCCAGGTCTTCTATCACAAAATTTACTTTTGTTTTGATTCATTTGTGTGTATGTGTGTTTGTCTGTGTGAATGCATGTCACCTGTGTGTAGGTACACATGAAGAGGAAAGAGGGGTCAGATCTCCTGGAGCTGCAGTTCCAGGAGGTTGGGTGCTGGAACAGAACTTTTGCCTCCTGGCGGAGCAGCAAATGCTTTTTCTTTTTTTTAATACATAAATTTATTATGTATGTATCCCTGCAGGCCAGAAGAGGGAACCAGATCTCATTACAGATGCTTGTGAGCTATCATGTGGTTGCTGGGAATTGAACTCAGGACCTCTGGAAGAGCAGCCAATGTTCTTAGCCTCTGAGCCATCTCTTCAGCCCAAGCAAGTGCTCTTAACTGCTCAGTCAACTCTAAAAATCCAGAGAAATTTGATATACTGGTTTATGTTCAATATCTGTGCTGACTCCTGACTGACTCATGCATTTCACCTCACTCTGGCTCTCTCCAGCAATCCCCCGGGTCCCCTGACAACAACTATCATCTTCTGTCTTCTCAAGAGACAGTGTTCTATCATTGCAGGCCCTTGGGACAGATCTGAGCAGCCTGCATGAGGCAAGCAGACCTCCGACCTCCCTGGTTATCCACAGTCGCTGATCTGCAACCAGGAATAGCTATGTCTCATTTGTTGTTATTCTTCTGTAAAACTTAGAAAACAGGCAAAATAAATTTACCCCTAAAAACATGGTGTATTGCTAGTTCTTTTAGCCTCTGGTCTCTTGAAAACCTGTTTGCATCGTTTGGGGCTTACAGAGAATGGCTATGAACCAAGAAGGAGAAAAATGAATCAGGGCTGTTCAGGCATAGAATAATGACATCAAAGGATAAAATGTCTACTGACCTAGTGCTCAACACTGCTGGCTCATTTAATGTTTTCTCTTTCATGTAACTAGTAGTTAGAAAAACAACAACAACAACAACAACAACAACAACAACAGAACAGGTGACTGAGAGATGGCTCAGTATTTGAGAGTACAGGCTATGCTTCTAGAGGTCCTGAGTTAGATTCCCAGCCACTACAGGGGGACTTGTAACCATCCCCAATGGGATCTGATGCCCTCTTCTGGCATAAAGGCATGCATGCAGATATAACATTCATATACATAAAATAAATAAACAGATATTGAAAAAAAAACAAATAACACCATAGATTCCATTTTGAGAATCAGATGTAAGTCCTTTTTTAAGACAGAGGATGAGGAAGCCAGAAAACAGAGTATGAATCAAGGACAGCAATCATTTCTTAACTATGCTTGGGAAAATATTCCGCCACCAGCCAGCAGTATGACTGTGGCCTAGAGAATGAGAGAAACCTCAGAAAACTTGACCTTGCCAGAACCCGCTCCACCTAGGCTTACATGGTGCTCTTGGAAATTCACACTGTTCATGTCAATAACCTAAGCTCTCAGCTCTTTACATCACCAGTAGAAAAAGCATTCACAGATCACTGGGTTCTGACAAACGCAGCATACCTGGAAACCAAAGGGCATTCCCATTAGAAGACTAGAGCTTGACATGATAACAAACAAGGAACACACAGGGTGCTGTCTGGAACGAGTGTCTCTGACCACTATCCTACCCTCACACATTGTCTGGCTCACTTCCTCATCAAATTCTGGCTTTGCAGTCTGCAAGGTCCTTTCTTCCACAAGGGGACAGAGAAGATACAAAATGGAATCGAGCCTGTGGCCCAACAATGTGGCCTGCAGCTTTAACAGGTGTCATAAACTGTCAGAACATGACCAATTCCCAGGGGCTGGGACTGTGCTCAGCAGTTAACACAGTGGCCTAGCACTCGAGAGCCTGTGCACAATCCCCAGCAATAGAAACACACACGGGTTTTCTTGCAACACACAAAGCTACTGATGTAGCAGGAAGTGGAAACAGTGATGGGGGCTGGAAAGAAATCCTTTGCTGTGACCTAAAGGGAGACACAGAGAGTCAAGTTTCATAGCCATTTGTAACTGCAGCAAGGAACCCGCGTCTTCCTGAAGCTGCAATTCCTGGAAGCCAGGGAAAGGATGAACAACAAGTCCTAAATAGTGACAAGGTGAGCATGGGAAACCTCTCAGAAACCAGCAGGGAGTTATCACCCCCTTTCCACAGTCATGCTAGGAAACAGCTTACAGAGGCTCAATGGTAAGTTCCAGACGACAAGCTCAGCATTTCCCTCTGTGGGACTTTGCCACCAAGGGACTCAGGCCTGGTCTCTACCTTAAAGAAAACACAGATAATCTGAGCTGGGTTACTATATGTTTCCTTATCTTCAGAGCACCAGCATGTCTAAATGTTCCCTTTCAGCACCAAGAAGGGGTAAATCACAGCTTTTGTATAAAACATGCACACACATATGAACACAGTCAAACACAAAAGAATGCACTCATTCATGCGTACACCTACACACACACATGCACTGAGAAGGCAATGCGCACATTTACACAGTGTTGTTGTTCTGTGAAATGACACTTCCTCACGTTCCCTGCTGGTGTCCTCTTCCAGGGATCTTTACAGCAGTGTCTACAAGACCCTTCCAACCTGCCCATTGTGTGGAAGAAAAACTCAGGAGGCATTAAGCAAGAATAAAACCTATTGGCCACAAAGTCTCTGGCAGCAGGGAGCTAAAGGGAGATAGGAAAAAAGAATAGCAATCAAGGTCCAAGATCCAAAATTCTAAAATCCATCTACATAAGAATATGTTCCCAGAAGGCTACACACATACCCAGCCAGTGACTCAAGAACTGGCAGGTGCCCTATGCCCTTGCCTATAGGAGAAATAATTTAGGCATTCCATCTTTGCTAGAATGCTGGTGCAGGTTAGAAGCTAGGAAGAGGAGAACGTGAGTTGGAGCTGCTATTCCAGAAGAGCCAAGGACCTCAGGGGGCACCCAACCCATTCCCTGGGAAGCCATTGTCTTCAAGACTTCCATATTGTGGGCAGGCCACCTCCAAACCGGAACCTCCTGTAGCTAGAGGTACTGAAGATGTAAAATAGACTGCAGCGAGGGCAGTGCAGCTCTGACACCAGCAGTCAGTGGGGCCAGACTGACATGCAGTGTAATTCAATGCCACAGCAACACGTTCTACGTAAACACCAAGTGAAAATAACAGATGAATGATAAGACCTCAAGGGACAATCTAGACTAAAAGACTGTGTAGCTTCTACTGCCATTTACCTTCGAATGTTTCTCAAAGTGAGGCAAAGATCTGTTTTCAAAGCCATCTGGAACCCAGGAGCCACTGATGGCTTGCTGTTCCACACACGCGATCATCTGTGATATGTTAATGAAGGACCCAGGGAACAGGTCAGAAATGGAAAACTACTGGAAACAATAACAGAAGCCAAGCAGAACAGGGGCATAAAATAGAATGTGACACAGCACGACCTGTCCAAGGTTACTGAAGGACAGAATGACAGTAACAGAGATGGAACCAAGGACAGGGCTCAGGGACATGTGCATGTGTGGGGTGGAGGGAAGGTCCACTGGAGTCATTCAGATGCCATCAGATTGGCCTCTGGACATGGGTTTTGCACAGAGAGGAGGTAGGGGAGAAGGAGAAGGACTGTGAATGTGAGTGAGAGAGAAGCAAAGATAGAGGAGGGGTACCCTAGCTGAATGCCAGGAGCAGGAAGCAGAGCAATGGGCAAAGGGCATTCACGTTAGAGATCTGCAATTTTATTTCATGGTGAATAAAAACCCACAGGAATAGAAGCCCTGAGGTTCTGAGTTTGAGCAGAGTGGAGAGCACCACACTCAGTCTGTGGGCTCTTTCACCTGGGGATTCCCTAGTTCAGTTTTCTCTGCTAATGGATCAACACACTTTTGCTAGCACCCTCATGGGGACATTCCTTATGTGCTAAGGAATCCCAGGGCAATTTTCTAAAGCTAAGCACATGGCTTCCATGACTGTCCTCTTAACCTAAATCCCACACTGTAACCAACTCTGCAGGTTCTTCCTGAATGTGCTTTCTAATACTTGTTCTTGAGGAAGGTGACCTTTCCTCGGTTATGTTCATCTTAACATAGACTCTCAGTAAGAGCTGCTTGCTCATATTGATGAACAGAGTGATTTTAATGAAGGAATGAGACATTTTCAGCATCTTTTGAAAGAAAAGCTCAGTTCTCAACTATGGCCCTCCAATCAAGCTAAGGGAACTCTGGGTTTGGAAGGAGGAGGTGCTGAATGGATTCCTCTGTGTTCCCAGAGAGGCTCCTGGATGGGGAAGCTGGGCTTCTGGTCAGTCCAGGACAGCTAGTTAGCAGGGTGACAGATGCAGGTCCCCATGACATCAGCAGTCCCTTCCCCAGACAATTCTACTGTATCCCAGAGAGCTCTTGGCATTCCGTGTGATGTCACCAGTGTTGTAGCAACACCAACTGCCCATCGGACATTCTTCGGTGCCCACAGGGTCCAGCAGTAGTCATGTTCTCAAGACTGAGGGGTCTAATTAGGAGAGCGGATGGAGAAGGTCCAGAGAACAGAGAGAGGCAGGAGGAAGCTGACGCTCAGTTTGGGCGTAAAGCAGGAAGGAATAAATGGTTCTGGCGAAGATGCAGTGAGTCATGCATGGGAAGGAGGTGGGCAGCTTGCTGAAAGAGGTGGATTTGAGGTGGGCCTTCCAGTAATGGGGCAGAGGACCAGGATCCTCTCAGTAGCTAATGGACATCCCTGCTTATCATAATTTATCAGGGTCAAGGATTCCAGAACATTAGTTTGTCCATCTCCTAAGCCAGAGGCTGACCAGGCCAAGGATGTTGTGCTGGGATGACCGCTTAGCTGTGACCTTTACTGTGGTTTGAGTTAATATGTGGGGACGGAAGGAGACCACAGGAGAAAGGGAAGGACTGATGTGTCCCCATCTTAGGGAGGCATCACTGCCTCTCACCCTCTGTGGATTCCTGTAGGTCCAGTCTCTCTCTGACACTAGTCACAAGGGAAGAAAAGTTCTCTGGACAAGATATAATGTCTTCCGACTGTACTGCAGAATTCCTCTGAGCACCTCTCCCTGACAGTGGCCCCTAGGGTTCTATGTCAGCAGTTGAGGGTGGCAGGCAGTTCTCTAGTGTAGACAAACAACTGTCTGAGGTATGGGAGCAGAGCAGAGACTGGCTGCCTCCTGCCAGCTTCAGTGATCTGGATAGTCAGTGGGTGACTTGGGGAGCCCGTTGACCATGTTGTGCCCCCGCATGGCTTTTCAGTTGACAGCCATGGCCTGGATTGGCCAGGAAGGATTCTGGGCTCCTCACAGCAGCCGAGTGCTCATGCACTGTGCCATTATTCTTCAGCTTCTGAAACCCCAGGCAGGCTTCAGGGCTCTGGACCACACTGCATCCTGTGTTGCTGTGAATTCTGTGTCTGAAGAGGTGGTGTCTGTTCCCCTGAGCATGTGTAGGAGGCAGAGGAAAGCCCTGGCTGCTTATGTAGCCACATCTCTAGAGCAATGGGAGAGCTGAGGTCCACAGAGGTAGCATCTCAACCTGGGTTGTCACCAGGTTCCAGACATGGTACTTCTGTTTGGTCCTCAGGGTGACCTGTCCATCGTCTATGCCTTGTCGCTATGCCATCTCACTTGTGTTCCATCTACCCACAGATGCTGCTGCGGTGCCATCTTCCAACCCAAGGCCCCGTACCCAGAAACAGATGCAGAAGGAAATGGGGAGGCTGACCAGGGAGCTGCAGCTGATGACCAGCCAAAGAAATGAGCTGCGGGATCACGTGATCTTTATCACTGAAGGAAAGGTGGATGATAGGTATCCATTGTTCCAGACTTCATGGGACCGTCAGCAATGTCATCCTCACCTGCTTTCTTTTAAGGTTTTGGGCTACACAGTGCCATCTGACCTGAGCTTGTGGGAGCTCATGGACTCTGGACCAACAGACGGGAGCCTCCATGGGATGACCTAGGCCCTCTGCTTGTGTGTGACAGTGTGTAGCTTGATCTCCTAGTAGGGTTCCTGTCGTGAGATCAGGGCCCTTCCCTGGAGCTTATCTGCCTTTTGGGAACCTCTTCCCATGCTGGATTTCCTTGCCTACACTAGATATGACACAAGGCAGGGAGCTCAGTTCTGCATTAACTTGACATGCCATGTTTCTTTTTTTTTTAATATTTATTTATTTATTTATTATGTATACAATATTCTGTGTGTATGCCTGAAGGCCAGAAGAGGGCACCAGACCCTATTACAGATGGTTGTGAGCCACCATGTGGTTGCTGGGAATTGAACTCAGGACCTTTGGAAGAGCAGGCAATGCTCTTAACCTCTGAGCCATCTCTCCAGCCCCGACATGCCATGTTTCTGATGGAGACAGTGGAGGAGTGGAAGGGGAGGGAGGTATAGATGGGAAAGGGGGCAACAGGGAGGAGAGGAGGGAGGGGTATATGCGATCAGTATGTAAAAGAACTGTCAATAATTCTATTTAAATAAAATATAAATGAAACTCTGTTTTTAAAAAAAGCTGTTGGGTTCTAGGAGGTTGCACTTCCTGAGTGACTAACCTCATGTCCTAAGTTCCTCTCAGAGGAGAGGCAGCCCCGAAGCTGAGATGGGGACTCTGACAATTCTGCTTCCTGCAAAGGAAAACCAGAACCTGTGGTCTGAGTCACACAGCTCAGGGATTGGGGCAGGAACGTGTAGTTCCCAGCATGCATTATCAAGAGACACGACAGATAGTGGCTTGTGTAAGATACGAGCTGCTGTTAGCTTGTGGTGAGTCTTTGGACTTGCTTGGCAGGAGATTGGGTGCAGAAAAGTGCTGGTAGCAGCTGGAGGGGCTTCTTCCCACTTGGTCCATCTCAGTGTCACTGGAAGTCCTGGGGCTCATCGTTTCTCTCTAGTTTTGTGCACTGTACTCATTGACAATACTGCTCCACACATTTTTTTTGGTATCTGATTATGGGTGTTTTTCCTCTCTGTGTCTCTGTATTTCTCCTTCTCTCTCTATTGCGTGTGAGTCTGCATATACACATTTGCATGTTTTTCTGTCCCTGCAGACTACAGCAGCCAGGGATCTGTGGTAGAAGCTAAGGATTTGCCTGACCCAGTTTCTAGGTGATGCCACTGCTGAGGTTGGGATCCCCACTTTAAGCATTACTAATGTTGTCTTATGTGCTCACTTTGATGGCACCTAGGAATCCCTTATGGAGTTTGTTTATATTGCTGTCCTGCTGTTCAGTCTCAAACCCAGAGTTGTGTTCTCTGTCTTACTGCTCAATGACAGTCATCCAGGGTCTAGAATCGCTTTCTGAAACAGAAGAGATTTCATTGCAATATCTGGTGTGGCAAGACCTGTGGCATAGACTCCTGGTAACACAGAGAGCTAGACTGACCATATAGGCCTACTGCGTGAGCTCATGCAGCTAGGACACTCTCCATCTGAGCCAGGCCTCTGCTGACCTAGGGTCAGGATAACAAGAAATAAGCACAATGATGTCCCAGAACATAGTATCTAGAATGTGGCAACCACTGGGCTATGGTAGACCAGGATCCAGCTTGAGTTTCCATGATCCTTGAGGCCTGTGTTCACGGGATTCTTTCCTCCTGTTTTAGGCCCTACCACCCACCAAATCCCCTGAATGAGAAAGTGAAGCTACAGCACAAACAGGCCCTGTCAGCACTAAAGCGCCTGGAGGACGAGAACACCAAGGCCTCAGAAAAGCTGAGTGAGCTGTCCAAGGAGACAGTCTTGTATCGGTAAGGGCACATCTTGACATGGACCCTGAAAGTTGTGGAACGGCCATCTCTGCCTTTCTTTTTCTCTGCACAGAGAGTTCCTGCTTCTGTTTCTAGACTTTCTGCTTCTTAGAAAGCAGCTCTTGGACTTGTGTCTCTTGGACTCATTATTGGAGAGTGAGTGTGAAAGAGACTGTTAGCCCTACCACCATTGTCCTAGAGCCTCTAGATAGAAAAGGGCTTTGCACCAGGAGGGAAATGCCAGGCAGCCCTGGTGTCTGGAGCACAGGCCCAGGCTTTAGAGGTCTGGGGGCTGTGGAACTTGTAGGTAGAATAAGCTTATCTTTGGCCTCCTGTCCCCCTCCTTGGAGGATGTTTGCCCACTACTTGCTGATGGTTCCCTATTACTGTGGACAGTTAAGGACAGTTGGGGGTCTCCTCTTTCTATTGAAGGGACATGGATCCTGTTTGGTGTTGGGTTGTCCATAGGAGTTTGATGCTTTCTGGTATTAGCTGCTGTCTCACTTTGGCTTTCTGAGTGTAGCTGTCAAGGCTGTATCAGACTCTTGGCTACATCTTCAAGGAAGCATAAGGCCTTTTGGGGTGCTAGTTCCTGGAGGCGGGAGGCAGGAGGAGGCTGGCAGGCCTTACTATGCAGTGTGTCTCTCCAGCGGTGTGCACAGCTGGCTCCTGATGCAGCATACTCACCTGGAGCAGAAGGTGGACCTGCTGAGGCAGGAGAAGAAGAAATTGCGGGATGATTGGGTCCTACTGATGCGCCACGTAGAGGACTTGAAAGTGCTCTGTAAGAACCAAGAAGGCAACAGTGATGTTAAAACCCAGCAGCAACAGGTAGGGGCAGGCAAATCAGCCAGGCTAAGGTCTGGCCCCATTTGCCCTTCTGACTGCTCTCTGCCCATCCCCCACCTGTGCATTCACCCCCACCTTACTCATTCATCTCCCGTTCGACCTCCCACCTCATGCTACCAGGTGTTCATTTCAGTGTCCATGTCCAAGTACTTCTGGGAAGTTAGCTTCTTAAGAGAGACTGAGTTATTGCTCTAAGTGCACAGCAACAGTCACCAGGACCTGGAATTGCTGTCTGAAACAGGAGAACCATTCCTGCTGCTCTGTTTGAAGCTGCAGTCCAGTGAAGGAAATGGGTCAATAACACACCACACACCTACATGGATCTATGATAGGTAGCATTCTACCTACCTATCATAGAGCTTGGAGTGAGTGAGCTCTGGCTCCTGGGCCTCATTTGCTTGGCAGGGCTCATGTGAGATCATAGGTGGGAAGCAGTTTGCAAGAAGGAGATCCCCATGCAAGGCCCCATTGAGTGCCCCTCACTGGCATGGGTTAGGGTAGCATGGGGCCTTCTCCTTTCTTCTTGCATCCCAGTGAGTTCTATTCCCTTTGCCCAGCTCTCAGTTCCCAGTGACAGAGCCTGAGCAGCAGCTCCTCAGCCCTGTTGTCTGGGATCAGTGCTGGACACTTCTCCCATTCAGCAGACTACAGTCTGGGGTTGACTGGATGATCTGCCGGGGGCTTTTGACAAGCTGGTGGTCAAATGAGAGAGAATTGAGCCTTCAAGGGAAGAATTTCTCTATCAGCTCAACATAGTCTTGCCAAGCAAATCACAACCGTAGTAGTCCTCAAGAAATGATGGCTGAGCTGTGGGACTGTTCTGAAAGAGCTGGTGTGATTCGTCTAGACCGCTCCTCCGCCATGATGCTTCTACAAACTCCATTTCCCCCTCGCTGTTCCTCTTTCTTTAACTCTCAGTTCTTGTGTTGTGTGTATGTGTGTGCCTATGTGTGTGTGCCTATGTGTGTGTAGTGTAAGCATATGGGGGTTGTGGAGCGTGACACACATGTGCACTGGCTAGCAGAGACCACACTGTGTTTCTATTCAGTCTCTGCCTTGAATCAGGCTTCCTCACTTCCCTGGATGTTTACTGTTTTTCCTTCCTGGATGACCAACAAGCTACTGGGATCCTTTGTGTGTGCTTAGATTTGTGTGAGATTGTGTAATCCTCCGCTGAGAACACACTCTTCTAATGAACAGGAGCTCAAGGGGTTGGTGGAAAGACTTCAGTTCCTGCTGAAGCAGAAGGAAGCAGACACCCAGAAAAAGGACTTAGCAGAAAAGGTGCAGCATCACTTTGAGTTCTCCCAGATGAGGTAGGAGCCCAGACTGGGAGGACATGGTACAGACAAGTGGATCCGCTGTTCCTTGAACCTCTGTCTTTTATAAGTTTCTGCCCCTCTGCTTGGCTCCAAGCTAGAACCATGAAAAGAAACCGAAAGATATTTGTGCTGGTTCAGTCAACAAGAAATTCTATCCAGAAAACAATACATTGGTACTCATGTTTTATTAGAATTGAGTCTCACTTTCTCCCTCCTGACCTTTCTCTGCTCTCAGCAGACTTTCCTTGAACTCACAGAGACCTGCCTGCTTCAGCCTCCCCAGAGAAGGGATTTAAAGGTGTGCACCACCACATCTTGCTGAAACAGCATTTTTATTTAAGAACATCCTGTGTAGGGAAGAGATTCCCACCTTTGAGCAATGCTCTCTGTAACGTTAGCCTATTTCCTGTGCGAAGGGTTCTCTGGATAGAATATGTTAAGGACTTTCCTGGATGAACCCAGGCAGATATTTCAGCTACAGGTCATATCAGAATCTTCTCTGGAGTGTGCTGTAGCAGACTCCTAAAGAGAACCAGGATTCAGATTCCTGGCTCTAGTCCTAAGGAAATGCAAGTCTCTGTTTGGTTCCAGAGCCCAGGCAGGGCCAGTTTACTCAGGCACACATGGCAGGAAATGCTGCTCTAGCATGACAGGCTCTATCCTGCACGGTGCTCATGTTTATGGTCCCTCTGGGCATGATGACTGAGCTGACCTCATGACCTTGTTCGGGTGCCCAGATGGCAAGGCTGTATTACTGCTATCAATAAGATAATGTGTTGATCAGTAACTCCTCATCAATACCAAGTGTATTGCTCATACACTGTTGGCTATGGTATTTATATCCTGCTGTTATGTACAAAATGATGTCCCTGATCTGTATGAGAATGTTCTATTTTTCTAGTAGAAAGGACAACATACAAGCTCAGTTTAAGTTATGACATGTGTCTAGGGCTGAGAAAAGTTCTAGGCCCAGCTACTCTGTGATCCTTTTCCTTTGGGGCTATAGAAATGATATCAGTCCAAAGATCAATGTTGGTTCTCCAGGACACCTGAGGAGTTGGGAGGTAGGAGCCAGACAGTTGACATGGCATGTCCCCTCTTGACCTGTGCTTTAACTGCGATCCTCTTCCAGGTCCCAAACACTCCAGCCTGAGGTGGAAGAGGCCACAGCCCAGGATGAGAGCCTCTTGCAGAAGGAGCTGCTACAGGAAGAGCCGCCTGCTGAGCCCCATCCCCAGCAACTACTGAAGTCCGGGCATCAATTTTATTCTTCAAATTTGGATCCCATCGTGGAATAGGCCTTGAGTATGTCTAGCCAGTGACCCAGCATGGCTGCTTCTGGGTCTTGATTCCCTTTCCTTCTTGATAACACCCCCTGAGAGAACTGAGGAAGCCAAAGGGAGCCACAGACACCTTGAAACCATCACATTCTTCACATTAGGATCAAGGCCTCCAGACAAAAAGACACCCCTTGTTTCTGTGAACTCACCAGTGAAGGAAATACCAGCCGTCCTACAGGTGGTCATGCCCAATCTGATCCATGTGTCTGTTGACTCAGTTCTCATGAAGAAAAGAAAGCATCAAAACCATGCTTGGGGTACAGAAAACCAGAGACAAAAATTACTCTAATCCCTACATCTACCAGCAATGGCCTCAGCCTTGGGGGGAGCCTGACATCTAAACTCCCAAAGAGAATTGACTACAGGCATCTTAAAAAGCTGTGGCAAGCTGACAGCCTTGCTACCATGTCTCTGAGGCAAGCCACAGCCTGCAGCATTCTGTGCTATTCAATCTGCCATGAGAGAATTCTAATTAGCTTAATTTTTTTGTTTGGTTTTGTTTTAGGTTTTTATTTTTGGTTGTTTCGGTTTGGGCTTTGTTATTTTGATGTTATCTATTCTTGTTAGTGATTTTCATAATTTGTTAAGGTTATTATTCAGTGTTTATCTTTAAACCCCGTTAAAACCCCCTTTGAACAAAATGTATTTTTATGAATAAAAAAGCAATTTTTAGGTCTTCACACTTAAACCTATCTTCTTTATTCTGGTGTGGTGGCACATGCTATAACCCCAGAGCTTACAGGCACAGATGGATCTCTGCTAGTTCCAGACAGTATGGGCTATATAGTGAGTTCCCAGCCAGCCAGGCTGACACAGCAGATTTGTATCTTGGGTATTGATAGCATGGCTTACTCCATGGAAACACACCGTAGAGTGGAGTCAGTATCCATACTGAATTCTTGCTGTCATGTATTTAACTACACCTAAACATGGTACTATCTAGATACACTTTTATGAATTGGCCATAAGGACCACATTATTGAGAAATGCACCTTTATTGCTCTATGGAGCCTCAGGCAATAAAAACATTCATTGCAGAAATACAAAAGAAATCAGGAAACCAAGACCTATCTGCCTCTGTTTTTCTTGCAACCCAGCATCCATGACAAGCAGACAGCACAGGTCACTTTGGGAAGGAGCTTTTCTTTGTTGTTGTTTTTGTTTGTTTTTTGTTTTTCGAGACAGGGTTTCTCTGTGGCTTTAGCTCTGTAGACCAGGCTGGTCTCGAACTCACAGAGATCCGCCTGCCTCTGCCTCCTGAGTACTGGGATTAAAGGCGTGTGCCACCATCAGAAGGAGCTTTTTAAAGAGGCTGTTGACCTTGAGTTTGCATTTGCCCCACAAGTATGCAGTTCCCACAGAGGCCAGCAGAGGGCACTGGATCCCCATTCATAGATGGTTCTAAGATGCCCCGTGAGAGAACAGCAAATGTCTTAGCTGTGAAACTTCTCTCAGCCTCTGCTCTTGGCTTTTGTCCTTCAAACCCTAGGTGCTGTATAAGTTATGGGGATCACCCGCAACCACAGAGAGAAGTCATTGGGAATGCATAGGGACAGGTACACGAGGTAGGGATGCTAATTTCTTAGGCTGCCTGGCATCTATGGCAGGCTCAGGTGTCCCCATTTACCAGATTTTTTTCTTTATTACAAAAATGGGAGTATTCCAGGGGGACATGGATGGCACTATTTGCCCAGCAAGTAATTGTTCTTGTACTAGAGCATGGGATGCCCACACGTTTTCTTCAGTTAGGGGCCACTGTTCCACCCATATGGGGTCATCTGACAACCATGTGATAGGTATGGGTGCTGGCAGTGGGACAGTGACCTGCACTAAAAATGCCCCAGCTCAGTACAGTCCCCTGGAAGGCAAGTAACCTAGTTATCAGGCATTAAAGGTGATGTCCGTCCCTGAAGCAAAGTGCCTAGGCCCTGACCAGGTGGCCACCCCATAGCTTTCATCAGAGAGGTGGCTTTTCCTGAGGATACCTTTATAGGTTGTATTGTTAAGACAGCCCCCATCTCTGCTAAGAGACCATGTCCCCATAGATGACAGGCAGGCCTGGAAGAAATATGGCTGGAACACACCCTCATGTCCTTCTCCATCATGCCATCTCAGTATTTTTGAACTTTTTTGAGAAGTTGCTTGACCTATTCCTTGTAATCGTGAAGCGCTGCCATCCAGGGGCCAAGCCTTAGGGCAAAATTTCATAGATAGCACTGATACATCTGCTCCAGAATCCAAAACACCCTCAGAAGTTTTCCCTTCTATATTTATTTTGAGCTGGGGTCACTCACTCAGTTGAGCAATCCAAAAGGCAGCTGGCCCTGAGGATCCAAATCCCAGGTTGCTGAGACTCTGTCTGCTAATTGCATTCTCAGAATTCAGATAAGGAATTAGTACTAATGGAGTTATACGCTCACCTTGAGGAATGACCACAACCCCTTGTTAGACAGATGTCATAATCTTGATTTCCCCTGAAAGACCCTGGAGAGGACCTTCCCTCAGGAGAAGACCTCGGGATCCCAGGAACAGTCTGAGACCACAGGCTGCAATCAGCAAGAGGTTTATTAGGTAAACACAGGTACCAGCAGGCAGCAAAGTCTTTCGGAGGACTTGCACGCCCGCAGACTGGGAGAAGGTCTTTTTATAGAAAGAGGGCGGCAAAAGCAGGTTACAGAAGCAAAAGCGTGGTTACAGGGATCTCATTGGTCGGTTGGAATGAGGCGAGGGGCATGTATGGTCTTTCCTCTCCCAGCACAGATGTATGGCAACAGATATCCTGTTCCTATTTTACAGATATCCTGTTTTGCAGACATCCTATTTTACAGATATCCTGCCTTGCAGAGGTCCTATTTTTACAGATATCCTGCCTTGCAGAGGTCCTATTTTGCAGATATCCTGCTTTGCAGCCAGGGGCCCTGACCTCACTCGGCACTTACATTTGTTTGTCAAAGTCTCGCAAAATGACGTTACAGCAGCTAAGCTGGGGTCTTTCATAGGGGCGACTGTTCCTTTTGTAAACTGCTAATATTCTAAGTTTGGCACATGTGCTGACTACAGGTATCCTGTTTTCCTAAGCCAACGGGATGTTCTCATGAGAGCAGGCTCGAGCAAACAGGGTGTTCTCATGACAGTATGCTGGCTGCAGGTTTTGAGAGGGGGTCTGTAGGGTCTTTCACCCCCTGATAGTCAGAATCCACAATACCTGGGTGTATCTGAATTCCTCTTAAGATAGTACTGTTCCTTCCCAGAATCAGTCCCATAGACCCCGATGGTAGAGTCCCAAGAAGAAGCCCAAGGAAGAGGAAATGCTTGGGACCCAGTGAATTTCCCAAAGGGCAGGACAGCTATCCTCAAACTGGTGTCCTTTAGCTATGTCTCTATTCTCAACCGCAATGGCTAGGCATGTGCCTCACTCCCTAATGCAGTTTGTTGGACCTGGAAGGCGTAAGCTAGCTTGGCTATGTAGATTTGGAGAATAGTGTCACCTCATACTTGATGTAACGCAGGTAAGTCCTTTTGTCCCTAAAGCTTAGCAGCATGAAGTCCTGATCACCTGTGCCAGGACAATAACATCTGAATATCTGAGACTTCGGTGCATGGCCAGGGGCGTTTCCCTCCCTTCTTATTAGCATCAGATTCCCATGGAAACCGAAGGAATCCACTAAGATGAAGTGCAGCAACACCTTACCCAGAGAGGGGTACCTAATTGGTCACTCCTTTGTTCCTGCTGACCTTCCTTTCAGAATGAGCTTTAGGATCTCCCAGAAAAGCAGCTGCACGATTGACAGTTTATGGCTCTCCTAAACTAACCATCAGATACTGTTTACTCAGGGCAAGCATTATGAAACTCAGAGAAGTAGGGTAAGCCCATTGCTTCCCAGAAGCCAAACCCTACCACTGAAAGGCCCAGCTCAAGCTCTACCTCCTCCCGGCACTTCCCCACCCCTTCCCAGGACTCACTGTGCCTTCCCTAGAACCATTTCCTTCTCCATGTTTTATATGAAGATAGAGGTTAGCTTCTTTCTACCTCTCTATGGTCTCCCCAAGTTCTCCATTCTCTCTCCCAAGCAGCCTGCTCAGTCTTGCCAACATGTCTTTGATTACCAAAAGAATACCCCACAGTAACTTGGTTTTCTCCGAACACCGGTGACATCACAGGGAATATGAAGGGCTCCCCAGAATACAATAGAAGGTCCAGAGAATGGAATAATGGCACCACCAGCAGCAGGTCCTCACATGAAATCAGACCTTCTGTAATTCAGTCCAAGCTATACTGCGCTTCCCAGGAGCCTTCCCAGAAACACAAAGGAAGACCTTAATCACCTCCTGGTTACAAAGCCAGAGACTCATCTCTACTTCACTAGAATATAGTCCCTACTTCATGGATTGGAAGTTGAAGACTCACTTCCAAATACATCTCAGGAAGGTGGTTCATCCCCTTCTTGAGATCTCTAATCAACAACATGAGAAACAAAGACTTCTAGTTAATTAAGTCAGGATTCTGGGGAGCAAAGTTTATTCCCCTGAAGGCAACAAGCACATTACGGATGACCCATAATGCTGTTACAATGTGTTGGTGTGATAGGAGATTATGGGTGTCCTGTCAGAACAAAGATAAATCCCATAGTTGATAAAAATTACCACAAAACTTCAGCAGAATGCATTCCAGTTATCATAAATTAGCAAATGTGTGATCAACCTGTGACAGGTCAGGCTGGAGATACTAAGACCTGGGGCTCCCCAAGTGAGCCCTCAACACAGGAGCAGACACTCCCAAGAAGGGTGATGGTTCATTTCTGCACTTGAGTTTGAGGAAAGATGAACGACTATTGAGAGACCACACACAGATATGCAAAGGCATTTTCTGAAAATCAAATCCCTCCTAGCCATGGGGAGAGCTTACAGTGTGTTACTCCTATGGATCTTCACCTAGAGCTACACAAAAGCAAACTTCCTTGATCTGGAGCCAACTGTGTCAATGCACACGTCCTTAGGAAAGGAGACATGGCCAGCTTAAATTACAGTATTTATCGTGGCATGAGAAGGTCAGGCAAAGGGCACAAAAGGAGAGATAATTGGGGTCCTTTGCCCTAGACCTTTTCCATTTCACACTCTTAAATTTACAGGTATTTCTGAAATAAAGAGCTAGCACTATGTTCAGCCTGGATTGAAAATTCACCAGCAGTCTTAACTGTGCCTTTAGAAGTGTATTTGCTGGGCCCACAAACAAGTAAGTGATGTGGGGTAAACTATGTCTATTCAGATTTTATATCACACTGGCAACCATGTTAGACAAGATTAGGTATTTCATCTCAGTCAAACCTGACAGTGTGAAGGATGCTCAGGAAGTGACTGACAGATGAGACTTTGCCCCAGCAGGTTCTGAAAGACCAAACGTGAGTCACCCCCTCTGTGGATGTCAATTCTCTATTATTTCTATAGGGAGGTGGGCATAACTCAGAAGTTATGTGGTTTCTTCTGTCTTCCTGAACAAGGTTACCCAGGGGACAGTCTTCTAAAGCTGACTCATGGTTACAGAGGATGCACCTTGGCTTCAGAGACCCCAGGCATGTGCTTTCAGAAGCCTGTAAAGAATTGCTACTATCAAAATCACTCAGGTACTGTAGGGATGCCCCAAACACTTGCTTGATGTTTTAGACTCTCATGTTAATTGAGAAGTCATTCAGGGGCAGAACAGAGTCATCAGATTCACAAAACCATCCTCATTGAGAGCCCAGGACACCTAGAGCTGGCGAGAAGGGAGACTCTTTGCTTAGGTCTACTGGATCGAATTGCCCTCAGGCTGAATTGAGAACTGTGTGCCACCCAGAGCTGGGGAATCAGAAACCTTAGGTCTCACTGGTAGACAGCAGCACTTGGTGCCTCAGCCCTGCTAATGACTGTGATATAAAACGGGAAAACTTGAGGCTTTGCTAGGGCAGTCCTCTTTCCCTATTATTACCTGCACATAACCTAAAGGATCCAGTGGGGGCAAAGCGCAGCGGTGGTACTGAAATCTCATTAATTCCTCTGTACCGCCTTCTCCACTCAGAGGGAGAGCAGAGGATCCCCAGCACAAAGTCTGCCTTGTCAATTCCTGACTCTGTCAAACCAACCATCATGAATCCCTGATGTGGGCTGGTCCATTAGAAACCCAGAGAAGCAAGATAGGCCTATAGTGTCCCAGAAGCCCCTAGTTCCTGAGCCCTAGCCCTGGAAGGATCAAGGCCATCACATCCAGAAAGCTCTCTAGTCCCTTCCCTGATCTCACTGTTTTGTCCCTAGGACCATTTACTTCTCCATGTTTCCCATGAGACCTAGGGCCTGCTTCCTTCTGCCCTTCTCTGGTCTCTCCACACGGTCCCTTCTCTCTCCCAAGTAGACTCCTCAGCCTTGACAACATGTTTATAGGCGAATTGTAGGGGCACTGAACGAATGTTCTGAGGGCAGTTGGTGTTGCTACAACACTAGTGACATCACAGGGATTCCTAGAGGTCTCCAGGATACAATAGGATTTCCAGAGAAGGCACTGCTGATGTCACGGGGAACAGCCTTTACTGCCCTGCTAATTACTTCTCCCTGAACTGGCCAGAAACCCGGGTTCCCTTTCCAGGTGCCTCTCTTGGAACATAGAGGAAGCCATTCAGCACCTCATCCTTCCAAAGCCAGATTTCCCTTAGCTTGATTGGAAGGCCCATAGTACTTCCCATGTTGGGAATTGAATTATACTTTCCAAACAAAAGTGCAGAAATGTCTCATTCCTTCTTCAAAATCCCTCTATTCATCAACATGAACAATTAAATATTGCCGAGAAGCCATGTTAGGATGTAGGTAGATGAAGAAAGATCACCTTCCTCAAGTACAAGAGTTAGAAAGCACATTCAGGAATAACCTGCAAGGATGATTACAGTTTAGAATTTGGGTTAATTGTACAGTCATGGAAGCCATGTGCTTAGCTTTAGAAAATAGCCTCAGGATTCCTTAGCACATAGAGATGGCACCTATCAGGGTGCTGGCAAAAGTGTGATGATCAATTGGCAGACGAAATGGAAATAATGGACCCATCAAGAGAACAAGCTCTCAGGCTGAGTGTGGTGCTCTTCATTCTGGACCAAAGACACCAAAGAGGGATATGTTACAGGCCTCTGCGAGTTATAGGGAGATTCTGCCTTTGGGTGAAAAAGAAACAGTAGAGGGAAAATAGACACAGCAGCTTCAGACAGGCTTCAGTTGGCGGGGTGCTTGCTTAGCATGTAGAAGGTCCTGGGTTCAATGACTAGTGCTGTCTTCATTGTCCTTGGGGGCCCTCTTTAAAATCTTAGCCCTTGTGAAGTGAAAGCAGGATGATCTAAGCTAAGGGTGCACCTGCAAAGCTAGTGTGGGGACAGCTTGGGAGACATGAGACCCTGTCACAACAAACAAAACAGAAACATACCCAATCTCCAAAGCCTCCCCTACCAATCCTTTCGATTGAAAAGAACTTACCATTCTCCTTACCACTCTTTTATTTTAGGGAGACGGGGGGGAAAAGGTGAAGTGATCTTTCTAATATAAGGCCCTTATTCTTGCCTTTCCTTAGGTCCACATAGAGACCAAATGGAAGAGGGTATGGCCATCTGAACTGCTGAGTAATATCCATGGCGCCAGCATAGTGCTGTGCCCACGACAAACCTGATGCTGTCACACAGGAAATAACTGTAATGTATTTACATGAGTACATTAAAAAAAATAAGAGCAGAAGGAAATACTTCCAGACATCCTCTGCTTCAGGACTGCCACAGCAACACATTGTGTTGAAAGATCCTCTGTTTCAAGGGCTCTTAGAGACACCCCCAGACTCAATAAACCAGGACAGCGGATGCAATCAGCAAGAGGCTTCTTTATTGATCACAAGCGCTTGAGGGTGACTCAGCAGCAGTTCTGACCACAGCAGCTCTGGTTACCTGAGCACCCTGAACAAACTTTTCAGCAGCCTTTATAAGATTTTACAGGTTACATAATGGGGGTGCATAGCAACAGCAATTTCATTGGTTCTTCAAATGGTGGGCTTAGCTCAAGCTGGGGACAGTCCCGTGTCTGTCCTTAAAATTTCCCCGAAAAACCATAAGGCTAGATCAAGCATACTTCAGCAAGTTGACAGTTTTGATAAAGTGTCCCAGGGGGCTGATTGTTCCCTCTCCTTTGCCCAGTCAGTGAGTCTGCAACCCATAGATATCCTGTTTTATCATTAGCTGAGCCTGAGGACTTTCCGTCTATAGCTCATCTAAGTTCCTGTTTTATCATCAGCTGAGCCTGGGGACTTTCCATCTATAGCTCAGCTCAGTTTGGCAGAATTTAACAGTGTACTTGGGGATGGGGGTCTTTCGGGGGTCTTTCAGTGTAGTTTATTTTTTGGTGCTAGGGATGAGATAGTTACCATGATTTGCTCTACAACTCTGGTTCCATAAAGTCCTGTACTGCATTAGAGGCTTATCAGGAAAGGGTCATGAAAACACAGTGCAGTACTGTGTGGGGAGGAAGCAAACACCCATAGCAGCTTCTCCTCACACTCCTACCTAAGAGCAGGTAACTTACTGTGTGTGTTTGTTTGTATGCACGTGTGTGCTAATGGAGATAAAATCCAGGGCCACGCATGCTAGGCAAGCACTCTATAACTGAGCTACATCCCCAGTCCTACTCTCTGGAAATGGCTACAGAAACAGCACTGGAATGGGTTAGGGCACCAACACTGCAAGTCACCATGGACATCCTGGTTTGGCAGTGACTTTTTTTTTTTTTTAGAATAAGACTCAGGACATGGATAAAAACCATGTTCAAGTTTTTCTCCTCCAGTGACAGGCTGTGTTGAAATTCTCACACTGAGAAATTACCAAAACATCTGGTCCCATCAGCACACATGAATCTTTTTTTTTTTTTTTTTTTTTTTTTTTTCTCTAGACAGGGTTTCTCCGTAGCTTTTTGGTTCCTGTCCTGGAACTAGTTCTTGTAGACCAGGCTGGCCTCGAACTCACAGAGATCCACCTGCCTCTGCCTCCCGAGTGCTGGGATTAAAGGCGTGCGCCACCACCACCTGGTTCACATGAATCTTTTTGTGGTAACACCTTACTTCCTGTCCAGGTCAGTACTCACAGAAGTGTGGTTTATATGCCATATATGTTCTCTGACTCTGAAGACAGTGGGTTTCAACAACTCTGACAATCTGGAGCCTCTGTTCTCTCTCACCTTGTAGGTCATCAGGTGGGAAAGCAGCATCACGTGCCTCCTGTTGTTGCTCACGTCATGGTCAACTCCCATGTACGTTGATGATGGTTGTTCAGGCAGCCTCAATGCCCAGAGTCTTCTCCACCTAAGGAGAGCTTGGAGTGTGTAGACTGGTGTAGGAGGTCCTTCTGTTTGTGTGTTGCTCTCTTTGGATAATGAATAAAGAAACTGCCTTGACCTAGTTGATAGGGCAAAACTTAGGTAGGTGGAGAAGACAGAACTGAATTCTGGGAGACAGGAAGCAGAGAGAGAAATGCCATGGAGCTGCCAGGTCAGACATGCTGAATCTTTCCTGGTAAGCCACAACCTCGTGGTGATAGAAGATTAATAGAAATGGGTTAAATTAAGATGTAAGAATTAGCCAATAAGAAACTAGAGCTAATGGGCCAGGCAGTGTTTTAATTAATACAGTTTCTGTATGATTATTTCAGGGCTAAGCGGCCGGGTGGCCCGGACAGAACAAGGGTCCGCTCCATGCAACAGTTTGGCACCAATGTGATAGACTAAATTCACTTAAAAACCTGAGAGACCTTAATTCTAGACACACAGAAAAAACAGAGTTTTTGCTGTTTGCTGGGGCGTGCCACAGAGAGATTTTTTTGACGCAGCAATAGCAGAAAAAAAAAGCCGCATTATTTTAAAACAAGGCTTCCTGGGCCCTGTTGCTAATATAAACTCCGGCTATGGAGCTTTTGTGGGCCTGGGTGTTCACTCTAACACACTTGCAAACATTGTACGGATTTATAGTAGTTTCATAATAATTATTTTTAAGAATCTTAAGTGAGCAGAAAGCAGCAAGGACATCACACTAGATGAGTAGGTGAGTTTAGAGTCTGACCCCAGGAGCAAAGAACTCATGAACACAGGCATCAAGGATCTCATGACTTTAGGCTGTGTCCTAGGCTATCCCAGCCCAGTGGAGGCCAGGTTCTGGTTCCTGTGCACTGAGACTTCCTGATGCTTACTAAAATTGCAGTTCTGGCTTCAGGCAACAGAGTCCCAGCCTGCACATGGAGGAAGCCCTGGCTTCATGAGCTCCCTCTGTAGGCATGAAGGAGCAGACCAGCTCTCTAAGAATTTCCCAGGAGTCCATGCCAAAGGGCTGGGCCCACCAGAAACTGTGATAATATTTTTCCTCTCTTCAGAACAGGCATTCTCAATCCTGGGTGCCTCTTTCTGCATTAATTCCCAGAGCACATAGTCAGTATTTCCAGACAGGAGATCCAACATCAGAATGACTTTATAAACTCCAAGGTGATATCTAGGTGAGCATACCAGCCAGGAGCAGTGCTGCTCAAAGTGGGGCTCCAAGGCCTCAGCACTGGTATCACATGAAAACTGAGAGAAAGTCAAATTCTCAGGTCCCACCACAGAAACTGTCTCCTAGGATCTGGAGGGAGAGAAGGGAACCCTGCATCTTGAACTTCAACAGGCTTTCTTGGGAATGCTGGTGGGATAAGCAAACCCTTCTGCGAAGGGGACAGATACTAAGACTCCTCCTAAATTTCTGTCAGGAGCCATGTCCCCCCAAAATTTACAGGAAGCACCGCCATGAGGAGTTTTTGCAGAGGGCTTCACTTCCCAATTGTATTGAGAATAGTCTTATTGACAAAGCCTATCTCACACCCAAATTAACTGTTAATAGAGAGCTATCTGTTAGCGGAACCTGCCTCACATTCCAAACTACTAGGTGTGTCAACTTGTGACTTCCTGACCAAGGAATTGTGACCTGACCGATCGTAACCTCTTGGTCTACGTGACGGACGTGGACCACATGGCAAGACCCCGTGCCCCAGCCCCCCAAGCTCCTCATCCAGGGGCTATATAAGCTGTAACCATGACTCTAATAAAGGGAGGCTTCGACAAATATGCCTAGCCTTCTTCCTCTTATCAGCCTATGTCTTTTAGGTGGTGCCTCTCCGTGACCCTGGAATAACTGACCAGCCAGGCGGGTTACAAACCCTAGACAGAGTGACCCGCCAAGGCGGTAGACAGTGGCACCCGAACCAGTGACTCGGAGCACGGCTAACTATCCGGACGACGACGCGCAGTCCCGGGACAACAAGAAGAAAAAAAGATTCTGCAGCTGTAAAAACTCGGACAGATCTGCAGGATAAGGTAGGCGCAGGTTCGCTGTCGTTCAATAAGACATAGGACAATCGCTCTCAAGGGAAGAGAAATTCATAAAGGAATTTCAGCAATCACTCAGGGTAAGAGGAGTAAGATTAAAAAAAAAAAAGAGAGAGATTTAGTTGCATTTTTCTGTTTTATAGATGAAATATGCCCCTGGTTAGTTTTAACTGGCCCAGAAATACACCCTATTCTCCGTGTCTTCCTTAGTTTCCAGAAAGGACTCCGCAGCCACAGCCCTATGCTCTGACCGCTCCTGATAGCATGCCTTTGATTCAAAAATTGTTTAATTCAAAAGCCGCACTTAAGGCGCAAATAGGAGGTCTCAAACAAGTCCTTGCATTGCAGCATGAACTCTCAGACCTCTCCTCTCAGATTCGGGACTTACAATTCACTATGGAAAAAGGCAGGATTTTAGACAAACAGGCAAACTCTAGATGGCTATTGTCGGAGCTAGACAAGCGAAAGCTGCTGAACTCCACCCTGATTCCACAGAAGACCCCCTAGGGCTAGAGAGCCTGTGTCTTAGCCTCCTGCCATGTGGAGCAGAGGCTGCCAGACAGGTTTGCTATAGGAGGTCTGGACTCACAGACGCACAGAGAAAGAGAGACCGAGACAAAGAAACAGAACCTTGCCCCAACCTTGGCTTAAGGTTTTGCAACTGGCTAGCATCCTGAGGGCACCAGGTTTAGATAAGGGTACACCTTAGAGCTGATGTGTCAGGAGCCGTGTCCCCCCAAAATTTACAGGAAACACCGCTGCGAGGAGCTTTTGTAGAGGGCTTCACTTTCCAATTGTATTGAGAATAGTCTTATTGAGCAAGCCTATCTCACACCCTATCTCACACCCAAATTAACTGTTAATAGAGAGCCTCTGTTAAGGGAACCTGCCTTACATTCCAAACTATCTAGGCAACTAGGTGTGTCACCTTGTGACTTCCTGACCAAGGAATCGTGACCTGACCCATTGTAACCTCTTGGTTTACGTGACGTGCGTGGCAAGACCCCGTGCTCCAGCCCCCCAAGCTCCTGATCCAGGGGCTATATAAGCTGTAACCATGACCCTAATAAACGGAGGCTTTGACAACATAAGCAGAGCCTCCTTTCTCTCATCAGCCTGTGTCTTTTAGGTGGTGCCTCTCCGTGACCCTGGAATAACTGGCCAGCCAGGCGGGTTACAAACCCTAGACAGAGTAACCCGTCGAGGCCGCTACAGTGGCGCCCGAACCACTGACTCGGAGCACGGTTAACTTCCCGGACGACGACGCGCAGTCCCGGGACAACAAGAAGAAAAAGAAGATTCTGCAGCTGTAGAACTCGGACAGATCTGCAGGATAAGGTAGGCGCAGGTTCGCTGTCGTCCCACAAGACATGGGCCATTCGCTTTCAAAGGAAGAGAAATTCATAAAGGAATTTAAACAATCACTCAGGGTGAGAGGAGTAAGAGTAAAAAAAAGAGATTTAGTTCCATTTTTTTGTTTTATAGATAAAATATGCCCCTGGTTAGTTTTAACAGGCCCATAAATACACCCTATTCTCCGCGTCTTCCTTAGTCAGCCAAAAAGGACTCCGCAGCCACTGCCCTATGCTCTGACGGCTCCGGCTCCCGATAGCATGCCTTTGATTCAGAAATTGTTCAATACAAAGCTGCCCTTAAGGCCCAAATAGAAGGTTTCAAACAAGTTCTTGCATTGTAGCATGAACTCTCAGACCTCTCCTCTCAGATTCGGGACTTACAATTCACTATGGAAAAAGACAGGATTTTAGACAAATGGGCAAACGGAGCTAGACAAGCGAAAGCTGCTGAGCTCCACCCTGATTCCACAGAAGACCCCCTAGGGCTAGAGAGCCTGTGTCTTAGCTGCCTGCCATGTGGAGCTGAGGCAGCCAGACAGTTTGCTATAAGGAGGTCTGGACTCAAAAAGTTACAGCTTCAGGACAATAAAAGGAGATAAATGTGCTTCTTTTCCATTCTAAAAATTTTGCTTCTTGGTCAAAAATCTTTAGTTTGTAGGCATATAAATTTATATCTAAGGTAGATTAATTTCAGTACTGTGGTTCTGTAGAAAAGTTTTAAAATCAAAGACTGTGATACATTCAGAGGATTTTTAAAAAATTGTTTAGGATATCTTGAATTTTTATTTCTTTCTTATAAAGTTGAGGATTGTTCTTTCGAGTTCTGTGAAAAGTGTTGCTATAGTTTTGATGTGCATTTATAGTAGATCTGTATGTGAGTTTTGTGAGGAATGTTGCTGTGGTTTTTGATGGACATTTGCACTGAGTCTGTAGACTGCTTTCAGTGAAATTGTCATTTTTGCTATGTTTTCTTCTACTTTCCCAAGAAAATAGGAGATCTTTATTTTCTAATGTCTTAAATTTTTTCTTAAAAGAGTTAAAGTTCTTATCATACAAGTTTTTTCATTTGTACGCCCACTCTTGGGTGGGAGTTGTATTGTCTCAGCTTGTGGTCCTTTACTGCTGCCAGGTGTTGCTTGAGGGTAAACTGCTGAGACTCAGGCCTCTCACTAAATTTATCGAGGGCCAGAGTTATACTCTAACAAGTGATAATGGTTAAAAATAAAAAACATTTCCGCCTTCACAAGCAGAGGTAACAGGACCCAAAAACTTCTGTCCTGCTTGCTTGGAGTTACTCCAAGATATTTTATGGTATTCATGGATATTTAAAAGGATGATGTCTCATTTATCCTAGGTGTAAAAGAGATACACTTGGGTTATTTTCAGATTTTGGCTATGATAAAGTAGTTCTGCTGTATACATAGCTGAGCACATGTTTTTATGGTCAAAAAACTTTTATATTTAGGCCCAACAGGGGTATTGATAAGTTTTAAGGTAGATATTTGCCTAATTTTAAAAAATGGCCGTAATGAGGGACTCCCAAAGCTGGGGAGACTCTCACTCAGGTCTCGGGAGGGCACGCCCCCCCCCATGACTTGCAGGAGACCGTCCTTGCTACAATCGCACGAGGCTCGTGACCCACGTGGGGGAAGAGTTTGGCCTCTAGTGACCTGGAGAGGAAATTTTTAGAAAAGAGACCACAGCCCTGTGGTCCAGGAGGGTCATAAAAATTCCAAAAATCCAGTGATGGTCGCAGGGGGACAGCTCCCTGCCTCTCGGGACCACTCCCAGGTTCCTAGAGCAGTGTGATGATAATCACAGGAGGAAAATTCCTTGTTTTTCGGGATTGTTTATCAGGATTGCAGTCTGGCTTTGTCTTCAGCTGGTTCCTAGGGCAGGGTCGCTGAACAGGCTGGCCCTAGATTTTTGATTCTTTTCTTCCTGCTGGGGAAGTCTGGATTTATCCAGGTCTTTCAATACTGTGTATGATCCAAAAGTGACTGTCAGTTTACACTTCTAGTGCCAGTATGCACTTCCAGCAAAGAAGTTTTTTCTTTACCCACATTTTCTTCAACATAAGTTGTTAATAATAATTTTTAATCTTGGTCATTTTTACAAGGAGAAAATAAAATTTCAGAGTTTTAATTTACATTTCTCTGATGGCTAAAGGATATTATGTTTAAACATTTTTTTTAAACTGTCTCTCAGTCATTTTTAAGTTCGTCTGTTGAGAGTTTTCAATTTAGGTTTGTAACAAATATTTTTATTGGATTAAAATTTTTAATAACTAATTTTCTGAGTTCTTCATATGTTTTTGAAATGGGTTTATGATAAGTAAGGATCTTTTCTCACTCTATAGTCTTGTTATACAAAAGTTTCTCAATTCAGGAAAAATAATTTATGGTTTCTCAATGTTTGTGCCACTGAGGCTATGTTTGAGATGTGGCAAAATGTACTTCAAAAATTTTTCTCTGTGAGGTTCAACAAAATTTTTATATGCTGAGGCCTTTGGCTCATTTAAACTTAAGTTTGTACATGGAGATGGATATGGATCTATTTTTATTCTTCTACATGGTGGTGTCTAATGAGGCCAACATCATTAGTTAAAATACTTTCTTTTTTCATTTTCTTATCTGCGGGGCAGACTTGCAACTTAAGAAAATAGCTTATAAGCTTTTTATTAGATATTCAATGGTTAAAGCTCTAGTTATAATATTCTTATAGGAGATCTTGAGCCGCTAGGTAAAATTATTACAAAGAACAGTGTCCAATAGAGAGCTTAAAAAGCTGCCAAGCAGGTACTCAAACAGGTAAAATATAAACCAACAGGTACAGTATATTAATTATAATACAGCTATGACAAGTGTGTATATTAAATGTAAAACTTGTTCTACAACAGTTTTATAAAAAATGCTGTTTATGGCTAAACCTTCTCAATTTTGCCAGTTAAGATATAAAACTCTTAATTTAGAATAGTAGCCTGTCTGATACAAAAGGGCAGGATAAAATCTGGGAGATGGTTTAACAGAATATTGACTATGATCAATGTTTCTTATACTAAACAATAGACTCATTGATAATTTTAAGATTGATTCCTGGACAATTGCCTTTGCTCAATTCAAAGGCCAAAACAATAATCTTTTCCCAGATGATCATTGCTACGATTCACACACCTGTATTTTGCTAATGTTACAGCTAAAAATCCCTTAAAGGATTTTATGCTAAATTTTACAAATGGCTCTTCCAAGGAAAAACTACACATATGGCTAATAATTAATAAAAAGAAAATATGGAGCGTACCAAGGCTCCTTGAAAGCAACTTATAACGGTTGCACACAGCAACTTATAACAGTTGCACGCAGATCCTGATGCAAACGGATCTAGCATGATGACACCAAGCTAACCTTTACTAAGGCAAGGTAAAAAGGCCCTTGCAATGCATTATAAAAAAAACCCGACCTATATATATTTGGGGTCGAGGAGATGTTTATGCTTTTTTCACAAAAAGAAAATATAAAAGCTAAACCTGATGTCGTGGCTGCAGACACCCCACAGAGGACTTCCCGGAGGAGATTGGAGAGGAATGCTTGGTCCGGTCGGTCTTCTCTGCCCCCAAGGAGGAGTGCCTGATAACAGAACCTGCTACGCCACTCTGCAGGACATCATGCTGCCTTTAGAGGGTCCAAGGAGACCTGAGCTGATTGCCAGGATGTGCTTCAGATAGCTGACTCCAGCTCACCTCACCCAGGAAGCCCACCTGCCCTGAAGCACAAATGTTGAACTGCTTCTGCAGTCTGCATTCTGTTTGCTTTGCAGCTGAGGTGTAGACTAAACATTTGACTGTTTTAAACTTTGGGACACAAAACTCATTTTAATTAAAATACTAACCCCTCTTTACTTAAGAAGGGGGAAGATCAGGGTTTTGACTGTTGTTCAGAGACTGGAACTGGTGATATTTGATAACAATGTCTGACAATGTATGTATTCTTACTGGAATTGACTTAATGATATTTGTAACTGCTTATAGATGTTGGAAAAGGTTTTGACACATGCTGTAAAATGTTTAGGTTTAATGCATATGTTAAAAATTTTAGATTTTGATCCCTTTACACTGCCCTAATTGTTGGCAGGCAGCACTCATAATCTTATTGTGGAGTAGGCATTTAGGAAGGAGGATATACCTTAGGCCAGACTAAAGGTGAATACTGGGTTTGGAAAACGCCCTTTCTTCTTGTCTGGAAGATGGAGCTATTGGTGCCCAAAATTATATTATTATATCTTTTATTTGAGGAGCTCCTCACAGTCTTTTCATTAATGATAGATACAGGGGCCCAATGACGGGAGTTAGTGTGGACCCTCGCCTAAACAGCACACCATACAGAGGTTGTAGAAACCGGCTCAACAAGACATGGTGCCAGGCACGAGGATCGCCCTCCACATGGCCTAAGACAGGGTGCCCTGTGGTCAAAGATCTGCTTACTTTAGGTCTTGCTAGATACCTTTTATTTGAGGAGCTCCAGGGACGGGCAACTTATGGCAGGACATCCCCCAACCTAAGACAGGGTCCTGGGAACCCGAGGACGGGTAAGGGGGAAAAAGACCTGGTCCCCACTCGGCGTAAGACTCATAAGGCACCCCTCTGTTCCCAGGAGAGGTAAATTGCTCGACCAATCCGGGAGAAGGGTCCCTCCTTGTCCCAGTCCCTTCTCATTTAGATCTGACACCAGGGTTAGACTCTGACCTGGTGCCCTCCACTTGATAGATGCCTGCTTTTATAAAAGGAAGGGGGATATGTCAGGAGCCGTGTCCCCCCAAAATTTACAGGAAACACCGCTGCGAGGAGCTTTTGCAGAGGGCTTCACTTTCCAATTGTATTGAGAATAGTCTTATTGAGCAAGCCTATCTCACACCCTATCTCACACCCAAATTAACTGTTAATAGAGAGCCTCTGTTAAGGGAACCTGCCTTACATTCCAAACTATCTAGGCAACTAGGTGTGTCACCTTGTGACTTCCTGACCAAGGAATCGTGACCTGACCCATTGTAACCTCTTGGTTTACGTGACGTGCGTGGCAAGACCCCGTGCTCCAGCCCCCCAAGCTCCTGATCCAGGGGCTATATAAGCTGTAACCATGACCCTAATAAACGGAGGCTTTGACAACATAAGCAGAGCCTCCTTTCTCTCATCAGCCTGTGTCTTTTAGGTGGTGCCTCTCCGTGACCCTGGAATAACTGGCCAGCCAGGCGGGTTACAAACCCTAGACAGAGTAACCCGTCGAGGCGGCCACACTGATGCCTCCAGAAACCGTGGGGCTAAGGGAAAGTGGCTCAAGGAGACAAAATGGTGTCAGCTCAGGAATTGGGGAAATGACTACCTCTTGTCAAAGTTGGATACATGGGTGGGGAAAGCCAGGAGCTTGCATAGCTCATTCCTGGTCATCAGCCTTAACTGAATGGAGAGGTTCTCCACCTTGTCATTGACCTGCTGGTCAGTGAGGAGCGGTGGTGAAACAGCACCTTTCCAGAGTCCCTGTGGGTAGGTAAACACAAGAGCCTGTGCTCTATAGCACACTCCCAAGGTTCCAGCACTGTTCTGACATCATGGCTTGCTCAGTTATTCATGAAGCAGTGATGATCCCTGGGCCTTTCCATCACCCACTGCAAGGCACCATGTGGGACCAGGCCCTGCCAGCTGCTGCAGGAACACCCATTCCTTCAAAGCAGGTCCTGTCTCAGGCTCCTTCCACAAATGAAGTTGATGCCAGGGACTAGACCATGAGATCTTGCACAAGGACTCTGAGCATATTCACTCTCTTCCCAAACTGGATTTCACATTTCTAGGCTAGAATTCTTTGGGCGCACTAACCCTTGCCAGCCCTGGTCATCTGGAAAGGCTCAGTCTGCATTCATCACCCGGATGAAGAGGATGCAAGATGAGAATGCCTCACAGATAAAAGGTACCAGGCCATGTGGATAACACAGACAAGGATTATGGGTTAATGTAAGATGTAAGAGTTAATTAATAAGAAGCCTGAGCTAATAGGCCAAAGAGTTTATAATTAATATAGGCCTCTGTGTGTTTTTTTGGTACTGAATCACTGCAGGACCAGGTGGGATAGAAAAGTGAACAATTGGTGCCAACATGGCCAATTAAATCTACTTAAAACCTAAGAGAGTTTGGGAAGAAATTCTAGACACAAAAAACAGTTTAACACAACTTCATTCTCTGTTTGCTGGTGGCAAGCAGAGCCATGGCTCCTTTAAGAGGTTTTCTCACTCAGCTTTAGTGGCAAGAACTACGTGGTTTCTTTAAGGGAAGGCTTAACCCAAACATTCCAGACTCTTTGGGTGTATGAATGCAAGGGGTTTGAGTGACACTTTAAACCAAACATTCCAGACTTTTGGGGTATAGGGGCACCGACTTAAGTTTGGCTACTTCTGTAGGTATGGGGTGACGTGGGGGAGGAGAGAGTTGGGAGTTGGTGGGCTCAAACCAGCAGGATGTGTAACTGAAGAGGCATCCAGTTAACTGCCATCCTGGAGACCTTAGACATTTGTTCCTTGAGGGAAATGAGAACGTAGGTGGCTAAGAGAAAAAAATAGATTGTTATTATTGGCCCTATAAATGGGGCTAGCCATGGGAAGGGTCATTAACTTCCAGAAAGAATGGGACAGAGAAGTGCCCTGGTTGTAGAGGAGAGGCACGGGTGAATAAGTGAGACAAGAGAGTGCATAAGTTGTTTAAAACCAGATTTTAGTTGTTAGGTAGGTGTCCATTTGAGCCAGGAGAGGTGGTACCAATGGTAAAGTCCCAGGAGCTGGTGCAGGTGCTGACATTGTCTGGAGAGCTCTCTATAAGTTGGTCTTGGCCCAGACAGCAGAAGTGACCTGTCAAATATGGGTGGGGCTAAAATAGGCTGTGGAGACTGTTAGTTTTTACTGGACCAGATAAAGAAAATTAGAAACTCTGAGCCTCTAAAGATACATTTAAAACCTGTTAATCCTGGGCTATGAAGCCCGTGAAAGAGGCACACCTGTCTGTATTTTTAACAGGAAACTTAATAATGAACTACCAGTACCTTAAGTCATCAAATGCCTTCAAACAGATCTGAGCAGGAGAAGTAAGTAAACAGAAATGAGACAGCTTTTTTTCAGTTACGCAGGCAATCCCAAGTCTCTCTATAATCTCTGGCGAATACCAGTCTTAGAAGCAGTACTTGCCTTTAGCTCCTGAGTCCAGGAGGCCCAAAGTTTTTCCTGTGGGCATAGGGTTTAGTCGACCTGTCTTGGCAAGATAAGATGATAGATCCCTCATTGTGGTGTCCAGGAAGTTGATGAGGTGGAAGGGGCTTTTTGCTGTTTTGCCACATCCAAAGGCAAGCTTCCAGGTGGAAGGTCTTCTGTAACCATGTATCTTCTTGGAGGAGCTAGAGGATGCTGCAGGAGCATGTCTCTGTCATAAAAAGCTCTTTTGTTAAAATCCATACTCTGAGATTTGTAAAGGCATTTGAGAATCAGGGTACCATTACCCGTTTGGTATATCCAAATAAGACATAAGTTCAATTTAGACATATAGTTTACCCAATAAGTTAAATTTACTGGTGCTAGTAGAGGAAAGAAGATTAGAAGGAATATTTTAGTAAGTCAAAGTATATGAGAATCAGAATGTCTCCTTGGTAGGGCCAGCACACATACCATACTCTTACCAAGATGGTGTGGAGGATTTTTCCTTAACCAAAATGGCGGTTATTCACATGTTTGCATTTTTCCAGAGCTGTTGTAATCTGGAGTTACAAGTTTTTACAGATTTTAAAACAAGCACACATACACAGACATAAAACAAGCATACTGTGGTCACATTATCTATACATATGTTAACAGACAAAGGTTTTTTTTTTTTTTTGGAAACTGTTGTCAGCTGATCAACTTCAAATCCTGATGTAGGCTGCAGAAGCCAGGCAAACACACAGGTGGTCCCATTAAAGACCAGATTAGCAGATGCTGTGAGGGAGAGCAAAACCATAAGGTCGGAAAACCTATGCAGTTTTAGTGTGGAAGAACCAGGGGAATGGATCCATTGGAGAGAATCCCAGTATGATGCAACAGCAAACAGTTAGAGAAGCAGGGAGAGGGATCAGGGAAGGGGAGTGGGAGCACAGCATTCAGAAACCATGGGCATATGGGGGCCTTGTTTCTTTCATGCTGGCAAAAATTTTTAGGCGTTAAGGGACCTAAGGTGCCAGATAGCCCCAATTTAAAAAAGATTTTGTAAAAGGCAGCCCAAGGGCATTTGGAGATCAGTCCCTGAACTGTAAGCATTTCTTGCTTTTAAGTCTATGCCAGAACTCGGGATTCAAAACCTAGTGCACTGCATCCACTAGACTTTGGATCAAAAAAAGAGAGGTGTGAGAAATTCCTTGAAAGGATATGTCTTTTTTAAGGAACTCCACAGAGACAAGGCAGGCCTTTGTCCCCCAGAATAAGGCAGGTCCTTGTCGAGTCAGGCTAGGCACTTGGCATGGCCGTAGCTTCAACAGGATGGCCCAAACTGTGTGAGGCTCTGGGCCTCTAAGGCAATGACTTGAAACTCAGAACTTACCCAGATGAAGCTGATCTTAGCCAGGTAGAGAGCAGGTGCAGGGGAGAAAGGTGTTTTCCAACACATGGCCCTGGGCCAGTGGGAAAAACAGCCCCTTTGATGGAAGCTCCAGATGAGATGTTTTTGTGCCCCAACAAACCTCTGTACTGACACAATAATCCAAATCAAACCAAATTATAAAAAGCCTAGGTTTAATAAAAGTGGTGCTCTCAGGTGAAAATGGGAAGGAAGACCAAAAAACCCACATGTTTGTTCTCCAGGTTGCTGTTTATATACCCGGTGGGAGTGGTCTTGGGCATCTCTGAGGAGGGGTCATAATTTGGTAGGCTTTCTTGGGGGTTGAGGCTGTATTGAAGTAACTCCCAGGAGAGGGGCTTGGGATGCGAACTTTCTACCCAAACAGAAAGTATGGGAAGTGTGCAGGAGGTGCTTCTAGTGGCTGCAGCTGAGGACACATCTGTCAGGAACCCAAGGGCAGGCCAGTACAGATGCCTCAATACTAACACTTGTGGTACAAGATGAACACGCCAGAGGCTTTTCTTTCCATCGTTTTTATAATTTACATGTTTCTGCATGACTTTGAAGCGAGAATGCCCCGAAATGTCTCCACTTTTACATTGTGAATATGTTCAGAAATGGGTTTGTTAGCAGAGTCTGCTTAGGAATAGTCTGAAATCTACTTGAATATGTACAGACTCCCTAAGTAAAATCTACATGCTTCCTTTGTTCAGGAAAAGCTTTGTTTTTGAAATAACTCCCATGCTTTTCCTGTTTCCTGCAATTAAGGATGTTTCTCCTCTCTTCTGTCTTGACTGTTGTGATTGAAAGACCCCCGGTAGGGACCTTCCCTCAGGTGGAGACCCCGGACCCACAGACCAGGCCGAGACCACGAGTCGGATGCAAACTGCAAGAGGTTTATTAGGTAGACACAGGTACCTGCGGGCGGCAAAGTCTTTCGGAGGACTTGCGCGCCTGCAGACTGGGAGGAGGACTTTTTATAGGAAAGAGGGCAGCAAAAAGCAATTTACAGAAGCAGAAGCGTGGTTATCAGAATGAGGCGGGGGGGGGGGGGGGCATGAATGGTTTTCCTCTCCCAGCTTGGATGTCCGGCAGCAGACATCCTGCTCTTATCTTATAGGTATCCTACTTTGAAGTCATCCTGCTTTGTAGATGTCCTTTGAAGTCATCCTGCTTTGTAGATGTCTTATCTTATAGATATCCTGTTTTCCTCTCACGAGAGCAGGCTAGCTGCTGATCCTGAGAATCTTTCAAGCAAACAGGACGTTCTCCCGGGGAGCCTGCTAGCTGCGGGTTCTGAGGAGGGGGTCTGTAGGGTCTTTCAGTGATGGCTACTCTTGGAAGTTAAACTGGCTACAAGTGGCAAACTAGTGAGTCACCTTGTGTCAAGGAGAAGGGGAAGTGCCTCTGGAGAGCAGGAAGATAGCAGGGTCTGCTATTGGAGCCAGGGGCAAGTGCTATGGAAACGCATCTCTGCTGATTCAGAAAAGGGTTTTCAGATGAAAGACAGGGTCTGGAAACATTGTACTGTGTCTTTAAGCACAGTATAACCCTATGGGAGGTGCTCTTGTCACTCAGGCCAATCAGATTCTCTAGTTGACCTGTCAGTCAGAAATTGTGCCGGGTCCTTCCGGCCCCAATTTCAAGCTTGAAGAGAAGCTGACACCGGTGGTTTTGTGTGCTGTGCTAAGTGTTGTTGCAGGCAGCTGAGCAGAGGACATGGGAAAGCTGGAAAGCCACGACATGGTGAGCTTGGGGCTATCCCCAGACTGGGAGGAGCGGCTAGTTGAGCCACGGGAGCAAGTGTGGTTCATCTTCCTCTGGCTGTGTGGTAGCCAGTGACCAGATGCAGAGTTCAGTATATCCCTGTCTGGACCTGCATCATCCAGCGTGCTTCTGTTGGTTCTTAATACTCCAGCATGGTCTGAGTGGCCCTGCATGTTCTTTGTATTTCCTGGGCCAACTGGCAGTCTCTGAGCAACTTCATTCTCCTGACTGCGTCTGTGCAGAGCACTGGGAGCAGGACAGTGCTTTGAAATATCCTTGTTGTTATCACCATGAAATGCCGGCGCCCTTAGTGCTTGTATTGGCTCTCTGTAACACAGATTTGCCAAGGTCGGAGAGCCGTGGCCCCTCTAGTATCTTCCAGACGTTCTGCACTTTTAACATTTAACATTTAGGTTTAGGATCCATCTGGAGTTAATTCTGTGGAGCTTGTAAACAGTATCTCTTGTATAGCGTAGCACTCCGCTGCTACTGTGATGTAGAAGAGTAGGATTGATGGTATAAGGACTTACCAGTTCTTAGGAAACACTAAGTCACAAAGTAGAAATCAGGTAAGGGTGAGCTGCATCCCAAATATTCCAAAGCAGAGTGGTATGCTAACCGCACGTGTTAGAGATTAGAATAAGATGTAAATGTTTGTTCCCCAGGATCAACCAGCTACATTCCCAAAACCAAGGAGACAACCCTGTTTTACAACCAGCAGAAATACCCAACCCTCCATTAAAAAACCATCCTCTTGGGGCTGGAGAGATGGCTCAGAGGTTAAGAGCATTGCCTGCTCTTCCAAAGGTCTTGAGTTCAATTCTCAGCAACCACATGGTGGCTCACAACCATCTGTAATGGGGTCTGGTGCCCTCTTCTGGCCTGCAGGCATACACACAGACAGAATACTGTATACATAATAAATAAATGTATTTTATAAAAAAAAAAACAAAAACCATCCTCTTAATGCTGCTCAAGCGACCATTCCAGGGTCACAACCCCATTAAGTCCTGTTGTGCCATAAAAGTATATTAATTCTAGAACATTGGCATTCCTAGTGTTTTTGAAAACTGGTTTGGAGTCAAGGTCTCCTACGTTGATTGGAGTGTATTTGAACCCTGTCTGTAGCCCCACAAGGCATTGCTGGTTTTTTTTTTTTTTTTTTTTTTTTTTTTTTTTTTTTTTTTTTTTTTTTTTTTTTTTTTTTTTGGCATTGCTGTTCTTGTCCTCTTGACTAAACACTAAACCTTGGATTGCATGTCTGCAGCACCACAGCGTTCTAATATTCCCAGTTTGAGCCACACAGTGGACTGTCCATTGCAGAACAGGGAAAGGATTTGTGTGGGGGGCACTGGCTCCTCCATTCAGACCAGAAGAGGAGGAACACTGCCGGGAGAAAACAGATTAGATAATAGCCTGGTCACAGACTGGAGCTGAAGGCAGTGAACTGCAGGGCTCTCCATTACAAAGGACTGATGGGGCATGGTGAGTGACTTTCTCTGTAATTTCCCTGCAGGTATTAATTCCTTCCATGTGAATGAAGACAGACAGAATTGGTGGGTGTACAATTTAGGGAGGGTCGCTTGAATTACAGTTAGCAAAGCTGTGCAGATGTGTACACTCCTGGTTGACATGGTTAAGCAACTGAGATGTTTGAGAAACAGGAGTTGAATGTAACTCCATATATTAGATTACAGCACTCAGTGGCTAACATTTTACATGGAAGCTGAGCAACCTCGTCCATTGCTGGTCTGTGCCCACTCTTTCACAACTGACCTCCTGTGGGCACACTACCCCTAGTCTGCCGACTAGTCTCTTCGGAATGGCATTCTCTCTATCAGGGAAGGGCCTACTCTATATCATAGTCACTATAGATAAGGGTTCTTCCTACTATTTTTATCATTTTAAAACATCAATTATTGGTATTATTTTTAACATTCATTTTATTTAAATGCATTGCTGCTTTATTTATTCAATGTTTCCAAGTTAAATAATTTCGTTCTATTTTTTTCTTAAGTGCTGTTTATTTATTTATATATTTATATCAGTTTAGAGCAGGGTTTTTCAACCTTGAGGGTCACAGCTCCTTTTGGGGGATCAAATGACCCTATCACAGGACTGGTCTAAGCCCATCAGAAATTATAGATATTTATATTATAATTCACAACAGTAGCAAAAATATAGTTATGAAGTAGCAGTGAACATAATTTTATAGGTGTGGGGGGGTCACCACATCATGAGCAACTGTATTAAAGGGCCACAGCATTAGGAAGATTGAGAACAATTGGTTTATATTAATGTCTCCTATAGCTCAGGCTTGCATCATACCATGCAACTGAGAATTGCTCTGAACACCTAATCCTGCCTCTGCTACCCAGTGCTGGAAAGACAGTCCAGCAACTCCTTCCAAGCTGGACCTTGACTGGCCTGTGTGAAGGAGAAAGAGATCAGTGAATGAGTATCCTCCAACTTCTGTAGACTTTATTGTGAATTTACAAGTGAAGTGGGACCTGTGTAAGAATTGAGTTCATTGACCAACTGTAAAGCCAGTGTATTCACAACAGAAAAAGGATGGGCAAGAAGGAGGGTAAAAGCTTTCCTGCTATGACGGTAGTTGACATTAGCAATGAGTAGTGAGGCAATCAACTTTAGATGTTCCACAAATGTGCTGACTGGCCATTTCGTGGACCCACAGACCATGCATACAAGCATCTATATAAGAATTGAACTTATCATTAAACCTAATTACTGTAGTTACAGTAATTCAAGTAAAGTGGAGCTGGATAAAATGGTGTGGCCCTGCCTATCATGACTGTATTTTTCAGGTTTAAGATGTATGCTCCGAGAGAAATGATGTGAGTGAAAGACCCTCACCCACTTGGGTGCAGGTCCAAGAGGGAGCAGCCCCGCGACTCAACCAGTCCAGCAGATGCAAGAAGCAATAGGCTTTATTAACGATAGCGGCACCAGGTGTCTCTAGTCTCCAAAGAGGTAGAGCACCCCGAACAGTGATCCCAGCAAGTTTTTATAGGCAAAAACCATGACATTAGTATAATGGGTATGGGGTGCAGCATGATTGGATACAACATTAGCATATTGGGTCAAGCTAGGCCACAGCTGTTTGTTTCATCAAATTTCCCAGAAATACCATGAAAGATATTGACATCAACCACAAACTCTGTCTGTCCTAGTTTTGGCACCAGATGCTTCCTGACTGGTGGGTGGCACAAGGTCCTGCGGTCAAGGTGCAAGCGACAACTGGAGATGTTGTGCAAGTTTTGCAAGCTTGGTGCTTTTCCATTGCCGATTGCCATCTATCTAGGGCATGTGCTAAAAGCGGCTGCAAGCAGGCGTTATGAGTTGGGGTCTCACATAAGTAATACTTGGTGTGCTCTAATACAAATCCCTAGTCTCTGGAGCACATGGCCATAAAGCCTGTTTCAACTTTTGAATGGAATTTTTTGGGATTATAAATACATTATTTCCACTATCTCTTTCCTGCCTCTGTGCCCTCCCATAGACTCTTCATTGTGTGGCTTTTTCTCTCCATCCTCTTCATTCTTTCCCAAATATCGTACACATTCTTGATTGACCAGCTTTGTGGTAATTTTCCCCCCTGAGACAGTGTTTGTGTGTTGTTATTTCGGGGCATAAGCTAGCTGGCAGCTGGGAGCTGGGTGGCAGGAATGCAGCCTGCAGCTCCCAGGCCAGCCCACAGCTCCTTCTACATTGGAGCCTGTCCTGGAACTCGCTCTGTAGATCAAGCTGGCTTCAAACTCACAGAGATCCTCCTGTCTCTGTCTTCTGAGTGCTGGGATTAAAGGTATGTTCTACCACCGCCCAGAAAGAAGTCATATCATGCCAGTCTGTGTGTTGTGGGAGAGAGGGGGCCCACTTTTGGTCCTGGCCCCCCCAGCTAGCTTAACCCCCGAAATAATCACAGAGAAACTGTATTCATTTAAACACTTAAACACTACCTGGTTATCAGCTCTAGCCTCTTATTGGCTAACTCTCACATCTTGATCTGTGTACTATTTTTTCCATAATCCCATTAATTACTCTGAGTGCTTCCAATATGAATGTAGCTTTGTAATCAGCTTTCTTGTTACAAATTGTTGGGCATTGTCATTGTACTGCATTTATTTATTTATGCAAATTTACCGTATACATCATCTTAATTTTGATGCATCATGTTTCCAGGGATCATTCATTTACTTCTTTATTTATTTAGGTTTTATTGTTCTTGTTAATCTGTGAGAGACTTTTGGTTTATTGGATAAAAGGTATTATGAGTGTTGGCAGGTGGCTCAGCACATACTCATTTTGGAGGTGACCTGAGTTTAGATACCTACACTCAAGTTGTGAGGCTCATAACTCTACCATTTCAGATCCAGGGCATCTGAACCCCTCTTTTTTGTATGTTACTTGTATACATATGGAAGACAGTCTCATTCATGCACAAACATATGCCAAAAAATAGCAATAAACTTGTTTTCAAAAGTGCTTGTGACTTATAAAGCAATTAGAGTAAAACAGGTTGCTTTAGGTGTACTGATTTTTTAAAAATCTGTTATCTTGCATTTTGTTTTAAAATGTTTTTATTTCCTCACTCTGATTGCAGACTTACAGGCAATCATCAGTCAGGCGGAGCAAAATGGTGTCTAAGTGATCCTAACAGACATCCTTTTCTTTACTATAAGATAATGAGTTTTTTTTTAGTATTCAAAACTATTTTCTATGAACTTAAGGCATGAGAAGGTTTAGTGAATCTCCCCAATTTTGGTGGAACAGTCCTCCTCACCCAAGCCATTTTCTGTTATTGGTAAAGGAGAGAGAACTGAAATCAGTGCTGGTCAGTTATTTCTTAGAGTTTGATTTTGGTTAGAATCTTGTAATTTTTTATTTAAAGGAGCATAATATATCTTTGTGTCTTTGTTTTCAGTGCTACCCACCTATGTTGTTGATTTTATTCATTGTTATCTAAGTATATTGTTTATTTTCTGAAAAATAATGGTCTCACCAATTTTGTATTCAGATTTCTCATGTTATGAGTTCCTTGAGTTTTTGTTGGTTTGGGAAGTTTCTGTCGAGAGACAGTTTTAGTTTTCTCTTCTTTATCTTAGATGTTTGCCTCTTTCCATTTCCTGGCATATCTATCTTCATGTTTGTGTTTTTGCTGCTTAAGTGATTGATGTGGTTAGTACATTGCCTTTGGGTCTTTAAAACCTTCTTGTATATTATTGTCTCTTTCTTCTAATTAGCCTCAGCTCTCAGCATGGCATAGCTTAGAGTGATCTGAGACAATACCAATTGAGAGTGTGCCTAGATCAGAATGTCTGAGAGAGATTGTGTTGATTTTTGATTGATATAGGAAGTCTCTTCCACTGAGTGGGCAATATCTCTGAGGAAGCAGTCCTGGGATGGATAGGAGAGCTAGCCTGAGCACAAGACAGTGACAAAACAAGAGGGAAAGCCAGAAAACAATGGTTCTACATATTTTGCCTGATGGAGGTGGGTCTTGTATTAATCTGTTGCTTTCATTGGTTAATTAATAAAGAAACTGCCTAGGCCCATTTGATAGCCAACCCTTAGGTGGGTGGAGTAAACAGAACAGAATGTTGGGAGAAAGAAAGCTGAGTCAGTGAGTCGCCATGATTCTCCCACTCCAGACAGACGCAGGTTAAGATCTTTCCTGGTAAGCCAGCTCGTGGTACTACACAGAATATTAGAAATGGGTTAGATCAATATGTAAGAGCTAGCCAATAAGAGGCTAGAACTAATGGGCTAGGCAGTGTTCAAAAGAATACAGTTTCCGTGTAATTATTTCAGGGCATAAGCTAGCCATGCAGGCGGCTGGGTGCCGGGGACGCAGCCCTGCCGTTCATATTACAACATTTGCCTTTAGTTATTAACTTGAGTTTCTATCCTAAACTCTCATAAGGAGGAATTGTAAAGTAGGTTTAACAACCAAATAAACACATTCATTACCTGAGTTACTTTGGATTGCATACTTTAATAACAGCAACAGGGAAGAAAGTTGGAAAAAAATGGGACTCAAAGGGGATTTTGTTGCTGCAAAGGAACTTGGAATATTGACTCTTATAAGAATGCTGAAGATATCAGAAAACTAGACAAAGAGCTGTTCTTGTAGGGCCTAGAAGATGGGAATGTTGAGAGTAATGGCAGACAATGGAGGTCAAGGTCATAGGATTTTAGTCAGCAATAGGCTCTGCAGGGAACCACGGAGTTGGCCTGACCTAACTGCCTTGAGAGACCTGTGTCATAGGATTTTCAGGTTGAAGTCCATGGTCCCTGGGTCACAATATACCTCCCAGTTCCTGACAGACTATTGAATTTCCTCAGGCAATGAAGCATTCAGACTGATTTGTGCTTCTTTGTTTGATCCCTTAGTAGTCAAGGAATCACGAATGCTTAACAGGACAATTGAACTTTGACATTAATCTTGTGTATGTTGTATAGCTTGCAAACTTCATTATATCCCAGTATAGACAGAGGTCGCTTGGTCATTTCCCCACTGCCCAGACCCGTAGTAATTATATAGAAATTGTATTACTTTATAATACTGCATATCCAATAGCTTAGGCTTCTTATTAAGTAACTTTTAAATCTTAAATTAACCCATTTTTATTAATCTGTGTATCGCCACATGGCCGTGGCATACCAGTAAGGTTCCATTCAGCATCTGTCTCCTTCAGTGGCTACATGGCATCTCCCTGACTCTGCCTTTTCTCCTCTATCTCTGCTTAGAATTCCAACCTTGTTCAATTCTGTGCTGCCATAGGCCCAAAGCAGTTTCTTTATTAACCAATGGGAATAAAACATATTCACAGCATACAGAGGGGAATTACACATCATCTCCCATTTTCTGTCTAAATAAAAAGGAAGGTTTTAACTTTGATATAGCAGTATTACATATAACAAAACAATTATCAAGCAAGAATTATAGTTACAATATTTAGTCTATTTATGTTTGGCAAGTTAAGGAAAATACTCTATCATCTATTCCGTCTTTGTGAGTCTGAAGTTTTATATCTAATCTATCTTTTATAATTATAACTGTCCTTTTTTCAACTCCATCTTCTTCTCATATATTATCATCTCTACCTTAAGTAGCTTCAGCTGTCAACATGATGTAGATTATAGAGTCATCTGAGAGAACATCAATTGAGGCTTTGCCCAGATCAAAATTGCTACTTACTATGTTTAGGGAAAATTGTGTTGATTGATGTGGGGAGGCTCTTCTCTTCCACTGATGGTTTCAATACCCTAAGCAAGTGGGACTGAGAGGGATAAGAAGGCTAGCTGAACATGAGAGAGTGACTAAGCAAGAGAGAAAGCCAGTAAACATTTTTCCCTGTGTCTCTTGCCTTCAGTTCCTAACTTGAATTTCTATCCTAAGCTTTCACAATGTGGGTTGTGATCTGAAAATATCAGTCAAGCAAACTTGTTTACTACCTCATATGCTTTTATTTAGAGAATTTAATCACAGCAAGAAATGAACAAATTAGGTCAAAATGTGGTACACCAAAAATGATTTTTGTTGCTGGGTAGAATGTGGGAACGTTGTCTTTTGGAGGAATATGGAAGATATTAGAACTTTAGATGGCAAAAGCCATAGAAAACTGTACACAAAGGTTAATTAACTATTCTTGTAGGACTAGGAATTTGGGGGTGTTGAAAGTAATGCACACAGTGGAGCTTGAGTTCACAGGATTTCAGTGGGAAACAGACTTCATGAAAAACTTATCTATGGGTCATTTGTATAATATTTTGTTCCCAAACCATTCCAATTTTCTCCATTCCCTGAGAAATTGAATAAGGCAAAATTAAAAAGTAATTGGGTGATTATTACTAATGATTTATTTAGGTCTACAGCAGGAAAAAAAGTGGTGTAGAAAGAAATGAAAAGTCAGTTTTGTGGAGAAAAGCAACACTAGGAAGATTCAAATGGCAGTCCTGTGGTGAAAAAGAGGGAGAAAATTTCAAGAAGTTTAGAACCATTAAATAGAAGACCCTTCTTATCATTTGAAGCCTAGGAAGATAACTTAGGGTAAGATTCCATCTATCTAAGTCTTCAATTTCTCAAAGGAATAGGCAGCTTGATTCCTAATCCGAGGAAGCAACCTCATGCAGAAGCTGCTGGAACTCTGATCCAAGCATGGTAGCATCCATAACAACTTAGAAGCCAAATTGTGGACAAAATTTATAGGTCATAGATTCTTACTCTTTAGTTTCAGTTTAACACTGTTGCATCCATCTATGTTTGGCAGAGTCAGAAACCTAGTGAGGAGACTGTGAGACTTCATTGCATGAAGCTGTGAAGATGAAGACAGAGTTGTATTTTTAGATGATAGGATGTTGAGATACCCAAGCTATGAGATATCTGTCATGGAGAACTACATACAAGTAGCAAAGGGGAGATATATATATAAAATTTTTCATGGATAGCACTATCTAAGCTCTTTGAAAGTGAATTCCCACCTGTGTGAGGCAGAGCTAAAAGGTTTGTTGTTTGTCCTGCTGAGTTTTAGTGTTACCATGAACCAATCTTCCCTCACTGTGCCCACATTTCTCTTTTCAAAATTTATTCTTCCTGTAAACAGAGACTGCTTATTCATTTCCCAGGCACCCAGACCCAAATAATCATACACAAACTATTAATTACAGCACTGTTTGGCCTATTAGCTCAGGCTTCTTATTAACTAGCTCTTTAATCTTAACCCATGTTTATTAATCTCTGTATTGCCACGAGGCTGTGGCCTACTTATAAGGTTGTGGGGTGTCTTTCTGCTTTGGCAGCTACACAGCATCTCTTAGTCTCTGCCTGCTCTTCCAGCCTGGTTGTATTTTGCCTTGCCATAAGGCCAAAGCAGCTTTATTCATTAACCAATAAAAGCAACACTTATACAGAAGCACATCACATGTCACTTTTCTAATAATATATCCCAAGTGCAGTTTCCCCTTCCTTCATTCCTCTCAGTCCTCTGCACTCTCCCTTCTCCACCAGATCCAATCCATCTCCATTTCCCTTCGGAATAGAGCAGATATCCCACAGATATCAATAAAGCCATACATAGCAAATTGAACTAAGACTAGGCACATATCAAAGGCTGGATGAGTCAACCTAGTAGGAGGAAAAGGGTTTCAAGAACATGCAAAAGAGTCAGAGACATCCTCCACTCCTACTTAGGAGTTGCACAAAACCACCAAGCTACACAATGATACCATATATGCAGAGGACCTGGTGCAAAGCCCTGCAGGCTCCGTGATTGCTATTTCAGTCTCTGTGAGCTCCTATGGGCCCTACTTAGTTGATTCTGTGGCCTGCGTTCTCCTGTGTCATTTTAGTTAGGAAAGATTTTGACTATGAATTTATTTTGAAAATTTTTTCTGTGCCTTTGGGGTGAGATTCTTCTCCATTTCCTATTATTCTTAGGATTGGTCTTTTCCTAGTGTTTCAGATTTCCTGGATGTTATGTTTCAAGAAATTTTAGGTTTAACATTTTCTTTGATCAGTATATCCATTTCTTTGATCTTGCTTTTGAAGTCTGGAATTCTCTGTTCAATGTCTTGTATTCGTTTGGTGAAGCATGCCTCTGTAGGTCCTACTCCACTACTTAGATTTTCATTTTCAGAATTCCTTCAGTTCACATTTTTAAGTTGCTTCTATTTCTATTTTAAGGTCTTGAACATATTCATTCATTTCTGACAACTGTTTCCTCATTTACTTTCTGGTTTTCTTTAAGGGTTTTGTTAATTTTCTCCAATACTTCATTTATCCTTTCTCTGCTTTCTTTAGGGGATTCATTTACTTCCTCTTTAAGGACTTCTGTCATCTTTATAAAGTTGGTCTTAATTGTGCTTCAACTGTGTTGGAATATTTAGGGCTTGCTGTAACACAGTCATATTCCTGTTTTTACGAATGGGAATATCTCCTCTACCATTATATGTTGTCAACCTTTAATTTTTTTTTTTTTGATTTTACAGGATGTGACAGTCAAGAGATTGTCTTAAGTGTCAGAAGATACTTTGGACATTTGTGATATTTGGGCTGCTACAGATTATAAGGATTATTGAATTTAGACTAAATGCATTTTTATTTTTATTTGTACTTATTCTTCTCTCATACTATTTATCCTGATTGAATTCTCCCCTTCCTCTACTCATTCCAGTCCCTCCCCCACCAGATCCCCATTGTCACAGCTCCATTGCTTCCTTTTCCATTCAAAAACAGAGCAAATCTCCCAGGGATATCAACCAATAAATCATACCAAGGTGCAGTAAGACTAGGCACAGACTCTTATTTCAAGGTTAAACAAGGCAATGCAATAGAAGGAAAAGGGTCCTAAGAACAGACAAAAGAGTCAGAGACACCATGACTCCTACAGTTAGGATTTTCACAAACACCCTAAACTAAACAACCATAGCATGTATGCAGAGAACCTGGCACAGAGCCATGAAGACTCTGTGATTGCTACGCCAGTTTCTCTGAGCCACTATATGCCCTACTTAGTTGATTGTGTGGGCCATGTTCTCCTGATTTCCTCAACCACTGAATGCTACAGTCCTCACACCCTCCTTCTACAAGATTCATAGAACTCAAGCTAATGTTTGGGTAGGGATCTCTGCATGGGCTTCCATCAGACCCTGGAAGAAGCCTCTTTCATAACAAGTGGGCCAGGTACCAACCTATGATTATAGCAGTAAATAGTTATGAATCATTTTATTGATATTTTTCTTGGTCAACTGTATTTGGTTCTACCCCTTTTCTCTGAGCCATTCAAGTTCTAGTTCCTTACCATTTTGGCAGTGTCAGTTATGGGCTTCCTCTCACAGCATGAGCTTCAAGTTAGACCAGTCATTTATTGGCCACTAAGAAAGCTCCGAGTCACCAGTGCCCCAGCATATCTTGCAGGTAGTACAAGTGTAGGTTGAATGTTTTGCGGCTGGCTTGGTGTCCCAGTCCCCCTGGGAGCTTTATGTGGTTACAGAAGATGGCTAGTTCAGCCTCCATATTCTTGATTACTAGGAGTCCTCACTAGGGTCACACTTATAGGTTCCAGAAAGTTTTCCCTACACTGTTTCCACATCCCCTGTTAAAAGCTCCCCTATTCCAGTCATCTCTCCCTGTCTTCTCCCCATCTGTCCCTTCCTTGCTCACCTAATCCTTCCTCTTCCCATTCCCACTTGCCTCCAGTACACCTACAAGACCTATTCTATTTCTGCTTACAAGGGAGATCCATGCATCTCCCCTAGAGCTGTTCTTGTACTTAGCCTCTCTGTGTCTATGGATTGTACTGTGATTAACTGTGATTATACTTTACTTAACTGCTAATATCCACCTATAAGTGAGTAAATACCATATTTTTCTATGTGATTCTGGGTTTCCTCACCTAGGATATTAAAGAATTCAGGAAACTAAACAACAACAAACCAAATAATCCAATTATAATGGGGAACACCTCTAAACAGAATTCTCAGTAAAAGAATCTAAAGTGACTAAGAAACACTTGAAGACATGTTCAACATCTTTAGCCACTAGGGAAATTAATATTAAAACTACTTTGAGATTTCATCTTACACCTGTTAGAATTGTTAAGATCCATAATACAAGTGATAGCTATCACTGGCAAGGACATGTAGCAAGGGGATCCATTGCTGTTGCAAGTGCAAACTTGTACAGCCAATATGGAAATCAACATGCAGTCCTCAGGAGATTGTGAGTCAATCTACCTCAAGACCCAGCAATACCACTCTTGAACATATACCCAAAAGATCCTACCATAAGAACATTTGCTCAACAGTGTTCATAGTGGCTTTGTTCATAAAAGCCATAGACTGCTGTATCTGGGAGAGATTGTGTTGATTGATGATTGATGTGGGAAGGCTCCTCCACTGAGGGTGGCAATATCCCTAAGAAAGTGGGTTTGGGCTACAAAAGGGAGCTATCTTAGCATGAATGAGACAGTGACTAGGTAAGAGAGAAAGCCAGGAAACAATCGTTGTCCATGGGTTTTCGCCTTCAACTATTAGCTTGATTTTCTATCCTAAACTCTGAAAATGGTGAAGTCAAATTACCCCACTCATTGTCTGAGCTGCTTTTGGTTAGAGGATTTAATCAGAGCAACATAAATGCAAGTTAGAACGAAATATGGAAAGTCAAAAGTAATATTGTTGCTAGGCAGAACCTGAGAATGATGTCTCTTGAAGGAGTGTAGAAGATATCTAGACTTTAGGTGGCAAAAAATATAGAAAGTAGTAAATGGAAATGTTAAGAGGAATGCCAGGAAGTAGAGACTGAGATCATAGGATTTCAATGGGAAATGATAAACTCCATAACAGATTAAGTTATGTGGTTTTTTTTGTGTGGTATTTTGGCTTCAAAATCTTTTTTGTCTGCCCATGACCTAGAAATTTAGTAAAGCACAATTAAAAAATAGTGGGTTGATTCCTTAAATGAAATATTGGATCTGTTGGATGCTTATTAATGATAATTCCTTCAGGTCTACGGTAAAAAGAAAACAAGTGGGGCTGAAATAAATGAAAATGAAAAGGTAGTTTCAGGTGGCAGCCAATTACTGGAACAAGCAGGGATTTTCAAGGAGTTTATTACTATTATAGGGAAGGCCCTTGCCATGGAATGGAAGTCTAACAAGGTGCTCCAGGAGTAAGACTCCATCCACATAAACCTTCAATTTATGTAAAGAGTAAGCAAAGTGATTCCTAGTCCTAGGAAACAACTTCATACAAAACCTGCTACACCTGTGATTGAAGTGTGTTATTGTCTATCAATTACGAAGTTAATCTTTTCAGGACCACTTATCATGTGCTGGTCCTGGAAATAAGAAAGAATCAAAATTTAAGGTAATGGGTTCTTAGTTTGTGGTTACAACTCAGGATTGGTTTTTTTTTTTTTTTTACAACTCAGGATTGTTACTGGCGTTCATGTTTGGCAGAGTCAGAAACCCAGTGAAGAGATTGTGAGAGTTCATTTCATGAAGCTGTGAGGATGAAACCTGTTGTTGTTTTTACTCTTTTGGGGACCTGCTACCCAGCTCTCAAAAAATGACATACATTGAGGCTTATTATTTCTTATAAATTCCGGGTCTTAAGTTGTCTTGTTTATAGCCAGCTTTTTTTTTTTTTTTTTAAACTAATTGTCCCATCTACCTTTTGCCTCTGGGCTTTTATCTTTCTCTATTCTGTATACACTTTTTTTTTTTTTTACTTCTTACTCTGTGACTTTGCTGTGTAGCTGACTGGCTGGCCCATGCTTTCCTCTCCTTTTCTTGGTCATCCTTCCTTTTTTCCTCCGAGATTTCTCCTCCTATTTATTCTCTCTGCCTTCCAGTCCTTCTTATTCTTTCCTACCAAGCTACTGACTGTTCATTAGGCCAAACAGATATTTTAGACCAACCCAGTATCACAGCTTCACAGGATTAAACAAATGCCACATAAAAGAATGCAACACATATTTGTATCATTGAAACAATTGTTTCACAACATAAATGAATATAATACATCTTACAATAATATTCCACACAGCCAGGGTTGCATTTTGATACCACAAGATATTGAGATGCCTAAACTATAAGACGTCTTCTATGGAGAACTAGCTGAATATAGGGAGTAGAAGTAACCAGAGAGAGAGATGTATGAGAAGATGCAGGGATAGGGCCATCTAAGCCCTTTGAAACTGAAGCCCTGTGCATCTGAAACAGACCTACAGGATTTGATGTTTGTCCTGCTATGCTTCAGTCTTGCCTCACTATGTCTCCATTTCTCTATTTTGGAGTGTGAGTGGTATTCTGTACCATTATATGTTGGAAAGATGTAACTTGTTTTCTAATTTTTACAAGATGATACTTGCTGTGGGACAATGGTCTTGTAACTTGTAAAGATTTGTCACTTGTAAGCCGGGCAGTGGTGGCGCACGCCTTTAATCCCAGCACTCGGGAGGCAGAGACAGGCGGATCTCTGTGAGTTCGAGACCAGCCTGGTCTACAAGAGCTAGTTCCAGGACAGGCTCCAAAACCACAGAGAAACCCTGTCTCGGAAAACCAAAAAAAAAAAAAAAAAAAAAAAAGATTTGTCACTTGTGTTGGTTTAATAACATGCTGATTGACTAGTAACAAGGCAGGAAGGATAGATGGGGTGACCAGAACAGGAGAATTCTGGGAAGAGGAAAGGCTCAGTTTACAGTCGTCACCCATATGCAGAGGAAACAAGATGAGAATGCCTCACTGATAAAAGGTACCAAGCCATGTGGCTAACACAGACAAGGTTTATGTACTAATGTAAGATGTAAGAATTAGTTAATAAGAAGCCTGAGCTAATAGGCCAACCAGTTTATAATTAATGTAGACCTCTGTTTGTTTCTTTGGGACTGAATGACTGTGGGACCTGGCAGGACAGAAACCTCTATCAACAAGTCACTGTCAAGTGATTGTCTTGAGCATCAGAAGAGACTTTGAACATTTGATCAGTATAGGGACTATTGCAGAATATGAATATCATTGAAGTGATTAAATTGATTTTCTTCATGGATGACCATGAGCCTATAGTGATCCAGGTGAGAATGTAATTGATTGAATGAAAAACCTCCTAGATAGGAAGATGTATTTTAACACGTGCCTCTTCTTGGTAACTTTCATTTGATTGCTTGTGAAACCACTAGTAGTTGGAGCCTCTCTGGATGAAATCTCTCACTGGGGATGTGATATGATGTAGTAAAGAGGGCTGCTTGTTTGTTTCCAGCTGCTCAGCCCCAAAATAATCACACAGAAACTGTATTAATTAAATCACGGCTTGGCCCATTAGCTCTAGCTTCTTATTGGCTAACCCTTACATTTTAATTTAACCCATTTCTATTAATATGTGTACCGCTATGTGGCTGTGGCTTACAGGGTAAAGTTACCAGCATCTGTCTCTGGCAGGGTTACATGACTTCTCTCTGACTTCACCTTATTCCTCCCAGCATTCGGTTTAGTTCCCTGCCTACCTAAATCTTATCCTATAGCTCTGCTGTAGGCCCAAAGCAGTTCCTTTATTAAACAATGATAATCATAGCATACAGACAGGAATCCTACATCACCTCCCCTTTTCTTTAAATGAAAAGGAAGGTTTTAATTTTAACATAGTAAAATTACATATAACAAAGCAGGTATCAAACAAGAACTACAGTTACAATATTTACATCTACTTCATCTTTTTTCATAACTTAGGAAAACTATAAATTCTTCAACTCCATCAAAGACCCCAGAAGGATATAATATTACCTAAGTAAACAGGAGATGCATTGTGAGCAACTTCTAAAACTCTAGAAATGACAGAGACATCTTGCTGCCTGGACAGTCACCCAAAGTTGGGGCTTCCATCTTCAGCCCACAGGCCCACAGTATCCAGAAGATTTTTCCACGAAGTAGGAAATTTGAAGACCTGTTCTGCCTTGCAATGGAAAAGTCCATCAGTTGCTTTCTTCTGTGTCCTACAGAATGTCTGGCAGACTCTTTCATGAATCAGGAACCCCAAAGAATCACCTCACCTTTAGGCAAGTTCAGCAGTCATTTCCCTGTGGGTCCTGCATGTCTAGTTCATCAAGCAGTTCCTGTAAGAGCAGTTTCTTGCTCAAATGGCTAACAAACTTCGTAAGGAGCTTCTTCGATGCCCATCTTCCTCTTGAAATAGATTGGTGCCGCCAGGAGCAGATGTGTCTCTTTGTCATAAAAAGTCTTAAGCTCTTAAAACATTTTAAATGCCATATTCTGAAAGTCTCTGAAAGATTTGAAGAATCCCTATCTCTCTGAAATACATTTCTGTACATCTAGAAAATCTAACATGACTACAAACTTGACTATTACTATTATAGATGACTATTTACCTATATTTTAATTATACATTACATTTTTAAATGAGCTGCACAAATACAAAACCTTAATCAAGAGCAGAAATACATATAATAAAATTGACCTTAAATTCATATCAATAAACCAAGATCCATACCAATGCAAATCTCTATAGCATACCCCCCTTTAAATGTAAACAAACATTTATGAACAGTATTTGGGAATATGGGCATAGTTCTCTCCAAACTGATTTCTGCTTTTTATTTGGCAAAGTAATTTTTGGGGGGTGTTCACAACCTTTTGGGTGGTCTTAGTTCATTAAACCACATTAGTCTGGAAGGATTCCACAGGTTATCATCCTCTGTGGAAACAAAAGAAGAACATCTTTTCCAAAGTAACAAATCCTTAGACCCAAATTCTAAAGACATGATACCTTTAAAGTATATATGTTGGTTACTTAGCTCCTTTATAGTCAAAAAATTCAAAGAAAACACAATAATATACATAATCCAGTCACTCTGTATATAGTCCATTTTTACGTGGCTTATTTGGTTTTATTCTATTACTTTTTAATATTTATTTTATTATTTTATTATCTTTACTCCTTTAATTTATGACTGTACTCTTGTCTCTTTAAAGACTTGGTTTCATCTTTTTATAAACCATTTACTTCTTTTTATAACTCTCTATACTTTTTTTCTTCTCTCTCCTAAGCCTATGTACATTTTTTAAACACACTATGCCCCATTTAGAGGTCTTTTATGCATGCATCTGTCCTATTGTGTATCTGTAATTCTTTACTGTTCAGGAGTGCTTCTTAAAATGCTAAGCACTTCTTATGAACTTAAGCTATGCCATTGGTAGAGCAAGTACAGCCTGCCTGCTTGCTCCACCCAGTCTGACATGGCAGAAGCATGTTTGTTGCCTCCAAGAGCCATGTACATTGCCCCATTTTCAGGCACACAGGGGGTCTAAGTTGCCATTAGCAATCTGTTCACAGACCCCATAGCCAGTCCTCCAGAAAGAGTCAGAGTTTGTGCTGGCAGCACCACCCAGAAAGCTGGCATTTCAAAATGGTGCAGCATTTTTCTGCTACCTCTAAATCAGGAAAACCTCTCTTAAGGGAGCCGCAGTATGTCACCAGTAAGCAAATCCCATTTGGGGACATAAATGCAACTAAATGTCATTTTTTAGTGTCTAGAATTCCTTTCCAATCTCTCTAAGATTTTAAGTGGACTTTAGTTGGCCACATGGGCACCAGTTTGTTGTGGGAAGCCACTTGTTAGTTCCCAGCTGTTCAGCCCCAAAATAACCACACAGAAACTGTATTAATTAAATCACTGCTTAGCCCATTAGCTCTAGCTTCTTATTGGCTAACTCTTACATATTAATTTAATCCATTTTTATTAATCTGTATCGCCACTTGGCTGTGGCTTCCCAGGTAATGTTTCTAGCTTCTGTCTCTGGCGGGGCTACATGACTTCTCTGATTCCGCCTTCTTCCTCCCAGCATTCAGTTTAGTTTTTCCCACCTACCTAAGTCCTGTCCTATAGCTCTGCTATAGTTCCAAAGCAGTTCCTTCATTAACCAATCATAATCACAGCATACAGAGGGGAAAACCACAATATGCATTTCTATAGTCTCAACCCATTTCCTGCTCTTTGTGCCTACTGTGTTGTGGTTGAAACTAATCAGTCAGCTTTCTTCTTTTGCTATTATAACTTCCCCACCATTGCTGTAAGAAATCTTACAGCTTGTGATTACCCACCTACTGGGACGTGGCCTCTTATACTATAAATGCGGATGCAGAGCCTGCATCTGCCCCTTTTTTTTCTTTACTTCCCTGGCTGCTCTTTCAGATTGCTGGGTTGCTGCATTCAATCTCTGTTCTCCGTTCAAGCCGAGAATTCTTATTTGTGAGTTTACCCCTAAATAAATATCTATTTCTCAATTCTGAGATAGTGTTAGATTTATTTTAAGCCTCCATTCCACACACCATCATAAACTCTATCACTAAATCACATAAGATTCAGTAGAACTAACTGCTATTTGGTGCTAAGGTGGTTTGGTAGCCTACTGTTTTCATTTTTGTTTGTTTATTTTTGAAGACACGATTTGTCTGTGTAGACATAGCTGTCCTGAAAGTAGCTCTATATATCAGGCTGGCTTTAAACTCAGAGATCCTCTGACTCTGATTTCCAAGTGCTGGGATTAAAGGTGAGTCAGCATTCCTGGCTTTTTTGTTTTTAAATTGTTGTATGATGGTTTTGTTCCTATCAAACATATGCTGTTGTACTGAGCTTCACCTATATCTTGGATTTCAAAATTTGACAGAGGGTATCTCATTATGTTTCCCAGGATGGCATGTGTCCATGACATTAATACTGCCTGTTCCTTCTTAGTCATTGGATTGTAGGTGCATAACCTTCTTCCTGCCTGTTTTTGTTTGTTTTGAATTTTTATTTTAAAAAGAGTATTTTATCTGTATGCATGGATATGCACCATGTGAGTACCTGGTTCTTACATTGATCAAAAGATGGTACTAGAAACCCTGAACTTGGAATAATGGATAGTTATGATGCCCCATGTAAGTCCTTGAGCCCACCTGTATGCAAGACTAGGAGGACTCTTTTCTCTTGAGCCACCTTTCCTGCTCTGTGTTGATTATTTGTAATGAGCATATTAATTGCTATTGTTTTCATTTGTCCATGTGTAACTTTTTAAACACAGTGCCTTTTAGTAAAATCTTATTTATGTTGCAGTTTAAATTGGGACACTTCAGGTTTCTGGTAGATGAATAAAGAGTTGAAGTGAATGCATAACACTTTGTTGAAACTTCAGCGCAAACCTATGTTATTTCTATTTTTTATATTTGTTAGATTAATTTTTTTCATCTGAAACAGGTATTTAATATGTATTTCTGGCTTTCCTAGAAGTAATTGCATGGACTAGGCTGGTATTCAACTCAGAGGCAGATAGATATACCTGCTTCTGCCTTCTGAGTGCAAGGATTAAGGCATGATTCAATGCATCCAGTTTTTTCATCTCATTTTTTTTTTTGTAGTTAGGGATTAATCATTCATACAATTTCTCTTATCTATACTCTGTACTCTTGATCTGTTTATGTATCTTTCATTGTTGGTTAGTAGGCATTTCTCTTGCAAGGTAATATCCCATTCAAAGGGTTCGGAAATGGCAGAGGTGAACCTCCTATTCAGTTTGCTTCTAAAGTGACTTGGTGATTAAATTATGATGTCTATGTCATGGAATAAGTATGAGGAGCACCAGAATTATATGACTATACTGTCAAAGAAGTATATATTTACAGTGTTGTCAAACTCATGCTTTCTGTTGTACACATGTATGGGATATTTTAGAATACAGTGACCTATGATGACGTGCATGTCGACTTCACCTGGGAAGAATGGGCTTTGCTGGATCCTTCCCAGAAGAGTCTCTACAAAGATGTGATGCTGGAGACCTACAGAAACCTCACTACTATAGGTAAGACTGAACTATCTTTCATGTTTAAGGGGACAACTGTTCATTGCTTAATGATGCTCTTTTGTAATATGATTGAGAAAGAAGAATGGGTAAATAAGTCAGGCATGGTTTTAAGGTTTGCTTCAAGTGGTAACTAAACTTTTTACAAGTTTTAATATATAACATACATTTTTCTGGCACTATATTTTAGGATACAGTTGGGAAGACCATCATATTGAAGAACTTTGTCAAAGTTCTAGAAGACATGAAAGGTAATTTTCATGGATAAGCTGATACAAATGTACCTCTGAAGAATTTGTAATGTATCCTATATGTTTTAAACAAAAACAACAGTGTAAATAATAAAGTACATTGATGATTATTAAATTCTCACAAAGTTATATACCTTAATTTCAGATAGGTAGGCTGCATTTGCAAGTCATTCTTTTAAGAAAGAAGTCAAGGAAACAATGTCTTAACCTGTATTACCATTTGAATCATAATACAATGAGAGCTATACTGTAAAATTGTCAATCCATTTATTTCATATTATTCATATTATAAAAGATACATTTTGAAAAGGTGATAAGTATATCTAAAACTCTCTAATACACTATTAGTCTATAGAAAGGGTCGTTTAACCTATATATTTATTAAGTTTAGTGAGAAGGCAGTTTGAGTCACAAATCAAGGGGTAACTGTTGTAGAGAAGCCTTAATCCAGATACCACATATCTATGAGGACAGAAAGTCAAACTGAGTGAACTCAGTGTGGAAACCTTATATTTGTTATTCTTCCTTTACTAGGTATATCATATGTTACTCTGGATACAAGCTACATGAGCATAGGGATGTGAAAAGATATAACATACCTCTCCCTCAGAACCAATAGAAGATATGTAGCAGTCCCCATGTTGAGTATACTTGTTGAATTGATGTACAAGTATAAAAGTAATTGGTTTTCTAGTCTCCTTGTTAAGATATCAACAAACTCACATTTCAGAAAAGCACCATGAGTACTCGGACTGTGTAAATATTTCTGTTTGCCCTGGTTCACTTAGCAAATGTAGTATCACTCACAGTATAGGAAACTTTATGAATGCAATAAGAGTGGTAAAGCTCTGAGTTTTTTCAGTTCTCTTCAAATACATGAAAATTCTTGTGCAGATAAAAAGATTCTGTAAATGTGAACCATGTAATAAAGACTGTTATCTGTTCTCTTCAAAGATGAAAAAGCAAGCCTTAATGAAGGGGAAAAACAAGATTATAAACATATAATTCCTCTTTAAAATAGTACTAAATTGTAAAATTAATTTATACAGATAAAATAGTCAACAATGTATTAAATGTAGTAATGCTTTCACATATACCATTATCATTGTAGGCATGAAAAAAGTCAAACTAGAGAGAAAACTTCTGTATATACTCAGTGTGTTAAAGCCTTTGCATATGACAGTCATCTTCACAGTTATAAAAAAACAGATACTAGATTAAGACCTTATGAAGAAAATGAGTGTGTTAAAGCCTTTTTACATTGCAGTCATCTTCAAATGCATAAAAGAACATACACTGGAGAGAAACCCTATGAATGTAATCAGTGTGGTAAAGCATTTGTTTATCAGAGTTATCTACAAATACATGAAAGAAGCCATACTGGAGAGAAACCCTATAAATGTAATCAGTGTGGTAAAGCCTTTGCACAGCACAATAATCTTCAACGTCATGAAAGAACCCATACTGGAGAGAAGCCCTATGAATGTACTCAGTGTGGTAAAGCCTTTACACGTCATAGTCATCTACAAAGGCATGAAAGAAGCCATACTGGAGAGAAACCCTATAAATGTAATCAGTGTGGTAAGGCCTTTGCACGTCATAGTCATCTACAAAGTCATGAAAGACTACATACTGGAGAGAAACCCTATAAATGTAATCAGTGTGGTAAGGCCTTTGCACAGCACAGTAATCTACAAAATCATCAAAGAAACCATACTGGAGAGAAACCCTATGAATGTAAACAGTGTGGTAAAGCCTTTGCACAGCACAGTTATCTACAAAATCATGAAAGAATCCATACTGGAGAGAAACCCTATGAATGTAATCAGTGTGGTAAAGCCTTTGTACAGTACAGTAATCTACAAAATCATGAAAGACGCCATACTGGAGAGAAACCCTATAAATGTAATCATTGTGGTAAAGCCTTTGCACAGCACAGTTATCTACAAATTCATGAAAGAATCCATACTGGAGAGAAACCCTATGAATGTAATCATTGTGGTAAAGCCTTTGCACAGCACAGTTATCTACAAATCCATGAAAGAATCCATACTGGAGAGAAACCCTATGAATGTAATCAGTGTGGTAAAGCCTTTGCACAGCACAGTTATCTACAAATTCATGAAAGAAGCCATACTGGAGAGAAACCCTATAAATGTAATCATTGTGGTAAAGCCTTTGCATGTCACAGTTCTCTAAAAATTCATGAAAGAAGCCATACTGGAGAGAAACCCTATAAATGTAATCATTGTGGTAAAGCCTTTGCATGTCATAGTTCTCTACAAAGTCATGAAAAAAGGCATACTGGAGAGAAACCCTATGAATGTAATCAATGTTGTAAAACTTTTGCTCATCACAGTAATCTTCAAAGGCATGAAAGACTACATACTGGAGAGAAACCCTATAAATGTAATCAGTGTGGTAAGGCCTTTGCACAACACAGTAATCTTCAAAGTCATGAAAGAATCCATACTGGAGAGAAACCCTATAAATGTAATCAGTGTGGTAAAGCATTTGTTTATCACAATTATCTACAAATTCATGAAAGAAGCCATACTGGAGAGAAACCCTATAAATGTAATCAGTGTGGTAAAGCCTTTGCACAGCACAGTCATCTACAAAGGCATGAAAGAACCCATACTGGAGAGAAACATTATGAATGTAATTAGTGTGGTAAAGCTTTTGTTTGTCATAGTCATCTTCAAAGACATGAACTAACACATGCTGGAGAGAAACCCTATGAATGTAATGAGTGTGGTAAAGCCTTTTCACTTCACAGTACTCTTCAAATGCATAAAAGATCACACACTGGAGATAAACTCTATGAATATAATCAGTGTGGTAAAACCTTTGCATATATGAATAATCTAAATCATGAGAAAAAATTCATACTGCAGAGAAACCCTATAAATGTATCCAGTGTGATAAAGTTTTGTACTTTATATAAGAGTAAAACTTTTTGTGTGCAACAATCTGTTAAAATGTTTGCATATTGCAATGGACATTGACAACCTGAAAAAGATACTGAGGACTTCTTATTATAAAGTATTTGGTAAGATCTTTAGCCAAAACACTTATAATCGACTACACAATGATTTGGGATTCCCCTCTGTATTCTGTGAATGTATTTTGTTACCTTGTTTAATAAAGAAGCTGCTTTGGGCCTCTGGCAGGGCAGAATAGAGCAAGGCAGGAATTCCAAACAGAGATAGAGGAGAAAAGAAAGTGGAGTCAGACTCCATGTATCTGCTGAAGGAGACAGATGCTCTGGAACCTTACTGGTAAATCACAAGTCTTGTGGTAAAATACAAAATAATAGGAATGGGTCAATTTAAGATGTCAGAGTTAGTTCATAAGAATCCTGAGCTAAGGCCAAGCAGTGCTTTACTTAGTATAGTTTCTGTGTGATTATTTCGGGTCTGGGCAGCCAGGAATGAACAAGAGTCCTCCGCCCACAACACAAGACTTTTTCTTCTGTAGAAATAAATTTGACAGTGTTAACAATCTTTTCAAGCATTATGATGTCCTTTTTATACTGTTTATACTTACAAACTCATGGTAAAATGAATTTATGAAGCTCTATGTGTCGGGTAAATGGGCCAGCCAAAGAAACACATCCTGACCCTGAAACCAGAGCCTGTGAAATATATAATTTTTGACTCTGAAACTGGAGCCAGAGAAATACATCCTGACTCTAAAACCAAGATAAAGAAACGCACTTTGTTCCTGAATCCAGAGCCAATGAAATAAACACCTGACCCTGAAACCAGACTCAAAAGGTTATAAGAGGCCAGTGAAAGAACACATTTTGGCCCTGAAACAAGAGCTAAAGAAACATACTCTACCCTTGACTGACTGAGCACAACACTAGCTAATCCCTAAGCTTGAGCTCTACCAACCCCTGAGCATGAAATCCAGCCTATCTCTGCATTGTTCAAAATCAGGGATTGACATCTGTTGTAATAAGAGCGGCAGGGCTGCTTCCCCGGCACCCAGCTGCCCGCACGGCTAGCTTATGCCCCGAAATAATTACACAGAAACTGTATTCTTTTGAACACTGCCTAGCCCATTAGTTCCAGCCTCTTATTAACTAGCTCTTACATATTGATCTAACCCATTTTTAATATTCTGTGTAGCACCATGAGCTAGCTTACCAGGAAAGATCTTAACCTGCGTCTGTCTGGAGTGGGAGAATCATGGCGACTCCTGACTCGGCTTCTTTCTCCCAGCATTCTGTTCTGTCTACTCCACCCACCTAAGGGTTGGCCTATCAAATGGGCCTAGGCAGTTTCTTTATTAATTAACCAATGAAAACAACAGATTAATACAAGACCCACCTCCATCATTTCCCTTTTTTCTGTTTAAACAAAAAAGAAAGGCTTTTACTTTAACATAGTAAGATTACATATAGCAAAACAGTTATCAAGTAAGAATTACAGTTACAATATTTACATCTATTTTCTCTTATCATAACTAAGGAAAACTATAACTATAACTAACCATTCTTTAACTTTATCAAAGACTCCAGAAGGATATAATATTACCTAAGCAAACAAGAGATCCAAAACTGTAGAAATGACAGAGACATCTCATTGCCTGGACAGTCACCCAAAGTTCTTTTGTACTGTTGGGGCATCCATTTTTAGCCTTTAGGCCCATAGTATCCAGCAGACATTTTCATCAAGCAGGAAATTCCAAAGACAGTTCAGTCACTTTTTGCTGTGTCCTGCAGAATGTCTCGCAGACTCATGAGTCAGGAACCCCGAAAGACCATCTCACCTTTAGGCAAGTTTAGTAGTCCTCTCTCTGAGGGTACTCTGTGTCGTTTATGCATCAGTCCAGGCAAGAGCAGTTTCATGCCCAAATGGCTATCAAACTCCATAAGGAGCCTCTTCGATGCCCATCTTCCTCTTGAAGTAGCTTGGTGCTGCCATGAGCAGACGTGTCTCATTGTCATGAAAAACCCTAAGTTATTAAAATATTTAAAATGCCATATTCTGTAGTCTTTGAAAGATATGAAGAATGCCTATCCAACTGAAATATATCTCTATATATCTAGAAAATCTAACTAACATGACTACAAATTTGACTATTATTGATGATTATCCATTAACAACCTATATTTCCTAATTATACATTACATTTTTAAATGAACTACACAATCACAATACCTTAATCAGGATTAGAAATACATATGCATATAACAAAATTGACCTTAAAATCCACACCAATGTAAATTATTCATGTCTATATCATATCCCCCTTTAAATGTAAAAGAACATTTATAAACCATATTTGGGAACATGGGCGCAGTTTTTTTCTCTCCAAACTGCTTCCTGTTGAATGGGGGCGCTGTATTCAGATCTTTCATGGTGTAACCTGTGTGTCAGAGTCATCTCAGTTGGCAGTTGAGTGAAGTAATTTTTTGAAGGTGTTTACAGCAACCTTTTAGGAGGGCGTGGTCTATCATACCATATTGGGATAGACACAATACACAGGGTCTCATCCTCTGTGAAAACAAAAGAAGACCCTCTCCACTCTCCAAAGCATCATATCCTTAGACGCAAATTTTGAAGTCATGATACTTTTAGAACATACATGTAGTTTGGCAGACCACATAATGAAATGTCTCTCTGTACTTAGCTCCTTTGTAGTCAAAAATTTTAAAGAAAACACAATGTACATAATCCAGACTCTCTGTAAATTTTTCATTTTTACGTGGCTTATTTTTTTTTTATTTTTTTTAATCTATAATTATCTGTACTCTCTAAAGACTTTATCCCCCTTTTTTTAAGGGCATTAACTTTATTTTTTTATATATATATATATTTTTTTTCTCAAGCCTACGTACATTTATCCAACAGTGTCTGAATCAGTTTTATTGTGAATCTGTAATTTTTTTTACTATCCAGGAGCATTTTTTAAAATGTTAAGCATTTCTTAAAAACTTAAGTTGCACCATGTATAGATAATACGGTACCACCTGTGTCCTGCCCAGTCGAAACCTTAATTGCGCTGTTATTATGGTAATTATGGTAGTTCCTGCCTGAGACCAGCACAGTTCAGCATGGCGGAGCTGAGCCCTTCTGCCTCAGAGCCATTTGGTGCCCCTGAGCCACACACAGTTCCAGGCACACAGCAGTCCACATTGCCATCAAGCAAGCCATAGCACTTTACTCCAAATGCTCCATTCAAAAGCTCTGTCTCCTGCAGGAGCCAGACAGAGATCACGATGGCGGCACAGCCCAGAAAGCCAGCATTTTAAAACAGCCAGTTTTTTTCTGCTGGTGAGTCAGGACAATTTCTTTGCAGCACGCAACCCACAAACAGCAAAAAGCTGTGTTAAATTCTCTCTCTCTCCTTTTCAAGCCCTCTCAGGTTTTACGTGGAGTTCATTAGCACGTTGGGTGCCACTCTGTAGTAATAAGAGCTGTGGCAGGGCTGCGTCCCACCACCCGGCTAGCTTTACCCGAAATAATTACACGGAAACTATTTTTTTGATCACTGCCTGGCCCATTAGTTCCGGCCTCTTATTGGCTAGCTCTTACATTTTGATCTAACCCATTTTTAATATTCTGTGTAGCACCAGAATATTACCAGGAAAGATCTTAACCTGCGTCTGTCTGGAGTGGGAGAATCATGGCGACTCCTGACTCGGCTTCTTTCTCCCAGCATTCTCTTCTGTTTACTCCGCCCACCTAAGGGTTGGCCTATCAAATGGGCCTAGGCAGTTTCTTTATTAATTAACCAATGAAAACAACAGATTAATACAAGACCCACCTCCATCAGACATCTAACTAGTTCCCACCCTGAGAATCTTCTCCCTGGGAAAACTCTGCCCCTAGGAATTCCTGTATAAGTTTTGTACCTGTTCAGTTGGCATCTGCCCATTTCTGCCCTGGCAGAGGCAGCCCCTCTCCTGGATTCTTCCCTTCCAAATAAATTTCTTGAATGAGTTTTGGGTGAAGAACTTTCACCGGAGTGATAAGAAACTCTGTAGTGGATTGGAACAGAGAAGCTTTGGTCACCTCTGCTGGCAAATTCCCTTAAAGGAGCAGAGCAGACGTAGCAGTTCTTCACCAGAGATTGCAACATTTCTGCAACAGTTTCTCATTAACTCCAGTGAAGCAGAGAAGTAACAATTTGGGCTGAAGCTGAGAAAAAAAATTAACATCTCTGTTAGGAAACTCCCTAGTGGGGTGGAACACAGAAGCATTGGACACCTCTGCTAGGAAATTCCCTTAGGGAAGTGGAGCAGAACAGCAATGGATGTCTCTGCTTTGAAGCTCTCTTAGCAGAATGAAGCAGGTCCCAGCTGTGATGGCTCTCTTGGAGAGGAGCAGCATTGCTACATCCTGCAGGGAGAACATCTCCCACTGGAACACAGCCTTGGGTATAGCCAGACTTCCCAATAGTCAGTATATGTCAGGGACCATCTTTGACAAGTATACCACTTACCAGGGTAGGGGCATAGGGATTAAAAAAATAAGAGGATGAAGACACAAGTGAAAATAATAAAACAGAAGCATAGGATAGTACCGGGAGGGAGTTCCAGTGAATACTGTACATCTGCCTGCATTTAATTTTCCATATATATTTATACCCATTACAGCAGGGGGAAGAAGACAAAAGACTGCTTTAACATGATGCAAAGGACAGCTAGAACAGTTACTTGCTTCAATACTTTGAGCCATCAAGTCCTTAATTACTGAGAAAAACATTCTGTTATTCAGGCAGTGAATCCTAAAGGGAGTCATTCCCTGGGTCAAATCTCTTAATTGAAAAGAAAGAGCAGAAGGATGTTTGAATTCTCTCACCTTTGCTCAAGGGGGAGTAGATATATCTGTATGGACCCTTTTAAAGTCCAAAAGGCAAAACATCCACACCTTAGGTCAGAGTGTGTAGCCATGCCTGTTAACAACTTTGAGCAACCTCAAACTCTGACCTCCAGGAAAGGTGGAAATAGGTTCAAGGTTTTGGACCTCCACAAAGGTACCTTTTCTCTTCATAGCTGTAGGTATGGCCTGACTTCTAACAGTCAGGGTACCTTTTTCTTCAGAGCCCTAGGTATCAGGCTACCTTCCCTCCATAGCTTCAGTTCTAGACAGACTTCTCAACAGTCAGGATTCCTTTCTCCTCACAGCTGTAGGTGTCCAGTATACTTTCCTTCACAGCTGTAGGTATGTCCTGACATGATAGTGAGGGTACCTTTCTCCCAGCATTCAGTTCAGTTTTCCCTGCCTACCTAAGTTCTGCCCTATCAACAGACCAAGGCAGTTTCTTTGTTTATTAATGGTAATCACAGCAAACAGAAGGGACTCCCACATTAAATTAGGGTATCTTTCTTCACACTATGAAACTCTGGGTGGCCTGGAACTCACTATATAGACTAGGCTCTTCTAGACATCAGAAAGATTTGCCCACCTTGTCTCCAGTGTACCTGAATTATAGATGGGTGCATCACAGATAACTGACTTTTTTTTTTTTTTTGGCTTTTCAAGAAAGGTTTTTCTTTTTTTTGTGTGTAGCCTTGGCTGTCCTAGAACTAGCTGTGTAGTCCAGGCTGGCCTTGAATTTACAGAGATCCATATGCCTCTGCCTCCCAAGCGTTAGGGATTAAAGATATGTACCACCACTAAGGGTAATGTACTAATGTAATTTGGTTTTTTCATTGGTTTGATAAGAGTGAGTGACTGAGCCTGACTTGTTGGGGGTAGCAAAGACACAGGCTATGGTCCTAACTCCAGTAACAGAAGAAGACTTCCATCAAATGCAGCCTTCCAGTCTTAAAGTCTACTGTCTTCCAACTATGAGCAATATTGTTTTTCTTTATCTTTGTATTATAATTTATCAAGGGACTAGAGCACAGTACTGTCTTTATTTATTGTTTATAGTTGAAACCCAGGCTCACGGAGATGGGTGGAGTTTTAATATAATTAAGTTTAACTGCTCATCTTACTCATCCCATTATTCTAATGACTGATTAAATGAAGTTGAAGCCAACTAAGCCAAGCATGCTGGCACAGACGTGTAGCCATGATACTTAGAAAGTAGAGGTAGGAATGTCAGGATTTCAAAGTATCCAAAATGAGAATGGTCAGTAGGGTATGGTGGGAGGCCCATTGAACCTAGGGAGCCTGTGATTTGCTCAGGATAGTGTCCATAGTCATTCCTGCTGCCCTAGAACTTCAGGGCTGTGACACCAGCAAATGTTAGCTGAGGTATGTACCAATCCAAGTTTTCTATTCTTGATAATGTTTTCTGGCCAAGTCAACCTAGATCACTTAAGGGTCAGATTCATGTTGCTCAATAAAGAATTAAATTCCACAGTTCGGTGAATTAGCCTCAGGCAGGGATGAAATCCCTCTTGGTGTATCTGAAGCAGCACGTTCAATTCTAAAACCATAACACAAAACCAACAGAAATGGACCCAGCAGGTTTTATTCATATATTTGCACTTACTTATTCACACAGACTTCACAAGGAAGGAATTAGAAGGGGAAAATTTGGGAACAGAAGGAGAGGACAAGGAAGGAGGAAAGTTATACAATATGTTTTAATTAAAATGTATAAAAATAAATTTTAAATGAAAATGCAGCTTAGCTTTTCATTTAAAGATTGAGATAGCTTAGCAATTAAGAACATTGGATGCTGTTGCGGAGGACACGGGTTACATTGCCAGAAACCATGGTTGCTAACCATCTCCTGTAACTCCAGTTCCAAGGATTCTGATTCACTCATCTGGCCTCTGCAGGCACTGCACACAGACACCTGTGGGCAAACACCCATGTACATAAAATAAAACTTTAAAAAAATAAAATTCTGTACAGAAATCACAGACTTGAGATAAACATCAGTCATGGCTGTCCATCAAAGAAGCATCTGTGGCCTTTCTCTGAGCCAGCTTGCTTGGAGGCAAAAGAAGGCTTATTCTGAGGTTAGAATGGCTCAGAATAGCTGTTGATTTAAGAACAATCACAATGTGGAGAGGTGACTTTCCCATAACATTTTTTTAAAATTTATGTTCTATGTCCTTTGTGTGTGTGAGGATTGTGGCATCAAGACATCTTTTAAATGTATCTTTTAGATCATATATTAAGATCTATATATCTTTTAAATCATATATTATGATATATTTTTATTTTGATCATAATGCATAATCTAAAAGATAGTTTTGCTTTGCAAATCTCCATCTGCCTAAGTGGCTAGACTTGCTTTCTCCTGTCCCTATTTACACTGTTCAATGTATAACCTCAGGCCTGAACCTAAAAAAGACTTAAGGATGACAGCATATGTGGAATGCAAAATCTGGCCCAGGTTGTCTCCTCTTTTAGCATTAACCACCGCTGAATGCATACTGTTATTAAAGGAATTTATGTCTATTAAACTTTAAGTGTGTGAATGATTTATCCCTGGGAAGGCATATTAATTCTAGAATAGCAGTACCTCCAGCATTGGAGACAAACTTTTTTATGTTGAATCAGGTAGCCTTGGTCATATGTGTGAGCGATACTTTTCTGGTCAGAAGCATGTCTCCAAGCAGAAGCTACCAGAGATGATTAAAAACTTGTTCACTGACCTTAGATTTCCAAATAGAGTGCCTGGCACTGAGAGGTTACTCTTATAGGACCACACAGTGACCACAAGTGTTGAATAAAAAGCAGTTATAGCACACAACAGATAATCCAAGATAGTAATGCCATAAAATACAGCTTATGAATGAGATATGGCATACTGTTCCCTGACATTGACAAATATTCCTTAAATTAAAATAATAAATACCCCTTTTCATTCACCTGAGAGAGAGAGTTCGGTATTTATTACAGAAAGAGAAGTCATGTTAAAACAATGGTGGGGCAGTTTAAAGATCAATTCAATTTTATTTTGTCCCATTGGATTCTTCCATGGAAAAATCATAGAAAAGGTCAAATGGGTTTAGGTTCTAGTAGAAAGGCTACAGGAATACCTGACTTAAGAACTGTGAGATATCTATCCTCACTACTACTTTCAGAAGTTGTTTCAAAATGGTATTATGTGACACCTAAAAAACGAGCTAAATTATCTATGTACTTAATAAACTATGAACTTAAAAGGTACAATGAAGAAATGGACTTGAATATATCAGTTTCTTCACAAACATTGTTTTATGCTTTTCAAGTGCATGCACAATGGTTTGTTAATATGTCCTGGTGTGTGATTTAAGAAGTTGTGTGAAGTTGGCCAGTGGTGGCTCACGGTTTTAATTCCAGCACTCAGGAGGCAGAAGCAGGCAGATCTCTGTGAGTTCATGGCCAGCTTGCTCTACAAGAGCTAGATCCAGGACAGGCTTCAAAGCTACAGGAAAACCCAGTCTCAAACAAACAAACAATCAAACAAAGAACAAAAAAGAAGTTGTGTGATGGTGCTACGAATTGATGATAATATATGGTGGTTGGATAAGGGGTGTTTCAACATTGGAACTCTAAAGAAAATATCTCTGTAAGATGACTGGGAATTAGGAAACAAGAAAAGAAGTATTTGGAAGCATTGTGGAAAAACAGAGCTTCTTTCAGTGATCCTAAATTCAAGTAGTAAAAGCATACGAAAGTGTTTACATATTGCCAACTTTTGCACTAGACTTGACATATTCTTTTATTTTTTTAATTTTTCCATTCAAAAATTTACACTTCTTCCCCTCCTCCTATTCCCCTCCCGCTCCCCCACTTACCCTCCTCCCCCCTTCTGTCCCCCTCCCTCCTTAAGAGAGGGCAGGAAACCCTGCCCTGTGGGAAGTCCAAGGCCCTCCCTCCTACATCCAGGCCTAGGAAGCTGTGCATCCAAATAGACTAGGGTCCCAAAAAGCCAGTACATGCAGTAGAAACAAGTCCCAGTGGCTTTATCAATGGCTTCTCAGTCATCCCCCATTGTCAGCCACATTCAGAGAATCCAGTTTGATCACATGCTTGTTCAGTCCCGGTTCAGCTGGATTTGGTGAGCTCCCATTAGAACAGGCACACTGCCTCAGTGGGTGGACCAACCCCTCGCGGTCCTGACTTCCTTGTTCATCTTCTCCCTCCTTCTGCTCTTCAACTGGACCTTGGGAGCTCAGTCCGTTGCTCTGATGAGGGCCTCTATCTCCATCCATCGCCGAACGAAGATTCTATGGTGATATTTGAGATAATCATCCGTGTGATAGTGGGGCAAGGCCAGTTCAGGCACCCTCTACTCTGCTGCCCAAGGACCTAGCTGGGGACATCCCCGTGGACACCTGGGATCCCCTCTAGAGCCAAGTCTCTTGCCACCCCTAAAATGACTCCCTTAATGTAGATACCTTCTTCCCTGCTCCTATATCCGCCCTTCCTCAATCTCCATCCTCCCACTCCCCCAAGCTCTCCCCAGTCTTTCCCTTCTCCCTTCTCTCTCCCCCTCTCTACTTCCCCAGCCTCACCCCACCCCTACCCTCACCCCCATGCTCCCAACTTTTGCCCCGCAATCTTGTTTGCTTCCAATTTCCAGGAGGATCTATATATGTTTTTCTTTGGGCTCACCTTGTTATTTGACTTCTCTAAGCTTGTGAGCTATAGACTTAATGCCCTTTGTTTATGGCTAGAGTCCACTAATGAGTGAGTACATACCATATTCATCTTTTTGGGTGGAACCACTTTGGAAATCAGTGTGGTGGTTTCTCAGTAAATTGGGAATCAACCTCCCTCAGGATCCAGCAATACCACTCTTGGGAATATACCCAAGAGATGCCCAATCATACTACAAAAGCATTTCTTCAACTATGTTCATAGCAGCATTATTTGTAATAGCCAGAACGTGGAAACAACCTAGATGCCCCTCAATGGAAGAATGGATAAAGAAAGTGTGGAATATATACACATTAGAGTACTACTCAGTGGTAAAAAAAAAATGCCCTGTCCTTCTTTGCTGTGGGAACGTGTTTCTGGAGCCAAGGTCTGATGTCTCACATCTGGACAATATCTTTTTTATCAAGAAGAAAGTATTAGTGAAATTTGTTATCTAAATAACATCTCATATAGACTTATATCTAATATCCGTGGAATGCAATCCCTTGTGTTATTACCAATTCTCTTAGTCTTTGATTAAATTTTCTCCTTGAGTACTGAAGAACAATGCAGGTTGCCAAAATTAATCTTTCTGTGTTGTCAAGGCCAGTTGAACAACTAGTCCTCAGAGGTCACTTGGGCTTGGAAGGAATCTCAGACTCTTCAAGTCTCTCTTTTATCATTTGTCTATCAATGTGAGAATAATGGAAAGGCTGTGCTTTATGTACTGTGGCTTTCTTTAAAGCCTTGAGGAAATATTTTACACATTGATCCTCCATTTTAGACTTGATGTTTCAGATTCATTGACTGGGTTCTCCATGGCCTCCATGAGCTGGACAATAAGTGATCAATGGCCTTTGTTCCTAGGGACCTCATTGACCTTGTATGGAAAGGGGAGAATTAAAATAGCCTCTAAGAATGATTATTAAACACCTAGAAGGTCGGTTTTACACCAGTTTTGTACTTTTAACTACTTTATAATATTTCAATAGCCAGATACATCTTAATAAACTTTGATATATATTTTAGCAAGTCCTTGAAACAGTTGATATCTGACCTTGCCAACTTCAATAAATATATGATCTCTAAGTCTCATCCTTTATATACCTTAAACAATTTACTCAGACCATCATAGCTTGCAAAACCTTTCCTGTCTTGTTTATTCTGGAGCCACCTAGTCATCATTATCTTCATATATCTAAGTCTTTTTTTCATTAAGGGCATTTACACATTTATGTTCTTCTAACATGTTCTTTTATGTACTGCTTCCTTTTTCTAATATCATAAGAAATAGAAACATTGACATATATGTCTATGATCTGTCATGAGATTTTTCTCCCCTGTGGAGGAGGGGGAAGCAATGTCTATCCCAACTGTAAGTCCCAATGAAGATGCAAAGTACAATTTCACCAAAGTCCATCCTGGGGAACCAAGGAGTTTACTGAGCTCACTTACTGAGCATGCTTGAAAAGACACAAGGATTTTGATATGATAGTGATTTTAGTCAAAATGACCCCCAGTGTCCTGTGGAGAGTGGTACTATTAGGAGGTGTGGCCTTGCTGGAGGATGTATGTCATAGTCACTTCCTGCTGCCTGTTGATCTGGATGTAGAACTCTCAGCTCTTTCTCCAGCACTGTGTCTACCTGTATCCACCATGCTTTCTGTCATGATGATAATGGACTAAACCCTCTGAAACTGTAAGCCAGCATCAATCAAATATTTTCCTTTCTAAGTTTTGCTGTGGTCATGGTGTCTCTTCACAGCAATAGAAACTCTAACTGAAATACCTAAAAGCAGCCACACAGGAATATCTCCACCCAGTATGTACAGTGGCTCTCCCATGGCTGCATATGTGGAGCTTACCTTCTCTCTACTCTTCCACTGGCCATACACTCTCTATAATATTACTTTTCTCAGTGGATGTAGGAAGTAAGCCTGATAGCACTCAAGGTAAATTCCCACTTCTAAAGATGGCTTTCTCATAGGTGCATACACAGAATCTACATCCTCCCAAGTCTTTCCCAAGCTGTGTACTCTGCTCATCCCTAAAACCACAAGGTCACATATCATTAGTGATGAATTGTATACATTTGCCTGGAAAAGAGACTATACACTTGCTGGAGGGGAAACCTTTCATGTCAGAATATCAACAGTCAGCAAGCCTGGTCGTGGTCATCCTTTGTAAGCAGGCACAATTGATCACAGGAAGGTACTGATTGTCTTCAGCTAGTTCTGAGTAATAACAATTAAATGAAAGAAAGATGAATCAAAACTATAAAAGATAATATAACAAATTAATATTTCTTAGGTACAAACTGTATTTGTAGGTATTAAACCTTGAGTAAAACACAAGACATTCTTTGTATGATACATGACATCACTCCTATAACCATGCTTTTGGATTTTAATGTATGTAGTTGATACCAAGAAACAACAAATATATAACAAAACTTCATGGAATTGATGTTTACAGCATCCAGTACAACATAACTAAGAAATCCCTCTTAAAACTATGATGCTCTAGCTTACTCTAGAGTATCCTTTACACAGGGTGTCTCTCACTTGTTGTTTTCACTACAGACCTGTATACACAAAAGGTAAATAAACATTAACATTTTAGCATCCAAATCTCTAACATTCCTGATTAACATACTACTTGTCTTTGGGGGATTTCAGAGGCAGCCCTCCCTCAGCCAAATTCTACTCTGTGTGACTTACTATCTCCTAGGCATTGGCCAATCCTTTATATCACCAGTTTTACTCTTCTGTGTTGCAACTTAGTAGTATATTACACAGTACGTGAGGTGCCATTTACACTTCCCACAAATTAACTCCAAATGGACCTTAAACTTAAATATCAAACGCTAAGTGCAGAACTTCTAGAAGATACTTGAAACTAGGCCTCCATGAGTTTGGCAACCTGCCTAGGCTTTGAGAGGTTTCTCTGAGACCCTGATGTACAGAGCAAATTAGAGCTCTGCCTCTAATCTTGGGAATATTCTTGGGAGAGCTGGTAATGATTTGGGGCCAGGGCCTTTGGGAAAGGGTTGCTTCAGAGCCTTAGAATCCAAGACTTTTCACAGAAGGGGCTGTCATTATCAGTCCCAACACTGCTGCGGACTTTGTTTATACTGTTCTTGAGTTACCCAAAGTTCCTCTTGTACAACATTGTCTGATTAGCCTCTTTCTGAATTTGTATACTTCCTTATACAACTGAACAAGAGACTTGCTGTTGAATTTGGCATAAATCTCAAGCCAATCTAGGATAGGTCTGTCTTTAAATTAGCAGCCAGGGATGGGAACACAATGCTGTGTCCCTTCTGCTCACCTGGCTCAGACCTCACAAGCCAATTAGAGCCTCCAGCAGACCCAACCAGTCAAATGGGAGGGTTCTTTTGGGAGCCAGGCTTCCAGTTCAGCTCTTCATGAAGAAATCACAATCTCTCTCATGTGCTGCTTCTTGGGCTTCCTTGTGGGGAGAGAGCATGTCAGCTCAGCAGCTGCACCATGGTGAGTGAGGGGTTGCTCTCCACAGACGGGAGGAAGTGTGGGCCAAGGTGAGTAAGGGGCCAATGTCCCTAGTGTGGAGGAGTGGCCGGCCTTGGTGAGTGAGGGGCTGCTGTCCCCATGTGTAGTGGAGTGGCTGGGCTTGGCGAGTGAGGGGCCCCTGTCCCCAGACTAGGTGGAGCGGCCTGCTGAGGCTCGCGGCTGGTGTGATGGGTCATCCCCTGGCTGGGTGGGAGCCAGTGGACAGACACAGAGTTTAGTGTGTTCCTGCCTCATCCTGCCTGGTCCTGCCTCGTCCTAAATAGTCCAAGTGATCCTTGCAACTCCCTGGCTGGGCTGGCAACCTCTGAATACTTGATCACTCACTACTAGTTTTCCAAAGATTCTTTGTGTGTGTAGGGAAGAGCTTACTCTGGTTGGGCACAGCTTAGCTTGCAAATGCTTGTCTGTGCCTACAAAGTCCCGTGGTTGTCTGTAAGCACCATCAAAACAATCCACAGGCATGTTCTAATCATTCTTGAACTACTCCTCATATTTTAGGGAAGCCACATTATCTATTAATATCTTTCTAGTTGTTTATATAATGACTATTATTAGCATCTGAAGATTCTTTAAAAAAGATAATTTCATTTAAAATACAAAAGGAATGTATATTTACTCAAACTACATACCACTGCAGACATCTTTCCTTATCCCCATTAAGCAACTCCCTGCCTTACCTGTTTAACCAGTTAAATTTCTCCTCAGAAAAGGACCTAATTGTATTGCTCACCTTTCATTTCTATTTACTTTATGAATTTCTAAACACTCTTTGTGTATAATGGATCTAATATTCCTTCAAGTCTTAGTTTGCTTCCTGTTGCTGTAATAAAGACCACAATCAAAAGCAACCTGGGGTTGTCTAGTGACATGGCTTAGTGGGTAAGAGCGCTAGTTTTTCCAGCGGAACTGCATTCAATTCCCAACTGCTACATGATGACTCACAACTGTCTGCAATGTCAATCCCAGGAGGTCTGATGCCCTCTTTTGGCTTCCAAAGGCACCGGGCCCACAGTCCACAGAGATACATGCAGTCAAAACACCCATACACACAAAATACAAACAAACAAACAAACAAATAAATTTTAAAGGCAACCTAGGGAGGAAAGAGTTAATTTTAGCCTACATCTTACAGTCAACCATGAAGGGAAGGAAGTCTGGGCAGGAACTCAAGGCAAGAACCTAAAGGCAGGAACTGAAGGAGAGGCCATGAACCACAGTGGTCTGTCAGTCATATTTTAAATAAACGCTGATTGGCCGGTAGCCAGGTAGGAAGTATAGGTGGGAAAACCAGACAGGAAGTAGAGGCGGGGCAATGAGAACAGGAGAATTCTGGGAAGAAGGAAGCTCTTTCTACAGTCCTGCCCAGACCACCTAAGAAGCAGGATATGACCTACCCGCTGAAAACGGCACTGAGCCATGTGGCTAACATAGATTAGAATAATGGGTTAATATAAACTACAAGAGCTAATAAGAAGCCTGAGCTAATGGGCCAATCAGTTTATAAGTTATGGAAACCACTGTGTGATTTTCTTTGGGACTTGCTGGCTGTGGGAACTGGGCAGGACAGAAATCCCAACAAGCAGGACCTAATGCTACAAACCACTGCTTACTGACTTATTCAGCCTGCTTTCTTATAAAACCCAGGAACTATCTGCCTTGGGCTGGCACTGCCCACAGTGAATCTGGACCCTCCCACATCCATCACTAGTAAAGAAAATGTCCTACAAGCTAATCTGATGGAGACATTTCCTCAGTTGAGATTCTTTCTTCCCAAATATGTCCAGGTTTGTGTTCAGTTGATAAAACCTAAACAAAACTCTTTACAGGCACAGAAACTGTTTCAGCAGGTCTTGTGTCTCTATAGGCTTTAGGTTTTCATGTCAATCTAAAAACATTTAGCCTATAATCTAAGCCATCAGGAGGCTGAGGCAGGAGAATCAGGAGTTCCAGGTTAGTCTTGGCTAAAACGTCAGACTGTGGAGGTAGGGTGTGTGTGTTCATTTGGTCAAAGATTATATGAATGTTATAAATCTGTTAAATTTTAAAATTCTAATCCACATAAAGATTGGTTTTCATAAATAACCAGCTATTTTCTCCTAGAGGAACAGACAACCCTTCTCATTAGAGGGTGGGGTCAGGTCCAGGGCTTGAGATCCATTAGCTTTAAATACGGAAGCCATTCTCCAGAAACTGTCAAATCTATTCCTGGGCTCCATTTCTGTTCTGATGATTTTTTCCTTTATAATCAGTGACAATTTTCACTATTGGGAATTACTTGGATATGATAACTTTAAAATATTGATTCAAAACAGAACTGAAGTTGTCTGTGCACCTTTAGCTTTGTCCCTTCTCACTTCACTCCTCCTCTCATGGGAGCCCCTGGTCTTGAACATGTTTCTTCTGCCTTGAGTGATCAGACGCTAAAACAAATTCCCATGCCCTCTCCTACCAGAGTCCCACAGATACAGACTGAGCTCTCTTGTTTCCTTATTTCAAGCATCCTCTATTTTAATGCTACTTTGAAAACTGACTTAACTTTTTATAGCACTTTTATATTTGAAGCAAAATTGATCAGGAGAAACAAAGATTTCTTACATCCTTGTGCTCACCAACACACTGTATAATTTCATAGTTCACACTGTAATTTTTAGTTACTAATTATTTGCAAAATTGTTTACTACCTTTCTTCTCTAAAATGGAGTGATTTGTTCTCACAGGAACACAACAGCACTTCCACGAGGCCCAGCATCACAGAGCCATAGCTGCTGCAGTGAGTCAGCAGTTACCTTGGAGCTGTGTCCTTTCCACTCCACCAAAGAGAACAATCTGTACAGACACTAGGTAATTCAGAAAGTAACACGACACAGGGCGCTCACCCGGGAGTTCCGGAGCTTCTGGACAGTGTCTTTCATCTTCTCTTGGGAGAGTCCACAATTTTACTCTTTAAGCTGTCTTGGGCTTCTTTCAAAGAAACCATTGACAACTTTAGTTCATTCTGTTGAGAGACATTTTCACCAATCAGGCCAGACAACAACACTGGTTACTACTGTTTGAATAATCCAACAGCATTGCTCATGCCTGCTATAACCAGGTAAAACTGAATTCTGACCACCCTGGCCTGCTTTATGGCTGTGGCTACAGATCAAGCTCCTTTGTGTGACACTTAACACCCTCAAGATGTAGGAGTGTCTTCTATCTATCTGTTGCTTTCATTGGTTAATAAAGAAAACTGCTTGGTCTGATAGGTCAGAACATAGGTAGGCAGAGTAGACAGAACAGAATGCTGGGAGGAAGAAGGCAGTTGCCATGAAGCTCCGGCCCAAGATGGATGTAGGTTAGAATCTTCCCGGTAAGCCACCACCTCGTGGTGCTACACACATACACACATTAATAGAAATGGGTTAATCAAGATGTGAGAGTTAGCCAGTAAGAGGCTAGAGCTAATGGGCCAGGCAGTGTTTAAATGAATACAGTTTTTTGTGTAATTATTTTGGGTAAAGCTAGCCGTGTGGGAGCCGGGCGGCAGGAAATGGCCAGCAGCTCCTTCTACACCCTCAGGGGCATCTCTGAGATCCACAACATCCTGTTCCTAAGAATATCAATGGATCCTTGAAAATCTCCTCTCATCCTCTACATCCCTTCCATAAGCAGCACAACACACAATGTAAAAATCATAATTTTTAATTATGTATTTATTATATGTATTATATTACATGTATTTAATCATAATGTATTTGATGTGTTTTCATATTAACTGCATGCCCTGGCTGGAGTTTGAAAAAGTTACTTTTATTCTGCTGGTACCCAAAGTAATACCTAAAGGGTGTGTGTGTGTGTGTGTGTGTGTGTGTGTGTGTAGTGCATTCCTATTGGTTAACTTTGGGTACGTTTTATTCTCTTCATACATTTCTATGTGTTGATGTTATTCTTTTTTCTTTTATAACAGTTTCTGGATTTAAGTTGAGAAAAGTTGCCAGGTGGTGGGACACCTTTGAAGGGAAAAGGTGACAGAGAACTACTGACAGTCACACAGCTCAAACACTGCAGGGTACTCAAACTTCAAATGTGAGCGAGGTAACAGAGGGGATGCTTACCAAACGCTTGGTTTTCTCTTAAATATCTGATTTTTTGGGGGCATGCCCCTCTTGCAGCACTGTCTAAGAGAAAAAAAAACAACTGTGTTATAATGATTCGAAACCCCAAAATTAAACCACTAGCTACTTCCTCATTCAATAAAGGTAAGAAAAAGAGGAAGTGAGGAGATCAGATGGTTTCAACTTTCTTTATCCTCAGGCCTGATGGGGAGTCTTGCAGAAGCACAAATGGATTAAGAAAGCCTTGGACTGGTGAGGCTCGCTCGTCGCTGTGCCTGTGAGGGTGATTCTGGAGACAACTAACTCACGAGGCCTCTGACCTAATGGATGGATCAAACCTGAACAGGCTGTCAGGAGGCTGCAGAGCTACCTGCCCCAGAAAGCAGGCCCCAGGAGGATGCGCACTGCCTTGGCATCTGGGAGCACTCCTTTCGGCTTCCTGTTCCCATTCAATAAGCTACTCTGCCGTGCTTTCCTGTCATGATGAACTGAACCCTCTGAGACTGTGAGCCCAAATCAACCTTCCCCTTGTCTAACGCTAATACTCTAGCCATAAAAAATAAAGAACTGCATAATCTGTCCTAGCAACACCGAAACACTTCAAAAATTAATATGCATATTGACAGGGAAAGTTCCTTTTTAAACAGTAACTTATTATTATTAGATGTTTGTGGCATCTACTGAGCAGCACAAAAACTCAGGCAACTTAGAGTCAGCTGAGACCTGAAAATTATCATATTTTTCTCATTGATTTGCACCTTTTGCATTTTTTTTTTTAAAATCATGACAAACCTCCCAAACCCCAGCTTCACAGAAATACAGGGAAAGTACCACAGGCTAACCTGAAGTCGGAAACTAAGTATTTTGAGCTAGTGCAAGCTAGATGTAGAATGCTACCGTATTTCCCACAAATACACAAACTGACCCAATGCCCCTTGAGCATTTGCTGCAGTGCCCAGGGTACCACAGCCACAGCAGAACCAAACACAAGAGAATGCTCAAGAATCTATGCATCCAGAATGCATATAGCCTGGCAATGCAAACAGGCACAACAACACGTTGATGGCTTCTTCAGTAACTGAAAGACAGCTGTACCCCCCCCCCAGCTACATACCGCTTTCTGCCTAAACTCCTGGTTCAGCAAGTGCTGCAGCTCCTGAATGTCATCCATATACTGCTTGAACTCTTCTTGCTCTTCAACTGGAACCGAACTAAACACAAAAAAAGATCAAAACAGTGTGTGCATTCCTAAATTTAAATATAATAATGAAGTAAAGGGTCTGATCCCTTGTTTCTGAATTATATACCTTCAAGATAACCATTTAATAGATGACTTTTATCTTCTACTGGAATAAAAATAATCAGATGAAAGCCTTCAATTTTATACCATCTCATCGGCCCCACATGCACACACCCATCCACCGTCCCGCCCACCAGGATGACCACAGTATTCCTATGATGTCAATGCTAGTTTCCATAACTGGGCCTTGCTTGGCTCTCAGCACCACACACTTCCCAGTGTGGGACCAGCCACTCTCCTATGCTACCATCCTTTCCGTCAGCACCTACTTATCTGTACTCAGTGGTTCTGTCTTAACTTGACACAAGCTATAAAGTCATCAGAGGAAGGAGTCTCAGCTGAGGAAATGCCTCCTTGACACCCAGTTGTAAGGCATTTTCTCATTTAGTCATCAGTGGGGGAGGACCCATCCAATGGTGTGTGGTGCCATCCCTGGGCTGCTGGTCCTGAATTCTGTAGGAAGGTGGGGCTGAGCAATGAGAAGCAGGTCACTAAGCAGCACTCCATCCATGGCCTCTGCATCAGCTCCTGCCTCCGGGATCCTGCCCTGTTAAGAGTTCCTGTCCTGAATTCCTTCAGTGATGAACAGCAATGCTGAAGTGTAAGCCAAATAAACCCTTTCCTCCCCAACTTGCTCTTTGGTCGTGGTGTTTCCTTGCAGCAATAGAAACCCTAACTACGACAATATCCAAAGGTCTGAGTTTTACTTTAGACTATCTAAGGTATTATGGTGTGGGAAGTCCTGCTGTATATGTGTTGCTTTTATTGGTTAATGAATAAAGAAACTGCTTTGGCCTGTGATGGGGCAGAATAGAGCTAGGCACAAATGATACCTGTTTTGTTATATATAATTTTACTTTGTTAAAGTTAAAACCTTCCTTTTTATTTAAACAAAAAAGGGGAAGTAGTGTGGGAAGTCCTTCTATGTGTTCCTTTTATTGGTTAATGAATAAAGCTCCTTTGGCCAGTGGCTTAGCAAAATAGGGCAAGGCAGGAGTTCCAAGCAGACAGAGGAGGAGAAAGAAGGCAGAGTCAGTGAGAAGCCAAGTAGCCCCACCAGGAACAGGACTTTACCCAGTAAGCCACAGCCAAGTGGCAATATACAGATTAATAGAAATGGGTTAATTTAAGATATAAGAGTTAGCTAAAATTACTCTTAAGCTATTGGCCAAACAATATTACAAATAATATAGATTATGTGTGGTTATTTCTGCTTTGAGCAGCCGGGAACAAACAAGCAGGCTCCCCCAACAGTTTTAGCCATTTATTTTGATTCTGCCTTTGCCTGTGTTTCTATAAAGTTAACATTTATTCTCCCCGTCTATAAGAACTCTTCACATACTAGGAACACAATATGAGCCCTGCCACCAGCTTAGCAATGCTTTGCATTGTACGCTGCAGACACTCTCCCAGCTCTCATTGTCCTGAGATTTAGTTTGGGATTTATTTTTATCATGCTAAATTGTAATATGTGTCTCTCACTCCCAGTCTCTTAATTTACTGCTGCCTATAAAGGCAATTTTACCAGAGACCTTAAGCAGACAACCTCTAAGACATCAGTAGACTAGAATCAAGCCAACCACATCTGACTGTCACAGTCAGGGCAGGCAGCCCTCAATCTATGACGGCTCCGCAGAACAACTTCATTCTACAATAGCGAAAAACAGCACACACTCAGTTGGCTGTACTTCCGATTTTGATCCTTTTGCACAGCGAGCAGTAGGGGTGATGCTGGGACTCCCGCTGGTTGGAGAGTGAACAACCCTCCACACAGGGCAAAGCTTTGCTGCACTATTGTACGCAGTGGGGCAGGTGGACAACGCACTAACAAGAAAGAACCAGTGACAACTCAGAGCCAGGGAAGGAAAACACAGATTTGTTTTTAGAAAGGGGGACTGAAACAGCCTCCCATTTATTCAGGCAGACAGTGAAACTGAGGCTGTGGATGGTGGCACTGAAATCAACTACTCACCGCTTGGTTCGCACCCAGAAGCTGGATTCGTCTTATTTGTAAAGCTCCCACTTCCTTGAGTTTCTCCAGCTTCATCATGGCTTCCTGGTTCACACTGTTCAACTGCTGCATTTTGTCCATAGAGGACTTCTATGAATGCAATTTAATCTTGTATTAGCATGTTTTAACAGGTAAGAATGCATTAAAAAAAAACTACAGACTGCAAAATATTTATCCACCATCAAGAAGAAAGAAAGAAAAAAAAGGAAGAAAGAAAGAAAGAAAGAAAGAAAGAAAGAAAGAAAGAAAGAAAGATAAAAAGTTAGAAGTTAGAGCCAGGCCCCATTTGATCTGCAACCATAAGATAAGAACTTCAGAATGAATTCCCAGAACCTAGAGTTTGAACATGCCTGTAACCCTAGGACCGGTGGCCATATTCATACACAGGCTAATCCAGAGAGACCTATACTCAGTTAGATTAGCCCAAATCGCAAGCTTCTAGTCCACAGAGAGACCTTGTTGTATAAGGTAGAGAGGAAAGCCGGGCATTGGCTAGCTCTCAGGAGACAGAAGCAAGTGGATCTCTGTGTGTTCAAGGTCAGCCTGGTCTACAGAGAGAGTTTCAGGACAGGCTACAAAGCTACACAGAGAAACCCTGTCTTGAAAAACCAAAATAAATGAATAAATATATAAACAAATAAATAAGATAGAGAGGCTAGCAGTATGATTGAAAAAGACACCTGAGGAGCTCTCATGCCTCTACCCTCTTGGGCATGTACCCACACACTCAGGAGCAAGTACCACACACACACACACCTCTCACCCAACACACATGATAACAATAAGTTCAGGCATTTATGACAAACAAGTTAGGAACAGTTTTTCCGCTCCTTTTAAAAATGCTGGGCAGTAAACTCAGGGTCCTGTGCAGGTTAGGTGCAACCTCTGAGCGTATTCCCAAGAATTTCTTTACCTGACACAACTGTTGCTAGATACATCTTACTATGGCTAGGCACTGTGTTAGATGCTGGTAATTTTCAAGAAAAGAATATTTTTGATCCTGAACATAGTTCTATTTCTTTAAGCCATCAGTCATGAATGGAAAGCTATGACACCAACTAACTAAAGCACTGAATGTAATGGGAACAGAGACCATGACACCTGTCCCAACACAGGCGTGGCAGGAAGGGCGGTCCCTCGGGTTTCTTAGAAATGAAATGCCTGTGTTGTGTCTTTAAAAAATGAGAGTAAATAGGCAAATGAAAGTGTGAGTGTGTGTATACTTGGGTGTGAGTGTATATGCAACCGTGTGTGTGTATGCCTGGAGAGTCTTCAGGTTCAGGAGTGTAAACTTAGCCTACTTGAATTAAGAATCTATCCAGTTCCAAGTAGCTGAATCTCAGATCTGGTTCATGTTACCTGGTTATTTTCTAAGAGGTCAGCACTTGCACATAAAGAGTAAGGAGAATGAGGCCCCCAATAATCATCCATAAGCTCCACAGAGTATATCAGTTGTACAATGAAAAAAAAATCCATCTGTTATAAAGTTTTAGTATTGAATGGCATCTGTGAGGCCAGGCAGAAGAATAACAGTCCAACCTGACCTTGCTTAAAAAACAAGCAAATTTCAAATATCTCAGTTATTTGAAGAACACTATGCACCTTTGCAAACTTTGAAAAAAAACTATTTCTTAATGTCTCAACTACAACATTACAATCAAATTCTATCTTCTGTATTATCAAGAATATATCATTTCAAAATATCATTCCCAAACTAAAGTCTACTTTGTATAAATATAAAACAAAATCCAATTTTAACAATTATCCAATAATTGGACCTGTGACAAAATTTCAAAGCAGACTCATAATTTGTACATGAGATTGCTGATCTGATGTGTATGTATCTAGCAAATATACTTAAATCTTACATTTTGCAAAAGAAATTCTGAATACGTCTCCTGGCATGCTTCTCTGAAGAAGATAAAGTTGATAATGCCACTTAAAAACCGAACTGTCCGCCGGGCAGTGGTGGTGCACGCCTTTAATCCCAGCACTTGGGAGGCAGAGGCAGGTGAATCTCTGTGAGTTCGAGACCAGCCTGGTCTACAAGAGCTAGTTCCAGGACAGGCTCCAAAGCCACAGAGAAACCCTGTCTCGAAAAACCAACCAACCAAACAAACAAACAACAAAAACCGAACTGTCCATTTTGCTTTTAAAAAAGAAAATAACACTGTAAACTGTTGAAACAACAGAATGCAAAAATATGTCATTTTTACCATATGACTTGGCTCACAGTATAGAAAAATGTATGCTTTAACGAGGTGCAGAATTATCTGTTCTATCTAAGACTGGAATTACCTTTGTGTTTAGAAAGGAGGAGAGAGAAGGAGGAAAGCAAGTTAGTTTGAGCTATATAGGAGAGCAGAGACCATGACCGACCCTAATAAGAAAACAGAAAGCGAATGAATGAATGAATGAATGAATGAAGCAAAACCTTTAGACAGCAGAGCACATGCAATATAGGACAGAAACCACCTTCAAAGCGGCAAGAGGGGAGCCCTGTGAATGCACTTGCTCTTAACAGAGAATGCCAACAGCAGGCATGGGTCTTATGGAGGCAAGACGGTAAGATTTTAGAGTGGGAGGGGCCAGAGCAACTAGAATTGCTGAGACTAAGAACTCAGAGACAGAGGCTGTAGAGAGTTTGAGAATTCTGGCGGTCTCAGAGAAGCTGGTTCTAATCAGCATGCAGACATGAAGAAATTAGGAAGGCTGAGAGAAGAAACAAATATCTAAAGCAGTAAACAAAAGCATCAGTATTACATGGCATAAAAATTGTAATCTAAGAAAAATAAAAAGCAAAGCTAGACTATGATCTATAAAAAGAAAAATATCAAAATACCTTGAAATAGCACCAATGACAAATACAGTAAAACAGGCCATGACAATGTCTCATTTGTTCAAAAACAAAGTCTTATGAAGATAAAGACAGTTCCTAAAAGTATCCAACTCCAACTCAAAGAGATGAAACAGAAGATATCTGAAATAAGAATTGTGTCGGGCCGGGCGGTGGTGGCACACGCCTTTAATCCCAGCACTCGGGAGGCAGAGGCAGGTGGATCTCTGGGAGTTCGAGGCCAGCCTGGTCTAGAAGAGCTAGTTCCAGGACAGGAACCAAAAAAGCTACGGAGAAACCCTGTCTCGAAAATCAAAAAAAAAAAAAAAAAAAAAAAAAAAGAATTGTGTCCGGGGCTGGAGAGATGGCTCAGTAGTAAAGAGCACTGGCTGCTCTTCCAGAGGTCCTGAGTTCAATTCTCAGCAACCACATGGTGGCTCACAGCCATCTGTAAAGAGATCTGGAGCCCTCTTCTGGCCTGCAGGCTACATGCAGGCAGAACATTGCATACATTGAAAAAAAATGTACTGGAATGATTAGAAAAAGAAGTTAGAGCCAGAGAAACCCCTGGGATACAGGCCAGCAGGAGTGCAGCCACCCCACCTATGAGCAGAGGCAGGATTGACAGCATCCAAAGGCCGTGATGAAATCCCACAAAAAGAAGGAACAAAAACTACTTTTTGCCTAACAGGAGAGTAAGGTCTAAATCTCATGAAAACCACAAATAGTGAATAACTCTAAGCTGAAAAACAAATCAAAAATTCAAAAATTCCCCAGAACTCCAAAATATATTGAAGTAGCTAGGAAGTAGTAACAAAATTTAAAAGCAAGGATACGAAAATAAAGCGGACACATTAGATGGAATAAAGAGAAGAATAAGAGCAGGTTTTCTAATCAGGAACAAAGGAAGCCATTATATAATGCAGCAATAAATCCTTTCCTTTCCTGTATCTTCAAGGGATTTTACTATTGATCTTTATTGGTCCTCCTTGTAGATACTGCTTTCAACAGTGCCAGCATGCCTTTAAAGCACTGGAAAAGTCATTAAAACTCAGTAACTAAGGAAATTAGCTTTCAAAACTAAGGGGAAACAGGCATGTCAGGGCACACCAGGAACCAACACTCATGGTACAGAGGCGAGAGGCTTTTAATTTCCAGACCAGCCTGGGCTATATAGTAAGATACTGTTTATAAAACAACAAACAAGGGGCTGGACAGATGGGCAGAGGCCAAGAGCACTTGCTGCTCTTGCAAAGGACCTGAGTTTGGCTCCCAGCACCCATATGGCACTTACAACCACATGTAACCCCAACTCTCGGGATCCAACAACAGGATCCAAGGGGACGAGGCATGTACATGGTATGTATCATACATGAAGGTAAAACACACTCACAAAAATAAATAAATCTTTCAAAAGCTATTTTTAAAAAGTTCAGTAGCCAAAATAAGGCAAGAATTGGAGAACATGGAAACACATAAATATTATAAGGAAGAAAGATTAAAGGTAAAATTAAGTCTGGTCATATCAATAACATTAAACACAAATGAGCTAAGCACTCCAATTCAAGGGCAGTGAGGATGAAAAGAATAAATTCACAAAAGATTTCAATATCTCTATTAATCATTCAACACAGTAACTGAAAGAAAACCTGAAGGAATGTTACTAACCACTGGTGCAAACTGTGGAGTGCCCTGCCCAGCGAGGAAATGCAAATGCAGGCTGTGTAACAGCACTGCAGGCCTGTGGATGTGCATGCAGGTCCTAAGACTCGAAAGTAATGCATCACAAGAGTTCACTGGATGGTGGCAGAGTCTGACACTGTGTCCTCTGTGGTATGCTATGTGCTGCAGTGAGCAGGAACAGTAGGGATAACAGAGTAGATTATTCCAGAGAGGAGAACAACATCAGAAAGCACAAAGGAAGACAGAAGGGAAGCTGACAGAAAGTAAACAGCACAGGGCTCCAGCTGCCCACCTCACACATGCAAAACTAAGGACCCCGGCTACCAGCATGCCAACAGATGAATGAGGGAAGAAACTGGCTGTGTGAACCGTGCCTGATTTTATCCTCCGGCAGTACACTTGGTGTAAAGATAAGCATCTCCATGAACGGTGCTAAGAAACTGGATATCCACAGTCTAGAGAATAGCAACCCCAGGAAAGTGGTCAATTGGTATCTTCCACACATCTTTATGTTTCACAAGTTTTCCATTTGTAGGGCCCGGATCTGCCCTTGTTCCTGGGGTGCATTTGCGGGGACAGTTTATGGTCAGCTAACTAAGCATCCGGTCTGTTTCTGTGCTCTCCCTGCCCCGCCTGGTGGTTAACTGTAGGACATTGACTCCATTGTTAATATGGTAACTTCCCACCTGCCTGGGCAGGGGTCCTTGTGCAACAGTTAAGTACTTAAGGACTTCCCCAAGTCTAAATAAACGATATTCGGCTAATCTCCTTTCAAATGACCCTGGTCTCTTTGTATGTTTAATCTCCAGGCCCTTGCTCAACTCACAAGGTACAGTGGCGCACAAACTATACCGAGGGTGTAACACAAAATCGGGTGTTACATCCATTCACAGCAAAATCAGAGTAAGGACTAAGTAGTTCTCAAGATCCCTTCCACCGGACCGCTCTCCCGTCTGCGTGAGTGGTACTTCTGTTAGGGATGCGGCATGACTGTCACTCATACCTAGAGGTGCTGGCTGCCACCGTGCTGTCTGCTCGCTGTGACTACTGCAGAGAGCACACACGTCCCACTGTGGGGCACACAGGCCTTCACTGTCCTGAGCGTTCAGTGTTCTGGTTAATTTTTTCTCTTTCTCCACTAAGCCTCACAATCGCAGATTCTTTGTCTCGTCCTGTATCCATCATTTTCTTTTACATGTCATAGATTTTCACACAGCCTTTCAGATCGGCTCCCTTCACTTTATGCCATGCACTTGTGATTCCTCCGTGTTTTCGTGTAGGTTGACAGCTCAGTTCCATTTAGCACCTGGATGCAGTTTATTTACTGACTCACTGAAAGACATAATGGTGTCTGAGGTTTAGAAACTGTGAACAAAGCTACTAACAGCTTCTCCGTATGTGGTTTTACAGGAATATAGTTTGATTTCTTTGTGTAAATACCAAGAAGGCCAACTCCTGGATCATATGTAAGAACAGGCTTCATTTTGTCAGAAACTGCCAAAACGGTGACACCCCAGTGCACTGCCATAGTAAAGAACTCAGGTGCCTGTTGCCCCAAGTCTTCCTCAACCCTTCAGATTGCTGAGTCTCGAAATGTTGTCAGTTTTCATAGGTATGTGGCGTATGTCCATTGAGTTTTTTTTTTTTAAATAAAAAGTATCAAAGTAATTTAACACGGAAAAGGTAATGTTTCAACAAGTATTGCAAAATTATAACAACACATACAAAAGGGGAGACAGGAACCGCGACTCACACAATATACAATAATTGAAACATTAAAAAGCAAGACAATCTCCCCCAAGCACTCGGAGGCAAATCTCAGCAAATCAAGCTAAGGTTTCTTAGAAAGATATACAGATTTTTTTTTTAAAAAAATCAATTAAAATATTCAAAACTTAAATTTATTTTGTATAACTATATAATTTAAAAGGCAAATAACAGAGAAGAAAATACCTGCATAATCAGCTGAAAATTTATTTGAAAAATATCTGAAGCATAGTAAGATAAATAGACAAGGTGCTGGAAAGATGGCTCAGTGGTTGAGAGCATGGCTCTTCCGGATGACCTGTGTTTGATTCCCAGCACCCACCTGGCAGCTCACAACCACCTGTAAGTCCAGTTCCAAGGGATCTGAAGCCCTCTTCTGAACTCTTTGGGCAATGCACACACACAGTACACAGGTATATAGGCAGGCAAATACCCATATACATAAAATAATTTATTCTTAATTTAAAAAACATTTAAAAATAGACAAATGATTTGAAAAGAACTCTGCCAAAGAACACATATCACAGTAAGTAAGCATATAAAATATGCTGTTTTATTGCTCATGAAGGAAAAGTAAGCTAAAACCCAGCAAATGGCGAAAATTAAAATCACTCAAACCATGGTGGAGAAGACTCAATGGAAACTATAGTATATTGCTGATGGGGAGACAGCCACTTTAGAGAGAGTTTGGCCACTTCTTAAAAAGTAAGGCATGCACTTATCACACAAATCAGATTCTCTACTCCTCAGCATTTAAACACGCAAATGAAATCATATCCACACACTTATAAACATGAATACTCACAGCTGCTCGCCAATAATGACCAAACATTAGAAACAATTCAAATGCCTACTAATTGGTTAATAGGTAAACAAATTGGGCCATGCACATACATAAGGATACCGCAAAAGCAAAAGAAACAAAGGACTAATAAATTCAGCTAATATGAATCCATTTCACAAGCACTGTTTAAAGAGGCCAGACAGAAAAGACTGTACTCTTCTATGACTCCATTATATAAAATCTGATGAAAAGCCACAGTGATAGAAGACACATCAGTGCTGTCGGAGAAGGGCGGCCACAGGGAACTGACTACAAACGAACATAGGAAACTTATGTAGTCATGGAAATGTTATGCACAACTGCAGCAGTGGAGTATCAGTGCTGCAATACAAGCTTCTCATGATAAAAAAGTAATTGGTAATTTGATATCGTTGGCCAGATTAACTCACTATGCAACATAAGGCCCATGCATCATTTGTATATGGACTCCCAATTTTTAAATGTAACCTTATGTTACATTTTCTTCATAACAAAATAAGCTCAGACCTCGATCACCTGGTCTTTTCCTTCTTATCTCTGCTACGTCTTCACAGCCAGCATCCTCTTAGACCTGCAGCTGGGCTCAGCACACTCCAGCCTCAGCTCAACCGTCTTTGTAGTTTTAGCCTTCTGTGGGAACTGGGTCTGGTCTGTTTCTCACCATAACCCACCTTCCCGAGGCAGGCAGAAAAATCCCTGTCCTTCTTGTACTGTGCCACTTAGTGGGGTTGGTGCTTGCCACATTTCTGATGGGAAGTCCATGAGTTTTAGGAGCATCCACCAGGGTTGACAGAGCGATACCAACACAGAAATAAAGTTATCTTCCAAAATTTTAGGAACATTTAAAAAACAAGAAATTTTAAGAAAAATCAATTTAAAAAACAGTTTTCTAAAGATATAAAGGACAAAAAAGAAATACCCTTCTAAAAATTTTTTCTAATAATTTTTTACATTTATTGGCAGAAAGGGAAAATGGCGAATTAAATGACTGGAAATGTACTTACTTGGACACAGAATATTAGTGATCTCAAAGTTGTTCACTCGGCAGATGGCATTAAGGAGTCCCTTGGGGATGCAGAACAGTGAAGAGCAGGGCGTTAGATGCTAACCCATGAACGCAAAGATCTTTGTTCCAAACATATTTCTGGATCCATCGCTCAGTGTTCCAGGGCCAAGTCAGGTCAGCAGTCCACTGCAGTGCACAGTCCTGCAGCATGAAATCTACGTCTACATTGCATCAGTATTGGTTTTTATACAGGTTACAACATTCATTTAGTATAAAAGTAGTTACAGAATAATAAGCAGCATATATTCTTGGTGATTCTAAGAGTCTTTAAGAATACAAAGCAACCAAACAATTCCAGACTTAGAGGACCTTAGAATGTCACATGAGAGCATCCTGAAAAGTGCCAGAGGGGAAGACTGAATACGTGTGAGAACTCTGAACACATACGAGATAAAGTAGAGGGAGCCGTTCTTTTACAAAGACCATACCATTAGACAAACTTAATGTAATGCAGATTTAAAAAAAAAATCACCCTTTACTCACAGATGAACTAATAAATTGATGACTGGTAAAAAGTTCTCCATTAAATGTGGTACATAACTTCTATGTTCACTGGCATCTGCAGGAAATAAGTCATAATATCTAAATCACAAGTCAATTAGACAAAATGAGAAGAATCTTCAACTATAAGAAACCTTAGGGCTGGAGAGATGGCTCAGCGGTTAAGAGCATTGCCTGCTCTTTCAAAGGTCCTGAGTTCAATTCCCGGCAACCACATGGTGGCTCACAACCATCTGTAATGAGGTCTGATGCCCTCTTCTGGCCTGCAGGCATACACGCAGACAGAATATTGTATACATAATTAATAAATAAATAAATATTAAAAAAAAAAGAAACCTTAAACACAGGAACTGGTCTAATGATATTGGTTCATTACCATCAAATCTGAAAACAACACAACTCGTAGTGCACAGCCAGAGTTGACAGGAATATATGATGCTCAGTCCCCAGGGGGCATTTAATGAAGACTCTTAAGTCCATGGAAATGACATCAGGCCTTATGCTAGGCACTTAACTTTGTTGTTCTCTTTAACTGCTACAACCCTACTTTAGAGCGATACCCCATTTCATAAAAAAACTAAACCTTTGCAAAGCTCCATAGTAAACAGAGGGCACAATCTTTGCTCTTTAAAAACCTCCAATCACAGGCTAAGAGTGGTAGGATGTGTCTGTTATACAAGTACACAGGAAGATGATGAGTTCGAGGACAGTCTGGGCTGTCAAAACAGTAAATATATATATATATATATATATATATATATATATATATATATATAAACCTGATGAGACCCCACAGACACGACATTGTCACAGATCCTCAGACAATACCCTGATAATTTCATCACAAAACATGGTCAAGAAAAGCAGTCCTTCTGACTAGAACTATGTGGTTTGTTTCATTTCATTTGCTTCAATCTTACTACCTCCTAGTTTAATCTTAGAGTCCTTCCTACAAAAACAATTTTTTTTCTAAACAACTTGGTAGTTGTTTATTAAAGTCTCTGAAGCCAAACACACCTGTAAACAAACTGTACAGAACCAGCAATTTCCAAGTGTCATTTGGTCTTTCATTATCGTTTTCATCTTACTAAAGAGTCACATGTAAGCTATTACTATGCCTAAATTTCCTTTGTTAAGTGAGATTATTTTTCTGTAATCCTTTAGATTTGTTGGAAATAAAGTCAACCACTTCTCATCCTTTTGAGCAGAATGCACTGTGAGCAGACCTGCTTACAAACAGGAACCAAACACTGTCTTGTAGTGGGAGCTGTGGGCCTCTTCCCACAGCCCAGCTCATGGCTGCCTGGCTAGCTTATGCCCCAAAATAACAACACACAAACTCTATTCATTTAAACACTGCTTGGCCCATTTCTATTCATGTGTGTAGCACCCCAAGGTGCGCTTACCGGGAAGATTCTAGCCTACATCCATCCTGGGTCCGAGCTTCATCGCATCTGCTCTGGAGAGGAGAGCATGGCGTCTGTCTCTCAGAGGAGCTGCCCTGCATCTGAGCTTACTTCCTCTTCCTCCCAGCATTCTGTTCTGTTTACTCCACCCACCTATGTTCTAACCTATGAGGTTTTTTTATTATTTAACCAATGACCTTCCTCCATCACTGTCTCAGCTCTTAGCTCCCCATGTAGAAGGCCTCCACCCGCATCCCATACACTATTTGCAAGGCTCTTGTGTAGACCATGTACAAGGCTTCAGGCTACAACAGAAAAACAGCTGTCAGTGTCTCAGGCAGGAGCTGCGCCATTGCCATCCTCACCATCAAATGCTGCAGTCGGTGAATGCAAACAAAGAAAAGGAGAGAATATCACCCCCTTTCCTTCAAAATACCTCATAATTCCTCCAAATTCTAAGATACCTTATGTAATAATAATTTGTTCATATGTAGTGAATAAATAAGGAAATTGGTTACTTATGAATGAGTTATTTTATCCAAATCCAACCCAATCAATTAACCCAGCCCAGACAGGAAAGACGAGTGGGTCTTCCAGGACTCTGCCAGGGATGTGGAAATGCTGGAAATCTCAAGATTTTATTTTCACTTTTTGAAGAAAGATCATTCAGACTAGCCCACTGTTACAGCCAGAGGGTCACCTTAGATTTCAGTTTAGCTGCAATGCTTGGAATAATGGAGAAATAGCAAGATTTAGAAACCTTTTCTTCTATGTTAGTAGATCCCAAATGCGGGCCCAAGAATCTGTTTGCTCTTCTGTATTCCGGTTTATTAGGGGAACAGAAAGCCTAAAACATGGTGAGAACGTGGCAGTGCTGACCTAAAGCTACATGACTCACCTCAAAGACCAATCATTTGCTCTGAGGCCATTTTTCCCATTTAAAAAAACCAAAGAACACTGAGATAAACAATTTTGCATTTGATATGATAAGAGAAGCCTTCCCATATTATAACTTCAAGGCCAACACAGGGAACTGGCGGGAGATTTGGGATTTTTCTGTGACACATAAACAGCTCATTTTTGCATTTAATAACCAAACATATAAAGAATAACACCTGTCAGAATAAGTCAATTCCCGCCTGGAGCATAATGTAAGAAAATTAATCTGTGCGTTTCCAAAGAAGACCATTTTTAAGCATGCGTGTATAGGAAGCCACTTCGAATAAATCCTGTCAAGGTCTCCAATAAATGATATCCTCATACCACCACTCCAGTAATATAAAAATTTAAAATAATTTAATATATCTATGGTTTAAAGTTTTTTTTTTAAGAAAAATAACCGTATTAAAGAACCAATTTCCCACTGTGCCTGTAGAAGTTGCTCCACATATAAACTTAATGTTATTTTAAAATTACACCAGGTGAGAAATTTTTCTCTAGATTAAAAATGACTGGCCTACAACAAATATGAGGGCACCCACCTTCCTTCCCACACTACAGACCTAGCAGCTACTTTATTCTTAAATATCAGTATATCCATGTAAAGAGAGCCATATTTTACCTTTGGGATCAGATGAAGATCATTCTTGGAGAAGCTCTTGCCATCGGCTCCTGTTAGTAATTTATTGTGGATATGAACCACAATCTCAGCTGCACTGTATCTGGGTACGGACAAAGTTTCCATGATGGGAGTCTCCTCCTAGTTAGAAAGAAGAAAAAACGAAGATCAGAAATATGCACAATGAATAGTCCTTATTATCTAGAAATTGATACATAAGAAAGAAACGAACAAGCTGTGGTTGAACTGTTCATAGTAGTACGGTCATCAAATATGGGAATAAGGCAAAGAGTTTTAAGCCAGGCATGGTAATGCATACTGGTGACCCCCAACAATAGGAGGTGGAGGCAGGAGGATTAGAAATTCAATGTAACAACTACATGTAAAATTCAAGGTCAACCTGACTCTGTCCTGTCTCAAGACATAACAAGATGAATTTTATTCCCACATACACTCAAACACACACTGAAAGAAAGGTGGTGTTTTATCCTAAAATAATTTTTATCACAAAGTAATAAGTCAATTTTTGCCATTATTCCTAATGTCCTATTCCATAAAGGACAGAGGCTTTGAGTTGACACACAGGAGGAAAATCATGCTGTTTTCTTTTTACACAAGGGCCAGAGCATTTAACAAGATGCTGAGAACTATTTCTCAAAACACGACAGAGACAGACAGCAGCAGCTAGATATGACAATACTAACACAAGGCAGGAAATAAAGTTTGCATTCTGATTTGATATCCTACTCAAACACACACAGTAAGAAGACTAATAAGATTTAAGATGCAAGTAGGGGTGAGAGCTGGGGCAGAGGGAAGGGAAGACGTAGAGGGAGAGCAGGAAAGAGAGGTTTTAATTTAAGGCAGGAATCCCTTTCACCAAAGCAAGAACTCAAAACACATAAAACAGCAAAAACCTATTTGTCCTAATGTGTGCAGATAATAGATTATTCCTACCAGTGTCCTCTTAAAATAGCACTTGTCATAATTCTGTCTCCCTTACACATCCCAGAGCACAGCTGGCAATGTTTGGAGATATTTTCAGTTGTCAGGACAAGAATGCAATGGCTAGGGGCCAGGCATTCTGCCAAATACGCTACAATGCTTCGGGTGGTCTCTCACTGCAGAGCTGTCTGTCCAAAGGACACTACTTCCCAGCGTGAGCAGAGACCCAGAGTAAACATATTCAATTTTGCAAAAAAATTGAAATGGGTTACAAGTTTTGAAATCTACTTTAGGCTCTCACTGTTTCTTCAAACGATTACAGCTTAAAAAGAAGCCCCAACAATTTGCCTCTCCTCCCGGTAAATGGAGGATGCCACCCCAAAACACAGCTGTTAAATAACGCCCTGACTCTAGACCCTTCAAAACAGCACAGAGCACAAGAACTCTAAAGGCTACTCCCTTTCACTCTAGTGTGTCCCTAATAACTAGAAGGCACTTGTTCATGCTACTGAGAAAGCTGCTGCAACCTCAATACTGATCCTATTTTCAGAGACTGCAACTGCATAGGATGCATTAATCTCTATTTACAGGACACTGCTTCCAAAACCAGGAGGAAAGCTGTGATGTCCCTTCTAAGCCTTCTCTGCTACACGATTAAAGACTTCCTTACATGTGGCCACTACTTTATGAGACTATTTTTTGGAAACCTTACCATTTTTGAGAGAGAAGAATACATCTTTTCTTACTCCTTCCACAAAAATCAGTACAGAGTTGTTCCTAATATGGGACTGGTTTCTGGCAAGTATCAAGCAGGCAGACAATTAATTATGTAGTGGACACCACTAGGCATCTGATCATAAAGTTCTGACACTACTTCCAAGTCAATAAAAGCACAACCCACAGATTGAGGGTTTAACCCTCACACTGCTCCCCATTGACACGATGGTCACAAGACCAGGCTGTTTCACTTACGCTTCTGACAGTACACTACACACGGGGTTCCTACCATGCCCTCTTCAGATCTGATTCATCTGCTAGAGCAGCTAAGGCATAAGGAAATACCAGAAGATATCATGAGGGATGAACACCAGATGAAGAGACAACCAGTGCCAAGTATAAGGTAGGAACTTGGCATGCCTCTATGAATCACAAAGTGTCTGGCTGTCCCAGAGTTTCTCAAAATCAGCTCTTGGGGGTTTTTATTAAAGTTTTATCATGTAGGTATGATTGATTTTACCAATGCCAGCAACTTCCAGTCTCTCCTGTCCCCAGGATCAGGGGACAGGAGCTGAATGTCCTAAACCTATAGGATTGCCTTAGTTTTCTGGTAAACCACCCCCACCTACATCCTGCCACCCTACTCCCACCCCTACCCACTGGCCCAAGGGATCAGAGGCTACCAGGCAACTGCTAAGCATAAATTACAAAAGTTCACTTATCACTGTGATGATTCAAGCATTTTGGGATCTGTGCACCAAGAACTTTGGACAATGACAAAATGTATATTTCACACTATCATACTGTCCTATTTAAATTACCCCTGAAATATTACTTTGTCAGTATCTTTCCTTGTGTTAGTCTATGTTTGTATGTGTGTGGGTCCATGTGGGCCAGAGACAGTCTCTGATTTTGTTCCTCAGGTGCCACCCACCTTTACTTATTTATTTCGATATGATATTTACTTAAAGATATGGTCTCACAGGCCTAGAAGTTCCCAATAGGCTAGGCTGACTAACCACCAGACATTTGCCTGTTTCTCTTCACAATGCTGAGAACCAATGGACCACACACAGAACTTCAAAAAGAAAAAGAAATACGTAGGTTCTAGGGGTTGACTCCCGTCCTGCCTTTCCTAATTTAGCTATTTCCCTAGACAGTCAATATCTTCTGAAAACTTAATACCAAAAGAATTCAGCACTCCAGATACAGTCAGCCCAGGGCAGAGTATTAATAAATACAGCAAGGAACCACCTCGACTGACTGTGGGTAACTGTAGCACTCATGTAGAAATGCACTACGATCCAGTGAAAGAAACTCGAAGAGCCTCCGCATGGGCCACTTACATGAGTCTGGATCTCCCCTGAACCCTTCTTACTTCAGTATTTGGACTTTAAGCTATTTTCATTTCTACTACTGAATTTCATACTTGCAAACTTTTTTTTTTTCGGAGATAGGATCATCTCAAATCTGGATTTGGGCCTTTCAAACATTAGTCATCTATTTCAGTATAAATTATAAATGTATGTGGGAAGTAAATTATCCTACCCCAAGTACAGTTGGTGTGTTTCAAAAAACTACAGACCTCTGCAGATTCAGGAAAGGCTCGGCAAGGTCCTTCTGTAGAAAGAAGTTTCTACATGTTTCCATTAGAAATGTGCAGATGGCGGCAGAGGCTTTTCCACGGTACAGTTCCTTCTCTGCAGAGGAAAGTACTTTGCACAAGAAAAGGCTGTATTTCTGATTCCAGCCCAGGTACAGATCACTACAGGTGGCAATGACATGAGACACGGTGGGTGGGGCTTGATGTGTGGCCCAACAAGCTTGGCCCCAGGCCTGCGGAACCATTATTAGGGAGCTAGCTTCTAATCGGAACTGCCACTCCATAGGACGGGTGAGGTGCAGCAGCTAGGGGGCGTAGTTCCGGGCGGTGTTAACGCGCTTGTTAGCCTTTCTCCGGAACGTTACGCTTGCGTCCCGGTTAGCGAGCAGCCGGTTTCCGGCCCCTCTAGTAGGCTCAGGGAGTGACAGTGAGTGAAGGATGTTTTGTTCTCAACTGAATCAAAGGCATTGTTCAGAATGCTGGCGTAACAATAGCAATGTCACTATCCGGTAAGCATTGATGGGGTCAGGTTCTGCCTTGGATATTTGTACACATCATTTCACGTAAGATTCATGAAAGCTTGGCATGGGAACGCGAGTGGATGGATAGAGATTGCTATTTTGCCTTAGAAAGAACGCTCTACGTTAAAGAGATTGCGTAAGTGACCCAAAGCCGTCCACCGTAGTTCTAAAGTAGCCTAACCGGAATTTGGGTACAGTCCTCAGTAAGCAAGACTTGGAGAGATGGGAGGTACCTAATAAATAGTTCATCTGATCAGCTCCTCCCTCACATTTAAGAACACTGCCCTGAAAGAAGTAATTTGGAATGATCTGGAGTAAAACTAAGTCTCTGAATCTTAGTTTCTTCTGTCTCCGATAATCCCTCTCCTCGAGCCAGGCACAAGTGCTTTCTACAGACTAACGTACTAGTCCTGTCTGCTTCATGGAGTAGATTCAGGGAATTATTTCATATAGTATGCTAAATAAAGTGTCTGGCAAAGTTGTGAGGGCTCAATAAGTATTAGCTGTATTTTGATCTGTTTTTGCATGATTTGTAGTAAAAAAAAAAAAAAGCCACCACAAATGGTAAGCGCTCAAAATACCTAAAGCATTTAAGTGTCCAAGTGTCCAAACAGGAAACAAATGAACTACACGAAGACCAAAAGTAGAAAGACTATATGGTCTTTCTCAGAAGAAAATGGAGATGAATGTGTGGTCAAAGCTATTTGAGGGAGAATTTTTTACTATATATTTAGCAGTTGGTAGTATGTTAGAACTTAAATTGTTAATAAAATACACTAATGGTTTGTTCAAATTTCTTAATTACAAGGATAAAACTTATCTTTTTTCAAAAGTTAGTTACCTAATACTGGCTCTTTAAAGAACAATGTGTGCGTCTGTATGTGCGCGCGCGCATCAATGACTGTATGCGGGCACATGTAGGGCGGAAGAAAACCTTGAGTGACATCCTTGGAGACACCATCTACTTTCTTTGAGATAGGTTCTCTAATTGGCCTGCAGCTCACCAATCAGACCAAACTGCACCACCAGTGAGCTCTAGGCGTGCCTACCTCCCTCTCCCCAGTGCTGGCATTTCAAGTGTGCACCCCCATGGTTGAGCACTGCTGAACTAGCGCCGGCCTCACGCTTGTGAAGCCCTTTTTACCTTACTGACCGAACTCTCTGCAGACGAATGCTTGTCTTTTTGAGGTGAAAGATGGAACTGCAGGACTCTTATACTATCTAGGGTTCTTTTGTCACTATGAAGACACTGACTATTGTAAATTCCAGCACCAAGATGCTTCTGGGCAAATGATGGAATTGCATCACTATAATAAAAGTACACATTCTGTATAGAAGTGTTTGATGTTCTTAAGATATTAAACTTCATAATCTAGGAACACACTATCCTCACAGTATCAGTTGTCCCCTTGATCATATGACTGACCAGGAGCAGTGGCTTTTTGTCACACCCCAGCATTTAGAGAAAATATTGTTATGCTTATTGGAGCCTTTTGAAATTTGAAGTCATCTCTACCGAATGGATATTTTTTGGTGCTATAGAATAGAAAAGTCATAAATGAGGTGGGCATGGCTTTTTTTCTCCTCCTCTGTGTCCACACACACACTCTGCCTACCCTTTCATTTTCCTTTGAGCCTTTCTTCTTGCTGTTATGTTTCTAAACAACATCCTACCCCAAACCCCGTCCAACATAAAGCCCACCTCTACAGCCTGATATGATAGGATCTCCATGACTTTGACATTATATACCTGTCCACTCTTTTCCATTCTACCCACCTATTGATGAGCCTGTTTTTAATATACTCTGAGGCATTTCCTCATTTGTGTTGGCTGTCAAACTCCTCTGCCTTCTTATTTTTCAGAGATCATCAAGAAGCCTTTCTTCAGCTTTTATTCTGAATTAGTTGATTTCTCCCCTTGTTTTCATGACTTTCCTTGTTTACTTAAAAATACTAATTGAGTTCCAAATCATGTAGCAAGCTTAGGCAGAGGAAGCCCAGGTAGGGGATCATTGTGTAGTGATCCAGATGGCCTACAGTAACGGGGCACTACCAACATGGACAGGAGCAGATCCAGGCAAATTTAGGAAGTGGGTGTGGATGGACTTGAGATTAAATTGTGAACCCAGACTCAAAGTGGGAGAAATCAAGAACGAGGCAGACTTCCCAGTTTGCTATCAGTTGTCCACACCTTGATACAAGACCCTGTACATTAATATATTTAGTAAATACCTAATAAATAAGTGAGTTGTCTTGCTTAAGCACCGTTTCAGCTGAGGTGCTGTTTTACTGATTTGGGTAACATAGAGAGGTTCATTTGGGAGGTGAGTGATGGTTTCATTTTTAAATAGATCTACCTCTGGATGCCTGTGAAACACACCTGATAATATCCAGATAATGACAATCAGTTACATGATGTGAAACTCATGGGACATCAGAGGTGAAGTTTTTCCATACCAAAAAACAAACAAACAAACAAACAAACAACAAAACCCACTTCATATCATCTTGATCTATTTGTGTCTGTCTCCAATTCCTCCAGGCTCAATCCTAACATTCTAGGCTCCCCGGCAAGAGCCCACTGTTTGTTATTGAATGGAAATTCTCTTAAGAACAATAACAAACCCCCTTTCCCTTTTTATTTATTTATCGTGTGTGTGGAGGTCAGAGAACAGCTTTCAGGAGTTGCTTCTCTCTTTCCGCTGTGTGAGTTCCGGGGAAGAAAAAGATTCATAGGGTTTAGTTGGGTGCCTTTACCTAGTAAGCCATCTTCTCAGCCCAAGAGCCTCTTTGTAAAACATGGTGCCTCTAACACAAGAAAGAAACAGTAAATCGCCTCAAAAACATGTTTAAAAATTAAGTGTACTTAGATTCTTTTTGCCCTCCTCATGTGTTCACATTTTCTATGATAAATAATGACAAAATATCCCATTCAGTTTTTACAATATGAAAGCAATATCCCAATATTTGATATGCAGTAGGATGTTGCAATACGGTCTGCTCATATTAGTATTTTGACTATGTCACATTGTGGCTAATTTATAAATTCTGTGGTGGTATCTTTGATAACCTCATTCAGGTTACTTATGAATCATGAATAACTGTTGCCTTAAAAATTATGACCATCCATGAATAGTGGTCTGAAGTGAAATTTTAAAAATTCATTTTAGATCCAGGCGGTGGTGGCACACACCTTTAATCCCAGCACTTGGGAGGCAGAGGCAGGTGGATCTCTATGAGTTTGAGGCCAGCCTGGTCTACAAGAGCTAGTTCCAGGACAAGCTCCAAAACTACAGAGAAACCCTGTCTCAAAAAACCAAAAAAAAAAAAAAAAAAAAAAAAAAATCATATTATATTAAGGATATCTGACAGAAACCTTTAAATTACTCATTATGAAGAAACAATGAATATAGGGATATATACAAAGCATGAATATGCAGGAATATGATCCCACACTTGTCAAACATCTCATGTGAGAGAAATCACCGGTGCATCTCACTCGTGAGCCATTTGTGGCTTGCTGCTATAGAACTCTTTATTCTTGGGTGTCCTAATATACTTTGAGTATATTTACTAGTTGATTTTGAATAAATAGGTAAGATGTTTAATTGTTTGTTATATTCTTGAATTAGCATCATAGTATGTAATTTCATATAAATAGGTGTAGCATAGCTACACTACAAATATAGCACAATTTAACATGGAAAATTCCAGTAGCATATTTGTGTGGTCAATATATTCGCTAGGTGGCGCTGCTGTACCGATTTTAACCTTACTGAGCATTCCATTTCAGTTCGTTTTAAATAAGCAATCAGAACTACAGTGATAAACATCGGACACAATGTTCTGGATTAAAAAAAAGAATCTAAATTTATGGGCTTTAAAGTACATGTTTAGAGTCCCGGCTCAAGAAATAAACTGGCATTGAATTCAGAGTGGTGTCTGCATTTAATTTTTCTTTAATCATTCCAAGCTTAGTAACCTGCTTGCCTCTTCAGCCGTGTTCATTTTTATTGGAGGTTTTGGAAATAGAGTTACACATCTGAAATGCGTTAGGCAGTGTTTGTTTTCAGGATGCTGTGGTCTAGAGCTGTAAAACACCCAGCCTTTGCTGCTCATGATGAACTCTGAATAAATGTAAGGAAGCACAGATCTGACATTGTGCTCTAACCTCGTAGAATACTTGCCTCAACTTTCACATGAAGTTATATTACTTTAATGTAAGTTAATACAGGGACCCTTCTGAATCAGCAGTCAAACAGATTTGACATTGTGAAAAATACTTGCTCAATATGATTATTAATTCAAACTTTCTATTCTGGTAAATTTCCAGTTTTGAATATGTGGTAATCTATGGTGTTCACAGTATATCAAGGGAGCTGACAAGGATTTCTGTGAAAAATGTTAAAAATTAGTGTATTCTGCCGGCTGTGGTGGTGCTTGCCTTTAATTTCAGTACTCTGCAGGGAGAGATAGTCAGATCTCTATGAGTTTGAGGCCAGCCTGGTCTACATAGTGAGTTCCAAACCAACCAGAGCTATACAGTGAGACTTCCTCTCAAATCAAAAAAGAATAAAAATCAATATATTCTTATTTTAAAGTTAGTTATTTATGTCAGAAGTTCTTATGTCCATAGGCCTAGCACCCAGAAGGCAGGAGCAGGGGGATCATTACAAGTTTGAGGTTAACCTGTTCAACAGCAAGTGCCAGGAGACCCGGTCTCAAAGTAACAATAGAGTAATCAATTATTACATAAATTTCACAAATGTGCCTTATCTTGCCTCTTATAGCTATGGTATATTGTATACCTATAAATTATGTACTTGTGAACAACAGTAATCTATTTCTTACTGCTAGTGTAGCCTCTAAGCCCTGGAAGCTAGACAGTCTAAGGTCAACAGGCCAGGAAATCCAGTGTCTGGTGTGGGCTGCTTCCTGACTCATAGCTGGCCCTTGGTAGGGGTGTGATTACATGATGGAAGGGTCTTCCCATTCATCCCAATAATGAAGGCCTTACCCTCAGGAGGTGATTATATTTCAAAAGACCCATCTCCAGCTCTGCAAAATCACCAAGTTCTAGGCTGGGTGTGGAGCTCATACCTGTTATGCTCACACTTGGGAGCAAAGGCAGGAGGATGGGGACATTAAGGTCAACCTCTTGATGGAGGAAGGTCATTGGTTAAAAAATAAAGAAACTGCTTGGCCCTCATAGGTTAGAACATAGGTGGGTGGAGTAAACAGAACAGAATGCTGGGAGGAAGAGGAAGTGAGCTCAGACGCCATGCTCCCCTCTTCCGGGCAGATGCAGGGCAGCTCCTCTCAGAGGCAGACACGATGAAGCAAGCCGCCAGGTCAGACATGCTGAATCTTTCCCGGTAAGACTGGTGCTACACAGATTATTAGAGATGGGTTGATCGGGATATGAGAATTAGCCAGTAAGGGCTAGAGCTAATGGGCCAAGCAGTGTTTAAAAGAATACAGTTTGTGTGTTGTTATTTTGGGGCATAAACTAGCCAGGCAGCCCAGGAGCTGGGGCGGCAGGAACGCAGCCCGCAGCTCCCCACAACAACCTCTGGTACCCAGCAGTTTGAGGTCATTCTGAGCTACATGACACTATGTCTTTCAAAATAAATTAAAAGATACACAAGTTTCCAATCAGTTAATCAGCCTTTTAGAATCTTTAGCGTAGGGGTGCTTTATTCTGGGAGCTTTACAGGCTGGGGGTGGGTTTAACTGGATCCTTTGATCTAATTGTCTTCCTCCCCTGTGTTGTTCAGGGATCCATCTTCCGCTGGCTCTTGGGTGGATTCACAAGGATATCCTGTGCCTTCTGAAGTGTTCTGTGTATGACTTTCTGTATTAGTTATTACGAACTTGCATTTTCTATCTTCTCCAGGGGTACCTCAAACTTGCTGTGCACCAGAGGATGACCTTTAGCTGCTGACAGCCGTGACCTCCACCAGTCTTAGAATTTCTTGATTGTGCAAGACTGGAATAGTTTAGATTCTGAGCCAAATTTTCTTGGTTTATCTTAAATACGCTTAATAGCCATTCATTGTCCACCTCAATGCATGACCTAAAATCCCTGTGACTGTCATATAAAACACCCCCTACTCTAGGGCACAGCATTGCTGGAGAGAGAATGAAGTTATGGGCTCCCTCACTTTTTTTTTTTTGTCTTAAAGTCATTTCAGCTTTAGCCATTTGTTGATTGTGTCTGCTTCTGGTTCTATCCATTGACAAAAGTCCCTCTACAGCTTTTCTCTGAAAGTGTGTGAAACAAAGACATATAATAATACACTTATTCCACCTGGGAGGTTAATTCTCTTATGAAAACCAGTTTTCTTTGAAGAATTCTTGCGTTTTTTTTTTTTTTTTTTTTTAGTTTTAGGAAATTGTCTTTACTTTTGTTATTTTATTCCATTTTTCTGTGTTTGTCTCTCTGTGTGTATGTGTGTGTCCATGGAAACCAGAAGAAGATCCTGGATGCCCACGGGATGTAGTTAAAAGCAATGGTGAGCTGCCTGACTGTGCTGGGCACTGAGCTCTGATCCTTCAAGAGCAGCAGTGCTCTGCACTGACAAGCATCTCTCTGGTCCCTGCCTGAGGGACCTTAATCACACTAATTCTGATCGAGCTCCACAGGAGTGAGCCAGCTATGCTACAGATGTCCCTATCCTGACAACGGGCTACTTAGATCCCTTTTCTTACCCGGCCACAGCAGGCATATGTACAGTCATGTGGGGCATGAGTATAGTTCACCCCTCTTATGCTGTCATTTTAGATTCGGCAGAAATCATGGTAACAAACCGCACAGATGGAAGAAGGCCAAGCTGAGACCTTCAAACTAACATCCTAACTAACCAGAAATGGCAGACATCACAAAGAGTTTGCATGGTAAATCTCGTGGCTAATAAGGCGAGGCTGGCCGGCCAAGAAGCCTCAGAGATCTGCGTGTCTTCACCCCCTCAGCACTGGAACTACAGGCATGTGTCACCACACCTGACTTTTCACGTAGTTGCCAGGGGTGAAGCTCATGCCTTATTGCTTATGTGGTGTGTTTACCAACGGAGCTGTTTCCCTAGTCCCATATACAGAACTTCTGAACCTGTGCCGAACACAGCTCATGGCTACGTCTCAATATTGAATCCAGTGATACTACCCACCCTTACTTTTGAAGCAAAGTTCATTTCACCTTCCATTAAATTCTAGCGGTTTCCTAAGGTGTTTGTGTCTCTCATTCTTCCCTGCAAGGGAGCAAATGGAAAAAAAAAATTATTGAACTGGAAAACATGCAGGACCAAGCATGGTGATGCTTCCCTGCTATCCCAGCTCTTGAGAAATGGAGAGGGAAATGTGGAAGGGTTGAGGCTCACCTAGAATTTCCTGTGTGGCTGAAGTTGGCCTTGAATATTTTAGATTAGGGAAAGGCATGGTCATAGATATCCTAACATCTACTGCATTCTATTAATTACTATTATATCTATTATTATATTATTATAATTATTATATTTAATATTATAATATATTAAATATTATATTATAATATTATATTAAATTATTATATCTATTAATATTCCCACAGCAATAAGTACCAACTCACAGTATCAGGAAATCCGCTACTCCTGAGAAATAATATGGATGAATCTTTTCCCTATTTTTCATCTTCTTGTGTGTTTCTGCCAACCTTTGACATCCCTTTGTTGATAACCACCTTCATTTCTGCCTTCATCTTCATATGGCATTCTTTCACTATGTGTGTCTGTGTCCAAATTTCCCCATTTAAAAAGACATCAATCGTATTAGATATAAACCGCCCTAACGACCTCTTTTTACTTTATGTAAAAAGACTTTACTTCCAAGTATTCAAACACTGAAGTTAGGAGGTTAGAACTCCAACATGTCTCTTGGAGGAGGGCACAGGCGAATCCATATCACAACATCATTAGCCAAAGGTCTTCTTGGGTTGATGCTCTAAATAGTCTGAAGGTTCAAGCCAGGACGCATGTACCAGCCTCCTGCAAAGCAGAATTCTGCTCTCACTCTTTAATTGAGTACTAATTACTCCTTAACATGCCGAGGAGATATGATTCATTTTATGTTTCTTAGAAATGGCTCTTTAAAAACACTGTCTGGATATGTTCAAAGAGAACAAATGGGAATTAATTCAATTAGTGGCGTTTCAGCCCGTGCACATTAAAGGTTTTAGCAGAAATGGAGGCTCTTCCCAACTTACTTAACCAGCAGGGCCTGTGAATTAGAAAGCTGCACAGGGAACATACAGATATAAAGTGGGGGACCAGCGTAACAGTTAAGAAACAGTTAAAAAAATACGTGCCCAAGTCTCAAACTTGTGATAACATAAGAGTTATCCTACGGTTAACCATATTTAAGATGTATAGCCATCACTTTCTCTTCACTTTGGTTACAGAGGTGCTTACATGCCAGCACTAGGAGGGCCCGTAGGCTTCAGTTTTGTGGCACCATGCATTGAAGGAAGACCAGTAACTACAGTTATGAACAGGTGATTGACAGTAAAGTCAAGGAGTGCCCTCAAGAGAATCTTGGTAGGTAGGGATGCCAACAAGAGGTGTCTCTGTCACTTTCTTCCTTGCTCATCTTCCAGATCTCTAGGCTCACTGCAGAGCTCCTGATGGAGCACAGTAAGAGGTTCTGATGAGGGCTTCACAAAGAATGTAGGAGAGGCCGGGCGTCGGTAACGCACGCCTTTAATCCCAGCACTTGGGAGGCAGAGGCAGGCGCTTCTCTGTGAGTTTGAGGCCAGCCTGGTCTACAACAGCTAGTTTCAGGACAGGCTCCAAAGCTACACAGAGAAACCCTGTCTCAAAAAACATATATAAAAGAATGTGGGAGAAGGGCAAGTTTGTAAGCACAGGGGGAATGTCTCACTCTGGTTTAGATACTCTGATGGCTGGAACTTACCAGTATAGCTTAGTTTTAGGGTTTCAAATCATCAAAATAAAGCACAGTTGGACATTGGCCTTTAAAAGACACAATGAAGCTTACTGGGAAAAAATACTTTACAGGGAACTAATCATTCCCAAGGCTTCCTGGGATGCAAAAATCTCTAGAGCACTTCATGATGCCACAGGACAAGAGAGGGATTTCCCCACCCAGAAAAGCACGGCAACATAACTGTGGGGAAGGTAGGGATGGAGTGAGGCCTCTTTAAGAAGTAAACATTTCCCCAAGGAACCAAGATCTCTGTTTTTATAGAGACCAACCTCAAAAAAACCATGGAAAAGTTAGTGAAGCCAGTAAAAGCTGAAAATATGATTAATACCTTGGACCAGTGTGTGGATGTTGTCATGTGACAAGGTCTGAGTTGAATGCATCTCTTTCCTGCCCCCAACTTAACAGAAGAAAGAAGGCTGAGAAAGAGCAGTGGGTGCTATGCTGTACTTCCTTCATCGCTTTCAAAATAGACACGCCAGTGTTTCACAATTAAAAGTGACCAGAATGTCACGGTACCTAAGATGTCATGGCAGAAATGAGAGTCGGAGCTGTAAGGTAGCACAGTTGGAGACTAATTAGAAGAAATAAGGTTGGTAACATTCTGTGCATTGTGAACATTCCTGAAACTGATCATCCTGGTCTCAGGAGAGACAGCAGAGTGAAATGCCAGACATAGTGTGTTTAGACAGAGTCGGATTCGCTCTCTGTCAGGCCTGGAACTCTTTATGTAGCCCAGGCTAGCTCCACTCAGAGCCTCCCTCCTGCTTCCACATCCCAATGGCTGGGACGAACTGCTCTAGAGTCACTACACCCAGTGTTATCAGAGTTGAAAGCTTCTTGTTACCTAAAATATTCTTATTGACTCTCCCCAGTGTTCGACTCTCTAATTCTCCAACAATTGTTGCACGAGCTCTTAAAAACCCAGGAGTCATCCTATCTAAAAGCTAACGGAAATATTTATTTGACTAGTTTATACTTATTTCTTGTTAGGCAGACATTACAATGGCATTGGCGGTGTAAATACAAAAAGAGGTATTTTGTGTATGTGTGCATTTATAAACAGCTGCACCATTGTACTATACTAGAAGGTCTAGGCAGTGTGGTTAGCCACAGGAGGAAGTGACTGACCTCAAGAAGCCAGTAGAATCTTTATAGAAAGCCCAAAGGGCATTCAAACTAGTCTTTAAAGGAGTGCCATGGAAACATGCCAGCCTTTAAACTTTTGTTCAGTCCAGTCATACAGTTGCTTATCCACACAGTGAGTAGAGGATGAAAGGAGGAACTGGAGAAAAGATCTTGTCTGGACATCCTGGGAAAGCAGCAGGGATCCTAGGGGAGAAGCGCTGCTGGAAGGTGGAGAATTGAGATAGTGATAAAGGTTCCTTTGCCCAATCTTCCCTCCCTGCTCATCAGTTTATTCCAGGCTTTTTTTTTTTTCAGGGGAGGGGGAGAGTTCGGGACAGGGTTTCTCTGTAACTTTGGGGCCTGTCCTTGAACTAGCTCTTGTAGACCAGGCTGGCCTCGAACACACAGAGATCCACCTGCCTCTGCTTTCCGAGTGCTGAGATTAAAGGTGTGCACCGCCACCACCACCCAGCATCCCAGGCCTTTAATGTTGATGTTGCACTTAGTGGGAAATATTTAGCAGTGGCCAAACAGATGAGTAACTGACTCTTAAAGACTTCACAATTTGAAACAACATATACAGTGCTGTAGAGAGAGGTACACACCGGTAGGCTAAGACTTGATAGAGCTGGTGATGCTGGCCTCAAGACGAGCACGTGAGCACAGAGGTACAGTACGTCTGCATTCTCTCATAGCTCCAAGAGCGCTTCTGGAATGCTTATGTTTTTTTTTTTTGGTTTTTCGAGATAGGGTTTCTCTGTGGTTTTGGAGCCTGTCCTGGAACTAGCTCTTGTAGACCAGGCTGGTCTCGAACTCCCAGAGATCCACCTGCCTCTGCCTCCCGAGTGCTGGGATTAAAGGCGTGCGCCACCACCGCCCAGCTGGAATGCTTATGTTTTAAACAGCTTTGGTGGTGATGAGGTGTGTAGTTGAACAACAGCTAGTTATGTTGTTTGGAGAAAGTCTCTGGAGATCTCAAAAAGTCAGTACTAAAACTAGAAGTACTTACCATTTTCATAGTATCATCTTTAAATAACAATGCTCTCAGATCACTTCATTCATCATCAGTGACGATGCCGCTGTCCCATACTGGAAGCACACATTTGAAATGCGTTCTTCAAAATATTACAGGTGAGTTGCCAGATTAAGTACTGGACTGGTGAAATTCAATTGCAGATAAGGTATGAAGATTTTTCAATGCAAGTATGTTCCATGTGGTATTTGAATTTTAAAAATATCCAAATACTATACTTCAGTGTTATATATTTTAAATAAAATTTGAGTATATATTCCAAAAATTTCTTAAGTCCTGTATCCTTACTTCCATGTCAGCTTTCCTTTGGAAGGTAGATACTGGAAAATCAAACAGTGAGTCAGCCATAGCCCTTCAGAGCCAAAGGAAACTCACAGATAATGACTTGACCGAGTGAAAGGGATTCCCTGGTAAGAAATAAACTGGGAGGTGCTGTGGAACTTCCCAGGAAGCCATTAACAGCCACAGAAGCAAGGAGGACCTCTCACTGGGCTGAGAAAGCTGGGAAGGTTAAGACATACCATGGAAGGGGAGCAGGTTACCCCAGAGAGGGCAGACCTTGAGGGAGAGTGGAGGCCAGAAGTGGAAAGTCAAAGGGCAGGTAGTGTGCAGCTTGACTATGGCCTGGAGGAAAGGAACAGCACCAAAGACTGGAAAGCTAAGGCGGGGCCCAACCAAGGGAGCCAGGCCAAAGCTACAAAGGGTGGAGGATGGAAGGCTGGATGAGGTGAGGAGCTGGGCTTGGTGCTTTTTGATCTGTGATGTAACTGTACACTAGTATAAGGGTGAGCATGGATCACCCCTAGCTCTTCACTTCTAAGTGTGTCCTTAGTGTGTATCTTAAAAAATGTATTAAATAGAAAGGAAGCATGATGTAGTAAGAAAACCACAAACTTAGGTGTAAAAAGATCATGAGTTCCGATTACATACCACCTCCCCTTCCTGATGTCATTTCCTATCTCTGCAACTCACTTAACCTCATGTGTAAAAGTGACTAAGTATGCTCTTGTTATGCCTAGAAATTGTGAGTAACTTTTGGCACACAGTAAAGGCTCACTATATTACCAAGTGAGTTGCCATTTTACCTATTACTCAGTTCCTTTCAGCCACTAAGGAATCTTACTTGATGTGATAAATATACTCTAAATAGGTAGATAACTTTGTTTCAAAAATAGTCACTTTCCTCTTTATAAAGAAATGGTGTTCAGGAGGAGGATGTAGCTCAGTAGTAGGGATGTGTTCAGCATTCCCCAGACCTAGGTGAAATCTCAGCACCATAATGACAAAAACATGTAAAGAAGGGGGTAGGATGGGGACAGAGGAGAAAAGGGGAGCTTTTGAATGAAGAATAGCATACCTATTTGGACTAAAAACAAAACAAGACCAGAAAACAGAAGTAAATATTCAGAGTATTTAGTCCGGATAACTGCCTTAAATTGATTTCCTCAACACCAAATACTTCTAGATTTCCTTCCTAGCAGGAAACCAGCACAGTCAGACTAGAGGTCCCAAGAGGAACTTGTGCCTTTACATCTTTCTGAAGGGAAACTCAGAACTGAAACTTGATTATCTAGGATCTGACTAAACCAGCTGAAAGTGCTAGCCAGTGGGTGAGTCAGGGCTTCATACATGGAGAGAATTTGATGAACTTAGACACTTGGACCTGAGACCTGGGAAAGTCAGAATGATGACAAGCACACAGTCACAGGAGAGATTATTCTCTGTAAATACTCATTTGGGATTCGTAGAGCTGGCTCGATGGCTAAGAACACCTGTTGCCTTTCCAGAGTAGCCAGGTTCAGCTCCCAGAGTCCATATGGGGACTCACAGTCATCTATAACTCCAGCCCCGGGGATCTGATGCCCTCTTCTGGCCTCTGCTGGCACTGGGCACAGACATGGTGCACATACATTGATACAAACACTCATATGCATAAAATACAATAAATCTAAAAAACTATCAAAGATCTTTCTGGCTAACCGCAAGTGTTCTTTGTTTTACTCCTGCCCCAAACTCCACCCCACTAACCTCTATTTATATAAAATAGGCTACAACAACTAAAAATGTTGTCTACTTATCCAGAATGTTCTGTGCTGTCAAAGGTGAAAATCACCATAACTTAAATTGTGTGTGTATTGGCTTCAATTGTGTGTTTATAGACAATGTCCTCCTACTTTGGCATTTTTCATTCAAGAATAAATTCCTGGTACCTCCCTTTATTCATCTTTTCTCCTTGGCGTGTCTTGATGGATGTGTAGAACAGGTTGGCAGCTGAGGAAGAAGTGCCCTTTGTCTGGCCTTTCCCCCCACCCTTGCGCTTTGATTATTCTGATGCACAGCAACTTGAGCTGTGTCCTTGATTTCCCCCCACACTTTGGGCTCAGGCTCCGTAGCCATGATTGGAGCACAGCTGGGACCCAGCAGAGTTCTTAGTCGTGTGAAGCTGGCGTATGACTCTATCTGTCCCAGAAGACTGGATCTTCGGCCATTTGCTTGGGTATTATTTTTGCACTGCTTCTTCCTTTTTCTTATTAATTCTTCTGGACTTGTGTCCATAGGGAACTCAAATTGATTACCAGTGAAATGAAGGTAGCCTTTCCCTCTGCCAGTATGAATCACCTTGAAACTGACGAGTCCTGCTGACGCCGATCACAGCTGTCTCTTGGTAATGGGGAGAGCGTCTTCAGTCTCACAACAGCTGCATGAAAAGAGAGACTAACTCAGAGGACAGTCAGCACCCCACCAATTTCATCCACTGATTTGCTATAGGGCTCTAACCCCAAGACCTGCCTGGGACTTGAGCATCGAGAGACATTTTGAACTGCAAGTGCGAGGGAACAGCTGAAGGATTTAAACCCTGAGTCTGGAGTTCTGATCATTTACATTCAGGGCAGAAACATCTCAGGCTCCAGGTCTGGAATCTGTGAAAAGATGGCGCTCATTCATAAGTGGTCTCTACCACTAAAGGACTTTGTCTTACAGATAAGGACGACAAGGCCATGCCTTTCAATGTGTCTCTAAGTCTTAGACTGTCATGAAGAGAAAACCCGAGTCCCACTGTTGGGGGCAGTGGGCAGTCAGTGACCCTCTCCCTCCTGGGCACCTTTTACCCTGTAGAAAAGGGAGAATTTCACTGCTTGCCTTATGAAACAAGGTAATGGAAGGGAAGACAAAGTAAGCACTGAGAGCTAAAAACTTGGAAGTAGAACCTGATATTTTAAAGTAATCTACGATTTTTTTTTTTTAAAAATCATGAGTCATTTTTGGAAAGGTCAATTTCTACCATTTCTGAAAATAGTCACAGCAATTTTCCCCCTGAAACATGGAATATACCAACAACAGGAAGGAGCTGTGCTTTCCTATCTTTCTTGTAAGGAAGAGTTACTTCTACTTAATCAAAATAATAACATTTTTTATTCTGATTTTTATTCAGAATCCACAGTACCGACCAAGAGAAAACAAAGAACAAGAATATTTTTCTTAGACTATTTCATCCCTTTAAACAGCCGTCTTCTATGAGAACCCCCCCCCCCAGCTATTGTTTTCAGGTACCCACAAGCACAGGGACATACCTTGATGCAGTGATGTGCCTCCAGCTTTGCAATGCACTGTCACATACACCCTTCCATCTTTATTGCAGTAACTATCCTGTGTGGATATTGTCGTTATTTTAACAATGGGACAACTGGGATACACAGAAACTCGGGAACCTTAATAATACACTTAACTTGAAAGTGTAGAAGCAAAGTAACACCAGTAGGTCCCACTAGAGACCTCGCCCATCACTGTCAAAGGCGCCTCTCAGTTCATCGTCTCTCTTTTGCAGTATTGTAGGAGCCCTTCACGTTTACAACAGATGTACAAAGATTGGGGCACTGAGGTGGCTGTTTCTCAGCTGGCTTCTCCATAGTCTTAGCAATTGGCATTTTAGACACTAGGTTGGCTCAATTAAAGTTCACCCTTCGCATATGGGTCTAACGGATAGTTCTGACGTTGTTCAACTGAACCTTCTACTGAGATGTTTGGTTCAAAAGTCCACACAATATAGTTCATTTTTGCAACCTTCCATTGTTTATTGCAGAGACAAATGAGAAAACACTCTTGGTTCCCTAATGCTGGAGTTCCAGAGCAGAATTAAGGGAAACAACTGGCCATCTTCTCTACTGGCTCTATCATGGATTAATTTAATTACTCACCTAACCAAGCATTGTAGCAATTTGGAAATGAATCATTATATTTTATTCGCAGCTTTGTTCAAGCGTGTCCTATCACTCTGCTACTCCAGATAAAGGGAGGGCAAAGGTCATCCCACTGGGCAAGGCTTGGCCCCTAGTGCCAAGGTCATTGATTAATGGTGGAAAGCAGAGAAAGGAGATTTAATATGGTTGTATTGGGAAGAACGCACGAATGGGTTGGCTTTAAACAGAGGAAGATGGCAGAGGCCAACAGGGTTGGATAACTCAGCACCATAGGCCAAGGGCAGGTTGGCTTGAGCGCTGTCCCAGCTCTGCTTCTGCAAGGTTGTCTGAAGGAGTCCTTCCATGCTTGAGGGGGCAGACTGGTGACAGGTCAGAAGATTTCATTTCTGTGCTGGGCCTTTTGGGACCCTGAACTACACCCTACCCCCTAGGATAAGCTGAAGGCTGCAGAAGAGCTGACATCCGCCCCCAGCCCCCAGGATAAACTGAAGGCCATAGGACCCCTTTTTAGGGGAAGTATTAGCCAATAGAGAAACCTAAGTTACATTAATGTTGCTGACTGCAGCCCATTCCCCCCCCCCAACTTCCCCTATCAGCTGGGTGATATCAGCTGGGCAATATTTCAAGCAGCCCCCACGGTTAGCACAGATCTGGATGGACATAGCCAGGGGTGCTGTTGCTATCCCCCTTAGATACTCATAGCCTATCAGGAACTAACAGCTGAGCCTTACCTCACCTTTAGCCAATTATGATATAGGATAAGTAATTTTGTATTTTGAGACTGTAACCTTGTGACTGCTTTGTGGTTTTCGTCTTTATAAACCCCTTATAAAGGGTTTATAAAGAGGTCCTTCTCCCTCCATCTGCTGTGTCAGACTGGGAGGCAGAGGACCTGTGCTAGCTCATACTTAATAAACGAAACCTTGCTTTTGCATTTGAAGTGTGGCTCCGTGGTGGTCTTCTTGGGGGTCCTAAGACTCAGGCACAACATCTGGCTCCCACAAGAGCAATTCTGCTCCAGCATGCAGGCTTGCCTTCATGAGTAAAGACCTTTGTTTTTCTGGAGATCCAAGGTGACTCAGAGGAAAGATGAAAGACAATGACTTAATCTCTGTACCTTCAGGGAAAACAAAGCAGAGACTCCAAATTAAGGCACAGATGTCAAACTTCTGTGCTGCTTTCAGCTACCTTGTGGACGGGTCCAGGTGAGGAGTCAATGCCTTTTTGGTCTTTTTTTTTTAATTAGTTCTTTATACAGTGTATTTTGACCACATTTGCCCCTCTAACTCCCTCCAGATCCACCCACATTTCCGTAATTCACCCATCCCACTTCATGTCTTTTTTTTTTTTTTAAACCTATCCAGTACAATTTGTGCTGACCATATACTTCCACTGGAGTGTCATTGACTTACCAGGGGCCACATTCTTAAAGAAAACTGACTCCCCACCGCCTGTTTTTTTGATAATGGGTTTCTCTGTGTAACAGCTCTAGATGTTCTAGAACTAGTTTTGGAGAGGCTGGCCTTGAATTCACAGAGCTTCACCTGCCTCCTGAGTACTAGTATTAAAGGCATGTGCGAGCACCACCCAGCTACAAACCAACTCTCTTGTGTGGGACTTTGTGTACTGTTGTGTCTGGAAAAACACTATTTCCTTGTAGTCATACACCACCTCTGGCTCTTAATATTTCCACCCCTCCCATCAATACTTTAGAAACTTTTTTCAATCAAAATAGCTTCTAGGTGTCTGTTTCAAAATAAACAATTTATTTCATACTCTATCCCGTTTCCTCACTGGTCTTTGTGCTGTGCCTAGCATAATAATGCTCATTAAAAAACAATTGTCAAACCAATTACAAAAGAAATTAATGCTACAAGCCTGTCATAGTTAATAGTAGTGAAAGTGCAGATGTATTTCTCTTCCAGATGAGCAAATCAAGTCTCTAAGCAAAGCTAGTATGGTGGCACGGCTGGAAAAGGATTATCTCAGCATCCTACAAAGCAATACGGGAGCAAAGCAGAAGTAATTGAGTGAGGTCATTTCCTTTTGGGAAAAGGATACGTCAGTCCAAAGCAGGATAGTGAACACACAGATTTCTCCTACAACGGGGCAACCTTTCAGAGATACTCTTTTGTGTCTAAAATTTCTCAAAAGATTTAATTTATCTTTATGGTTTAGGAAGTATCCAAAGCTTGTCACTTATGACTTTTTTTCTTTAGAGCTGCCTGTTTACCTTTGTAGTAGGTTATGTTCATCGCTTAATTATTTTACCCAAACTATTTTATCTTTCTTTAAAACTAAAAACACAAATATGAATAGTTGACCTCTGATGGCTCAACAGAGATGCTGGCTCTGTGAACTTGATGACTCGGGTTCAATCCCTGGAGCTGATGCTTTGGGGGACACTTATTCATCTCCGTGTTTTTAGTTTTCTTAAAAAGATTTATTATGTACACAGTGTTCTACCTGCATGTATGCCCGCATAGCCAGAAGAGGGCACCAGATCTCATTACAGATGGTTGTTGAGCCACCATGTGGTTGCTGAGAATTTAATTCAGGACTTCTGGAAGGGCAGCCAGTGCTCTTAACCTCTGAGCAACCTCTCCAGCCCTGTGTTTTAAGGTTTAAAATAGTGGGTAAACAGTGGGAAAATGCTCATAAACACCATCTCCTTCTGCTGAAACCAATGGAGACACTGTAGCGCTGCATGCACAGGGCAGCTCCAGTTGATATTTGTGTTGCCTCCAACAACAAGCTTGTAGGCAATTTGGGGGTACACTTTTATGTGTTTGTTTATTTCCCACATTACTTTACTTGCTTAAATTACTTTAATAATCAAAACATTGTTGAAAATGTTTGTGTTTTCCCTGACGAGTTATTTGGAAAAAAAATTATCCCAGTTAATTTTAAATGAAAAAAATAAATTAAAAAACAAGTATGTTTTCCTTTGGACATACTTGCCCGATTACAAATGCCAATGATTTTACCTTCAATGTAAAATTAAATGGTAGAAGTTGATGGTAGCAGTATAGATAAAGGTCACTTTCTCCAGATAACCTGACTCCAAAGCCTGCACAGAGGCCTTCTCCCTGCCCCAACACAGGTTCGTCTGCCCCACTCAGCATCTGGGTGTCTGTATTGATCTAAATCACAACTCCCATTTATTTAGAATGACGATGGATGCATTCTGAAATAAGCCCAATGCCAAATATTTCAAATTCTCCAAACCCTTCTTGTTTGGGTGTGAGAAATACGTAAAATATCTACATTAGCACATCTGTGTCTTTGATCTTTCGACTTCACACACACTAAAAAAAAATAATAAAGATGTGGTAGACATTGATGAAGACCTGGGGTAAGATTTTATGATCCTACCTCCCCACTCATAAAGGGTTGGTTTTCCTTTCTCAGAACAGCGACCCCGAAACCTCCTGCAGCACTGCGCTCTGTCTGGTGTAGGCACCGATGCTCAACCCGCAAAGCCCAGGGAGTGTAAGAACAGCAGCCGATTCACTCTCTTCTGTTGCTTTATTCAACTCCCGTGAATACCTTTTTTCTCCCTAACCCCAAATTCAAAGAATTTTACCTCAATGACATTCCTTATCATTATAGCCATGTTTAGGACCGTCCTTGGTTATAAGTAACTGGCTTGGATTGGCGGGTAGCTCAGAATATCAAAACTAACCTTTGCTCTGTGAAAACATGACAGAGAAATCAGGAAAAGCAGCTTTGGTGACTTTTGGAAACCTGATCTCTTCAATTATGAAGTCCTAAGAGCTGACAGGGTTGAAAATTTCCTTTCTGTGCATATGAACAATAGGTTTCTCAGACTGATTGTCCTGTGAGAGAATATAATATTAATATAAGATTCTTTTTGGTAAGAGAATAAATAAATTTCTGCTGGCAACAAAGAAAGGCATAATTCAATCACTCTAAAGAAACATCTCTATAAATATATCTGAAGGTCTGGCTTTGTGAACAATAAATTGTATGCAGCTCCATTGTACAGTGTTTGTGAGACAGTTGCACTGATCAAGAAGATAATGGAATTACATAATCAGGATTTTATGTCAGGAAGTCCTGAAAGATCAATTGGCCCAACCATAGCATCTCACACTATGAAAAATGAGATCAGAAAGATCATCTTCTTAAAGGCCATATTGCCTTGAGCCACAGTTGTTGAAGAAAAAGGAAACAATGATATTTGTTAAAGAGGAACATGATTTAGAATTGTGATGACAGATATAGGGACTGTTGCAGTGGGGGAGAGCAGACTTAACTCTGAATATAGTATAGATAAGTGGGAATTATAGCAAGGGTAGGGTGGGGTAGCGTGTAGAAGCTTAGGGGCTGTGGGAGATTCTGAGTAAACCAGGTTAAGTAGAATCGCACCAAACTGTCCAGGGTGATCAGCTGATCCCCTAGGACTGGAGAAGGATGGAAATCTAGTCAGATTTCAAAGATGGGGTTTCTGGCTAAAGTGGCTTAGTAGCAGGGTTCTTCTGCTAACAGTGGGTATCACAGAGAAGTACATGGATAAGCCTAGTGGAAGACCTACTAAAGCTTGGCCAAGCACAGACTCTTTGGCTTTGTCAAAACTGCAGCTGCTTTCAGAGCAACAGAGACATATTAGGTCCCTGACAGTTAAGGACACAGGAGCTGGGGAGTAATGAAAGCATGCAGCAAATCTTACTTTTGATTTTATAATCTAATTAGAGAATCTTACATTCCAAGTATTCCATAGTTTTAAGTTTTTAGTGAAGAAGAGACAAGGTGAAAAAATAAGTTAAATAAATTCCCCTCTTAGAGACTTCAAAGAGCTGGTATGGGAGAAGATGCTACAAGAACTGGCCACACTAAGAAATGTATGAAGAGCTTTCTAGAGGAAGGTAACTGATGAGACTAGCCAGGGTATTATGTGTGTGGGGACAGCCAGCAAAAGAGTGTGGAGCAGGAAGTGGTAAAGATCTTGCTAGACAGGGGCACGGCCTGGCAGGCAGTGTGAGCCGGCACCTGCACTTTATCCCGTAGAAGCAGTGAAGTGCAGCACGCAAAGGATTTTTAAATCTTAAAATATCTCGTGAATTTATTGGGTATTCTGGTTCCAGTATACAAGAAGCGTGAATGAAACGGTCCAGGGAAGTGACACTTCAGTCTCTTGAGCGGCAGTTACACGGGCGAAAGGCAGATTTCAGAGCGCACAAAACTGTTGGGGTATGCGGAGAGTAGGCCTTATTTGAATAGCTGAGTACCTGAAAAGAAGCAATTTAAAGAGAGAGTAAATTTCTTCTTGGTTTACAGTCTGAGGTGATGCAGCTTATTTCAAAGGGTGACGTGCAGTTCCACGGTGGCAGGATTTTGGCAACTGAAGAATTGGTGACAGGTGTCCTGAGTGAGCAGCTAGGTCTACCCGCCTTTTCACATGCTGGAGAAAGAGGCCGCAGAGAGCAGACAGGAAGTGGAGCAAGCAGTGAAACCTAAAGGCGCATCTCCAAGGACCCACTTCCTTCACCAGGGTCTCACTTTCTTATTGCTCCACACCCGTCCAAAACATCACTGGCAACTGGGAAGCAAATCTTCAGATGGCCTGTTTAAAAAACATATGTGAGCCTAACATTTATGACAGAGTCAGACAAGGGGAGTATAAATGGGAGTCACTAAGTTGTTGTTTTAAAGAGTGGATGAGATAAAATAAATAGATAAAAATTTTGTATAACAAGAACTATTGACTCCACTAAAAAGCCTACAAAGCACAAAGAGACTTAGGCAGACATTATCAGAGGGGACTAAGCAACAGTGTCCCTAGATATACTGACTCAGAGTTGAGTTCAGTAAGCCAGTGAGCAGCAATGCTAAAATGCTGTGGAGAGACCGAGCTGGTAAGATGGGAAAAGCACCTTGGGATCGGTGAGAGTCCTGTTGTCTTTCCCAGAAGCAGAACCTTGATGCTGCATTAACTTGGGCAAGGGAACAACAGATAAGTGACACCAGGGCTCTTTCTAGCCTGTTGTCAAAATGTGAGCTTGAGTGGTGACGCATTCCTTTAATCCCAGCACTCGGGAGGCAGAGGCAGGCGGATCTCTGTGAGTTCGAGGCCAGCCTGGTCTACAGAGTGAGTTCCAAGACAAGTTCTAAATCTACAGAGAAACCTTGTCTCAAAAAACAAAACAAAACATTCCCCTCCCCCCAAAAGACATGAGCCTGAGTATCTCTACTCTCCCCCTAGTATTAAAACTATATTTGCAAGGGTTTTTTTTTTTTTGTCCTGCTGCTATTTATTTAAAAACAGAAGAAAACAGAAACCTCTGAGCACATAACCACTCCTCTCTTGGATCTAAATTTGTGGATTCTACAGTTTTGGCTATTAAGAATGAAAATGAGATGAAGGGAGGTCTTAGAGACACTGTGTCTTTAAATCGATCTGATTTCTACAGAAAACCTTAATACCTTGTCTAGATTTGTAATAATAAATGATATTCACTTGTGAGGGTAATCAGAAAACATCAGAGTTTGGTTTGAGGAATTCAGGTTACAGTGAGAAACTAAAGTCTTCCCTTCTCGGAATACAATGACAATAATAACCAGGAATTTAGAAGAAAACCCTACTTTTAATGAACTGAAATCCAAGGAAGCCAAGCAAAAGTAATCCACTCAGTCTAGTAACATTTGGAGAAGTAAATGTGATGTCAACAGGTCACAATGCATGTCACAGTCTTACAGGGCTGTTGTCCTCAGAGCTGACACCACCAAGACAGTCACCCAGATGTGAACAGAGAGAATGGATGTTCTGTTAATTAGAATAATATTAAAGGAGCCATGTGGGACAGAATACAGAATGTCTCTCCCATCCAAAAGGCATGAGAAAGGAACAGGATTGGGCATCTTTGCTCCAAAGGACTTCTAGGGGTTCTCAGAGACCTCACATCTGTAGTCTCCAGTTGCAGCGTGTAATCCGGGGACCTGAACCAAACAAGCCTGTTCCAAAAGACCGAGTGGATGACCATTTTGACACTTTCCTCTGTATAAAGTTATTTATAAAGGAAGAAGCATGGACCTGTGATTTCTGAGTTCCCTGACCCAACAGGCTGACACCATGACAGAAAGTATAAGGGAGGTGGAAGAGGAGCAGGTGGGGGCTGGGGAGACCAATCCCAAAGAAGGAATAGGCAGAGAATAAGGCTGAAATGCCTGGAGGGAAACCCATGGCAGTCACAGTTGCAGTATGAAACATTAATTTTTCACTTATCCTAAAGATAAGAAACAGAAGTGACAATGTGATAAGAACAGGGAAACTGAGGATTTCCTGAGAAAGAACGCTGAGACAATGGCTCCCTTTACCTGAGACAAGGCCTCCATTCAGGCCTTCTGCTTCCTCATGGGTTCTCATCCCCAATACTTTGCTTTTACAAATAAGAGATTTCTTCCTCAAAAAACAACACGATTATAAATAGCACAGAGAATGTGCATGATTACTGTAGAAATAAAAATAAAAGGGACAATGGATACTCTTTCAAGAAAGCAAAATTTGTAAAAATTCAATTGGCATACGGTGTTGCAGATGTGAGCTAAAAATAAAAAGACACTAAAGACAATGAAAACCGGGCTTGCAGAGAGTCAAGGACAGTAAAAGAGGTGAAAACAAGACTTCATTCCTCAAAAAGTTAAAAAATAATCTCTACAATGTATCTGAGTCATTTTTAAAAATATGATTATTATTACTAAGAGTGTGCTTAGGTATAACATTATCTCCTCAAACAAGAAAGGACAAAAGGAAGGTAATTAGAAATATTATTTTGAAGATTACCATTAATGACACCTAGCATGAGTAATAACTAAGAAGACAAGACGAAAAGAAAATAAGATAAAGTGGGTTAATTAATTTACATAAATAATTAATTTGAATACAAATATATGCATTCGTGTGTATATACACATGTATATGTGTGCAAATAACTTAGTAATAATTGCCCTTGGATCTTTTTCAAAGGAAAGAGAATACAAAGAGCAATGGTGAGGTGATGAAGCTTGAAGGAGAGAGGGGAAGACCGAGTGAGAGGCAGACTTGACAGTGACATCCAGAGCATGTGCTGTACACAGGGCCGTCGATATGACTACCCGTGGCCCGGACTAAGGGGAGGAGCCCACGAGGAGCAAAGAGTGAGACGGACTCAATACCAGTGATTGATGGGACTGGTACAGGCACACAGGAGGATATGGGAAGGGGTGGCAGTCAGTCAAAGCGAGGCAAGATGTGCAAACAGTCTCCACATGAAGTGCACTTCCCAGCTCTGAGGGGTGATTTCTGATATGAATCAGCTCTCTGACAAAGCAGATGGGCAACAATTCAACTCAGTTCTGATGATATCTAGAAAGCTCCAGTATCCGCCCTTTCAAATTGAAAGATCCAGACACACAAGGCTGTCCCCACTTCAGATTCCAGTTGTGAGTTCCAGGCCACCAGTGTTTCTGATTAACCAGTTATAAATAAAGAGTTTTCATTCTGTAGGCTGCCATTTTGTCTTGTTGACCATGTCCTTTGCTTTACAGAAGCTTCTCAGTTTCAGGAGGCTCCATTTATTAACTGTTGTGTTTAGTGTCTGTGCTTATATTTAGGAAGTGGTCTCCTGTGCCAATGTGTTCAAGTGTACTTCCCACTTTCTCTTCTATAAGGTTCAGTGCAGTTGGTTTTATGTTGAATTCTTTGATTCATTTGGACTTGAGTTTTGTGCATGGTGATAGATATGGATCTATTTTCATTCTTCTACGGGTTGATATCCAGTTACGCCAGCACCATTTGTTAAATATACTTTCTTTTTTCCATTTTATATTTTTTGCTTCTTTGTCAAAACTCAGGTGTTTGTAGGTGTGTGAACTGATATCCAGGTCTTTGATTTGATTTCATTGGTCCTCCTGTCTGTTTTTATGCCAACACCAGGATGTTTTCAGTACTGTAGCTCTGTAGTAGAGTTTGAAGTCAGGGACTGTGATGCCTCCAGAAGTTACTTTATTGTACAGGATTGTTTTGGTTATTTTTTTCTTTTCATATGAAGTTGAATATTGTTCTTTTGAGACCCAGAAAGACAAATATAATATGTGCTTGCTCATAAGTATTTTTTAGACATAAAACAAACAAACAAGAAAAAGCCTACAATTCACAATCTCAGAGAACCCAAACAACAAAGAGGACCCTAAGAGAGACATTCATGAATCTAATCTACATGGAAAGTAGAAAACAATAAATTGGGAGCATAGGGATCATAGGAGAGGGTAGAGGGGGAGGGAGGAGAAAGGGAGGGGAGTGGAGAAAAACATATAGCTCAATAAAAACAATAAAAAAGGAGCCTGGAAAGAAAAAGAGTTCCCAAAACTCTCTTCTCTTGATTAACATTTTGTTAGGAGGGCTCACAGAACTAGATTTACCTTACCAGTTTCTTCAAAGGGGTCTGAGCACAAAAACTTCTCTACCCAGGTAATTGAGGTGTGTCCTCTCCTGACACATGGCTGCATTCATCAAGCCAGATCTCTGAATTACATCATCCGGCAAGTTTTTATAGAACTAAGCTCAGGCCTCCTGCCCCCTTCAGTTCCCAGGAATGTATGAATGATGCTGAAAGTCCCAGTCTTCAGGTTACTTGTCCTTCGGGTAACCAACCCTGCCTTAGGGTTGTCTAGGAGTCACCTATCACCTCATTAGTGTAAGCTTAGCTGTGATCCCCAAGATGGGTTCATTACCAACAGTTAACACATAGTCTATCCTGAATAAATCCAAGTGTGGGAACTCTGTGCCAGGAGTTAAGGAAAAAAAAACACTTTTTTTTTTTAAATCAACCCACAAATAAGTCCATCAGCAAAACTTGGGAAGTTTTATTGGCTTTAGGTATTTAAGTTAATCTTTGGCTCAACACTAAGCTGTATAGACAGCGATACATACTAAGAAGACAGGGTTAAATATGAAAGCAAGAAAAAATAGTAGCACTATTTCTACTACAACTGTGGGCTGACCAACCGCTTTCTGATTACATTTGAGGCCTTTTTCACAGGAGGAAATTTCATGACTGCTACGATATCATCCTAAAGAAAACCCCATGACCAGGAGGTAGGTACAAGCTATTGCTGTTTTGCTCAATGGTCCTTATATTTATACCTGCAGACTTGGCCTGATCTTGACACATTGATCAGAGGAGCTTCCTTTTGCAGTGGACAGCAGACAGTACAAAGACACATGATTACTTAAAGTGTTGAGAATAAGAGCCCACATGCGATGTTTTCATCAGCCCATACCACTCACCCAACAAAGGAGCAAAGAACATCACAGAGGAGGAAACAGACTGGATATAAGAACCAGGAGATATGGAGCAGTGCTGTAAAATGCTGTCGTTTAGGTGAGAGATGACAGTTGCACTCAGGACCTTACAGCCGCTCTGGTTACCTGCACGAGATTAATCCAGCCCCAGTTCCTGAATAGATGTGGCAGGTGATCTCCAGATACCACCCTATTATTGGCAGGGGATAGCTGCCAGAGAAGGGATAATCATCCTTAACGAGGATGTGGCCACTGGTAGAGTTCCCATGCTCCAGTGGCTGACCCTACACCAATGCATAAAAATAGGAAGACATGAAGTTGGGAGGGGAAAGTGCTATCTATGGAGGGCAATGAAAGAGAGAAATTATGGGGAGGATATGATCACATCACACTGTACACATGTGCGAAATTCTCCAGAATATATAGCATACAAAGGAAGTGTGCTCCAAAGGACACTGTAAATCTCAGCACCCAACAACAACAAAAACCCTGAAGAAAATGAAAACTAAAAGTCCCCAGTTCTCAGTTCTATTTTAGAATGCCCCGTACTCAGCACACAGAGTCTTATAACTCACACCAAGAAGGTGAGCAGCTAAAATTCCAAATTCACAAGACGCCAGGAACACATCTCCCTGCAGATGGCATCAGACAATGTCCTCACATCATCGGTCACTGGGGAAATAGAATAGGATGTGGCTACACAGATGGCTGCCATCAGAAAGGCAAGATGAAGCATCTGAGGCAAGTGAGGAACTGGTGCACAGGGAGAAATATAAGTGCTGAGACCACTTTGGAAAACAAGAAGTTTCTTCAAATAATTTAATTTCTCCATATGACCTTGCAGCAACACTCCTAGAGTTCTAAATTAAAAATAAATGAAAGGAAAGGCAAGCACAGAACAGTATGCAAATATTAATAGCATTATGGTTTGTTACAGCCTTGAAATAGAAGCAGTCTAACTGATATTAAGGAACAGTTATGGCTGGGCATGGTTGTGTTTCATGCCTTTAATCCCAGCACTTAGGAGGCAGAGGCAGGCGGATCTCTGTGAGTTTGAGGCCAGCCTGGTCTACAGAGAGTTGCAGGACAGCCAGGGTTACACAGAGAAACCATGTTTTGAAAAATAAATTAAAAGTAGTACATAAATACAAAGGAATAGCACTCAGTAGTAGAATGAAACAATGTTATAACTATCACCATATGGAGATCTGTCAATTTGAGCTCCTATAACAAGATATCATAAAGTGGGTAGTTCAAACTATAGATATTTCCTTCCCACACTCTTGGAGGCTATATAGTCCAAGAAGAGAACATGAACCTTTTTCTTTGTTTATAAAGAACCATTTTTTCCAAATCCTAGTGTAGCATGAAGAACATACTTTAGTCTCTTTCTCTTATATAAAAATACTCTACTGTGATGGAGACTCTGCCCTCAAGTACCACCCAAAGCTAGTTACTTCACCAAAGTTCTGTCTCCTACTACCATTTCAGCAGAGTAAGGATGTAGCACCTGTGTTGAGAAGAGAGAATGTTCGGTCCACAACAATAGATTCATTTTAGAAGGACTGAACTGTGTCAGATGCAAAAGGTTGCCTATTCCACAGTTCCCCTTTCATGAACTGACTACAGAAAGCCTCTTCAGAGAGGAACAAAGCAGTGGTTTGCTGGAGTCTGTGGGAACAGGCACCGGTAATAACTCACTGTGTGGGTTCCAGATGGAATTGAGAGAAAAATTTGAGCACTTCTAAAATTGCTCATAATCACAAAACTATAAATCAAAGACTCACGCAATTCAGTGTATAAAATATTCATACTGTTAAGATTAAGTCTTAAACTATGTATTTTAAAAAAATCTTTAGCAATCCATGAGGCCTGGGAGAGACCAAAGTCTCCAGAGAAGTCCGGTTTTGTATATTTGGATAAAGGCAATTCCTTTCCTTTCTCATCGTCTGACTTGATTAACTCTGCTTGCAAAGAAACAAGTTTATGGGAAATTCAAATGCTTAACTCCCTAGGGGCCTTTTGAATTTTTCTGCTGTCCCTGGAGAAGATATCTAAATAGCATGTGTGAATTTCATTAACAAATGAAAACTGGAAAAAAAATTTAATGTTCTTCCGGGATAATTTAGCAGAAGCTCTGTTTATTTTCCTCAACAGTCTTTCTTCCTAATAGGTATCCGCTTTCCAAAACTCCCTCAGAGTGACTATGGGGCCACAAGGTCCTTGACAATTTTTTTTTGCTAAGAACTATACTGAGGGTGCGAGTGATGAGGATGGAGACAGAGTTCAGTGCCGCCAGGCTTGCTCAGTGCGTGAGTCCTCACATTTGCTTTTCCCAACACAAAGAACAGATAGCAAATGCACCTGAAAGAGTAAGAGGCAGTAACTCCAAATACAGACCTGCTGCATCCACTAACTCCCAAGTTGTTCACGTAGTGACGGAGTGACTCTTTAGAGTTTAATCGATCAGCTTGAGTAGAGGTCCCCATTTCCATTCATTCTGACAGACTTTCTTTCTCAGAGACGGACTCACTATTCAGCCCCTGGTTGACATGGAGCATGCTATGTAGACCAGGCTAGTCTGTACTCAAGAGAGATTTGCCTGTCTCTGACCCCTCAGTGTTGAGATTAGAGGTGTATAAAATCATGTACAGCCGATATGAGAGTTGTATGTAATAGCAACATAAATTTGTATTAATTCTATTCATTAAAGAGCCAAAATGATTGTTCTAGAAAAGTAGACACTCCGGTTAATTTCATGTACGTGTAGAAAAGTGATTAAATTATCTTAAAATTGTACTCAACAAAAATGAAACAGAGATTAATGGTAGATCAGAAAACTATTGGGTTGTTTTCCATTTTATTAGTAATGACTGGGGGTTCTGGGCATTTGAAATCTTTAGTTTTCTCTTCTCCATACATTCAGTGGAGTTAGTAATAACATAATAGTTACATGGTGCTAAACATTAACATTTAGTCATCTTAACATCTCAGGTCCTGCAGCAAGGGCCATGCATCCAAATGACATCATCTTTGCATTAAAAAAAAAAAATCCACATTTCCTGCCTTAAAGTACCGCACTGACTCAGGACCACAAGCCTTCAAAGGGAACCGAGGAATCCTGATCTCAGGAGAGCTCAGGGATTAATCACTGCCTCCCTCTGCCTCATCTCATTCTCGTCATGGAGGTCTTCTTCACTGTCTTAACTGGTTCCCTGTATGTCCAAAATCTTCATGAGCTTACTCTAACTTCTGTAGAGCACAGAGAGAAGCCACTTTGCCTGCTGCTCCCTCTATCAGGAAACTTACACCAGGAACTCAGCATCTTCACAAAGACAGCTGTTTAGAGCCCAATGTCTATGATGTCAGACCATTTAGAACAGTGTAGCTGGTCTGGCTAGAAAACAAATAGATAACCATGTTTTAATTTCCCTAGACAGGGAGTATAAAAGCTTTCTTCAAGGTTGCTTCGCCCCAGGCACACCAACACGTGCAGGTGGATCTTGGCTCTCCTCATTGCCATGTGCACACGGACAAGCAGAGTGACTACTGAGCCCACTTAGACACAGGCTGGATTCTCACTTATGTTCTTCCTGCCTCAATACCCCCAATATCACCTTCTTACCTCAGTACCAGTGCTGGAATTATAATACTTGACCACCAGGCTAAGCCTTTCCACTGTGTAGACCAAGCTTCCACAGATGCCTATTAGGCAAGCACTAACCTGGGTGAGCAAACCCTGGTTCCTTTCTCTAGCTCTAGTTCAATTTCACGTTAACCTCCATCCACAAGTTGACATGAATATAATACACGCACGTACTACAAAGAGTCCTCTAGCAGTTTCTGGGAATCACAATAACACCCCGTGCTACATTTGTGTCGCCTTTAATTGTTCTCCAGCAAAAGCAGTTTATCTTTATGATCTCACTTGGTCCCCTCCAGAGACACATCCACCCCTGGATGTCAGATCTCTCTGACTATAGGAGGTGGTTGGTTCTCCATGAGCACAGTAGAAGAAGAAAGGATTTCCCATCTCAATGTCAGGCGCTAGTCGCTTGTCTTTTACTCCTAACAATTATGATACTGTTGGAAATGTACCTGACCAAGCATGATGCTGGCAGACACGGAACTGTTTGTCATGAAGAAAGTTTATCTTCACAGATTTCCTAGAATTCAAGTCACAGCCTGTAAGGGCCACGTAAGGGACAACCGAACTGGTCAGGAAGCAGAAAGAAAGAGAGGGGAACACAGTCCACAGACTGTGTTGTGGTTATTTCAGGAAGGAGCACAAAGATAGCTTAGATATAGTATGAAAGTTTAAGATTGTATCTTCTGAATCCATTTTTAAGGCTGTGGGCTGGAACAGTGGTCCTTAGACGCTACCACCCAGCCCTGAGGAGCCTTACAGGAGTGTGGTGTGTGAGGGTCTGTAAGACACATGGCTGAACATGGTGTGCCGGCACATACCCATAATCTCAACATTTGAGAGGCGGAATGACCACCAGTTCAGTGCGAGACTAAATGGGTCCAAACAGATAGTGGTTTTGACTTTATATACCAAAGTCTGCATGTGGGTGGTTTGCTTTCTTTAGGACTTAGCTGGAACTATATGGGGCAGTCTTTCCAGTATTAAAGCCTCCAATACCAGAGCATCAAAGACATAGGGGATAAGACACACATGTAATCAACACTAGCCTTAATCAAGTCACTTTAAATCTTGAGACCTCCATTTCCTTATCCACACAATGAAGGTGTTGTGTGATGTAACCTTTAACGTCTCTCAACACATTCTGGTTATAAAGAAAAACTTCTTGGCTCCAGTGTTACATGCTTCCAGATTTTTTTTTATGATGATGAATAATAACCGTTGTTAAATCGAGACTCCCAAATTGGAGGGTATTGTTTATGTCTGGCATAACCGTTGTTTTCTTTAAAAGCAATAAGCCTGACAGTTTTACAACCAAAGCACTTAGTGTCACTTCCACATGTTTTCCTTAATGGGATTTTTAACAGATAAGACAACTGAATTATCTAGAAAATCATAGAAAGTTTAGGTAAGGAAAATGTCTGATGAATGTCACTCATAGCAATGAGGATGAGAACCAGTTTGGTTTGGTTTAAGTCCAGGCCAGCCCAGCCTCAGAGAGAGAGGGAGAGAGAGAGAGACAGACAGACAGACAGACAGACAGGGAGACAGAGACAGAGAGGAAGGGAGAAAGAAAGAAGGAATGGGCAAGGAAAGTAAGTAGACCTTAGAAGATGACAATGAAGGTATAAATTGCTTTATGGTAATAAACCATCGAGGTAAAAGGAATTAACACTGATCTGGAGAGGAAAAATCTTCCCTCTCCCTCTGTGAGAGGAAGCAGTCAACTGCACGTGGTAGTGTGTGCCCGTCATTCCAGGACTCAGGAGGCTGAGACGGGCAGATCCTGAGCTGGAGGCTAGCATGGTTATCCAGTGAAGCCCTGTCTCAAAAACACAAAACAGAACAAAATACTAACCAAAGCAAAATGAAAAGTGCTGCTATGGAAGCCATGGGGACAAGTGTGTATCTGAATAAATCGTAAGTCTGTGGACTCAGATGTAGACGGTAAGTTCCCCATAAACCTAAGCTCTGTGCGGTCACCAGTGACATTTCAGAGGGGGGTAGAATAAGAATTCGTCTTTATACTTAGCAATTTGCATTGTGAGGCACTAGGAAATATAAACTGGCTCCATCTGAGAGATGAGAGAAACCTCAGCAAGGATAAAGGTTTGTCAGACCACAAGGGCACACCACTGAGTTCAGGGGAAGCACAGATTTCTTTCTAATGCCCTGTGGTAACACACAGCAATCCAAACATGGGGCTGAGAAGACAGATGAAGATGGAGTCGCCACAGCCATGAAGAGATGCTGAATCACAGAGGGTGAAGTCTAGTCTTCAAAGTGCTGGTGAGATTCACTGTGTATCCCTGCTGGGAAGGAAAAACAGGGAAACTGGGAAACTGTCAAAAGTGGGATGGACTGAGAGGCAGAAGAAAGTGAAGCAGGAAACCTCCTTCTCCGAACACTCAGTATTTCTTTATTTGCTTAGCTGTTTATTTGCTCTGTTGTTTTTTAAAGCTATTTGTCATTATTTTTTAATTTATCTTTACTTTGGAGAATGTTATGTGTACATGAAATATGATCATATATAGTCTCCATCTTTGATCATACTTCCCTCAACATGGTCTTCTCCCAACTCATCCATGACTACAGGGATGTAGGGCCATTCATCCACCAGTGGCTGTACCATCAGGTTATTAACCTGAGATGGCTTGCAATTGACTAACTGACCAGGCTGAACTCAAACTTCCATCAGTGCTTCGGCCTCAGCCTCCTGATTACTGGGACTGTAGGTATGAGTCACCATGCTCAGCTTAAGAACAAAGTTGGGATAAAGTTAAGGAGCTTGGGTGCATTGCAGGAATATAACCGCTTTAAGCAGGGGCAGGGGAGATGGTGATCAGATTGTAGAATACTGGAATTTCCTACCACAGAGCTCAGGCTATTCCAAGGCCCAGATTCGGCAAGGTATTTGGATTGCTGAAGGGGAGGGGCTTCGGGTCAAAGATATGAAAGATTACATTGTTAGATAGGTATCTGCATTATGCAACCATGAGTGACCTTGACAAGGTCTGGGGAAAACGGTAGACCGCGAGTCTCACAGATTAGGAATGACAGATGATTGACAGATGAACAGTGGAAATAACAAACACATGCACTTTTGTTCGACTCAGATAACACAAAGTGTTCTTCATAGATGAGATTTCACTTAATCTCTAGAGCCGATGAGGTAGACCTGACTATTCATGTAACTTTATAGCCAAAGAAAGTGAGATTTAAATCAGGATTTATCACACATCTCTGGACTTTAAAGTGATAGAGCTGAAACTCTGGCCCTCATTTCCTGACTGTGGGTCTCAAGTTCTTGCCAGGATAACACACCGTCATTGCTGAGATAAAATTTTACACGTTGGAAGTATTGCACGCATTTGACACCAAGTCTATGACGCTTAGCAAAAAATATTACAACGTGCAGCATGAGATTAGATAAGTTGTTCTTTCCTTGGAGCCACTGGTGGAAATGAAGAATGTATTCCCCTCAGCTGCTAAAGATAACAAAAGGCCTATGCATATACATCGGGCAACACTCTCCTCGGCTGCTCAGTGGTAAATTTAGGAGCCTCTTGATATGCTATCTATTTTGTTTTGTTTTCTAAGTAGAGCCTCCTGTAGTCCAGACTGTCCTCAAACTCAGTATGTAGCTAAGGCTTGCCTTCGACTCCTGATTCCCATGCCTATACCTCCTGATCTCTGGGATTACAAGTGCCCATCATTTTCTGTCTCTTGACATATGTAATTCAACTCAGTTATACTTGGACCAGAATATTACATAGCGGAAACTGGAGGTGATGCTGGCCCTCTGAGTACCATGCCTTTTTACCCAGCCTCGTGGTATTTGAAACAAAGACAACTATTTGATACCAAAGGCAGAATCCTAGAAAAGTAAGTAGACAGATACCATCCTAGGCCCTCCAGTGACAACACCATCTAAGAACCAGAACCAGTAATGATAGGCAAACTGAAGCTCAAGGATTCAAGTTCTGTTACCAAGATAACTATCACAACATTGATGTTATGTATGTTGAGAAAATACTTCAGGAGGATGCCATGGACTTGAGGGTAAATTCTGATAATGCCCACCCCATGCTGAAAATAGAAACCAGTTTCCCTCTCTAGCTGTGTCTTCCTGATGGATGACTGATGTGTGACCTCGAGATGGCTAGCTCTACTGTGTGAGGAAGTTGTTTTCATGAGGACAGCTTTGCTCAAGGAGCTTAGCTGCCTGGAGACCCTCATCTGAGACAGTCCCAGATTCTAATCTCTTGAGGAAAGACATCGAACACTTGGATGAAAAATATCCTTTTATCCCCTAGGGATGCAAAAATTTACCAAGAAGAAATATGATGAAATGTTTTAAAAATAAGAACCGCCCCTATGGGCTCCCAGTTTGTTTTTTCTTTACAAGCTACTAGGTGTTTTTATTTATTATTCTGGTGAGGACCAAAATGCTTTGTGAGTCACTTGATCTTGGATTTGTTTTCCAAAACTTTCTAGAAAGAATCGAAGAAGACGTGAAATGGTTGGAAGGTATACAGAGCGAGAACTCCGGTGACACTCACCCCATTAAGTAGAAAAATACTTCTCCAGGCCTGGGAAGAAAAAGGAAGATGGAAGACAGCTGCTGCAAACTTAGTTTCTGGGCCTTGGAAACAGAAGGCTCCCATTCTCCATCTCTTATGCTGTCCCAGTGGGACATGAATAGATTGGGGAATACCTGTTGATGAGGTGCATCTTTGGGTGTACCAGTGAGGAGTATTTCCAGAGAGGATTGACTGGGGAGTGCAAATGAATGAGAAGAGACAAAGGGGAGACTCCGCTGGGTATTTGTATTCCATTTTCTCTCATTCCTCATCTGCCCAGATGTGATCAAGGATCCTCGCCTTCAGCCACCACAATGACCAGCCACTCCTGCTATCTTGCTTTCCCCGCAGTAACAGACAATGCCCTCAAACTGTGAGCCCAAACACGTCTCCCTTAGGTTGTTTATTGTCAGCTATTTAATCACAGAACAAGAAAAGCAACGAACACACTCAGGAAAGTGGGTCCAGGTCTATGAGGGCCTGGAGGGAAGAAGATGAACCAACCTTTTTAACACAGAACCTGGGAAACACAAGAATATCCTAATAGCAAAATGGTTGCCTTAGAGTATCCAAGCAGAAAGGTTCACAAACAGACTTCAAGGCATGGCTGAAAAACTGCATTCAAATTCCTGTACCTATATGTATATGAAGGACGGATTGACAGAACTCTAAGATCTAAGGAGAAGCCACTATGGAGAGGACCAAAGAACACCACAGTATGGCTAGATGAATGAAGTCCAAACATCACCCTCGAAGCGCCAGTTGAGCCTTTGGAAACTCACCCTCAAATATTAGATTCCAACTCGAGATGGGGAGAGCACACATAATGCTACACTCTGGCAAAATACAGGGTTGAAGTCCAATGCAAGTTATAAAAAAATAAATTGCCTCTAAATCGGAGGCTTTGGATTCACATCGGCTACAGTGCTGTCCGTGCCATCTGCCCCCCCCCCCATACATTCATGTTTAGAGACACGTACTGAGCCCACACAGTCTATCGGTCATTCCGGGCTTCAGTGGTCGCTCAGTCAAGTAAACAGATAAGGCAGGAAACATCCAAGTTTCTAGCATCACTTAATAACAGGCTGCATCTCTGAACAAAATTGAGGATGTTTGTGACCTATGGGCCTTATGATTTAGCCCATGGAAGGGACAATATTTAAACCCCATGCTGTAGTCAATAAGGGAAATAGTTGGGGCTTTTGGCAGTTTCAAATGTGGTGTTTGCTTAGTGACAATACTGAAGCAAATTAACTGGAATTCATGTTCTTTGAAGGTACTTCTAGCTGTAGTTTCAGAGTAGTAAGGCCATTCTTTTTTTCCAAGACACTGTTTCTCTGTCTAGCCTTGCTGTCCTGGAACTTGCTCTGTAAACCAGGCTGGTCTTGAATTCAGAGAGCTCCTCTGCCTCCTGATGCTGGTGTGTAGCACACCACTACCTGGCTAGGCCTTTTGTCTTAAGAAAGCAGTTAAGGAACCCAAACCCAGAAAGACAGTTATTGTATGTACTCACTCATAAGTGATTTCTAAACATAAAGCAAAGAAAACCAGCCTACAAATCACAGTCCCAGAGAACCTAGACAACAATGAGGACCATAAGAGAGACATACATAGAGCTAATCTACATGGGTAGTAGAAAAAGACAAGATCTCCTGAGTAAATTGGGAGCATGGGGACCTAGGGAGAGGGTTGAAGGGAGTGGGGAGGCAGGGAGGGAAGCAGAGAAAATGAAGAGCTCAATAAAAATCAATAAAAAAAGAAAGCAAATAAGAAAAGAGAAGATTTATATGGGAGTTTTAACTAACTGAAGTAAACCAACCAATGATCCTATTAGTCGATCACAAATAAAAGGAAATAAAAAGAATTTACTTATATAAATTCAAATCCAAATATACCTATTTCTAAACTTGTGTCAAGATACTATGAGAAACAAAACCGTAGTCTCTGGGTCTTAATGGCTGTCTTAGCCTTTCTAGCTGTGTTATCCTGGGCAAGTTCCTTAATCACCTCTTTCTCTCCTCTCTTCCTCTCTCCTTTCTTTCTCCCTCCCTCTCTCCTCCTCCTCTCTCTCTCTCTCTCTCTCTCTCTCTCTCTCTCTCTCTCTCTCTTTGAGATTTTCTTTTCTTTATTAAGAAACTTAAGACTTGGGTATACAAAATCAATTTCTGGATGAGGAAAAAAAATTAAATGCCACAGCTGAAAAAAGAAACAAAAGAAGCACTACTGGAGCCACAGCAGAACCAAGAAAATATATTCTTAGAACTGAAAACTGTTAGATGCTTCATAATTGACCTTTTGATTCAGAATGGCCTATTAAACTTGTGGATCTCCGTGTTGAGGTGCACAGGCTAATCAGGAAGTCTTCCGACCTTACCTGAATTCCATGACGAGCTATTTGGCCTTTGGCTCTTCTTCCCTGTGTAGGAGGCAGCAGCACCAGCAACTGTGCCCACCTTCTGGGTGTCTTGTTTTTGGTGAGTCTGCAGGACTGCCTCAGCTTCAACCTCCTCATGTGGAGCAGCTCAGAATGGTCCATTTCTAGTTCCTGTCGTCTTTTAGGCCAGATTTGGCTACATTGTTTAGACAAGTGGGAAAAACACTTCCCCAGCATCTGCTCCTGCCCCTGGGCAGGGGCCTCAGCCAGCCAGCATGGAGGCAGTCAGGGACCCTTTCAAGTCTTACCTTTCTGTATATAAAAGGAAGCTAAAAGATACATTGAATTATTATCACTTAAAATGTTGTAATAATCAATAAACAACAACCATTAAGAACTATCTCTAGTGTATCACCAGCAGGTATGCCTGAACTTCATATTGAAATGAGAACCGCAGGTGGGAGAGATGGTTCAGTGGGTAAAAGCGCTTGTTACGCTGTGGTTCAATGGCCTTATTTTAGTCACCAGAACTCATCCCAAAAGTCAAATTTAGTGACGCAAGATGGGAGGCATAGATGGAGGGTGGCTTGAAGCTTACTGACCAGCTATCCTGAAATTCATCCTGGTTGGCAGCAACCAGACAAATGGACTCTAACTTCACGTGTGTGCTGTGGTACACGTGTGCCTACACTTAGACACAGACATGCAAGCACACACAACAGCACAAAGAATAAGTGGGAGTGGATGTGCACTGCCTTGTCTTTTACTGCACTCATCTTCCCTCCCTGCTGGAGGAAACAATTAGTCTGATCCCTTAAAAAAATCAGTATTCAGGCACTTGTTCTCTATGCAACCCTCCCAAATAAAGCCTCTGCCTCCTCTGTCATTTACAGTTGCCAATGCAGTCTATGGATTGCTCTCTCTTTCTCTACATCCTTTCTAACTCACCTTGCTGACAGGCCCTCCCTTCTTGTTGGGCTCTCTGGGGCCTCCCAGTAGATTCTTAGCAAATTGCATGGTACTCCTGGGTGTTGAAGAATGGCTGCAGTTTCTAGGAATCATGCAACAACTCCTGGCATTTGAGATAACATATGTTCCTCTTCCCTGTCTCTGAGAGTACCCGATACTACCTTATTGTAGCCAGAGCAGAGTTCCAGCCATTGGACTCACTTTCCGCCCTTTATGGCAGCCGTGTCCCCAGGTGCTCCTCTCCTCGGCGACCATGAGTACCTTAAAGGCTGAGCATGGTCTCACAGTGAGTGCCTCTTAACTACAGGGCTTGGTGCAAACAGTTTAGGGATTCTGATCAGCAAGCAAAGAAATAAGTCACTACCAGATTAGTCAGCACACACGGAACGCCTTGGCTCTTTGCCAAGCGTTATGCTAATTGATGATCCACAGCTACCTAGATATGTGTTTTGTTTGCATTACCTCCTTTGTAGGTAAGCTTTGGTTAGGGACAGCTCAGGAGTGTCAGTGGGGAGAAAAAAGTTTTGCTGTTGGGCCCCTTTAGCTTTCCTATGACAGGTAAATGTAGACACGTTTTCTTTTGCCTTTGTATAATGCCCGCATTGTCTTGGGGGACAGAAGGGGAAAGAGCTTTGCCAGCTTTAAACCATGACTGGGAAGGGCATGCTTTTAATAAGCTGCTTCCTGGAGACCATCTGAAATAAAATCTCTGAATGCTGAGATTTTCCCAGAATGGTACCCTGAGAAACTGATTGGGCTTCTTCTGCAATAACATTCAAAACCAACAATTCATTCTTCTTTGCACAGATTCAAACCGCAGTGTTTATAAGTGGCATCAGAAGAAGCCATGCTGGCTATAGGCGTGAATATTTTCCTCCACAAGGAAGGAAATTTGCTTGCATCCTAGCTCTACTGAGATAGCCCAAGGCCGATGGGAATGCAGCCCCTGAGACCACTCATCCCCAGCATTGCCTATCCCTGGGGAATGCTGTCTTTTAAGGTGCCATGGGGATCAGTTGATGAGGCCAGCCTGAGGTCCTTGTGTCATGTCTGAAAGAGGAAACAACAAAGTCTTCATGGGAAAATGATGCAAAAATGAAAATAGCCTAAGTATACAAGTATTATCTAGCACCCCGGGGAGAGGGTAAGTATAGCCTGGAGAGGCTGGGTTGTGTGTGTGAAGCAAGATAATGGGAAAAGACAACAAAAACTGATTGTAAATTTAGTTCCAGCTGTGCGAAAGATATGTCTGCTTTTGCCCCTTTCTCCCCAGATTCATTCTCCGAAGTCCTTCCCAATGCTCAGATTCTGCGGTGCTGTTTTCAATTAAATCATTTTGTTGAAAATAAAATGGATTTTTAAAGCATAAAGCAAAAATTTGAATATCTAATAACATTGTAATAGGGGACTTTTTTTTTGCCCTTTGGTTGCAGATCAGAAGCCTGGGGATATCAAAGTAACTCTACCCCAATCACTTCCTAGTCTCTTCCCTCCATCCACACCTCCCAAAGAATGATCTGATGATGCTGGAGCCTCAGAAGGGATGCCTCTTTGACTCTGAAACCTTCTCTAACTTACCTCCCCCAACTACAAATCTCTATCATGTGCTTCTCCCACTGGCCTAGGGAGAATTCAGCTTTCTTCCTGGTTTCAGTAGTTCCTGCACCTGTCTCACAAATGCCACATCTTGTTACCTTGTCACTGCCCTGTGTGTGCATGCACGTGATCCCTCCCTCCTTCCCTCCCTCCCTCCCTCCCTCCCTCCCTCCCTCCCTCCCTCCCTCTCTCCCTCCCCCTCTCTCTCTGCCTTACCTCCTTGAGACAGGATCTCTAGGTGAGCCCAGAGCTTTCCACCTTTTGGTTGCCCAGCAAGCCCCTGTAACCCCAGCGATCCTCCTGTCTCCATCACGCCTGTGCCTAGAGCACCAGGGTTACAGACGTGCATGGCCACGCCTGGCTTTGCCATGGACAACAGGGATCCAAACTCAAGTTCTTGCACTTGCACAGCAAGACCTCTTCTTACTGACTGAATTTTCCGTCTGCATTCTGTGTTCTACATTGTCTTTTCTTATCTCTATGCAGAAATGTCCCTTCTGTCTCTCTTGATGTTTTCCTTCTCCTTCTAATGCTCTTGATGCTCTCCTCCTAATTCTCTCATTCTTGATGTTTCCTTCTATCATTCTTTTTTGTTTTTGTTTTACTTTATTTTTAAAACTATCTTTTCTCATTTTACATGCCAAATTCATTTTTCCTACTCCCTCCTGTCTTCCTGCTTCCTCCACCTTCCCCCTCACCCCAACCACCATCCACTCCTTAGAGAGGGTAAGGTTTCCCAGGGGGAGTCAACCAAGTCTAGCACATTGCTTTGAGGCAGGAACAAGGCCCTCAGCACTATATCTAGGCTGAGCAAGGTATTCCTTCAGAGAGAATGGGCTTCAAAAAGTTAGAACAAGCAGTAGGGATAAATCCTGATCTCACTGTCAGTGGCCCCACAGTCTGCCCCAGATATACAACTGTCACTCACATTCAGAGGGCCTAGTGTGGTCCTATGCTGATTCCGTCACTGTCAGGATGGAGTTAGAAAGCAGTTTCAGTGGGTGTCCCCATCATGGTCTTGACCTCTTTGCTCGTATTCTCACTCCTCCTTCTCTTCAACTGGACTTTGGAAGCTCAGTCCAACGCTCTCTTGTGGTTCTCTGTATCTGCTTCCATCAGTTGCAGGACGAAGTTTCTATGATGACATTTAAGATAGTCATCAGCCTGACTACAGGGCAAAGCCAGTTCAGGTACCCTCTCCACTCTTAGCTAGGGTCATCCTTGCGGATTCTTGGGAACTTCTCTAGTGCTAGTTTTTTTGCTAACCCCATAATGGCTCCCTCAATCAAGATATCTCTTTCCTTATTCTCTGTCTCTGTCCTTCCCCCATCTCAACCATCCTGTTTCTTCTGTTTCTCCTCCCTTTTCTCCCTGCCACTGTCTTTTTTTTTTTGTTTGTTTGTTTTGTTTTGTTTTATTGGATTGACCAGACTTGCTGGTCACAGATGCTGCCAGCCCTTTCACGAAAGTGATTGTGTCATTCATTTTGGGATCCTCAAGGTTTGTGGCAAGTATTGGCCCAGTGAGTGTATCAAAAAGTGTGCTGGGATGAGAATGGAAAGTGGACACAAAGTCCCATCCCTAACCAGGAAGCTATTTGTGACTGATACCTGCAGGGAAAAAGAAATCAGTTTTCTCAGAGTGTCTCGGGGCTACCAACCACATTCCCGGGGCAGGGTATATGTCAACACAAACAGACTCTATATTTTTGTGCACCTTTTGTTTGTTTGAGTTTTGTCTTATTGTTTGTTTGTTTTCTGCTTAGTTTTTCTGTCAGAGAGAGAGAGAGAGAGAGAGAGAGAGAGAGAGAGAGAGAGAGAGAGAGAGAGAGAGAGAGAGATAACATGAGGATGGATGGGGTAGGCAGGTTAGAAGAGAAAGAATGTGATCAAAAGGAATAAATGATTATATTGAGTCCCCCCAAAAAAGAAAAGAAAAGGTGCTTGGCTGATGGTTCACCTTCAAATCCTTTCCAAATCTGAGATGGTTAAATGGTTTTAATCTATCTAATGCTACCTATTCAGTTTATTAAAATGTTTAATAACCATAATAATAAGCTAAGGCATGAAACTTGGACTGTACATGGGAAGGGCACTACAAGAGGACAAAAAAAAACCTGCCTTGCTCTGCAAAGTACAGATTCCTTCTATAGATACAAAGAAGTGGAATAAATCTAGTTTTCTTTTTTTTTAAATTTTTTTATTAATTAATTTATTTAATTATTAAAGATTTCTGCCTCTTCCCTGCCACCACCTCCCATTCCCTCCCCCTCCCCCAATCAAGTCTTCCTCCCTCCTCAGCCCAAAGAGCAAGCAGGTTTCTCTGTCCTGTGGGAGGTCCAAGGACCACCCACCTCCATCCAGGTCTATTAAGGTGAGCATCCAAACTACCTGGGCTCCCACAAAGCCATTACGTGCAATAGGATCAAGAACCCATTGCCATTGTTCATCAGTTCTCAGTAGTCCTCATTGTCCGTTGTGTTCAGCAAGACCGGTTTTGTCCCATGCTTTTTCAGACCCCGGCCAGCTGGCCTTGGTGAGTTCCCGATAGAACATCCCCTTTGCCTCAGTGTGTGGGTGCACCCCTCGCGGTCCTGAGTTCCTTGCTCGTGCTCACTCTCCTTCTGCTCCTCCTTTGGATCGTGAGACTTCAGTCCAGTGCTCCAATGTTGGTCTCTGTCTCTGTCTTCTTTCATCGCCTGATGAAGGTTAATATTCAGGAGGATGCTTATATGTTTTTCTTTGGGTTCACCTTCTTATTTAGCTTCTCTAGAATCACGAATTATAAATCTAGTTTTCTAAAAGACAATTCACTGTACACATTTGTTTAGTTTTATACACTGTCTTCATGTGAATGGGACCAGATTTCTACTTGAGCCATTTCTTTTTTTTGTTTGTTTTTGTTTTTGTTTTTTTTTTACTTGAGCCATTTCTAACCAAATAAAATGAGTAATAATAAAACATGCTAAAATACCAGCTTAAAGATACAAAAACAGGTGCACCAATTCTAGTTAGGAATGTAATTTTGCTGTTACATTTTTTATATTCTACAATTATGTTTAGGAACTCACACAAATAGATCACTGATTGAAAGAGATGCATAAATTTGTAGCAAAGCTTTATAGTCACAAAATAATTATCAAAGAATGCACAAATTTAAATTTTATTCTACCTTTCTGTCATATCCCTGGATCCTCAACCAGTGTTATATAAGGAAAAAAGAAAAGTAAGACAAATGAAAAACTGAACTTAGAACCATTGATGTTATCAAGGAAGGAACAAATTATAATCTAGCAACCATCAGCAAAAGGATAGCAAGGAAGATACCTGGAAAGGTGTTGTGAATGATTCACCCGAGAAGACCGCTCAGACGCAGGTTCAAGCCAATAGAAAATCTTTCATTAGTTGGTCAGCAACTATACTAGGTGTTTGGGACCCAAATCTGGTCCTAAGGTTTTTATCAGGGTGAGTTTTTCAGCACAAAAACTTCATCCTAGGTTGACACCTCAGCTAGTAAGTAAGGACAGTTAGCCAGAAGTGGAACTACAGAAGCCGAAAAGCAAGGTTGGTACATTTAAGGATTTCCCCACATCTATGGGCTTTGGTGAATTAGGTCTTTGTTCTTACTGCCTACGTGTTGGGTTCCAAGGCTTTAAATGGTATGTCCATCATGGTGTCTGTTGAGCTAAGGTCTAGAGGCCTACTAAGGTCTAGGAACCTGTTCCAAAGGAAACAGATTGCTAGAAAACTACTTACACTTTCATGCCAGCAAAATTTGCTCCTGCATGGGACAGAACAGAAACAGAATTTTTCCTGCTATTGATAATAGAAACGCAAGTGCTTTTTCAAGTATCGTGGAAAGGCAAATGTGTGTGTGTGTGATGGAAGTTCTACTCAGCTGCTGCAGAGTGGACCAGGACCATATCTGTAGATTCTGGGGATGGAAAAAAAAAAAGAATGAACACAGACACGCAAGACAAAGGCGAATGAGATCTCCATGTCTTAACCATGTAGATGGAGTCAAGCTTTAGTGCAGTCCACTCCACTTGATGAGATGTTGGTTCCGTTCCCAAATTTTGATCTCTTTGATAAGTCTCCTGTGAGAATACTCTAAAAGTGTTCTCTTAAACAATAAACCTATTTTTAATGGTGGGGCCACTCTTTGTAACTGAGTGTGCTTGGGGCTGACAACAAAAAGCTGTGCTTGGAGGAAGTCCATACCTTTCCATGTATACCCTCCCTATGTATGCAACTGCTTCTCTGTTTTCACATTCAGTGGTCCATATCACTGTCTTATTCCCTCCAGCCGTAACCTTAGTAACAGCTCCACATACATCATCACTGTAGTCATCAAAAGATTTTCCAGTTAGGCACTGCAGGGTCTCTAGCCCTGTGACCGAGGTCACTTTGTATCTGATATTTGTTCAATGTACATCACCATCATCTTCTAAGTTTGTTTATTCATCTTCTCCTTAAGGCTCAATATCATCCTTAAGAAGTGAGTAATCACAGAGAGAGACATTAAATTACTATATGGTTGGACAGAGCCTAAAAGTCTCCATCAGGATCAAACTTAAGGATCAATTAGCGCTTTCTTTGCCATGTTTTGCTTTCATTCTTTTTAAAACAAAAATATAAGCAGAACACCCAACTTCTCTGTAGAGGATGCTTAACACAGTGTTCTGGGTTAGCAACCCTCTGATTAAATAATATTTTTATTCTTTCCTGTAGGGGCAATTTCCAATTCCACGACCACCAGCTTGGATCAGTCTGTTCCCACATTTGATTAAAACTTTGGATGCAATTAACTGGTGTGGGGTGTCCTTCTGTATATGTGTTGCTTTTATTGATTAATGAATAAATGAGCTGCTTTGATCTGTGATAATGCAGAGTAGAGCTAGGTGGGGAAAAGTAAACTGAATGCTGGGAGAAAGAAGGCAGAGTAGTGAGAAACCATATAGCCCCACCAGAGATAGATACCATGTAACATGTGGGCCTGCTTGTTGGGGTTTCTGTTCTCCTACCAGGTCCCACAGCCATTTGGCCCTGAAGAAAATCTCATAGAGGTCTCCATAAGTTATAAGCTGATTGGCCCATTAGCTGAGGCTTCTTATTAACTCTTGTAACTTATATTAACCCATTATTCTTATCTATGTTAGCCACATGGCTCAGTAGCTTTTTCAGCAGGGCAGAACTTAGGACTTTTCACGACATGAGACACATCTGCTCCTGTCAGCACCAATCTACTTCAAAAGGATGATGGACATCAAAGAGGTTCCTTATGGAGTTGGTTAGCCATTGGGACAAGAAACTGCTCTTGCTTGGACTTCTTGATGTTATTCTGTATAAGCTGGACATGCAGGACACACAGAAATGACTACTTAACATGCCTAAAGGTGAGACAGTCCTTTGGGGTTCCTGCTTCATGAAAGAGTCTGCCAGGACACAGAAGAAAGTGACTGACAAACTGCCAATATAGGCAAAACTGTCTTTGAAATTTCCTGCTTCATGGGAAATTCTGCCAGATACTATAGACTAGTAGGCTAAATATGGGTGCCCACAGCATTACAGAAGAATTTTGGGTGACTGTCCAGGTAGTGAGATGTCTTCTGTCAATTCTAGAGTTTTGGAAGTTGCTTACAATGCACTTTCTGTTCACTCAGATAATATATTCTTCTGAAGTCTTTGATTGAGTTGTAGAATAGATAGTTATAATTTTTCTTAGTTATGATAAAAGATAAAGTAGATAAAAATATTGTAACTGTAATTCTTGCTTGATACCTGTTTTATATAAGTAATTTTACTATGTTAAAGTTAAAACCTTTTAATTTACACAGAGAAGGGGAAATAGTGTGGGAAGTCCTTCTGTATATGTGTTGCTTTTATCAGGTAATGAATAAAGAAGCAGCCTTGGCCTGTGATAGGACAGAATAGAGCTGGGTGGGGAAAGCTAAACTGAATGCTGGGAGGAAGAAGGCAGAGTCAATGAGAAACCATGTATCCCCGCTAGAGACAGACACCAGATGGATCCTTGCCAGTAAGCCACACCTATGTGGCGATACATAGATTAATGGAGAGGGATTAATTTAAGATATAAGAGTAAGCCAGAAATATGCTTAAGCTATTGGCCAAACAGTATTGCAAATAATATAGTTTCTGTGTGGTTATTTCAAGTCTGGGTAGCCAGGCTTCCAACAACAATTAACCCACTAGTTTTCTAAGTATCACTTTAATTATGTGTGTGAGTGTGTCTGAACATGTGTGTGTTGGGTGGTAAGGATTCATATGGGAAAGCCAAAGGAAGACTTATTCCCTTGCAACAGGAACCTGAAATTCATAATTTCGGCTGTGCTGGCTGAGCAGGGAGCTTTCAGGCTTTACTTGTCTCCACTGCACAATTATGGTTCATGCAACCATTTCTGCTATTTTTATGTGGAGGATGGGTGATCTAAACTCACAGCACATAGCATGGCAAACCCTCTTACCCACTGAGCCATCTCCCCAACTGCTCAACATGATTTTACTGAACACATTCCCCCACACTCGCTTTCATGATCTGGAGGGAGGTTCTGTCTCTGCCCCGGCTCCTCCAACAACAGCTATTAGCATTCTTACACTTCTCTTCACTCCATATATGCACAGAATTTTTCGTTTCCTAATCTTAATGTGACAGGTTAGAAGAAAAACATCTTTAGAACTGATTTCCAAATTGCCAAGGAGATGTACTTTTCTCTTTGAAGCTCCCTTTGAGCAAAGATGCTACCACAATTCATTAGAATCCGGGGCTGGTGGGATTTTTCTTACTCCATAGTTATGCATCAGTTTCTTCCTCCCTTTTCACTCCTGCCTCTCCTGTTCCCTAAGGAAAAGAATGATGCCATTCTTTCTATTTATTCATGATTGCTGGTTTTCAAATATGGGTTGTGATTAGAATTAAAAATCAGAGAGATCAATAAATAAATTTCACAGAACTCCAATACAGAAAGTCCTGAGACATAGAGGATGGTTTAAACACTACATTCTAGAAACAACAGAAAGTATCTGGTATATTCATTATGATTGTGCTGCCAAAGAACAAATAAACAACAATAACAACAACAAAAAACTTTCTCTAGAGAGATTAGATGGTCAGCTCATTCCACTTCGAAGGTTCCCAGTCAGAATCATGAAACACTTTTCTCATAGGGAAGACCTCTGTCTGCAACAGGGTGATATGTCACTATGACATAGAATTATATAGACTGTTAAATTTTCTGCAGCCCCTGTACAGAAAAAAAAAAAAAAAACCATTCAGAGTCACAGGGAACACATTGCTAAATCTAGGATTCAAATCTGGTGTTTCTCAGTTACAACCAAAATAACTTCTCTAAACAACTTCCACGTTGACTAACACTGCCACCCTTCATGTCACTAGTTTGTTTGACCTTTGTCTCCAGAAAGCTCTTGGGAAACATCACTTCGCCCTTTGGGAATGTGGTGTATTCTTATGGCTATAAATTGCTTTAAGTTTGATTTTCAGTTTGGTTCCTAGTCTCTAACAGAAAGAACTGAAAGAAAATGAGGTTCATTAGATAAAAACAGGTGTGTCTGGGCAGAGTGAAAAGACATCAGGAAGTGATGGAACGACATGCTAAGTGCGTTTTGTAGAACGTTTGTGATCTGTAATATGATAATTATGGGGCAAAAAGAAAGATATACTAATTAAATCAACTGAGAAGCTGGAATAACCACAGTTAAATGGACTTTTAAGTTTTCTCTGCTGAGCAATCTATAAAGGTCTTGAAAAGACAGCCAGGTATGATGACATCTATAGTCTCAGGATAGCAGGCACAAGCAAAGATTACCTAGCAAGACCCCATCTCTACAAAGAAGAAAGTCAAACTGCAGAGAATAAATTTGCAAAGCATATCTCTGACAGGACTCACATAGAAAATTCAAGGATCTCAGTAAAGCAAAGGAAAATGCAACTGGACAATGAATAAATAAATGCAAAGGCAATTGTGCAAAGCACATGTAGGGAGTAGGTAGAGACGCGGAAAGATGGTTGCCATGGTCCATCATGAAGGCAGTGGAGATTCCATTACACACTGGGAGGGCCCTCTTTGTAGGCTGTGATAGTGACTTCTGGCAGGGAAGGGCACAAACAGGTTTCTCACACATGGCTGATGGGAAAGCAAAGTGGGGAAGCTACTCTAGGAAATGATTTGACAGTTCCTCAGAAAACTAAATATAAACTTAACTTCTAACTCAACAATCACACTCCTGAATATCTATTCTAGAAAAATAAAAGCACATGCGTACTAAAAAAAATACGTATACTAATTTCCTTAGAAGGTTTATTTGCAATAGCCCAAAGCTGAAAACAACTCCAGAATCTTTCAAGGGATGAACATTTAAATAGTGATGGGGATGTACCATGGAAACGAAAGGCCATTGACACGTGCAATATCTAATCTCCCAGCAAAAGTACGCTAAGTGAAAGTAAGCCAGTCTTAAAAGCCAATCCCCTTTCTGTATGGTACTATCTTACATCACTTGGAAAAAGACACATTTACACAGCAGAAGATAATGGTTGCTGAGGGATGAGGAGAGTACCTCTCAAAAGATAGAGCAGGTTATCTAGGCTGGAGCTATAACATGAGGAGTCATTAACATGTAGATGACATTGATAGAAATGAGATTTTATGGAACCCCTTTGGAAGAAATGAAGACAGAAACAAGTACAAGGGCCAAGCTGTGCATCCTGAAACATACACTTAAAAAATACACAGCTTCACCAATGCACGCACAGAGGCTCCTCCACCACATACTCAGTCTATGTCTCTTCTGTCTGTCAATGGCTGATGGATACTGTTGTGTGTGGTTCCATGTCTAAGAACCTCAAGGGTGTAAAAGCAGATCTAAATTACCATACTGAAGGCAGTTCTTGAATGCAACATAACAAAGAAAAATGTATAAGACTGTAGTGCATTTTTCTCCATCAAACATTGGCCATTTCCCTCCAGTCGTTCAAGCAGCTTCTTAAATGATACAAGCCAATGGTCCCTTTTCTTATTCATAAAATTATATTGTGTTTGAGTGATTCACATATTTAATAAGTGAGACATCTAGAACTCTTTACATAAGCAGTTTCTCACTATTATCAAAATTATAAGATCAAAAACAATGTGTGACTGACTTGCAAATGTCTAATGAAGCTGCCATTGAAGTTACTCAGAGCAAGGGCCTCCTTTCTGGGTTGTGGTAGGGTAATACAATGATCCAGCAAGCTGTCTTCCTCCAGTTCCCTCTGATAAAGTGGATATACATGTATTGTCTCACCAAGTTCTTGCCATGTCCCAGATTTATCCATGTATTCCTTGCAAATTCCTATGCGCATCTTGTGTCTCTAAGGAAAACCGGAACCTCAAACGTAGTACAGTTCTGATATTCTGATTCTATTCTTTTGCTATGTCAGTTGCTGGCACTCTCTCTAAAGGAAGGTGCTGGGGGAGGCTGCTTGTTTGTTTCCTCGCCACCCTATTTGTTCTTGGTGGCTGTTCATTTGTTTCCCAGCCATCCAGATTCCCAAAATAATCACACAGAAACATATTATTTGCAATACTGTTTGGTCATAGCTTGAGTGTATTTTTAGCTAGCTCTTATATCCTAAACTAACCCATCTCCATTAATCTGTGCATCACCATGAGGTCACGGCCTACAGGCAAAGTTGTGGTGTGTCTGTCTCCTGCGGTTGGCTACGTCCCCCTGACACCACTTATTCTCTCTCTGTCTCTCTCTCTCTATATATATATATTTATCTTCCAGCCTGGCTATATTCTATTAATCCATTATTAATCAATGGTATATGGAGGGGAATCCCACATCATCTCCACTTTTCTGTCTAAATAAAAGGAAGGTTTTAACTTTAACATAGTAAAATTATATACAACAAAACAGATATAAAGCAAGAATTGTAGTTATATTTATATCTACTTTATCTTTTATCATAACTAAGGAAACCTATAACTATAACCATTCTTCAACTCTATCAAAGACTCCAGAAGGATATAATGTTACCTAAGTAAACAGGAAGTACATTGTAAACAACTTCCAAAACTCTAGAATTGACAGAGACATCTTGCTGCCTGAAGAGTTGCCCAAAGTTCTTCTGTATTGTTGGGGGCACCCATCTTCAGCCTACCGGCCCATAGTATCCAGCAGATTTTTCCATGAAGCAAAAAATTTCAAAGACAGTTCTGTCTATATTGGCAGTTGTTAGTCACTTTCTTCTGTGTCCTCCAGACTATCTGGCAGACTCTTTCAGGAAGCAGGAACCCTGAAGGACCATCTCACCTTCTTTAGCCAGATTCAGCAATTTTTTTAAATTAACTAATGGTATACAGAGGGGAATCCCACATCAAGAAGGTAGGCCTGGCAAAAATGGACATGTTCATTTTTTGTTCTTTACATTGTTCTCAAAACAGGGCTTATCTGGACCAGCTAGTGCAGAACCTCCAGGCACTCAGAGGATTGAAGAAGGTGATGGGCAGCTCACTGCCCTCCAGAGTCTGCGGGGTAGCAGGGGTAGCATGGATTTGTCTTTGTCACTGCTCAGAATGCTGTTCTTCTTGTTTGCTTGCCTCCTACATGAGTGCAAGTGAGGAAAATCAATCCAAAGCATATCACTGCAGCTTCCAGTGCTGAATGTTCCCCAATAGAACCCAAGTTTCATAAATCAGGATCATATCTACATATCTTTCCAGTCCTCTGGGCAATACTTCTTATGTAGTGAGGGTCTACAATATTTTAGATATTTAACTCTCCTGAAAACATCTAAATCATGTATTTACAGAAAACTCCCTTGTTAATGACTAAGCCTTGGGCAGAATTTGTCTGTAATTTAAACATATACAAAGTTTTTCCCTCTATGGGTAGAATTTTATAGACCATAAATTCAAATGCTCAGAGACATTTAAAAGTTATTTATTCTTACTGTTTCAACCAGTCCTCTGGCGCTGATCC